>NC_141691.1:1012487745-1013087745 GCF_964263255.1 Lissotriton vulgaris
CTGAAAATATAAATTTGTGATGTGTGGTGAATGCATAAGTGCAGAATTATAAGGAGGCGCTGCAGCATGACACTAAAAACTGTTTAACTACAGAATGCTGTGGTACTTCCAAAGCACAGGGATGCAACATATGTATATAAATATGTTGCAGGTCTGTGCTTTCCTCTGCACAGCTGCTTAAACTGTAACCATGTGGTAACACAGGCACCCTTGCACCATGGTGCAAGGATGTCCTTGTCCATGTGGAGGTTGATTTTGTGCAGAAGGGACACCTTCCTGCATAAAAACAATCAGTAAAGGCTTTTTTCTCCTTCAATATATGCTGTGCATTGTAACATATATTGAAAGTGAAAGAATGAGAAGTGAAAACAATTATCCTTATTTTGCTTTGCTACACCAATTGAAGAATGGTGCTGCATTCACAAAAATTTCCAGAATTATGATTTCTGATAAATCTGCAGATGTGACTTGTTCTATAGAACGTCTCTTCAACGCAAAGTGATGTGTATGATGAGATTATATTTACATGAAAACAAAAGGTATACAGAATGCCTTTTCCTAACCTTGTAAATAAGAAAGAGAGTTAATGGCTAGGCCAATTCTTTTTATAGGAGTACATTTCTGTACTGCCAACAGAAAACAAGATACATTTATAAGCACTTATGTTTTAGGAAACTTATAGCACATATTTATATATGACTAAAGAGAAGGGATGAGGCCTACTGTCACATGTGGAAAAACACTTAATGATGTGTTTTAAGTTAAATAGTTTTATTTCTTATAATTCTAAAATTACCAAGACCTACAAGACCATCATCTGTGTCTTTTGTGTACTACTCCATGTATCTTGCAGACAGGTGTTCTGAAGCTGTCCCCTGTTTCATACCTATCTGCAGTGGCACAAATCTAGTCCAGCCATCTTCTTTTATTTCAACTGTGTGGAAACACAATCCATTGTGCATTTTATGACTTACTTAAACTTACCTCAGCAGTAATACATCTAAAAAGCGCTACACATTTTATTTAGTTGTTTTTTAAAATGTAAAATATACTAAATTTCATATTTTAGAATTAATATCTGTAAAAGAAAAGAAAACATTGTTATAACATGTAATAATACATTTTTAACAGCACAGCATAATTTGAACATATTACAAAGTAATTTCTTTGCCTTTTTTGCTGTTCTCACAATATATTGGATTTCACTAGAAATAGTGATTTCAATCATACTCATAACATAACAGCAGGCAAAAAAAACCCAATCAATTAGATTGTTTAAAAAAAACAATAATCCATCAATAGTAAAATACTGGATAATACAAATCACATAGATATATAAAATTATTACTCCTAAAAAAATGTATAACTTAAATTTATAAACACTGTAAATGATGTCAGTTAAAATGATACACCGAGACAATGTGCAACAAAAACTCCATAATTCAAAGAAATACCGTTCCTTGAGGCCAAATTGTATTTTTGCAGTCATTTTTATGTAAATTGTCCAATGGTAATCCTATTAAATGTTAATATTAAATTCCTCAGAGGTTGAATTATCTTCCTAAAACTTTCGCTTGAAAAATACTAGGTAGGAATTTGGTAATTCGAAACTCAAACATTGTTTGAAAACCAACTCTGCATCATTACAAAGAGTCCAGCCTTTCTCACTTTTTAGATAGGCAGTGTAATGTCCAGATGTTGTTGAAGGACCATCATGGAAAAGTATTGCTACTGCTACAAAAGTCCTTCCTGCAATTGATAGTTATGTAGCTACAAAATGTTTTATTAAAGTGTCCACTTTTCTTGTGTCAGCTGTACAACGTTGCATCATTAAAATTATATATTGTCCATATCTTTGTATAAATAATGTTGATAGCATTTCTGAATTGCATATACTATACTCCATGTTTTGATTTGCAGCTTTAACTAATTTATTGAAAGACACTGATTTACAGTGAGGTAATGTCAAATATAGAAATCTTTCAGTGTCTACATTAGTGCTACATGTATACATACAATACTCACAATAATGATCCCATTCATAACAAAGGCCAAAAACATTCTCTATGTCTACACCTTCCTTTTTCAATACAGTAAGCATATACATTAGAAATTTCTGAGCATCCTGTTGGATATTTTGTGTAAATTGTGTAGAACCAGAACATACATACAAAAGATTACGAACATCAGAAACGCTTTGTATTTTATTTTTATCAGTTCTCAATTTTTTATAAACAGAATGCAACAAGGAACGCAATCTTTTTTCCTGTTTCTCCATAATTTGCTGTTGCAAACCTTCAATAAAAAAAACAACATTGACCACTACATTAGCATAGCAGTTGATCCAGAACTATTTTCAAACTGATAACCAACAATCTCTTCAACAGTGTCCTTTTTCTTTTTGCCTGCAATCACAACATTATCTTGTTTTTTCCCTTCTCTACACCTTCAGTACAGATATTCTCATACCTTCTTTTTCGACCAACCACACGCTTTTTAAATACAGGATATTGACCTAAATTAGGAGCATATGTTCTTCCTAAACTATTGTACTCTTTGACACAGTTGGCATCTGCAGTAACCTTTGTATCATCAAAATCAATCAAAAACAAACCAGATAATGTTCTGACTCGTGACAAAGCAACATACACCATACCCTCTTTAAACACAGTATTTCTAATGTTCACCAAAGCACTGTCAACACTTAATCCTTGAGATTTATGAATAGTTACTGCATATGCCAGAGAAAGTAGAAACTGTTTTCTATGGACATATAAATCTTTAACAAGCAAAAAATGAACTGAACAATTACCAATTTGTTTAACTTCTTCAATCTGATTAAATTTAATTTTTAAGAATTCAATACCATCTTTATTTTGATTATTAACAAAATCCACAACTTTGCCCATTGCTCCGTTAACTAAACCTTTTTCTACATCCAAATTACGCCTTAAAATTATCCGACAGTTTCTACATGCATATAGATTCTTTCCCAAACCAGCAGTTTTAGATGTTGATTTTTCTAAAGAATCCAATTTTGTCTTCAATTTTTCGGTCAAAATAATAGTGATTCCTTTATGCTCTATTTTATCGATGGCTTCCATTTTTATTATTTCTTTTTTTCCAGTTTAAAAAGTTGTTAGTTGAATATAGAACACTCACGCAGTGTTGGCATTAAGCAGATTACAGATTTGTTTTCTGCAATTTTCATGTATATTTTCTCAGGAACTACATTTTCATTTGGAAACAAATTGGAAAGTAATCAAGTCTGCAATGCATGTTTGCCATGTTCAGTCAGTAGTCCAATTCTTATATCTTGGAGAATAGTTTCATAATCAACATCATTTGCCTGTCGCATATTTGTAATGAGATCTTTGTACTCAAAATATGACCAAATGTTCACATTCCCAACACTACCCAGAGACTTTCTGGTGTCTTCATGCGCAAGTGTTTTAAATACTGGTTGTCCTTTTACAGGAGTCAGTTGCATTAGATCTCCAAAAACTATGACATGTTTTCCTCCCAATAGCAGGTCGTACTCTGTTTTAAGAATTTGCTGCATTCTTGAATGCACAAAGGCAAGAATTAAGTTCGATACCATGCTTACCTCATCAATAATGTGGTAAGCATGGTATCAAATGCGACAAATGCGACTCAGTTGTTTTCTGTAGATAACTTGTAATTACTTTAATTAAAAAACTTTTTCCTGTTCCAGCTTCTCCACTCACCTACATTCGGATAGGTTGAAACGACGTGCATGAGCACTCTTTCTTTTCATGAAGTAATCCATGGTCAATCTGTTGTCTCACTTGCTCATATATTTATTTTGGCTGAACATTTAGTTATTCTTCCAAATTTGCTAAGTTTGTTACATCTTCTTGAGCTTGATGCATTGCTGTTTCCACCTCATTCATGGTGATTGCTGCTTCATTTTCAAAAATTGGTTGTCCTGGTGGATCTTGAGAACTGTCTCCAGCAATCTCAGCTGCAATTGTAGCTTCTTGATCAATTTCATTGTTCAACATTTTCACATAATTTGCAAAAGCACTGCATTGTATCCTATCTTTACAAGTATTAAAGGAATTTTCATATCTCTGGAAATATCCAAGTAATTCCAGTTCTGCACGCCATGGTTTAAATAGTTGTAAAAGGGCTAAATAGTAAAATTCCCTTTTATCAGCAGTGTCGCAACTCAGCTTTCTGTGATTAATCAAATTTCTTCCTTCAGAACCAATGACTCCATATTTTCCATCATTGATGTTCTCTGTAGTATTTCGTTTAAAAGTGACGTTTTGCAGCACTTCATAGAGACACATGTTCTCAAGATGATGACTTCTGTTTGGGTAATATGGGCCCAATTCACAGAACTAACTTAAGACAAAAAACTAAACTTACTACTTTTGGTATTCACAGAAGTTAGGATTTTGTCTTAAGTTTGTCTTAAGACAGACTTAAGACAAAATCCTAACTTAAGTCTGTCTTAAGACAAAATCCTAACTTCTGTAAATATCAAAAGTAGTAAGTTTAAGATTTTGTCTTAAGTTAGTTCTGTGAAACAGGCCCTATGTGTCCAACATAATTGTTTTCAAAATATCTGTACTTTCTGAATCTTTTTCCGCTAAATATTCAATTTCTTGTACAGATTTCAGTACTCTATTTCGCATTGCTGCAAGACCTAGACTCACATAAAGGATTCTTCTAGATTTGGAGTATAGACTTGCAAATGATAATCGATTTGAGCACTCATATGCTCCAATTTCTCGATGGGATAACATCTTCAAACTGAAACTGTATAATTTCTTACTTGGAGTCTTCTCGTGAGAAATCTCTTCCTATCTTTCAATTCCTTCTTTTCTGATTTTGTAAAATAGGACTTTACATATCGAGCAACAGCAATGGAATTGTCTGCAACATATTGAATATCCATGTTTGCATTCCACATGGACAAAATAACTGAGTTGTAGTCATTTATGTATTTTGACTCTTCATTTCTTCTTAAGTTGAAGGTATTTTTTGGAGACTTTCTTGTGATAGTATGTCGCAAAGATGACATAAAACTGTTTACTCTTCCTTCGGATATTAAAGGACATGGAAATGCAAAACAACATTTGGTGTAGAACTTGTCCTTAGATTTGTACTTTCGTGGACAGTATTTTCCACATGGGTGACTTTGGAATTGTAACTTGTGATCTTAAGTTGTTTACTTCTGTGCTTTTGGGTACAGCACATGTTGCATATTGTTCAATAAAACTCAAAACAGTATCATCCGCATCTGTTCCACATTTGGGAGCATCCTTAATCCATAACAGCATATGTATATGAGGAGCAACTCTTGCTTGATACTCCTTTCTCCAAAAGAAATCCACAACTTCTCCAAGAGGAGGATTCATCTTATTACAGATAAAAGACATCATAGACTCAAATCTATGATTGAAATACCTGCATACATTAATAGGATCCAAAGAGCACAATTCTTCAGGTGTCTTGTATTAAATATTTTTTATATTGGATTTTGCCTCTCGAAGAAATTCTAGTAAATCATCCCCAGCGTACTCAGCACAGCTTAGGGTAAGGAACCATGTTGGAGTTCCTAAGTTCCATAGCATACATTTCAGTTCTCTATGACAACGGTACCAATATTCATTAGTCCCCGCTGACATGCTATCAAATTAATGAGCTGAGATTGTAGATGATCATCTCTCTGATTGTCAAAGCCCAGCTCACCTGAGTTTCTGTTCAGTTCTGATGGAAGTTGAAGACAGTCCGACCCCACCCTGAAACTGCTTGTTCCAGCACACTAGTTTTAAAACAGTGCACTAAGAACCAGAAGCTCAAGCTAAGGGGGGAAGTGGATAAAATAAAAAAAGAGAGACAACACCATTTTTGCGTTTCCACTGTAGAAGAGCTGCTAAAATCTGCGGCCCTCTCTGACTTCTGTAGAAACTGGTGCCTAAGGAAACATAAACAAAGAACAGATAAGTGCAACCTATCCCTAAATGTGTTCCTGACTAAACCTTAATCTTATTAGAAATTCTCTTCTAAAAGTACCTCTTGGATCCTGGTCTCAAGCTTCCTGGTTTGGAATGTGTTACTATTCTGGGATGTGCTTTCTATTACTGTAAAACTTCTGTAAAATCAAATGAATATCATGATCAGAATTACCAACGTCTAACATTCACCTTAATATAACTAAAGCCTACATTCCTAATAGCAAACTCACTTTTCACACATTTCCAGCCTTTTTTTTAAAACAAATACTGTATTTTTACATCAAAATAGAGCAGGTAATTTGTGCAAGTCCTTGATTTACTGTTTGCCTTGCTGTCAATGGTTTCCTCTGTTCGATTCTTAAAAAAGTTCCATGTAAAACAATGTTTATTTCACAAAGTTCCACAAAGTATTCTTGTAACAAAGGGTTTGAACCACAAAGTTCGTGGGAGATATCTTGTTCCAAATTGTCTTTACATGAATCCAGAAATCGCAGATAAAGTTCTTTCAGGTAATAAAAGGTTTTGCACTTACTTTTTGCTGAAAAGGGATACTGATCAGTCTAACCTTGACCTCTTTCTCTTTTGCAGGTCGATTGCAGTGGACAGAAGAGGGGCGGAGGCAAGAAGTAGCCGGAAACCAGAAGAAGGAAGAGCCGGAAGCCGCGCCCGTTGAAGTCAATGAAGGTCTGGAGAGAGCAGGAGTGCCAGCGCCGAAGGATCTGTTCTCAGGTAAGTGGGAGGTAGACGAGCACAAGCACTGGGTGAGGCTCAGGGGCTGCCTTTTATAGACAGGGCTGGGTGTGGTTCGAAGATCTAGGTGTGGTTTGAAGAACTGGGTGTGGTTCTCACAAGCAGGTGTGCAGAGCTTCAGTTATTATGCTAATGAGTTGAAGTAACACATGGCCTAGGGAGGAGTGTTCTAAATAGGCCTTGGTAAAAGCAAGGTCCAATGCATTCTAAATAAGCCTTGGTAAAAGCAAGGTCCAATGTGCAAACAAGACAGCAATGTCCAAACTTGTGAATACATTGAGCAACATACACAGAAGTCTTAGGGAGGGGCTGAAATAACAAGAAAGGCTTTCAGTTGTATGTTTAAAGAGAGCTATTACAGAGACCGCTAGTGCAATGAGAGGGGACATGCTCTTTCCTGTGCACAAACCCTAACAGTCGCCCCCCTCAAAGGCCCTCCTACTGGACGGGGTTTCCCTGGATTTTTTAGATGAAACTGTCTGATCAACTGTGGGGCATGTACATAGGATGCTGGTTCCCATGAATTCTCAGTTTTGTCATATCCTTTCCATTTTTCTAAATAAAACAGACCTCCATTAATTTTTTTTGCGTCTTTTATGCTTTTCACTTCATATTCTAGATTTCCCTTAATTGGTATGGGTGGAGGCGGTGGTTCGGGTCGGGTATTTGGGTTGTACGGCTTAAGCAAGGACATGTTTAATGTAGCATGTACTGGGTATTCTTTTGGTAAGTCCAATTTTACTGGGTTTACTATGCAGTTATACTAAAGGGTCCAATGAAACGTGGTTGCAGCTTTCGGGATCCCTCTATATTTAGGTTCTTTGTGGAGAGCCATACTTTGTCACTGATTTTATACATTGGGGCCTCAGATCTGTGTTTGTCTGCTTGTCTTTTCATGCTTTCTTTGTACTTTAATAAATGTTTCCTTTCCTTGTCTTGTATGTCACCTAATCTCGTTAGTCTATCTCTTACAGTAGGCAACAGGGAATCTTCTAATAAAATGGGTATCGCTCTCGGATGATACCCCTGCATGAAATAGAATGGTGAGCAAAGTAGAGCTGCATGTTCAGTATTATTATAAACAAACTCTGCTGCAGGGAGAGCTTCCAACCATTCACTAGAATAATCAGCCAATAAACAACGTAGCGTTTGAAGTAAGGTTTGGTTCAGTCATTCAGTTTGTCTATCTGTTTCTGGATGGAAAGCAGTGGATAATGCCACATCTATTTTCAGTTTTTCGCATAATATTTTCCAAAATCTAGAGTTGAACTGGCTACCTCGGTCTGACACCACTTTACTTGGCAAACCATGTAAACGCACAATTTCTCTTATAAAAATATCGGCAAATTCTGCCGCAGTTGGCAATTTCCGTAATGGTACAAAATGTTCCATTTTAGAAAAAATCGACTATCACTAATACTGTTGTGAAGGATTTTACTGGTGGTAAACCTACAATAAAGTCTACACTCACAGTGTGCCAAAGTTGTTTGGGTGATGGCATTAGTATTAACAAACCGTCAGGGGCCTTATGAGAATATTTATGTCTTGCACAACTGGACAGTTAGTGACAAATTGCTTAATGTCCTTACTCATATTGTCCCACCAAAAGTGCTTTCGCACATTTTCCAGGGTTTTTACCCAGCCAGGATGACCTGCCAACGGTGAGGCGTGATGCCAAATTATCACCTGTGTTTGTAATTCAGTGGTGGGCACTAACAGCATGTTGTCATGATACAATAAACCTTGTTGTATTGAGTTATGGGAATCCTTTAACCAATCTTGAGGTGCAATTTGCATGTGTGCATTATATAGGTCTGTGATTAAATCCTTCTGTTGTACTGGTGCCAAATGTTTTTGGGGACGAATAATGGGTTCTCCTATTTTGTCTTGTTTCATGTCTGAGGTATGTCCGTATCTAGATAACACATCAGATTGAATTTGTTGTGCACCTGGTCTATAGGTTATAAAGAAGTCAAATGTACTAAAAAAATGTAACCAGCGCATCTGACGTGGAGGTAATGCTTTTAGTGATCCAAAGAACTGTAGGTTCTTATGGGCAGAAAAGATGGTAACAGGGTACTTGGCTCCCATTAAATGGTGCCTCCATTCAGAAAAGGCTACTTTGATAGCTAATAGTTCTCTTTCAGCCACAGTGTAATTTTGTTCAGCTGGTAATAACTTTTTGGAATAGACGGCTATAGGATGTAATTGGCCATCTATTGCATCTCGTTGAGAGAAAACTCCTCCTAAGGCTACTTGTGAAGCATCCGCTTCGACAAAAAATTGCAAGTTAGGATCGGGATGTTTCAGAATTGGGGCTGAAGTGAACTTTTGTTTCAGGAGTTGAAAGGCGTGAGCTGCCTCATCAGACCAAAGAAATTGTTGCCTTTCCGCCACAAGGTGGTTATTGGGGCCGCAAAGTCTGCAAAAAGAGAAATAAACCTCCTGTAAAAATTGGCGAAACCCTGACATTTCTAAACATTCTTCACAGATGATGGTTCTGGCCAATCAGTAATAGCACTAATTTTCTTTTCATCCATAATTATTCCTTGAGGTGACAGGCAGTATCTTAAAAAGTCCACTTTGCTGACATTAAAAGTACATTTTTCTAATTTAGCAAAGAGATGATTTTCTTTTAACTTTGATAATACTGCACGAACATGTTGGGTATGTTCTTCCGGGTTCTTAGAGTAAATGAGGATGTCGTCTATGTATACTATGACACAAACGTCCAGGAATTCGTGTAGGACCTCATTTATAAAGAATTGAAAGGCTGCAGGGGCATTACACAACCCAAAGGGCATTACTGTGTACTCAAATAGACCAAACTTTGTCTTGAAAGCTTTTTTCCACTCATCCCCCTCTTTTATTCGGACCAGGTGGTAAGCTCCCCGCAGATCTAGTTTAGTGTATACAGTAGAATGTCTTAATTGATCCAACAACACAGGTATTAGAGGAAGAAGATATTTATTTTTTATTGTAGCCTTATTTAGTCCCCTATAGTCGATTCAAGCTCGCAGAGATTTATCCGGCTTCGGGATAAAAAAAAGTGGAGATGACACCGGATATGTGGAATGTCGGATGAACCTAGACTGTAGTAGGTCGTCTAGGTAGGTTCTTAAATATTTGGTCTCTTCGTCAGTCAAAGCATATACTCTGTTATTAGGTAATGGGGACCCTGGGATGAGATCTATACGGCAGTCATATGACCGATGTGGGGGTAACACACTAGCCTTCACTGGATCAAAAACGACTTTAAAGTCAGAATATTCAGGAGGGAGACTTGGTTCATCTTGTGTAACACTAGCACAGTGTATTACTGAGCTCTGTTCTGTACCTGCTTCTTGATAGCAATTGGTTCTACAGAATGAGGAATCCAAAGTAACTGTTCTGTTAACCCAATCAATTTTTGGGTTATGAGTTGTTAACCAGGGTACCCCGAGAATCAAGCCAAAATTAGGGGTATCTATCAGATCAAAGCTAATCATCTCTGTGTGCCCGTTGTGGCAGACCATGACAAGGGGACTTGTTTGTATTGTGATTAATCCAGAGGTCAATTCTGACCCATCCACTGCACATACTGCTTCTGGACAAGGCATTAGGCAAATAGGAAGACCTAATGTGTTATCTAACTTATTATCCACAACATTTCCTGTTGCTCCTGAGTCCAGTAGGACAGGGAGAGAATGTCTAACTTGGGCAGTAACAATTAAAAAGATCTGAATTATGAAATGTCTAGGTATGTGCGGTACCATGAAGGCTGCAGAATTAGAGGTTTGATTAAGATGTTTTCTCGAACAAGTAACCTCCCCCCTTGTCGAGCTTAATCATTTCACGACTCAGTTGAGGAGATAGAGGAAACAGTACCTTTTGTAAAGTTTTAGGTTTTACTGGACATTCTCTGGCAAAATGTCCTGCCTTGCCACAATATAAACATAATAGAAGTTTTCTCCTTCTTTCTTTTTCCTCTGACGTGAGTGGACCTCTGAGTGTCCCTATTTGCATAGGCTCAGGTTCAGGGAGTTTATTATTTTTGTCTATGCGGACGATACCCAGCTGGTGGTCTCTCTAGTGCAGGAGGCTCAACATCCACTTTCAGGTGGACTAACAAAATGCTTGGAGGAGGTGAAGGCCTGGATGACTCTGTCATCACTAAAGCTCAACGGTAACAAAACGGAGCTTATGCTCCTGGGCCCGGCTGATCCGACCTTCTTCAATTCATTATGGCCCACCTGTCTAGGCCCCCCCCGGCTCCGAAAGAAAACATCAAAAGCCTAGGGGTATGGCTGGACAGAAATCTCTCTCTTAACACTCAGGCCACAAAGCTTTCCGCCACCTGCTTTGGACTACTCAGGACATTGAAGAAAGTTCTTCCTCTGCTCCCAATGGAGGCAAAGCAAACAGCCATACAGGGCATATTACAGTCACGACTGGACTCTAACAACGCCCTCTATCTGGGTGCCCCAGAGTACACATTGAAGAGAATACAACTGGTACAAAACTGTGCTGCCCGTACCTTACTGCAAATCCCTCGCAGAACCCCAGTCAGTGAGGCACTGACCAGCCTTCACTGGCTTCCAGTACGCAAGAGAGTCACTTTCAAAGCAATGTGCATTGCCCACCAGGCCTTCTGGGACTCGGGCCCCAAATCACGCGTAGCCTAGTTAGTCAATATCGTCCAGGCAGAGACTTGCGCTCTAGCCAGGCTTTTATGGCAACAGTCCCCAGAATTTAAAGGACACGATCAGGCGGAAGGATGTTCACCTTCAACGCCTCTAAGATATGGAACTCCCTTCCTTTTCATTTGAGTTCAAACCCTGACCTCGCCTCCTTCCGCAAACAATTAAAAACACATCTGTTCAAATCCCCTTAAACAATTCAGCCCCACCCCCCTCCTCCCAGTCTGCTATCCTCATTCATACTCCCATCTGGTTCCACTAGCGCTTGGACGCCTCAGGGCAGCAATTCGCGCTCTAAAAATCCATTTTCATTTTTCATTCATTCATTCATTCTTTCTTCTCATGTCTAATAAAAGTTAACCACGATTCCAGTTTGGATTTATCTCCCTTTCTTTCTCCTAGTCTGTGTTCCAATTTCACGACTATATCTACAAAGTCAGAATAGTCTTCTGGCAAATCAACAATATGAGCCAGCACTTCTTTTAACTCGTCTCTCAAACCTTTATAAAAAAGGGAGACATGCTTTTCTTCTGGCCAACGTGTCTCGGTGAGTAAACGATTAAAACTAGTGAGATCGGTCAATAAAGCCTTGTTACCTTGTTTAAGATTTAAAAGCTCATTATCGCTTGCCTGCATAAAAGTGTGTTTTGCAAAAAGGCTGGTCATAGTACGCTTAAATTGATTCCAATTATGGAGGATGTGATCATCTCTATCCACGAAAGGAATTGACCAATTGGATGCTGTACCGCCCAAATAAGACAACTGTTGTGGTTTACACACAAAGTGTAATTGACATTGATTGATAAAAACATGGAATTTGTTATTATCTCCATGAAAACGTTCAGGTGCTGCTAAAGGCACAGCATTAGGAACATTAACAGTAACCTCAACTTGGGGGGGGGGGTTGCATGTTTTGCTCGCGCCCCTGTCTCTTAACAGGTTTTAAACAAAGGCGTAAAAGCTGTGTTCTACTGAGATTCCCTACGTTTATACCTGCTTAGATCCTGTTTTAAAAAGGTGTTTTCCAACTTTAATTTCTCTATTTCCTCTTGCATATGTTGCAAGATGCCAGACACTGATTCATTATGGGCCAAGTCCTCGTTTAGGGCCTGCGCCATATCCGTGGCGTCAATGCCCTCTGTTTCTTCCCCAGCATTCATCGTCCAACAGAACTGAATATTTTAAAGGCTTGTGCTTCTGTCAAACCCCAGCTCACCTGAGTTTCTGTTCAGTTCTAATGGAAGTTGAAGACTGTCCGACCCCACCCTGAAACTGCTTGTTCCAGCACACTAGTTTTAAAACA
Organism: Lissotriton vulgaris; assembly: GCF_964263255.1. Taxonomy (NCBI): domain Eukaryota; kingdom Metazoa; phylum Chordata; class Amphibia; order Caudata; family Salamandridae; genus Lissotriton; species Lissotriton vulgaris. The sequence continues at coordinate 1,012,500,468 of NC_141691.1, forward strand.
GTGCACTAAGAACCAGAAGCTCAAGGGAAGGGGGGAAGTGGATAAAATAAAAAAAGAGAGACAACACCGTTCTTGCGTTTCCACTGTAGAAGAGCTGCTAAAATCTGTGGCCCTCTCTGACTTCTGTAGAGACTGGTGCCTAATGAAACATAAACAAAGAACAGATAAGTGCAACCTATCCCTAAATGTGTTCCTGACTAAACCTTAATCTTATTAGAAATTCTCTTCTAAAAGTACCTCTTGAATCCTGGTCTCAAGCTTCCAGGTTTGGAATGTGTTACTGTTCTGGGATGTGCTTTCTATTACTGTAAAACTTCTGTAAAATCAAACGAATATCATTATCAGAATTACCAACGTCTAACATTCACCTTAATGTAACTAAAGCCTAAATTCTTAATAGAAAACTCACTTTTCACAAATTTCCAGACTTTTTATAAAACAAATACTGTACTTTTACATCAAAATACAGCAGGTAATTTGTGCAAGTCCTTGATTTACTGTTTGCCTTGCTGTCAATGGTTTCCTCTGTTCGATTCTTAAAAAAGTTTCATGTAAAACAATGTTTACTTCACAAAGTTCCACAAAGTATTCTTGCAACAAAGGGTTTGAACCACAAAGTTCGTGGGAGATATCTTGTTCCAAATTGTCTTTACATGAATCCAGAAATCGCCGATAAAGTTCTTTCAGATAATAAAAGGTTTTGCACTTACTTGTTGCTCAAAAGGGATACTGATCAGTCTAATCTTGACCTCTTTCTCTTTTGCAGGTCAATTGCAGTGGACAGAAGAGGGGCTGAGGCAAGAAGTAGCCGGAAACCAGAAGAAGGAAGAGCCAGAATCCGCGCCCGTTGAAGTCAATGAAGGTCTGGAGAGAGCAGGGGTGCCAGCACCGAAGGATCTGTTCTCAGGTAAGTGGGAGGTAGACGAGCACAAGCACTGGGTAAGGCTCAGGGGCTGCCTTTTATAGACAGGGCTGGGTGTGGTTCGAAGAGCTGGGTGTGGTTCGAAGAACTGGGTGTGGTTCTCACATGCAGGTGTGCAGAGCTTCAGTTATTATGCCAATGAGTTGAAGTAACACATGGCCTAGGGAGGAGTGTTCTAAATAAGCCTTGGTAAAAGCAAGGTCCAATGCATTCTAAATAAGCCTTGGCAAAAGCAAAGTCCAATGTGCAAACAAGACAGCAATGTCCAAACTTGTGAATACATTGAGCAACATACACAGACGTCTTAGGGATGGGCTGAAATAACATGAAAGGCTTTCAGTAGTATGTTTAAAGAGAGCTATTACAGAGACCACTAGTGCAATGAGAGGGGACATGCTCTTTGCTGTGCATAAACCCTAACACTGATGCACTTTAACCATACAATTGTTTGCAGATACATTTTGTAGATGTATTCCAGTTTTTAAAATGTGAATGACAGCATATGAAAATCCAGACAAGTCACTTTCAAACAAAAGATGAAATATATAAGGGTTATATTGTTGAAATCTTGGATCTTCTGCATATAATCTTGATGTCCGATATTCAGATGCAGGAATATGCACAGGACCTTCATCATATCGTCCTCCTTTTCCAGTTAGGAACAACTGTGGAAAACAACGAGCTTCCAAGCTCTCTTCCCATACACTCATGGGAGTTCATTTTACTTTTTTCATTTGAAACTAATCAATAGTGTTCCCCATCACTTCTTTTGAATGAAGTGGATGCACACTGTAATGTTCATAGATTTCACCACATCATAACGTTTCAGTATCTTCTGCTAAAACTATTTCTTCTTCTCCCATATAAACATTCTTATAGTATGTATTGTTCTTTATAAAATTCAATGTTGCCTTTTCCTAACATCCACTAACTCCTGCCAGATTTCCTTATTCTTTGTCGGCACACCATTAAAAAGAATACCTAGTGGTTCATTTTCTACACTCTCAACACCAATAGTTTCAACATTTTTCTTTAAATCTAACGGTAAATACACAACTCTTCCTTTTAATCCTCTTTGTAAATCTGAAGGAGGCAATTTACCTGTTTTAGGCTCCATACGAACAATAGCCTGAAACGGGTGCAAACATTGAAAGAGAATAGACTCATAGGTGTTTACATCTATCAGTTCTGGAGGAATAGCAACCAACTCTAGATTATTATGAACAGCTCTAGCGGGCATTTTATTCTCATCTAATTTGTTATAACAATATTTACAAATACGCTGATCAGAACCCAAATCAAAACAAACCTCTACCAACAAATAAGTTGCAAATTCTTTCCACTTATCATTATTTTCTTTTTCACTTTTTAAATATAGATCAACACTCCTAGTCTGATTTTTGAAGTGAGTTCTGCGACAACAAATACAAGAAAAATTTGGCCTTTCACCTGAAATAACCTTAAACTTTGTAGTTTCATTTTCAAAACTTTTTGTACAATTATGTTCAACATTCTCTACAACATTTTCTTCTATTAATGTCTGAGTTTCTTCACTCTCCTCTTCAGGACCAAAGTAACAAAACTCAATATCATCACAAACCTTTTTCACATCTCATACTGACCCACGCAAAAGAGTACTGTTCAACTCATTTAACTTTAGTGCTGGACTTTTTGCATAATACAATCTTCTCACTAACTTCTGCATTTGAGTATGATGTACTGCCAACATCCTGAAGTGGTGAAAAACATTTTGACATACTTTCCTAGAAAGACAAGCCAGAGAATGACCATGCAAACCAGTATATTTTCTCTCTCTGCAAGGGTCTAGTCCTTGCAACACCGTAATCTTTTGTTTAACACTGTTTTACAATATGCTTGTAAGAAATTGTTCTCTTTCTATATTTCTTTGTATGTTTCATCAAATTATGAACTACTCTGTTGTAAAAAAAGAAATTGCGGATTTCTTTATATTGATTTTCTCTTCTATTTTTTCTATGTTATATCCTTTGCATGTACATTGCCTTTTTTCATTTCCTATTCTTTGCACTTTTTTTGTGTTCGGAACATTTTCACTGCTTTGCACATTTCCATTTTTTTTGTGAATCTAGTAATATTTTTTATGAAGTCCTTTGTGGTCTTACCAGAATTCTTTTCTCTTTTTAGACACATTACTTTGGTCTTCCAATGCTTGTGGTTCAGTTTTTTTCAAATAAGTATCCCTTTTCTGACTTTTTCTTCTTCTTTCTTTCTCCAGCATGATAACTTTATTTTAATGATGATAAACAGTATCTGTAAAAAATGATCATAAATAAATATTCATTAATAACTTTATAAATTATACTTTTTTATTGATATACAAACACAGTTCATATAAATTCTGACTAAAAAATTGTATGCCTGAAGCACAACTATGAAGGTGGTAAGAGCACTATATATATAGTGCATAGCAGTTTGAAGGACTCCATAACACTAAAACCTGAAGCACTGTATGAGTACATGCATATTTCCTAAATGATCACAATACTATAAGTAAAGACACTGAGGGAATTTATATTTGCTGTTGTATGTACTTTATTCGATAAACATTTATCATAAAAGCATTTACATCCTAAATTCATATTTTTAAAAGAATCATAATACAATACATGATAAATTAATCCAACTGAACATTATAGATCATATTAAAAATATGTACGACAGGATCATTAAAAGGCTATTAAATGACAATAAAAAACATGTATCAAAGGTCGAACAGGGGCACTACCTGGCTGCTACTTTTCGCTAGAAGCTTAGATCTTAGTTGCCATGCGCAGCCCAAATATCTTGCTACACCACAGACCAAGGTGAGGGAGGAGGTGTCAGCTTTTAAAATGCGTAGTGCCACCCGATAATTCTTGGAACCAAGCTTTTTACAGACGGGTTTAAGCCATTTAGTTCTAGCCGTCCTATAGGCTGGGCACGCAAAGAGGAAGTGGGTGATAGACTCATTGGGAGCTGCACAGCCTGGACAATAAGCAGATGATGGATTGCGCCGCTTCCAGGCTGCTGTCGTTTCGTTTAACGGAAGGGTCCCAATTCTCAACTTTATATAGAGTGCCTGTCCCTGGGGATTTGGTTGAAATCTAAAAGTGGTTCAAGTTTCCGGACAGGTTTGTGTTCCATGAACCGCTCAGTGAGATTCCCCAGGATGGAATTACACATCTCTTCTACCTGTACCCATTTCCAGTATGCACTTTTTAAATCCTGCTTGGATGGTGGAATCTGGTTGACCCAAGCCTCCCTAAACCCTATGTCTGATAAAAGCTGTCTAAGGTTAAAAATCCATTTGATCTTATTGCCTGTATGTGCTCCTATTAGTTCACTAAGGGCAGCAGCATAGTTGGCCAGCTCAGGGGTCCTTCTTATACGTGCCCAGAATAGTAGGAGTTGGAGGCGTGCAGTGTCCTTAATTGAGCGTCTTCCCATGTCCTGATACAGGGGCTTCAATGGAGTAGAGGTTGGAAGAGAAACCAAACCTCTAAGGAACTTATTTTCAGATCTTACGAGTTCGATGGTATTCTCGAAGCCCCATAGTTCGGAACAATAAACTGCAGAGGGTAGCGCTTTGCCATCATAGACCGCGGGGGCTGAGGCAACTGGCCTACTTACAGAGAGTTGTTGTTCTCTTAAAATGGCCCCAGACACCTGTTAATGACTGAGGAGCATCTTGGACATATGGGAACTCCACTTCATACAATTGGTGGCCCGGATTCCCAGATAGTCAAAAGACTCAATGGTGTCAACTGGGGTATCATTAAAGGTGATGCCATTTCTAAAGAGTTTTGATGGGCATAATGTCATTAGCTTTGTTTTTCTGGTGTTGATTGACAGCCCCCGAGATACGCAAAACAGGCTGAACCTGTTTAGGAGCTTTTGCAGGCCACACAGAGTTTTAGAGATCAGAAGGGTGTCGTCGGCTAATAGGTGGGTTGGAGTTTCCTCACCTGCCAAGGTAGGGTCATCGGCTGGGTCCTCTCTCAGATGGTCTACCACCCCATTTACAAAGAGAGAAAACAATTTTGGGACCAACACGCAACCATGGCGTACCCCCCATTCACCGGGACCCGCTCCGTCAACTGCCCCTGTAAGCCCCACCTGATTCTGGCACAGTTATCCATATGGAGGAGTTTAATATAATCAAGGATCAGAGGAGGAATGCCCAGTTCGTACAGGACCTGCCAGAGCTTAACATGTGGTACAAGGTCGAAAGCGGTCTTCAGATCTATGAAGCCCAGATATAAGCTGCCTTTCCCAATCACCACTGTTTTCCAGTGGATCATGAAAAGTCTGAACACCTGATCCATCATGACCACCTTCTGTCTAAAGCCTGCTTGATAGTGTGAAAGAATGTTTCCATCCTCCATCCAGGACCTTATCCTCATAAGGAGCACCCTGCCAAACACCTTCTGTATCACGTCGATTAAACTAATCGACCTGTAGTTGGCAGGGTCCTCCCTATTCCCCTTTTTATAGGTTGTTACAACCTCCCCGCCCTTCCAAGAATCTGGGACATCGTGACCCTGACAATAAGATTCATCAACAGCAAAATAAAATGAGCCCATGGCTTTGGATCATACAGAAGCAGATCTCCCGGGAGACCATCGGTCTCAGTCTGCGAGGACAAGGGGCCTGCGTCGCCAGAATAGAGGTTGGAAAAGTGATTGTGCCATTGTTGCCCTGTGATATGATTTGGGATTGGGTCAGATCCCTTTCTGTTCCCTTTGTTAATCAGCTCCCAGAACAGGATGGTATTTTTCTGTTGTGAGGCATGTTTGAGCTCCTGCCAATGCACCTCTTCCCAATTACGCTTTGCTACCTCCCGTGCCCTAGAGTAATCCTTTCTTGCTGCTCTGGTTGCAAGGGGATCCTTTTTCCTTAGAGCTAGAGTTAGGGCCTGCCTCTTTTCCCTACATATAGATGAATACCAGGGGTTAATGGGTCTTGGCGGACGTCCTTTTGTTGCCCTACTCTCTTCTATGATAAAAAACGATCCTAGCCTATCTATTGTTCTTGATAAAATGAGGAAAAGGAAATAGTGAATCTCAGGTTTGCCGTGGGATATTTCAAGCTCCTTGGTCTTTTGATCGAGGAGTTCCCTAATGTTGTGCAATTTATTTTCTTGGTGTGAGACCTTATGCCATTTAAGGCGTTGATTGCAGTTTGAAGGGAAACCTCCTTTGTCAAATTATGGGAGCACTTAGTGCCTTTTTCGTAGTGAGAGACCAGCCATTGTAATTTGCATTAATAGGGGATTATGGTCACTATCCAAGGTGTGCCTGACATCCATATCCAAAAGGTCGCCCCAAAGTCGAATATCTAACAAGATGTAGTCTATAAGGGACGGGAAGCGAATTCTATTAAAGGTATTTGCCCCGCTTGGATCCGAGCGTGTCCTTCCATTTACGGCTCTTAAATTATGTTCTAATATTAGGGCATTGATTTGAATAGCCGTCTGTGTCCACTTCTTGATAGGAGCTATATTGAGGATCAGTATGGACCATTTGGTATCATCTTCATTGGTTCCCAGAAAGTCCTCCCTACTCAGAGGTTCGAATGTACAATTGAGGTCCCCGGCTACAATGATGTTGGAGTGAGGCGGGAAGCGAGATAGCTCGCACTCCAATGCTGTTATGGTTGCTGATGTTTGGGTGCCGGGAGACCCTCTAGCATATGTATTTAAAACCTCCACATTTGTGCCATTGGCAATCCCTTTAATGGTCAGATGTAGAATGTCTTGTGATAGGGAAGTGTGCATAACAATAGACCAATTCAGAGAAATGTTGATCTAAATGTGTAATCCCCCGGAGGGGCCACCCTTGACTAAGCTAGTAGCTGGGGTAAAGTACGTAATATAACCAGATTTATGCAAAGGAGCCTGGCTCCAAGTCTCCTGGAACAGGCAGAAATCGAACTTTCCAATGAACTCATTCCACTCAGGGAGAGCCATTTTTTTCTGGAGACCTGCTATGTTCCGGGAGAGGAAGTCAAGCACCCTCAAATTAGACCCATCAACCAAACCTTCACTATCTACAGCACAAGCGAGGGCCCCAACCTGGTCATGGTTAGATCTCTCCCCCTTTGATCTTTCTGTTTTAGGGGGACTTAGATGGGAAACGGTCTCCTTACATTTAGCTCCTGATGAGTCAATGAAGGTGTTCTGTAATGGGCCCCAAACTAGTCAGTCAACTGTGTTATGTCCAGACCCTTCTCCGCCCTCCCTTGCACTTCATGCTCCGGCACCCTAAGTGGTGGCCAGAGTGGGCAGCGTCTGATCAGGATGTCTGAGTGCTCTGTGGGGGAGGTGCGAAACTCCAAAGCCAATAAATTATCAGCTAGTGCTGCGTTGGTTAAAAGCAGCTCGATGCAATCTGTCTGGGAGTTGCTCGATGTAATCCTCCTTACTCTGACCATATCTTCCCATATTATTGACCTGCATCCCCTCACATGGCGCAACCAGTGGATTGCTTTGTTGCATAAGGATTCGCTGTTTTCATAGCCTTTCCTAGGAGTGCATATAGGGACTTTGACCATATGAACTATTGGCAGCATGCCCCCTGAGGGAGTGTTATTTCCCTGGGTAATAGGTCTAGCCTGGGTGTTCTGGTCGCCATTTGAAAAGAAGTGGCGCTGAGTTCTAGTTGTGCCAGAAGTTGTACCTGGAGCTCCTGGGGCTTTTTCAGTATCGGCATAGGATCTAGTAATGCTGGGCAGGGAGGCCATAGAGGAGGGACCATTGCCTTGTTTGCATAGCACGGAAAGTGACCTATCCCCCACCCCAAAAGGAACTCCGAACGGTGACCTATTTGAAGACGTTACAGGAATAATAGGAGGTGGCGGGAGAGATGGTCTAGTTACAATAGGGGGGTGGTCAACCCTACGCTTTAAATCTTCTACCATTTTTCTTAGGGATGCCACCACCATTTGGAGTGCTTTGACTTTCTGTGTCATTCCTCATTAATAAGACCACAGTTAAATCTAATTGCAACATTGGCAGTACCAGTGACAGTATGTTCGCTAGGTGTAACAAATGGTATACCCTCAGCAATATGCTCTAAAACTGCAAACCTATTTGAACAGGGGAGCTGCTCATCAACTTCACAAGCATATGGAACTCCTTGATTAGTTGAGTCTGTTGAGGGTTTTAAAAATTCTTCTGAAGGGGATTCCTTCAAGCTGTCAGCCTGTGAAGTGTGAACAGTACAAATGGGAGGCTTTTGGGGTGGTTTAATAAAAATCGTTGGAATTACTCTTCTACGTTTGTTAGCTAGAACCTCATCCAAGGGGTTGGTGACATCATCCAATACTATACTATTATTAACTCCCAGGATCTCTTCACATTCACTGACTATCGTCTCAATTCTATTGAGAACGCAATTGCTGGCTGCATGTGGCACGTTCTTAGCCTTTTTCCCTTTCTTGCTCCCTGCTGCCCCCCCCCCTCCATTGACTTCCTTTTCCCCATGAGAAGAACAGTTTTCACCAGGGTGGAGACTACCAGTTTTAATCTCTACAGTTGGGCTTTCCGTGAAATGAAAAGGTCTCTGGGCTTAGATACCCATGTACATAGCCACCAGGGCCCAGAAATTGGATGAAAAAAGTACCTTATGTCCCGAAACACAGATGAAAGAGGGGGGCCTGCCCTGCCTCTTCCTGGCGATGATGGGCTCGGACGGGCCTGCCCTTGGCCCGGGCTTCACCTGGCGCGCGTCTGCGCGCGTTCCGCCGAGCGGGTGAGGTGATCAAATATATCACAGCTGCAGGTGGGCGGGGCAAGAGCAGGACAGCTGTTGTGGGCCCCGTGTATCCTGGGACCTCGAGTCCTTCACTGCCGGTATGCCCCCACAAAGTCCTCACCACGAAGCATCTCCAGCTTCGCGGGAGGCGCAAGAGGTTGATAAGCGGCTGAAGGTGGGCGGGGCAAGAGCGGGACAGCTGCTGTGGGCCTCGTGTATCCTGGGACCTGGAGTCCTTCACTGCCGGTATGCCCCCACAAAGTCCTCACTGAGAACCATCTCCCGCGAAGCGGGAGACGCAAGAGGTTGATAAGCGGCTGCAGGTGGGTGGGACAAGAGCGGGACAGCTGCGGAGGACCCCGTGTATCCTGGGACCTGGAGTCCTTCACTGCCGGTATGCCCCCACAAAGTCCTCAAGTGGTTCAATTTTACTTTAGTAAATAGATTACTACATAGTACATAAACAGTCCATATGGTTTTACAACAGTACAGATTTAGAATTTAGACTAGTGCAGTGTTGTTTGTCTAGTGTAAGGGGACATGCTGGGGTAGTGTTCTAGGGTAGTGCAGTGGTGTTTGGGTAGTGTAGGGGGTCCTGCTGGGGTAGATTTAAGGTTTAGGGTAGTAGAATAGTGTTTGGGTAGTGTAGGGGTTCATGCTGGATACTGTTTTAGTACTTAGAGTAGTACAGTGGTGTTTATGTAGTTAGGGGGTCGTACTAGGGGTAGATTTTGAGTTTAGGGTAGTGCATTGGTATTTGTGTGGTGTAGAGAGTAGTGCTGTGGTAGTGTTTTAGGGTACTGCAGTGGTGTTTGTGTAGTGGAGTGGGTTGTGCTGTCATAGTGTTTTATGGTAGTGCAGTAGTGTTTGAGTAGTGTAGGGTGTCATGCTAGGGTAGATTTAAGGTTTAGCGTAGTGCAATGGTATTTGGGTTGTGTAGGGGTCTTGCTGGAGTAGTGTTTTAGGGATTAGGGTAGTACAGTGGTGAATGGGTAGTGTAGGGGGTCGTGCTGAGAGTAGATTTACAGTTTAGAATAGTGCAGTGGAGTTTGTGTAGTGAAGGAAGTCGTGCTGGAGTAGACATTTAAGGTTTAGGGTAGTGCAATGGTGTTTGGGTAGTGTAATGGGTCGTGCTAGTATAGTGTTTTAGAGTTTAGGGTAGTGCAGTGATGAATGGGTAGTGTAGAGGGTTGTGCTGGGGGTACATTTAGAGTTTAGGTTAGTGCAGTGGTGTTTGTGTAGTGTAGGAGGTCGTGCTAGAGTAGATTTAAGGTTTAGAGTACTGTAATGGTGTTTGGGTAGTGTAGGGGGTTGAGCTGGTGTAGTGTTTTAGCGTTTAGGTTAGTGCAGTGATGAATGGGTAGTGTAGGCGATCGTGCTGGGGTAGATTTAGGGATTGGGTTGTGCAGTGGTGTTTATGTAGTGTAGGGGATTGTGCTGAATTATTCTTTTAGGGTAGTACAGTGCTTTTTGGGTAGTACAAGGGGTTGTGCTGGGGTAAGTTTAAGGTTTAGGATAGTGCAATGGTATTTGGGTAGTGTACGGGGTTGTGCTAGGGTAGTGTTATACAGTTTAGGGTAGTGCAGTGGTGTTTGTGTAGTGTAGGGGGTCCTGCTGTGATAATGTTTTAGGGTAGTGCAGTAGTATTTGAGTAGTGTAGGGAGTCTTCCTGGGGTAGATTTAAGGTTTAGGGTAGTGCAATGGTGTTTCAGTAGTGTAGGGGGTTGTGCTGTGGTAGTGTTTTAGGGTTTAGTGTAGTGCAGTGGTGTTTTTGTAGTGTAGAGGGTCATACTGGGGTTAGATATCGAGTTTAGGGTAGTCCACTGGCATTTGTGTACTATAGGGGGCCGTACTGAGGTACTCATTTCGGGTAGTACAGTAGTGTTTGGGTAGTGTAAGGGGTCATGCTAGGTTAGGTTTAAGGTTTAGGGTAGTGCAATATTATTTAGGTAGTCTAGGGGGTTGTGCTGGGGTAGTGTTTTAGGGTTCCGGGTAGTGCAGTGGTATTTGGGTAGTGTAAAGGGTCATGCTGAAGGTAGAGTCACTGCAAGAGCACATGTACTTATATGTCTGCAAACACATCAACTATCCAAATTATTCTAACTCAATTTTCCCAAATAGACACTGACTCACCGTATGATTCTACACAAATAACAGTATTTCTTATAAATGAAGAGTATATAGATACTGACTGGGGAAATGTAGGCCTGAAACACAAGTGTGAAAGTGATTACACTACTACTTTCTTACTACATAGGAGTTTCAAGCACTGCATGCCCTAAAACCTAGCTGAATGCCAGATTACATGTACGTATAAGTCTGCAAACACATCCACCAACCAAACCATTCTCTTTCAATTTTCCCAAATGGACACTGGCTCACAGTGTGATTTTAGACAAATAACAGAATTTCCTATCAATGGAGTGTATAGATACTGAATGGGGAAATGTAGGCCTGAAACACAAGTGTGAAGATCATTAGACTACTACTTGCATAGTGCATAGGAGTTTCAAGCACTGCATACTGCATACCCGAAAGCGTGGCTCACTGCAACAGTACATGTACTTATATATCTGCAAACAGATCAACCAACCAAATCACTCTCTCAATTTTCCCCAATAGACACTGACTCACAGTGTGATTCTAGACAAATAACAGTAATTCTTATTAATAGAATATATAGATTCTGACTGGGGAAATGTAGGCATGAAACACAAGTGTGATGGTGATTACACTACTACTTGCATAGTGCATAACACTTTCAAGAACTGCTTGCTCTAAAGCTTGGCTCACAGCAACAGTAGATGTACTTATGTCTGCAAGCACATCGAACAACCAAATCAATCTCTCTCAATTTTCGCAAATGGACAGTGACTCGCAGTGTGATTCTAGACAAATAACAGTATTTCTAATCAATGGAGTGTATAGATACTGACTGGGGAAATGTAGGCCTGAAAGACAAGTGTGAAGATGCTTAGACTACTACTTGCATAGTGCATAGGAGTTTCAAGCACTGTATGCCCTAAAGCCTGGCTCACTGCAACTGTACATGTACTTATATGTCTGCTAACACATCAACCGACCAAATCATTCTCTCTCAATGTTCCCAAATGGACACTGACTCACAGTGTGATTCTAGACAAATAACCATATTTCTTATAAATGGAGTAGTAGGGTAGTACAGTGGTGTTTGGGTAGTGTAAGGGGTCGTGCCGGGTAGGTTTAAGGTTTAGTGTAGTGCAATGTTGTTGGGGTAGTGTAGGAGGTCAAACTGGGATAGTGCTCTAAGGTAGTACAGTGGTGTTTGGGTAGTGTAAGAGGTCCTGCTGTGGTAGATTTAAGGTTTAGGGTAATGCAATGGTGTTTGGGTAGTGTATAAAGTCGTGCTGGGGTAGTGTTTTAGGGTAGTGCAGTGGTGTTAGAAATGGGATCTCTGTCTGGCCAAGGCTCACGCCAAAGTCAGTCAGAGACCACCACTCTAAGTCAGGGCAAGGGAGTTACACGCCAAGATAACCCCTGCTCACCCCCTTGGTAACGTGACACGAGCAGTAAGGCTAAACTCGGAGGCTATGTAGGTTAAGTGTTTGCACGCGCACCCAGAAACAACACCCAAGGCCCACCACAAAGGAAACTCCACACAAGGTTATATATAAAAATAGCCTTTGTATTATACCCAAAACACATTAGATAAAAACACACACTTTACATTGTGCCAACAGGCACGGGCAGAATTTACAGGGATATGTACAGGGCAGGGCCACCTGGGCCACTGTCAGGAATATGCACTTTTAGACTTAGTACTTGGTAGAATTAGCAATTGTAGGAATAGTAATTAGCATATAGAACACTTGTAGCATCAAATAGAAAATAGAGCACACAACCAGTAACTACTGGTAACAGTTAAGTACCACATACGCAACCCTAACCACCTTAGGAGAATATTGCGCAGGGAACCAGGACCTCCCTAGCAACACCTGTACTAGGAGAGAACAACCACCTAAGTATCACAATACATGTAGGAGTATAGGAATAGAAATATAACACATGATGCATAGAAACACATTCTGAGGTGCAGGAAAAACACAATAGCACAGAATTCACATAAGCCCCCACCTGTGACTTGTACCCCAGTCCCAATGTCAGGGGCCTAAAAGGAGCAGCTGCCCACTAAGTGCTGGGCAGCTGTGGAGATGATGTGGCCAACACTGGAGCCTCACAGGCTCTGGCCAAAGCACTCGTGTCCCCCAAGAGCCTCTCGGGCTCTAAACAAACAGAATGGCACTCCAGAGCCTCTCAGGGCTCGTAAAACAAATATGCCCCCTTGAGCCTTTCTGGGGCTCTTCAAGAATTGTGCCCAGTGTGGGGGGAGTGGCCCGCTATCTGCCGGGGCCGCTCTACTACCCAGAAATGCCCCCGATGCTGTCGGAGTCCCTCACGGGGGACTCAAAGTAAATTAGGTCGCCAAGAGCCTCCCGGGTTCTAAGGAAAAGGAATGCCGCCTTGAGCGTCTCCGGCTCGAGCTAGTAATGCCCTGGAGCCTTCCTGGGCTCGAGCAAAATGCACCCTGAGCCCCTCGTGGGCTCGAGAAGCCCTGGAGCCTTGCAGGGGCCCCTCAGCGCCCCCACAAGGACTATGCACCACTGGAGGGGGGGGGCGGGCAATGGCAATGTGCCCAACGCCCCCCTCTCCTCTACACAGCACCGGGCCACACTCACCGGCTCCCGGGACGGGGCTGCTCCTCCTCCGATGCTGCTTCTCCTGGGCTGCGGGGATATCCCTTGTGAGAGCCTCGTCGAAGATACGAGCGGCAGGTTCCTCCTCCATCCGCGGCTGCGGGGCTGGACTTAAGGTTTGGCTGGCAATACTTCCGGGTCGCCGCGGGCAGCGCAGCGTCCCGCCCTGGCACTCACTGGCGGCGCTTCGGCAAGATGAGGGGTAGGCTCCCTCGAGAAGCGCACAATCACGGGGGCAATGCGGGGTGGCACTGGCTCAGAAAGTAAATAACCGGCAGGAACCCGACAACATGCAGCGTGGGCAGCCGTTTAATGAAGAATAAATAACACGGAGTAGGCTCCAGTGAAAGAACCCAAACGTCGTGCTGCAACTTCTGCAGGGTGGGCACCTGCCCCAGAAACAAGAGGCACAAATGGGGATCCCCACGCCAGGAAATCCCTCGGGGTAGGCAAAAGCAGCTCCGGGCACTCGGGAAATAGCGCTCTCAAGCACTAAGGGCCAAAATAAAGCGCTCCCAGGTGCCAGTGGCCCAAACGTCAGCAATGAAGTACTTCCGGAGGTGGGGGGCAAGGCTGGGCCCAGAGCCAGTTCACAGGGTCCTCTTAGGCAGGGAGGCAATCCCCAGTTGCGGTCCTCCTGGCGCCCAGCAGCAGCCCCCCTCAGCAACAGGATCCATGAAGAGAACATTTTGCAAGGGGACACAGCCCCTTTTTATACAATAAATCCCTTTGTCTCAGGGTGCAAGGTGGGGGAAAAACCAGTCGCAGCTGGTTTTGGAGTACTTTGTTTTCCTCAGCCACCCTTTCCATTCACTAGGCTGCCAAGGGTCATTATACGCACCACAGTGGGCGGAACCAGCTTTGTGTGGGGAAAGCTCAGCCCTATTCAGGTCCCAGGTGCACCACTCCCTCACATCAGCATGCTAATCTCTCCCTTCACCACCGGGGCAGACCCATCCAGACTCCTGGAGCCAGGCTCACCAGCCAGTTCCAGCCAATCACGTGCCAGCACACTCACTGCACATGCACACCCATGTCTAGAAGTGGCACTTCCACACTAGACACATTCACGCCGCACACATCATTGCACAGCATTCAATCACACGAGCCTGCACATACCAAACTCGAGCCTGCACACCTCACGCATCAGGAACTACCAAGGACACAGACATTCCCCATGCATTCCTATGGGAGGGCAGGCCAACCTTACTCCACGCACTCAGAGTGCACACGCACTTTCCACTAGGACACAGTGAAAGTGCGCAGAAACCAAAAATCACCATCCCCAGGTCACATATAAAAAGCAAAAAGTTCAGGGGGAAACCTGCCAGAAGGGCCAAGTCCAACACAACCCCCTTCCAGTCAAAACGCAGGGTAGACCAATCACCACCGCAATAGAACACGGACGCAGGCCCGCGATTGCAGGGACACCCTCCTGTTCTACGCCACGGTGAACCCATGGGGTTCCTTCTAACACCACTGTCTGGACCAACTGGGCTACCCCACTATTACTCCCAAGCTGTCCGCGGCCAGGACCAGGCCCTGGGCCACCCAGGTGCCACTGGTCCTTGCTTATTCGCAGAGTGGGGGGTAGGAACCCCTGGCACATAGTAGCCATTTTCCACTCTTCCTGTCTTCGGGACAGGACTAGACTGCCACTGGTTCTCCAGCTTAGGGTCTACAACCTCGGGCAGACCAGGAGTCTCAGGGAAGGCTCTCCTCCACCTACCTCTTCTCCTAGGGTTCCTCCTCCTCCGGCGAGGGGTAAACCTAGAACGCCATTCCAACCCAGGGTTTAACCCCTCAGGTTGCACCAGGGTCAGAGGTGGGTTCTCCCACCCTCTGCACCCCCTTCCAGAGTCCTGCTCCCTACCAACTGAGCGGTACCTCTGGAAGAAGAACCGATCAGGACACTGATTACAGTCGTCCTTCCCTCCAGGTCAGGTGGATCCTGAACCTGGCCTTCGAACCTCTGGTCTAGAACCTTTAGTGGAATAATTGCCTGGCCCTCCAGGACTTTTGGGGATTTACACACCATCCCCCTGAGGCTAACAAATGACACATATGTTGGGTGACTGTCTGTCTGGCGCAATCTCCCGTCCCCTGTCCACCTGACAGTGCGCAAAGGTCCATCCGGAACAGAAGTGGTGTCACCATGGTCACTGCATGGGAACCTCGCCCATCTGGGTAGTCCCTGACCCACTGGTTCTTCCACTGGGGAACTCATCCCCCAATCACTCCTCACGCTGGACTCCTGTACCCTCCCTACCGGAGCGGTACTGCCAGACTCTAGAACCACAGGAGCTCTGTTTACAGACGCTCCATATCCTCTACTCACTAGGAGATCTTCCTCAAATGGAGTAACAGGACAGCCTAGGTCCCCAACCTGGTGTTCCCTACAGAAACCATCCAAGTCCTGAGGCAGGGCTTCGTGCGTCTGGGGACCCTCGGTCTCTCACTCACTCCTGCTCCACTGAGCCAGGCAGTGAGCCCCTACACCCTCCTCGCTATCCTAGGACCTAGCTGGGATACACTGAGCCTCCTCCACCACGCTGGGCTGGAGGATACCTAAACCACTACTTTTGGAGTCACTCACCAATGACTTTAGAGAACCTCTAGCACTTTCCAATCTGTCTGCTTCCCTTGCAAGCTCCCAAGGATCACAGGTCTCCAACCTCAACAGGTGTTGCCGCAACGCCGGCCAACAATGACTAAGCACCTGTTCCTTGAGAATAAGATCAAACAGTTTGTCAAAATCAGGTCCCGTGGGAACCTCTAACCACTCAATCAGTGCACACTGACAGTCCCCTGCAAACTCCTCCCAAGACTGGTGAGACAGTTTCCTACTGTCCATGAACTTCAACCTATACTCCTCTTCTGGGGAAACAGGTACCAGACTGTGGGAACTGGGGGTGGGACTTCTTGCACTGGGCTCTATATAACTGCCACCACTGGACTCAACCCGCCCTGGGGAGTCCAGAAAATTAAAACTGCGCGCAGGGGATAGTCTACCTTCTAGGGCTATCTTCTGCCTGGCCAAGGCCTTCTCAGCCTCTGCAATCCACTCCTGCACACCCAGCTGCGCTATCTCCTTGGTATGCTCTAACCGGAGTTTCTCCAAAGGCAGCTGGTGCTCCCTCTCTTCCCTCCTATCCAACCACTCATCTGGGGACAGGGAAAGGGATGGGGTGCTGCATTTGACACTAGACCCAGCAAGGGAGTCCCTCTCTATGGGGTCCTCGCTCTCTACTGTCGCCCATGTACTGTCATCTTCTCCCTCCTCTTCTGAATCTTTAGGGCTCCCCACAGACCCACCACCCTCATGGTGTGAGGCCCAGGCCCTTTCCTCACTGCACTCAAGATCCCATTGATCCTTTTGCCATTGGACCAAGAGGTCCTTAAGTACATAACCGTTTGACTCACCCCTCCCTAGGTCTCTCTCTTCACATAACCTTACCAGCTCCCATGTACCGTATGTACCTAGATCATTGAAATCCAAAGCAGGTTCCGTTTTGGCGGACGTTCTAGAGAAAAGTTTACACAGGGAACCTAGGGGTCTGAGCTTAACTGGAGCACACAATTCACAAGGTATTCAGCAAGTTCCCTATCCCAGAGAACTCACCCTCACTTGTCCAGTGCAACACACCATTCATCCACACACAACCCCCCCCTCAGACTGGTAAGCCAGTTTCTACCACCCCTGATTCCTCAACCTGACCACACGTGACACAGGTACCAACTGTGGACGCAGGGAGGGGAACAAATGTACTGGACACAATTACAAAATGATACCTTTAGGAGAAGAAATATGGTACTTCAAAAAAAAAACAATAATCCCCAAAATGTGGTCATCTAAAATGCAGAGTTTTGTAGTGTGGCCAGTTGTCACTGCGGTACAATGCAAACACAAATCCGGATCCTCACCGCCTGCCACCAATGTTAGAAATAGGATCTCTGGCTGGCCAAGGCTCACGCCAAAGTCAGTCAGAGACCACCACTCTAAGTCAGGGCAAGGGAGTTACACGCCAAGATAACTCCTGCTCACCCCCTTGGTAACGTGACACGAGCAGTAAGGCTAAACTCGGAGGCTATGTAGGTTAAGTGTTTGCGCGCGCACCCAGCATCAACACCAAGGCCCACCACAAAGGAAACTCCACACAAGGTTATATATAAGAATAGCCTTTGTATTATACCCAAAACACATTAGATAAAAACACACACTTTACAATGTGCCAACAGGCACAGGCAGAATTTACAGGTGATATGTACAGGACAGGGCCACCTGGACCACTGTCAGGAATATGCACTTTTAGACTTAGTACTTGGTAGAATTAGCACTTGTAGGAATAATAATTAGCACATAGAACACTTGTAGCATCAAATAGAAAATAGAGCACACAACCAGTAACTACTGGTAACAGTTAAGTACCACCTACGCAACCCTAACCACCTTAGGAGAATATTGCGCAGGGAACCAGGATCTCCCTAGCAACATCTGTACTAGGAGAGAACAACCACCTAAGTATTTCAATACATGTAGGGGTATAGGAATAGAAGCATAACACATGATGCATAGAAACACATTCAGAGGTGCAGGAAAAATACAATAGCGCAGAATTCACATAAGCCACCACCTGTGACTTGTCCCCAGGCCAACTAGCCTCTCTGGGGCTAGGACGCCCTGTGTCCCAATGTCAGGGGCCTAAAAGGAGCAGCTGCCCACTAAGTGCTGGGCAGCTGTGGAGATGATGTGGCCAACACTGGAGCCTCACAGTCTCTGGCCAAAGCACTTGTGTCCCCCAAGAGCCTCTCGGGCTCTAAACAAACAGAATGGCACTCCAGAGCCTCTCAGGGCTCGTAAAACAAATATGCCCCCTTGAGCCTCTCTGGGGCTCTTCAAGAAACGAGCCCAGTATGGGGGGAGCGGCCCGCTATCTGCCGGGCCGCTCTACTACCCAGAAATGCCCCTGAAGCTATCGGATTCCCTCACGGGGGACTCGAAGTAAATTAGGTCACCAAGAGCCTCTCGGGTTATAAGGAAAAGGAATGGCGCCTTGAGCCTCTGTGGCTCGAGCTAGTAATGCCCTCGAGCCTTCCTGGGCTCGAGCGAAATGCCCCCTGAGCCCCTCGTGGGCTTGAGAAGCCCTGGGGCCTCGCAGCGGCCCCTCAGGGCCCCCACATGGACTATGCACCACAATAGGGGGGGCGGCCACCGGCAATGTGCCTCCACGCCCCCCTCTCCCTATACAGCACTGGGCCCCACTCACCGGCTCCTGAGACAGGGGCTGCTCCTCCTCCGATGCTGCTTCTCCTGGGCTGCGGGGCTCTCCCTCGTGAGAGCCTCGTCAAAGATACGAGTGGCAGGTTCCTCCTTGCTCCGCGGCTGCGGGGCGGGACTTCCGGTTTGGCTGGCAATACTTCCGGGTCACCGCGGGCAGCGCGTCGGCCCGCCTGGCACTCACTGGCGGCGCTTCAGCAAGATGAGGGGTAGGCTCCCTCAAGAATCACGGGGGCAATGCGGGGTGGCACCCGCTCAGAAAGTAAATAACCGGCAGGACCCGGCAACATGCGGCGTGGGCAGCTGCAAAATAAAGAATAAATAACACGGAGTAGGCTCCCGTGAAAGAACCCAAACGTCGTGCTGCAACTTCTGCAGGGTGGGCACCTGCCCCAGAAACAAGAGGCACAAAGGGGGATCCCCATGCCAGGAAATCCCTCGGGGTAGGCAAAAGCAGCTCCGGGCACTCGGGAAATAGCGCTCTAAAGTGCTAGGGGCCAAAATAAAGCGCTCCCAGGCGCTAGTGGCCCAAAAGTCAGCAATGAAGTCCTTCAGGAGGTGGGGGGCAAGGCTGGGACCAGAGACAGCTCACAGGGTCCTCCTAGGCAGGGAGGAAATCCCCAGTGGCGGTCCTCCTGGTGCCCAGCAGCAGCCCCCCTCAGCAACTAGATCCAAGAAGAGAACATTTTGCAAGGGGACACAGCCCCTTTTTATACATTAAATCCCTTTGTCTCAGGGTGCAGGGTGGGGGAAAAACCAGTCGCAGCTGGTTTTGGAGTACTTTGTTTTCCTCAGCTACCCTTTCCATTCACTAGGCTGTCTAGGGTCATTAGATGCACCACAGGGGGTGGAGCCAGCATTGTGTGGGGAAAGCCCAGCACTATTCAGGTCCCAGGTGCACCACTCCTTCACATCAGCATGCTTATCTCTCCATTCACCACCGGGGCAGACCCATCCAGAATCCTGGAGCCAGGCTCACCAGCCAGCTCCAGCCAATCACGTGCCAGCACACTCACTGCACAAGCATACCCATGTCTAGAAGTGGCACTTCCACACTAGACACATTCAGGCCGCACACATCATTGCGCAGCATTCAATCACAGGAGTCCACATATACCAAACTCGAGCCTGCACACCTCACGCATCAGGAACTACCAGGGACACAGAAATTCCCCATGCATTCCTATGGGAGGGCAGGCCAGCCTCACTCGACGCACTCAGAGTGCGCACGCACTTTCCACTGGGACACAGTGAAAGTGCACAGAAACCAAACATCACCATCCCCAGGTCACATATAAAAAGCAAAAAGTTGAGGCGTGAACCTGCCAGAAGGGCCAAGTCCAACAAGTGGTGTTTATGTAGTGTACGGGGTCATGCTAGGGATAGTGTTTTAGGGTTCAAGGTAGTGCACTGATGTTTGAGTAGTGTTGGGAGTCGTGCTGGGGTAGTGTTTTAGTGTTTAGGGTAGTGCAGTGGTGAATGTGTAGTGTACGTGGTCGTGCTGTAGGTAGATTAAGGGTTTAGGGTAGTGCAGTGGTGTTTGTGTAGTGTAGGGAATCGTGCTGGGGTACTGTCACTGCAAGAGTACAAGTATATATGTGTCTGCAAACACATCAACCAACCAAATCATTCTCTCTCAATTTTCCCAAATGGACACTGACTCATAGTGTGATTCTACACAAAGAACAATATTTTTTATAAATGGAGTAGTAGGGTAGTACAGTGGTGTTTGGGTAGTGTAAGGGGTCATGCTAGGGTACGTTTAAGGTTTAGGGTAGTGCAATGGTGTTTGGGTAGTGTAGGAGGTCATGCTGGGATAGTGTTCTAAGGTAGTACAGTGGTGTTTGGGTAGTGTAAGAGGTGGTGCTGTGGTAGATTTAAGGTTTAAGGTAGTGCAACAGTGTTTGCGTAGTGTAGGGAGTCATGCTGGGATAGTGTTCTAAGGTAGTGCAGTGATGTTTATATAGTGTACGGGATCATGCTAGGGATAGTATTTTAGGGTTCAAGGTCGTGCACTGGTGTTTCTGTAGTGTAGGGGGTCATGCTGGGGTAGTGATCAAGGAAAGTACAGTGGTGTTTGGGTAGTGTAGGAGATCATGCTAGGGTAGATTTAAGGTTTAGGGTAGTGCAATGGTGTTTGAGTAGTGTAGGGGGTCATGCTGGGGTAGTGTTTTAGGGTTTAAGGTAGTGCAGTGGTGAATGGGTAGTGTATGTGGTCGTTCTGCATGTAGATTAAGGGTTTAGTGTAGTGCAGTGGTGTTGCTGTAGTGTAGGGAATCATGCTGGGGTAGTGTCACTGCAAGAGTACATGCATTTATGTGTCTGCAAACACATCAACCAACCAAATCATTCTCTCTCAATTTTCCCAAATGGACACTGACTCACAGTGTGATTCTCAACAAATAACAATACTTCTTATAAATGGAGTAGTAGGATAGTACAGTGGGTAGTGTAAAGGGGCATGCTGGGGTAGGTTTAAGGTTTAGGGTAGTGCAATGGTGTTTGGGTTGTGAAGGAGGTCGTGCTGGGATCGTGTTTTAAGGAAGTACTGTGCTGTTTGGATAGTGTAAGAAGTCATGCTGTGGTAGATTTAGGGTTTAGGGTAGTGCAATGGTGTTTTGGTAGTGCAGGGGGTCGTGCTGAGGTAGTGTTCCAGCATAGTTCAGTGGTGTTTATGTAGTGTACAGAGTCATGCTAGGAATAGTGTTTTAGGGTTTAAGGTACTGCAGTGGAGTTTCTGTGGTGTAGGGGGTCGTGTTGGGGTAGGGTTCAAGGAAAGTGCAGTGGTGTTTGTGTAGTGTAGGGAATCGTGCTGGGGGTAGCGTCACTGCAAGAGTACATGTTCTTATTTGTCTGCAAACAGACCAACCAACCAAATCATTCTCTCTCAATTTTCCCCAAACAACAATGACTCACATTGTGATTCTAGACAAATGACAGTAATTCTTATTAATAGAATATATAGATACTGACTGGGGAAATGTAGGCCTGAAACACAAGTGTGATGGTGATTACACTACTACTTGCATAGTGCATGAAACTTTCAAGAACTGCTTGCTCTAAAGCTTGGCTCACTGCAAGAGTAGATGTACTTATGTCTGCAAACACATCGAACAACCAAATCAATCTCTCTCAATTTTCGCAAATGGACAGTGACTCGCAGTGTGATTCTAGACAAATAACAGTATTTCTAATCAATGGAGTGTATAGATACTGACTGGGGAAATGTAGGCCTGCAAGACAAGTGTGAAGATGCTTAGACTACTACTTGCATAGTGCATAGGAGTTTTAAGCACTGCATGCCCTAAAGCCTGGCTCACTGCAACTGTACAGTACTTATATGTCTGCTAACACATCAACCGACCAAATCATTCTCTCTCAATTTTCCCAAATGGGCACTGACTCACAGTTTGATTCTAGACAAATAACAATATTTCTTATAAATGGAGTAGTAGGGTAGTACAGTGGTGATTGGGTAGTGTAAGGGATTGTGTTAAGGTAGGTTCAAGGTTAAGTGTAGTGCAATGGTGTTTGGGTAGTGTAGGAGGTCAAACTGGGATAGTGTTCTAAGGTAGTACAGTGGTGTTTGGGTAGTGTAAGAGGTCGTGCTGTGGTAGATTTAAGGTTTAGGGTAGTGCAATGGTGTTTGGGTAGTGTATGGAGTCATGCTGGGGTAGTGTTTTAGGGTAGTGCAGTGGTGTTTATGTAGTGTACGGGGTCATGCTAGGGATAGTGCTTTAGGGTCCAAGGTAGTGCACTGGTGTTTGAGTAGTTTTGGGAGTCGTGCTGGGCTAGTGTTTTAGGGTTTAGGGTAGTGCAGTGGTGAATGGGTAGTGTACATGGCCGTGCTGGAGGTAGATTAAGGGTTTAGGGTAGTACAGTGGTGTTTGTGTAGTGTAGGGAATCGTACTGGGGGTAGTGTCACTGCAAGAGTATACATGCGTCTGCAAACACATCAACCAACCAAATCATTCTCTCTCAATTTTCCCAAATGGAAACTGACTCACAGTGTGATTCTCGACAAATAACAATATTTCTTATAAATGGAGTAGTAGGATAGTACAGTGGGTAGTGTAAGGGGTCATGCTGGGGTAGGTTTAAGGTTTAGGGTAGTGCAATGGTGTTTGGGTTGTGTAGGAGCTCGTGCTGGGATAGTGTTTTAAGGTAGTACTGTGCTGTTTGGATAGTGTAAGAAGTCATGCTGAGGTAGATTTAAGGTTTAGGGTAGTGCAATGGTTTTTGGGTAGTGTAGGGGGTTGTGCTGGGGTAGTGTTCTAGCATAGTGCAGTGGTGTTTATGTAGTATACAGAGTCATGCTAGGAATTGTGTTGTAGGGTTTAAGGTACTGCAGTGAAGTTCCTGTAGTGTAGGGGTCATGCTGGGGTAGTGTTTAAGGAAAGTACAGTGGTGTTTGTGTAGTGTAGGGAATCGTGCTGCGGTAGTGTCACTGAAAGAGTACATGTTCCTATTTGTCTGCAAACACATCAAGCATCCATTCCATATATTTCATAACTGCATTTTAAGATTAAACCTAAACTCATTTTGGAAACACATAACCAATGACTATTATCTAATTCTACCAAAATGTGAGAACACAATACGTTTTTAATCAATTACATATCAGGAAACACATGAAGTACCAAAATGCTTCTCTCAGAGTGATTCCTAAATGCACACATACTCACTGTGGGATTCTACACAAGCAACTCTATCCCTTGCATTTTACCAAAACACATTTACTAGTCTACAAGACGTTAGGTGACTCTACACATTGCACAACATTTTCTACCACACATTAGTATAGAGTGCTTCTCTCAGAATGATTCCTAAATGCACACAAGACTCACTGTGTGATTCTAGACAAACAACACTATCCCTTGCATTTTACCAAAACACATTTCATAGTCTAAAAGGAGTACTGCATTTTAATGTAGGAACTTGAGTCATTTTGCAAATAGATAAAACATGACTGGTTTCTAATTCTACCAAAACATGAGAACAGCATAGTTATCTGCCTGCAAACACATAAAATACACAAATGCTTATCTCAGAATGTTTTCTAAATGCACACACACTCACAATAAAATTCTAGAGAAAAAAAAGTATTCCCTGCACTTTAGCAGGAGAAACACATTAGTCTGATTAAAATCAACATGCACCACATGCATCCCCTCACAAATTAAGCCCCGGGGGTAGCGGTCCCTGGGGCTGCGGGGGGGTCCCATGAGCCCCCACATATATTTACTTAAAGCCCCTGGGGTGGTGGTCCCCGGGGTTGCGGGGGGCCCGTGAGGTGCCGCATAAATTAACTTAGTCCCCAGGGCATTGTAGGGGGGATTGGGACCCCCCACACATTATTTTTTGAAAATGCCCCCAGGATTTGGATCCCCCGGGGGCTAATAACCTTTAAAGCGGGGGAGCCCACGCTTTGTTTTTTTTTTCAGCAGTGGGATGCGCGGATCCTACGCGCATCCCGCGATTTAAAAAAAATACATTAAAAAAATGTTGGGGCCTTGGGGGTCCTTGTGGGATCCCCTGAGCAGGCCTAGGGGGTCAGGGTGTGTCTACCCTGCCCCATTTTCACGTTTTGCAGCATTTTTTGGGGGGTTTCCTGTGCCTCTGTTCTCCTGAGGCACAAGATGGCTGCCAACACTTCCTGATTTGGAGTATTAACAGCCAATTCAAATACAGCTCATGCACGGCAGGGTGCGCATAGGCTGCGCTTAGGGTACACGGATAGGTACGCGGATCCACCGCGCCCATAGATATATAAATGACTTTAACTGTCATTTTCTCAGGAACTACTGAACAGATTTACACCAAATAAGCATATATATATATATATATATATATATATATATATATATATATATATATACATATATATATATATATATATATATATATATATATATATATGTATGTATATATACATACATATACATTATTATGTAAATAACATACAGTCACTGGATGTTGTCATCAGTGATGTCATCAGTGATGTCATTTGAGATGTCATCAGTGATGTCATCAGTGATGTCACTGACCATGTCATGAATGATGTAATATGTGACATGATCAGCAGTGGATTGCGGGTGCGCGATATATAGTTAGTGCAACTAACTATATATGCGAATTTCAATGGTTTTGTGTGAGTAAAATTAGGTTTTGTAAATGCTAATTCCTAACTATATATGGTCTATAACCTATGGTTTTTTCAGTGAATTTTCAAGGTTTTGTAAATGCTAATTCCTAACTACATATGGTCTATAACCTATGGTTTTTTCAGTGAATTTCAATGGTTTTTAATAGCAAATATCAAAAGCTGTAAAATGTATTCTTCTTTTAAAGGAAAAATATATTTTATATGTATTTAATATAATTTTTTTCTGTATATACATTTTGTGAGGGAACGAATTTATCAACTATCATGCTGAAGAAGAGTGTGGGGAAAAAAAACCAAAGAGGAGGACTAAGAGGAAAGAACAATCAGTTCAAAAATACAATTGCTTTTAAAGCATGAAGTGCTTTTCCACACATTTACATTTAAATAACCCATATTAGAACATACAAAATATCTACAGAGGAGACGGTGTACATTGAATTTTAGACTCTTCATTGGTACCTACATGTTGGTACTTACATCACCCACACAACACAACAGCTCTATTCAGAGCTACCCTACCTCAAAGCACTCTAAAATATTATTTTACTATTTCACTTGGTTTTCCCCTTGTTACGCTTTCCGGAACGCTACCCGGTGCACGGACCGGGCGCTAACCGTGCAAAAATTTGAAAAAAAAAAGGTTTTTTTTTTACATATATGGGCCTCCTCAGCCACCCTCAGAAAACCTAGGGGGTCAGGATATGTCTCCTGTGCCCCCTTATACCCATTCCCAACATTGTTTATCCTCCATCTTGTGACTGAATTCGTCCGAAACACAAGATGGCGGACTCCCGTTACGCTACCGGTGAGCTACCTGGTTTGCGTACCGGGTAGGGCTTCCACTGCGAAAAATCGAAAAAAAATTATTTTATTTTTTTGCCCTGCGGGGCCCTTTAATAGCCCCCACATCAATCCTAGGGGGTCAGGAGGGGTCTACCTTGCCCCCTTTCGTTTATTTCCACATCTTGTCTCTCGATCCTACCGAGAGACAAGATGGTGGCCGCTCCGGACTGTTTAGAATGTTGACAGTCACCGGAGAGCCTATCCGCTTCTCCTCGCGAAGTTCCGTTACGCGTCTGGTACGCGAACCGGGGCGCTAACCGGGACGCTGTCACAGATATATATATTTTTTTTAACGTTAATTTCTCAAAATCCACTGGAGCACATATCTTGAGACCTAGCAAAGGCACATCGGGCTAACAGTCTCTACAATTTTGCCAAGTTTCATAGAAATCCATTCAGCGGTTCGAGCTAAAAGTGAGTCCAACCGCCCTATGGAAAACTCAATGTTAAAAACATGTTTTGGGACCCCCCTTTTTTCTCGGCCCCCGCTAGACAAAACCCCCCCCCCCAAACTTTCAGGGGACGGTCAGAAATAAAATGTGCCATTTTCCTGAAAATTTCAGCCAATTCCGTCCATCAACGCCAAAGTTATTCAACATAGAATTTTCAGAAATCCCTATTCAAAAAAATCCTATATATATATATATAGAACATTTCTATGGCAAAATGAAACCCCTCATTTTGTTCCTTTTCAAATTAAATATATTTAGTGTTACCACTTTATTCCAATCAAGATGACTTTAGGTGTGCCATACTTTTGTGATAAGTAAGACTGTTAGCGTTCTAGTTGTTCTTTAGAACACTCTGGGACATTCTGTCACTGGGCTATAGTTGGGCTACATCTGGCTGATATTTGGGCTACATTTGTTTTTTTTTGTCTCTGGTGGCCATCTTTGGGCTACATTGGGCTACATTGGGCTACATTTGGGCTCTAACATATATATAGCCCAATATAGCCCAATATATATTTTTCAAAGTTAAATTTCGTAAAAACCACTGGAGCATATATCTTGAGTCATAGCAAAGGCACATCGGGCTACCAGTCCCTACAATTTTGCCAAGTTTTGTGGAAATCAATTCAGCCGTTCGAGCTAAAAGTGAGTCCAACCGCCCTATGGAAAACTCAATGTTAAAAACACGTTTTGGGACCCCCCTTTTCTCTCGGCCCCCGCTTGACGAAACTCCCCCAAACTCAGGGGACGCTCAGAAACAAAATGTGCCATTTTCCTGAAAATTTCAGCCAATTCCGTCCATCAACGCCAAAGTTATTCAACATAGAATTTTCAGAAATCCCTATTCAAAAAAATCCTAACCATATATACCTACTGGCGACCGCCAGTAGGTAATATATATATATATATATATATATATATATTCACTGAAAAAAAAACATAGGTTATAGACCATATATAGTTAGGGATTCGCATTTACAAAACCTTGAAAATTCACTGAAAAAACCATTGGTTATAGACCAAATATAGTTAGAGATTAGCATTTACAAAACCTTAATTTACTCGCACAAAACCATAGAAATTCGCATATATAGTTAGTTACAATAACTATATATCGCGCACCCGCAATCCACTGCTGATTATGTCACATATTACATCATTCATGACATGTTCAGTGACATCACTGATGACATCACTGATGACATCATCCAGTGACTGTAAGTTTCTGTAAAGTTAAAATATGTCTTACATATTGAAAAATGAGTGGATGTATAAGTGTCTGGATGAAGGATTTAGTAGGTGCATGACTGACTGTATGAGTAAATGATTAAATGTGTCTCACTGAGTGCATGGGTTAGTGACTAAACTGTCTTAATTTGTGCGTCTTTATGTCTATTGTTCTGTAAACTGCTGCATGTGTTGATCAGTAGCTATATGAGTAACTATATGGGTTATTGATTGGTTGCCCAAGTATTTGTATGGGAGACTGAGTGTGTGTGTGGGTGGCTGGGAGGTGTATGACTCTGCGCATAAATGTGTGAGCAGTTGATTCACTAGATGTATGGGTTCAAAAGTGCACGTGGAAATAGCTGTATGGGCGGTTGACTGTGTGCATGAGTGTATTGGTGATTGAATGGATATCTCAGTGCTACATGTCGAAGTAAGTACATATGTAAAACACAGTACATGTGAGAGTTGACATATATAAATAACTGTGCATAAGAGCCAGTAAATGTGTGAGTGGCTGTATGGATCATTGTGAACTTGTATCGGAGATTGTATAAGAGAGTAAATATATGTTAGTATATATTTGAATAAGTAAGGTGTGTATAACTGTATAGTTGAGGAAATGGAGGTGTGATTGATTCTTTGCATGACTGACTAGGTGTGTGAGTAACTCCATGGATGAGTGACAGTCTGTGAGTGTCTGTTTACACTGATTGTATCTAAGGTTATATTAGAGTCTGAAGAGGTTCATTGTATTATCACATAAATTATATCATCAGTGATGTGATCAGTAATGTCAAATGAAATGTCATCAGTGATGTCATCAGTGATGTCATTTGAGATGTCATCAGTGATGTTATCAGTGATGTCACTGACCATGTCATGAATGATGTAATATGTGGCATCATCAGCAGTGGATTGCGGGTGCGCGATATATAGTTATTGCAACTAACTGTATATGCAAATTTCTATGGTTGTGTGCAAGTAAATTAAGGTTTTGTAAATGCTAATCTCTAACTATATATGGTCTATAACCAATGGTTTTTTCAGTGAATTTTCAAAGTTTTGTAAATGCTAATCCCTAACTATATATGGTCTATAACCTATGGTTTTTTCAGTGAATTTCATTGGTTTTTTAAAAGCTAATATCTATAGCTGTAAAATATATTCTTATTCTAATTCACAAATATATTTTATATATTTTTATATTATATTTTTTTAATTCAATTTATATTATAGTTTAAATTATTTTTTCTTGTTTCGCTGCCGGTCCGCGAACCAGTAAACGTTCCGTTAGTGCAAGTACCGCGTTAGAAAGCCACATCGTGACGCGTCGCGTAATTGCAACGTATCGCGTTACTGCGTAATGCGCCTTATGACGCGCCGCGTTAGCGCACCCGGAAGCATTCTGGAAAGTGAACCAAAGCGCGAAACGCAGAGCCCCGGAAACGATCCGAGGCGCGGCGCGGAGCGCGTAACATAAGCATAACAGGTCATGTGACTAGTTAATAAAACTTTTGATTGGTTCATTTTACTTTTAGTTTCTTAATGATGGAACGCTTGATCACATGACGTAAAATAAAAACACTTTTCATTGGTTTAGAACATTTTTTTTTCCCAAATGATGAAAGTCCCACCTTTTTTCCTCACTCCGACTTTCATTTTTATGAGAGAAAGACCTGTTTTTGCTTGCTCAGTCATGGCATTTGTAGTAGCTGCAGCTGGTGGATCCCCACCACCTCCACCACCACCAAAGAAGAGAGGACCAACTGGCCAGGTCATCTTCCAACAAGAGGAGGAAGAAGAGGAAGACGAGGAACAGGAGCAAGGGACAAGGGGGTTTTTGAAAGAAATGCCAAGGACGTCCCATGTTAAAGTCAATTTTATTTGGCAATTTTTTTCTTTTTCTCAACATGAAAAGAAAGTAAATGCCAGGTACGTTACCTGCCTTATCTGCCACGAAAAACTCTCCAGAGGGACCGAAAAAAAATATAGTTATGGTAATCATGCCATGCATCGACACATGGCGAGGTGGCACCCGATTAATTATAGTGCTGCACAAATTAGAGATTTGGTGGATAACCCCCGACCGCCCAATACATCCACCAATGAACTAGCAATAACTGAATCAGAGGCAAGGGAAACGGTACCAAATCTCCAAAATAACTTTGGGCAGATGAAATTGACATGTATAGAATGTGGCAAATTAATTTCATGTGGAGAGAGGAGTATTACTCTAATAAATCGAGCATATGAACATCATCAATGTCCAAAACGTCCAAGAAAGTAATTTTTGTTTTGTTGCTCCTGTTGAGCCCTTTGAAGTGAATCATTTTTGTTTCCCCTTCCTCCAAAAAAACACAAAAAAAATATAAAACAACAAAAATAATTAAAAAAAAGTTATTTTCAGAACTACCTTCCCTTTTAAAAAAAATTGCTAGAATGTTTAGTACTCTAGCATCCTCTATTTCTTTTGGTTCACTTTCCGGTTAGCGTTCCGGTACGCGAACCGGGAGCGAACAAAAAAATGTTTTTTTTTTTAAAAAGACGAGTAAATAAACAGAGAGTAATGTGAAAAGAAAGACAAATAGAGGGAGTAACACACAGTTACTGTTGAAAGAGGGACCGATAAAAGGAGTGAAAAGAGTAGTATAAATAAGTAATAGAAAAAGAAATGAAGGAAGTAGCAAAGGCAGGAAACTAAGGGTTAAAGAAATGAAGCAGTGGAACTAATAAAAGTTAAATCTGATAGACATGTAACGTAAAGAGTACTAAACACTTACCTTATAATTGTCATTAACGTAGTAAATTATCATTTTTATACTTTTAATCTGTGTAAGAAAGAACAAAAAGATTTAAATTAATACAAGGTAGTAAAAAAAGAGTGTACATGAGTCAAAATGAATACATATTATAAATCACAATTCAAAGTAGAAAATTAATGAAACATATTTAATGGTTTATTTTTGCTGTTATCAGAAAATATCAAATTTCACTGAAAACAGTGAGTTGAAGGTATTCATCATATAACAGCGGGGAAAAAAAACACAATCAAAATGATTGTGTTTAAAAAACCCAAATAATATAACTAAGCAGAAATAAGAACTCCTCCAAAGTAACTTACTTTCTATGACGTCAAAGGATGTCCTATGAACAGCTTATACTCTGTTTTGCTGTTACTATTTTCTGCCCGCCACTTTCTGAAAGATAAACTCCATTGTTTTAAGAAAACTGAGACATACAAAGCAATTTAAAACAGCACACTAAATTACAGCAACACCTAGAATCATTATAGTCCAATTACCTACCCTAAATTCTCACTTCAGTAATCAAGTCAAAAGGCAACATTGCTTCGTACTCAATTAGTAATGTTTGCTGAAAGACTAGCCTTTTTTATATTTCAAATAAGCTGTGTAATATCCAGATGTTGTCAAACGACCATCATGTCATATAATAGCTGCAGTTGCAAATGTTCTTCCTGAAATCGCTGACTGTGTAGCCCAAAAATTTTTAATTAGACTTAACAACTTTTTTTCATCCAGTTTATGTAGTTCAAATTGTAAAATGACATTTCACCCATAAGTTTCCATAAAAAATATGGACAGCATTGCAGACTTACATTTCCTCTACTCCTTATTTTGATCTGCTGCTTGACTTAGCTTATAAAAACAAACAGTTTTCGCTCTGTACTACAATTATCCACAAGGCCATATAGAGTAGGAGCCATTAGAACCTCTGGAAATTCCTCTGAACAAATCCCAAGATTCCTTTCCTAAAATTTTGGTTGTAAGAACAGCAGGTAAGAATTTTGAAGGTTGAAGGGCAATCTTTTTTTGAAAGATAAAACAGAATCATTGCAGAATAACCAGCCGTTTCCAGATTTTAAATAAGCTGTGTAATGTCCTGAAGAAGTTGAAGGACCGTCATGATATATAATTGCTGTACTTACAAAAGTCCTTCCTGATATTTACAACTGCGAAGCCACAAAATTATTAATTAAAGTTGTCAATTTAGTTCCATCAGGCCTACATCGTTGGAACATTAAAATAACATACTGGCCATAACTTCGTAAAATTAATGTGGACAGCATTGCAGACTTACATTGGCTACATTCCATGTTTTGATCGGCTGCTTTTACTAGCTTATTGAAGGATACTGATTTACTGTCAGGCAAAGTTAAATATATAAATCTTTCTGAGTCTACACTAGTAGTACTTGATAGCCTACAGTTCTCGCAATCATGCTGCCATAGATAAGAAAGACCAAACAGATAATCTACATCTACACCTTCATCTTGCAATACATCAAGCATATACATTAAAAACTCCTGACAATCCTGCTGAATATTTTCAGAGAATTCTGTTTGACCTGAACATTCGTCTAACAGATAACGAATTTCAGACACACTTTCTACTCTTGTTCTATCAGTGCTACATTTCTCTAACACAGAATTCAACAAACAGCATAAACTTTGTTCCGAATTGATCACAATCTGTTCTTTTAAAGTCTCTAGTGAAAAGAGAACATTAACAACTACATTAGCATAGCAGTTGACACCAGAACTATTTTCAAATTTAAAACCAACAACATTTTCAACAGAATTCATTTTATTCCTGCTTACAATTTTTGGTTCATCGACTTTTGGTCTTTTTGCTTCAACCTCCCTACTATTACTGATATTTCTTCACTTCCGGCCTACCA
Organism: Lissotriton vulgaris; assembly: GCF_964263255.1. NCBI lineage: Eukaryota > Metazoa > Chordata > Amphibia > Caudata > Salamandridae > Lissotriton > Lissotriton vulgaris. The sequence continues at coordinate 1,012,532,562 of NC_141691.1, forward strand.
CACGTTTCTCAAACAAAGGATATTGAGGCAAATGTGGGGCATACTCTCTTCTTAACCTATTGTATTCCTTAACACAATCTAGATCCGCAAAAATGTTTGTGACATCACAGTCAATCAAGTACAATCCCGATAAAGTTCTGACTCGTGACAATGCTACATAAGCCATACCCTCTTTGAACACAGAACTGCCAATATTCACTAAAGCAGTGTCTACACTTAAACCTTGCGATTTATGGATTGTCACCGCATATGCCAAGCAAACAGGAAACTGCTTACGGCGAACATATAGATCTTCTACAAGCAAAAACCTTGCTGTGCAATGACCAATTAGCTGTACTTCCTCAATGCCATCAAATTTAATTTTTAAAAATTCAATTCCATTTCTACTTCTGTATTTCTCAAAATCAACAACATTACCCATTGATCCATTTACCAGACCTCTTTCAACATGTAAATTCCTTCTCAAAATGATACGGCAATTTAAGCACACATTCAGAGTCTTTTCAAAACCTGCAGTTTTAGATATAGTCTTCTCTAATGAATCCAATTTAGATTTCAAATTCTCAGACAAAATAATTGTTGCTCCCATATGCTCTATTCTGTCAATAGCTTCCAGTTTCACAATCTCTTGGTTTTCTAAATTCAACATTTTGTTGTTGAAGATGGAACATTCTGCAAGAGTTGGCATCAAACATATTCCAGATTTCTTCTCAGTAATTTTCTGAAAAATATCCTCTGGCAGAACGTCTTCTTCTGGATACAAATTTGATAGTAATCGTGAATGTAAAGCTTCTTTCCCACGCTCAGTCACTTTCCCGATTCTAACATCTTGTAAAATATTCTTGTAATCTTCGTCCTTCGCCTGACGCATATTTTCACGCAGCTCAGCATAATTGAAGTTTCACCATATGTTAACGTTGCCAATGCTCCCTAGGCACTTCTTGGTATCTTCATGTGTAAGCAGTTTAAACACTGGTTGTCCTTTCACTGGTGTCAGCTGCAGAAGATCACCAAAAACAATGTTGTGTTTGCCACCGAATAACACATCATACTCTGTTTTAAGAACTTCCTGCATTCTCAAATGCACAAAGGCAAGCATGACATTGGAAACCATGCTTACTTCGTCAATGATAAGAAGTTTCATCTTCTTCAGGACTCTAGATACTTCACAACAGGCATCCCCAGATAACTTGTGATATTGTAATTTGTTATCATGCTCCACTGGCAGCATCAGTAGACGATGCAAAGTAATCCCTTTAATGTTATGTGCTGCCAGTCCAGTTGGAGCGGTGACAACACAAGACAGCGATGACTCAGTCCTTTTCTGCAGATAACATGAAATTGCTTTAATGAGGAAACTTTTTCCAGTTCCTGCTTCTCCACTCACGTAAAGTCGGACAGGCTTCAACGACGTGCATGAGCACTTTTTCTTCTCATGACTTAATCCATGCTCAATTTGGTTGGTAACTTTGTCATATATTTTCCTCTGCTCAACGTTGAGTTGTCTTTCCAAATCTTCTAAGTTAACCGCATCCTCCTGAGCATGTGCCATGGCTCTTTCCACTTCAATCATGGCAGTGGCAGCTTCATTTTCGATAACTGGTCCTCCTAGTGGATCCTGACTCAATGAAACAGAACTCTGACTGTCCTGAGAACTGTCTCTAGCAATTTTAGCTGCAATTGTTGCTTCCTGCTCGATTTCTGCATTCAACATTTCTAGATATTTTGGAAAAACAGGACATTCTATGGACTCCTTGGCTGCATTGAAAGAGTCTTTGCAACAGAGGAAATCCCCAAGCAGTTCCTCTTCTGCACGCCAAGGCTTGAAAAGTTGCAAAAGAGCTAAATAGAAAAACTATTTTCTTTCTGGAGATTCGCAATCCAATTTTCGATGATTTACCAATTGATATTTTCTTTGCTTGACCAGACATCCCTCACTTCCAATTACAGCATACACTCCTTTATCAATATCTTCTTTGATGTTCCTCTTGAAAACGTAATTTTGTAGAACATCATACAGACAAACATTCTCCAGGTGACTGCTTCTATTTGGATAATATGTATCCAACATGTTGGTCTTCAAAATATCTGTACTGTTTGGCTCCTTCTCCGCCAAATACTCAATTTCCCGTACAGGTTTCAGAACTCGATTACGCGTTGCAGCAAGACCAAGACTCGCCCAAATGATACTCCTAGATTTGGCATAGAGACTTGCTGAAGATAACCGGTCAGAACATTCATAAGCTCCGATTTCCGATGCGACAACATCTTCAGACTGAAACTGTACAACTTCTTACTGAGGCTCTTTTCATGGGAAATATCCTCCCACATATCCTTCAGTTCTGTCTTTTCTTTTTTGGTGATGTAAGACGTCACATACCGAGCCACAGCCATACAGTTGTCAGCCACAAACTGTATATCCATGTTAGCATTCCACATGGACGAAATCGCTTGGTTGTAGTTGTTGATGTACTTGGACTCTTCGTTTCTTTTCAAATTGTATGTGTTTTTGGGTGATTTCCTCGTCACATTATGTTGCAGCGAAGACATCAAATTGTTCACTCTTCCTTTGGATATCACTGACCGTGGAAATGCAAAACGACATTTGGTGTAGTACTTGTCCTTGTTTCTGAATTTACGACGACAGTACTTTCCACAACGATGGCTTTGAAACCGTAAAACTTGTTCTCTTAGACTTTTGTCTTCGTTTGTCTTTGGAACAGCACATGTAGCATACTGTTCTATGAAACTCATCACTAAGTCATCCGGATCTGTTCCACATTTGGGTGCATCTTTGATCCATAGCAGCATATGCATATGAGGAGCACCTCTTGCTTGATACTCCTTTCTCCAGAAGAAATCCAACACCTCTCCAAGAGGTGGATTTTTCTTGTTCGTGATGAAAGACATCATAGCTTCAAATCTATGATTGAAGTACCTGCATACATTGACTGGATCCAAAGAGCACAGTTCTCCGGGTGTCTTGAATTCGATATTTTCAATGTTTCCATTTGCCTCTCGTAGAAATTCAAGTAAATCTTCCCATCCATACTCAGCACAGCTGAGAGTGAGGAACCATGTGGGAGTTCCTAAGTCCCTCAACATACATTTTAAGTCACCATGACGACGGTACCAATACTCATTAGTACCACGCTGACATGCCATCAGATTAATCAAGTGAGAATCCAAAATACTGTCTTGCACATTGACTTTATCCATAAAGTCCATTGCCGAGATATTTCGCAGTTGTACACCACTTTTCAAGATGTGGTTCACTGCATAAGACAACCCAGAGAGATCACTTTCAAACAGTAGATGAAATAAATAGGGAATGCATTGACGAAACCTAGAATCTTCTGCATACAATCGTAAAGTCCGGTATTCTGAAGCAGGAATTTGAACAGGTCGCTCATCATATCGTCCTCCTCGACCTGTGGGAAATAACTGTGGGAAACATCCAGCTTCCAAACTTTCCTCCCAAACACTAATGGGACTCCCTTTGGCTTGTTTCATTTGAAACAACTCAATAGTACTACAAGAATGTATGTGTTGCAGAAGAGGAAGTAAGTGAAGAAGAATACAGCGATTTGTGTCCTGGACAAATTGAGAAAGTAGAAGCCTCTAAAAAGGAAGAAATATATGAACATTATAGTGTTCCTCCTTTGCATTCCAAGGAAGTCATGGGGAATGCACTTACTACTTTTGGTATTCACAGAATGAACTTACTACTTTTGGTATTCACAGAAGTTAGGATTTTGTCCTAAGTCTGTCTTAAGTTTGTCTTAAGTCTGTCTTAAGACAAACTTAAGACAAAATCCTAACTTCTGTGAATACCAAAAGTAGTAAGTTCATTCTGTGAATGCCAAAAGTAGTAAGTGCATTCTGTGAATACCAAAATAGTAGTAAATTTAGGATTGAGTCTTAAGTTCATTCGGTGAATCGGGCCCATAATAACTTGCGCGCCTGCAATGCACTGCTGATGACGTCACATATTACATCACTCATGACATGGTCAGTGACATCACTCATGACATCACTGATGACACCATCCAGTGAATGTGTGTTTTTCTGAAAAATATATATGTTTTATATATGTATTTGTAAAGGACGATGGAAGAATAAATGGTTAAATAAGTGTGTAAATGGATGTTTGTTTTTGAAAGAATTGATTGGTTAACTGCCTTATTAAGTGTATCTTAGTGAATACATATATTAGCAAGTAACTTTTAAATATTGAAATGTATGTATCAGTGTTTCACTTTGTGTATAAGTGGCTGTATGGGTTGGTGACTGACTCACTGTTTGTATGTGTTTTGAAGACAGCATATGTACAGGACTGTATGGATGGATGAGTGTGTATATGTGTGTGTTAGTGAGTAAACGACTGTCTCACTATTGTCTTTATCAGTAACGACATATGTTTTAATCTAGTATTTGTGAGTATTGATATATATAAGTGAGTATATGTGAGAGTGAGAGATTGTAAGAGTTCCTGTTTAAATAAGTATGTGTTTCTATAAGTGATTGTTTAAGAGAGTAAGTATGCGTAAGTTTCCTTAGAAGTAAAGTGGTAGTGTGTGTATAGCTGTATATGCAAATAAATGGATGTTCAATCGTTTTTTTGCATGTGTGAATATGTGTGTGAGTAACTTTTGGATGACTGTCGGTGTGTAACAGGATGTATAGGTCTATCACTACATATGATGAGTGAATATATATATGAATGACTATATAGAACTGTTGGTGAATGAGTGGATGTGTATATAAATGGTGGAATTACTGAATTGTTTGTTTTAACTGGTATAGGTATCTCCACTTTTTTGAAAATGTTAGTTTCTATTTTTGAATATGTGTTTCAAGGTTTACTTTACAGTGAAAGGAGGTCTGTCACTCTGTCACAAGGATGGTGTCATCAGTGATGTCATGAGTGATGTCACTGACCATGTCATGAGTGATGTAATATGTGACGTCATCAGCAGTGCATTGCAGGCGCTCAAGTTATAGTGAGTCCAACTAACTATAACGTGGAATTTCATTGGTTTTATGTCATTAAATTTCCAGCTAACTATAACTGGTGTGAAACCTATGGTTTTTTCAGTGAATTTAATAGGTTTTTTAAATGCTAATTCCTAACTATAACTGGTGTGAAACCTATGGTTTTTCCAGTGAATTTCGTAGGTTTTTTAAATGCTAATTCCTAACTATAAGTCTCACTTTGTAAGTAAGACTGTTAGCGCTCTAGTTGTTCTTTAGAACACTCTGGTACATTCTGTCATTGGGCTATAGTTGGGCTACATCTGCTGATATTTGGGCTACATTTGTTTTTTTTTTGTCTCTGGTGGCCATCTTTGGGCTACATTGGGCTACATTGGGCTACATTTGGGCTACATTTGGGCTCTAACATATATATAGCCCAATGTAGTACAATATATATTTTTTTCAAAGTTAATTTTCGTAAAAACCACTTGAGCATATATCTTGAGACATAGCAAAGGCACATCGGGCTACCAGTCCCTACAATTTTGCCCAATTTTTTTTTGTATATATTGTTTTTTTTTTATTTATTTTTTGCCTTGGAGCGCTCCTGGTGCGCGCCCCGGTGAGCGCCCCGGAAAGCGCAGTTTTATGAAGCGCCCCGGGGCGTGCACCGGGGAGCGTCCCGTAAGCGCCAATATCGCGAACGAAAACATAATCGTGACGTATCGCGTAGCTGCGTCCGCGTGATACGCACGGCGTAAGCGCACCCGGAAGCACTCAAGCGAATACGATCGCGCAACGTAGGCGTCCGACACTCTTACGCGACGCGCCCCGGGGCGCGTAGCGTAAGCGCGTCGGGTCATGTGACCTGAAAATAACACTTTTCATTGGTTCATAACAGTTTTGGTTTCATAATGATGAAGCCCCTGGTCATGTGACCTAAAAATAACACTTTTCATTGGTTCAATACATTTTGTTTTTCAAAAGGATGAAAGACCCCACCTTTTTTCCTTATTCTGACTTTGTCCTTTGACTTAGGAAGACCTGGTTGTACCTGTCTGTACCTTTTTGATCTATATAATGGCTTCAGAAGCAGCAGCAGCTGGTGCATCTGCACCACCACCACCACCACAACCACCAAGAGGACCACCTCAAGATATCATTGGTGGTCAACAAGAGGAGGAAGAGGAGGAGGAGGAGCAAGAGGAGAGGCGAACATGGCTTGAAGAACAAAATACCCCATACCAGCCAAGACCACACATTATATGGGAGTTTTTTTTCGATCCCAGTGGGGAAGAAAAAAGTAAATGCAGCCAAGGTGACTTGCAAAATCTGTGGCGTGGAACTTTCCAGGGGAAACCCGAACAGGAAATATTCATTTGGAAACAACACGATGATATTCCACATGCAGAGATGAGGGAACTGGCCAGTAACCCTCCCCAATCCACAAGCACCACCTCAAAAAGGAAGCAACCCACTCCGTCGGCACCAGAGGAAAGTGAGACGATGCCTTGCATTCAGCCACGATTTGCAGATTTCCGAATTATCTGTAAATATTGTGGGAAGACCATCTCCTATGGAGAACAGAGCGTAAAGCTCATCGTCCCTGCTGGGGACAACCACAAATGCCCCAATAAACCCTAATTATTTCTTTTCTTTTTTTTTGCTCCAGTTAAGCCATTTTCAATTCCCTGTTTTTTCGTTTCTCCCCATGAAAAATACTCAAAAATTATAAACTGTTCAGAAAACCCCAAAAAAGTACAAAATGTTCCAAAAAACTATAAAAAAAATATAGAATAACAAAAAGAAGAAAAAAAACAGTTCTTTTTAGAACTACCTCCAATTTATAAAAAAAAGGCTTCTTTTTTAAAAACTCTGTCATTTTTTTTCCCCATGGTCCGCTCCCCGGTGCGCGTATCGGGCGCTCCCCCGCCCAAACCAAAAAAAATTTTTTTTTTTTGTCCCGCGGGACCCTATTATAGCCCCCACATCAAACCTAGGGGGTCAGGGGGGTCTACCCTGCCCCCTTATGGTCATTTCCCCCTTTTTTTGCCACCTCTTGTGTCTTGATCCTACCGAGACACAAGATGGCGGTCGCTCCTGACTGTTTCGAATGTTTACAGACACCCGAGAGCCAACCAGCTTTCCGTGCGCACCTCGTGTGGCGCGCCCAGAGCACTCCCCGGTGCGCATACCGGGGCACTGCCATAGATATATATTTTTTTTTAACCTAAATTACTCAAAATCCACTGGAGCACAAATCTTGAGACATAGCAAAGGCACATCGGGCTATCAGTCCCTACAATTTTGCCAAGTTTGGTGGTAATCCATTCAGCCGTTCGGGCTAAAAGTGAGTTTGACCGCCCTATGGAAATTAACATGGGGAAAACACGTTTTGGGACCCCCCTTTTATCTCGGCCCCCGCTTGACGATTCCCCCGAAACTTTCAAGGAAGGACCGGAGCTCCGCGAGGCAAATTTGAGGACGTTTTCAGGCAGATTCGTCAACCGGCGCCAAAGTTATTCCAAATAGAATTTTGAGATTTTGCATTGAAAAAAATCCTAACTATAACTACCTACTGGCGGCCGCCAGTAGGTTATATATATATATATATATATATATATATATATATATATATATATATATATATATATATATATATATATATATATATATATTTTGCGGGGTGTTCCCCCGCAAAAAGCTTTAGCCAGTGGCTCTACAAGTAATCTTTAACACTCTAGAGACTCGTACTCGACCTCACCAAGTTCCTACTTGGTTCATTACTGAATGTGCAAGACTTGCTCTTGAAGAAAATTATTTTCTCTTTAACAACGACTTCTTTGTCCAACTGAAGGGTGTGGCAATGGGAGCAGTTTTTGCTCCCACAATAGCGAACCTGTTTGTAGCACATTTTGAGGAAAGAGTTATCTACGACAACAACCCCTATGCATCCAATCTGGTTCACTATCTAAGGTACATCGATGATGTCTGTATAGTCTGGGAGGGAAGTATAGACAGGCTGAAAGAATTCCACGGATGGCTTAACACACAGGATGAAAATCTGCAATTCACCCTGGAGAGTAACTGTGAGGCCTTGAATTTTCTTGACCTTAATATTATACATGCTGAAGGGACACTTGCCGTGAGTTTATATACTAAGCCCACGGCACGCAATACCCTTTTGAGGTATAATAGTCACCACCCCCGAAATTTACGGGACAATCTCCCCTTCGGTCAATTCCTCCGAATCCGAAGGAATTGTACCAAAAGGGAAGACTATTTCAGGGAGGCAAAAATTTTACAAGAAAAACTCGTGACCCGGTCATACCCATACCGGCTGGTAAAGCACGCGATGAAACGTGCTTGGTATTATGACCGTCAAGCCCTCCTACAGAAAAAGCTACCTCCTAACCCTAATACCAAACCAGACACAGTACCCACAACATGTGTTCTGACTTTTGGTACAGAATCCACAGAAATTACAAAAATTATCAAACGCAACTGGCATTTGATTAATAAGGTTGAACCCCAACTAGCCATCCCTAGATTCGCCTTCAAAAGAGGAAAGAATCTACGTGACCATTTGGTCAAAGCCTATAGGGAACCCAATATCAATACCCTAACTAGCATATGGGGCCTGGCTCCCATTGTCGGGCATTTCCCCTGTGGTGGATGCACAGCTTGTGCGACCACACAAGTAACTAAAACCTGCTGTATTAATGGGAGACAGTTTATGTTGAAACATCACTCTAACTGTATGTCCAAGAATGTGGTGTATTGCATCCAGTGTCCGTGTGGCCTGTATTACCTGGGAAAAACTACACAGGAAATAAGGAAACGGATAACACAACATCAGTCCCGCATTAGATGCAAAATCCAAATGGCGCCACTAGTTGAGCATTTTATTGACATGTCACATGCTCCCACTGATCTGAAATGGTTTGTTATTGAGTGTGTAAGGGGTACAAGGAGACGACCCAATGTGGATAAATTGCTGGCTCAAAGGGAAAACAAACTGATCTGGTTGTGCGACACTGTAGAAAAGGGGCTGAATACCTTTATTGAATGGCATTCTTTGGCCACCTTAATGTAAGGTTTTTTCGAGTTGGGACTTTTACATACGGCTGTATGTAATAATACATCAGTAAGTGGAGTAGAGTATGTTTCTGTGTTTTTGTATTTCAGTTGTGAGTCTTTTTGAGTCTTTCTGAGTCTTTTTTAGTTACCCCCCCTCTTTTAATAACATTTCATCGTCCTGTTAGCCTTAGATTAACTAGCCAGGGAGACCGCTCTAAGATGGCCGCCGAGCTCACGGGCGAAGTGACGTCATGTCGCTCAACGTTATTTACGTTGTTTGCGGAAGCTGAAGGGCTCCGCGAGTGTAATCGGAGAAGACACACGGACTCCTTTGAGCCGGCGTCTCTCGTCAAAAATAGTAAGTCTGAGGCATGAAATATTAGACTTTCAGTACTTGTGATGCGTACAGCCTCCTGATTACGGTTTTCTTTATTTTGCGGAATATTAAGGTTTCCACGAGTGCTACCAGAGCAGACACACGGACTCCTTCTGAGCCGGCGTCTCTTGGCTAGTCAAGTAAGTTTTCAAGGCATGTCAGAATTGGATGTTAAGTAACTTTGGCGACTGCATTTTCCTGATTACAGATTTGTCTGATTTTCAGAGGTTCGGGCGGCCAGTAGTATGTAAGTGACTCCACGTGCATGTTTAGTTACACATCTACCTCTCCAGCTCACATGGCGTTATTAATGTATTGATTTATTGGTCCTTTCAGAACGACCTGTGAGGCGTTTTTGCTACATGTAAGTGATAGACAGGCTATACGTGGTAATGTAAGCTTGATATATACCCCACGTTCTAATTGCTATGAGGTGGAAGTGTTGTTTTTTCTGGCACGTTAGTAATGAAGACATGTAGGCACTAGTCACGTGGCCCCATGGATGGCATTTTCTTTGGCACTTATATACCAGCGTGTTGTTTGAGATGCACTTGGTGGTGGTTTGAAGGTGCATGCCACACCGAGTGTTTTGTCACTTTGTTTTTGGTTTTGAGCTGCAAATAAATCTCCGTGTACCCTAGGGTTTCACTGATATTGTTATGTAATTATGTTTATATTAGATACCCCTGTGCAACGTTTTTTGTCCTGAAGATGGTCCTCCGGATCTTTGTGACCAACACGGACCGAAACGTCGACGCCTAAACACCTTTTATACAACCATACTGTATATATTCACTTGAAACAATACTGTGTGAATTAGGTTGCACAGATAAGATTGTGCATGTGGTCCTTTCATTGTGTCCACATTACGTGGTAAAGGTGTTTTATACCACCCTATGATTTGTGATAATTGACGTCGGTGGTTCAATGTTGCCAGACTTTTGGATTTCTGTACAAAAAGTGATAAATATATAAAACTTTTGAAAAATAAAAATATATTTTTGCTACTATTCACTCTTGTTGTTGTTGAAACCCCTTGGTTACCCTCCTTAATTGAGTGATCATAGTTATGACACGTTTGATTAAAAATTTATACTGTGAATGATTCCTACCTGGACATTTAGCTTATATGATCTAGGTAGATGGGTCACTTTTTAAAATCCTGCGCCACATTATATCTGCGTCAGGTATAATGCATGCAGAGGGGGTGTTCCCCCGCAAAAAGCTTTGTAATAGCGACGCAGTGAAATCTTTGAGATTTCACTGCGTCACTTTTAGGATGCTGTTGCGTCAAAATCTTGCGCCTGCTTCACAGCAGACCTTTCACATGGTGCTTTTTCCATGTGAAAGGACACATTACTGGAGTTGCGTCACTTTTGTGACGCACTCCAGCAATGCGTTACTTTTGTGTTTACAGATACGTCAGAAATACTGACATATCTGTAACTCCTTGCGAATTGATAAGTCATAAATTAAATATGACATATCTGGAATGTCATAAGGAGTGCGCACAGAAAAGTGACGCATCGTACCAGTGGTGTAAAAAAATGCGCCTCGTTGCGCTATATTTAAAAAGTGACGCATCTAGGTAGATGGGTCACTTTTTAAAATCCTGCGCCACATTATATCTGCGTCAGGTATAATGCATGCAGAGGGGGTGTTCCCCCGCAAAAAGCTTTGTAATAGCGACGCAGTGAAATCTTTGAGATTTCACTGCGTCACTTTTAGGATGCTGTTGCGTCAAAATCTTGCGCCTGCTTCACAGCAGACCTTTCACATGGTGCTTTTTCCATGTGAAAGGACACATTACTGGAGTTGCGTCACTTTTGTGACGCACTCCAGCAATGCGTTACTTTTGTGTTTACAGATACGTCAGAAATACTGACATATCTGTAACTCCTTGCGAATTGATTAGTCATATATTAAATATGACATATCTGGAATGTCATAAGGAGTGCGTCCAGAAAAGTGACGCATCGCTGTTTTCACGTAGCGATGCGTCACTTTTCAGAAATGAGGCCTCCAGTTTATTCACTGTGTCACCTCTACGACCCTTTCTTGCGTCAATACGTCCCTTTTGCATACATTACACCTGACCTAGGAATAATGTGGCACAGGGGTTTACAAAGTGATGTATTTATCAAGGAACACCACTTTGTAAATATGAATAAATAAGGTGCATTTTTTATTGGAATGTTGTGTCACAAAAAGTGATGCTTTGGTGGCGTTAAAGTGACGCTTGGCTTCATAAATGAGGCCTTCTACTGTCAACTCCAGCAATGCATCTTTTCTTACCCTTCCACACCCCTCCTTTTCAACATTTTCTTTGAATATCAACATTCCCCATATTCATTCTTCTTCTCATAACTTTCTTTTCTAACACTCACCTTCTTTCAGTCCTCCTACTTCACTTCTTTTTTTCTCTCATACCTTTCTGTTCTTTCTTACTCATTCTCCTTTCAATTATCAATGCACTATATTTCACTTACTCTTCATTTTTTTAAGAATATAGCTCTTTGATGAGAATTGGAGGTAGTTCTGAAAAGAACTTTTGGTTTTCTTCTTTTAACTGAACAAGAACAAAAACAGGGAATGGAAACTGCTCAACAGGAGCAAAAAGAACAAAAACAATTAGGGGTGGAAAGGGCAGCGATGCTTTTCTAATGCTCGAACCATGAGCTGGACACTTTGTTCTTCAAAGGTAAGCAGTTGATTGCAGTATCTGCATCTGAGGACACCATGGTTAAAAGCAGGTTGTATGTTTGGCACCTGCTCCTGCGATTGCCCTCTCCCAGAAGAAGTTGCTCCTCCGGTTGATGTAGAGGCCCCATCTCTGGGAACCTCTTGTGCCAGAGCCCTGACACTTTCCCGGGCAAAATTCTGGGGGTGCCTCCTCTCCACATGTCGGATCATCGTAAAGTTCCCAAAAGAGTACTTTTTTTTGGGGTCACCCCGTGACAGGACCTGTTTGCAGATCCTGCACTCCACTTTTGGTGCATTCACCTTCTTCTGGTCAGCTGGAATCTTAAAAAATTTCCATATGAAATGTTCCTTCACCTTTGGGGTAGGAGGCTCTTCATTGATGAACTCAGGTTCATCCTCACTGCTGGATTCTCTGGCAGCCATGGTAAATCACGAAAGATCCAGGTGCAAAAAACAGGTCTTTCAGTCACAAAAGTGAAAGAAGAAGTGAAGGAAATGGGTGGGGATTTCATTCATTGTAAAAAAAACTGTTAGCAACCAATGAAAAGTGTTATTTTAGGGTCACATGACCCGACGCGTTTACGCTGCGCGCTCCGGAGCACTTCCGGGTGCGTTTACGCAGCGCGATCGTAGGCGCTTCCGGGGCGCAAACGTGGCGCGATCGTAGGCGCTTCTGGGTGCTTTTACGCGGCGCGAACGTAGGCGCTTCCGAGGGCACTTACGTTGCGCGCCGAAGTGACGTCATCAAACTTTTACAGAAATGCATAATCATTTTCCTTATAAAAAAAAACTGATTTTATTAGTATAGTACGAAATGTTTTGCATTATTATTAACTTTTCATTCATATTTTTTTTCACGAACGACAGTAGTGCTCTGGGTGCGCATTCAGGTGAGCTCACCGGAAGCTTACCGGAGAGCTTAGCTGAAAGCTTCCCGGAGCGCGCACCCAGAGCGCAAAAGAAAAAAAAATTTAAAAAAAATGAATACTTACAAAAAAACAGCAAATTGTAAAAACAAAAAAAGGTTATTAACTCGATATAGAAAGGAATTAGCATTTAAAAAACCTTTGAAATTCACTGAAAAAACCATAGGTTTCACACCAGTTATAGTTAGGAATTAGCATTTTAAAAACCTATTAAATTCACTGAAAAAACCATAGGTTTCACACCAGTTATAGTTAGCTGGAAATTTTACTGATATAAAACCATTGAAATTCCCACGTTATAGTTAGTCGGACTCACTATAACTTGCGCGTGCAATGCACTGCTGATGACATCACATATTACATCACTCATAACATGGTCAGTTACATCACTCATGACATCACTGATGACACCATCCTTGTGACACAGTGACAGACCTCCTTTCACTGTAAAGTAACCTTTGAAACACATATTCAAAAATAGAAACTAACATTAACAAAAAAGTGGATATACCCATACCAGTTACAACAACCAATTCAGTAATTTCACCATCTATATACAAATTCACACATTCACCAACAGTTTTATGTGTTCACTCATACATATACTCACTCATCATATGTAGTGATACCCCTATTCATTCTGTTACACACCGACAGTCATCAAAAACTTACTCATACATATACTCACACATGCAAATAAACTAATAAACATCCATTTATTTGCATATACAACTATACACACATTAGCACATTACTTCTAAGGAAACATACACATACTTACTCTCCTAAACAATCACTTATAGAAACACATACTTATTTAAACAGGAACTCTTTCAATCTCTCACTCGCACATATACTTGCTTATATACATCAATTCTCATATATACAAGATTAAAACATATGTAGTTACTCATAAAGACACTAGTGAGAGAGGCATTCACTCTCTAACACACACATATACACACTCATCCACCCATACAATCCTACACAAATGCTGTCTTCAAAACACATACAAACAGTGAGTCAGTCATTGATGCATCTATGTGCTAAGTAACAGCCCCACCAAACCATACAGACACTCATACTGATACTAAAAAAACATCTAATAACCCATATACACACACATGTAGCTACTCACCAACCCATGCAGCCACTTATACACAAAGTAAAACACTGATACATATATTTAAATATTTAAACATTACTCGCTATTATATGTACTCACTAAGATACACTTAATAAGCCAGTTAACCAATCAATTTTTTTTTAAAAAACATCAATTTAGACACTTATTTAAACATTTATTCTTCCATCGACCTTAACATATACATATATAAAATATATTTATTTTTCAGAAAGACACACATTCACTGGACGATGTCATCAGTGATGTCATTTGAGATGTCATCAGTGATGTCATGAGTGATGTAACTGACCATGTCATGAGTGATGTAATATGTGATGTCATCAGCAGTGCATTGCACGCACAAGTTATAGTGAGTCCGACTAACTATAACGTGGGAATTTCAATGGTTTTATATCAGTAAAATTTCCAGCTAACTATAACTGGTGTGAAACCTATGGTTTTTTCAGTGAATTTAATAGGTTTTTTAAATGCTAATTCCTAACTATAACTGGTGTGAAACCTATGGTTTTTTCAGTGAATTATATATATATATATAGTCTGGGACACTATATATAATATAATATTTAGGTTGGTGCTTCAACTTTGTAGTTAATGCTAATTTTATTGAGGGTGTTTATTGTATATATTTTAGAAGAAGAATATTTGGGGGGTTAATGGTAAATATTGTAATGATGTCAAATATTTTTGTTTAATTTAAATATGTGTATAACACATTTTGGGCTAATTTAAATTAATAAAAATGTAAATAGTGTTTTTTATTTTTTTTTGTAAATGATTGTTTATTGAATTTTGTGATTATATTGTACTTGCTATTGTGTGGATCAATATTTTTGTCATATTATTATTTAAAAGTAAAAATATTTTTGTTTCAGATGTTTTTGGTTTGGATATGTGTAAAAATCAATATTTCACAAAATTTGTGTTCTCATTATTTGTAGCGTTTATAGCGAAGTATACAGAGTAGATATTTTTATTATAGATATTTAGGGCCAGATGTAGAAGCCCTAATACCGGTCGGTAACGGCCGATTTCAGCCGTTACCGACCGGTATTTGGCTTTTGAGGTGTAGGGGGCCTATTCGGTAATTTTACCGATTCGGTAAATATACCGATTCGGTAAAATACCGAATCAGCATTTTTACCGATTCGGTAACTTCTAGATGTAGGTGGGACTCTTCTGAGTCCCAAAGGCCTTTCAGATTCGGTATTTTACCATGCAATCCAATTGGGTGGTAAAATACCGAATCCAGGTGTGCATGCACATGTGTACATGCACACCTATGCCATGTGACAGACAGACATGCCCTTAGGGCATGTCTGTGTGCCACATGGCACACATGCCTGTATTTGGGTTCCTAGAGGGTGTCAAAGTGACACCTCCTGCACCCTTGCTGGAATCGGTATTTACCGAATCGGTAAATACCGATTCGGTAATGCCCATTGATTCCTATGGCCTTTAATGCCCATAGGAATCAATGGGCATTACCGAATCGGTATTTACAGAATCAGTAAATACCGAATCTTAACGATTCGGTATTTACCGATTCTGTAATACCTACATGGCCCCCCTCTATTTTACCACTTCCTAAATACCGAATCGGTAAAATTCGGTATTTAAGAAGTGGTAAAATAAAATTACCTATATCTAGGCCCTAATTTCCAATATTTCAACAGCAAATAGATTATTATTAACGCTCAAAAAAATGATTAAACAAGCTGTAAATCTCTGGGAGACTGTTTGCTGGTGTCAAACACTTCACTTCCCGGCAAGCCACTTCAGAGGAGATGCTGCGTATGGACCAGGAGGTGCTTCTTAACGGCCCAATCCTCCAGCAGCGCGAGGTGCTGTAAAACTCTGGGAGACTGTTTGTTGGTGCCAAACCCTTACTAGACTTCACTTCCCGGCAGGCAGCTTCAGAGGAGACGCTGCGCACGCGCCAGGAGGCAGTCATTAATGTCCCGGTCCTCACCCATTGCGGGGCGAAAACTCTGGGAGACTGTTTGTTTGTGCCAAACCCTTACCGGACTCCGTTACAGCAAGCTTGGCCAGACAGAAGTTCCAGTGGCAGAGGCAGGGAGGCAGGTAGGGAGGCGCCACCCCGTGTAACTGACCGTACTGTTGGTATATTCACCTGAGGCTGATCAGAGGGCTGGATGAAGTGCTTAATGTGGACATTGCGACATCTTGAAATTGAGTCTGTATAGGCAATACCCCGCACGTACAAGTAGATCCGGAGGCTGTTAATTTTTTGCTGAAACACGCGAAGGCACACAGATCAGCGGTATATATTGGGAAAACGTAAGGTACCCATGGATTCTGGGAGGGCACGAGTGGTACAGCAGTGACTATGGACTCTTTCCTCCAGCGGGCCATGGGAGTGTCAGACAATAAGATAGAGCTGGCAATCCAGTGCCTCTCCAGGTCTCTTGTGAGTGGTTACCCCCTCCCCCGACAGCAAGGGCTCTTATGACTACAGTTAACACTGATAATACTGATGGACTAATAAACAACTCCGGGCTGCAAGAGCTAGATTTTCCGGATAGGTGTACAACGGGCCACCAGTTGCCACTCACACCCACTATTCTGGTCAATAATTGTATGGGGGCTCATGTACCCTGCAGCCAAGGACCTGAGGTTGGTAGGCATAGCAAGCAGCAGGATAAGCAACCGGTAATTACTGGATTTGCCATGCGAGGGAGACATAGACTTGGTTGGACCAGGGTCAGGCACAAAAAGAAAGGGCCAACTGTCAGGGGGAAAGGCAATAAGACCGAGAGCCGAGACAACAACCCAGAAGCCCTCGAACACTCAAGTAATTACGAAGGCAGATATGATGTCCATACTAGAATCCTTCCAGGTCTCTCTGAGGGCATGATTGACTCTGAACTGGATTCCTTGTTTAAATGTTTGTTGCTAATTGAAAAGGGACTTTTTGATCTTAAATGATGTATGCCCCCAAGGGTGGACATCGTTACCCTGGAATAAAGGTGTCCTATTATCCCCATGGTAACAAAAGGATCTGCCCTGACACCACCTCCCATAAAAACTAGGGACCATTCATCTTCCCCTTTAAATGCACAAAGGGGCCCTGCACACAATCTCTGAGTCACACAGTTCTAAAATCAGGTTCGAAAACAGGCCATGTGGAAAGGCCCTCTACAAATGACCAACTCAATCCAGAAGTAATATAGCCGGAGAGCCACCTCTGGGGGAAAGGGAAGGCTTTATGTGGAATCTGCCCGTTATACACCTTTCACCGGAGGCAATGCTATAAGTTGTGATTCTGGGGACTGTGCCAACCCTAGCCAACGGTGCCAAGGAGGACTATTCTCAACTGAATAACAAAGTTTTACACTGGTTATCTTATAATACTGCATTAGGCACAAGGGTAGAGAAAAATATCAATATGGTGTGAAGGGTCAACTGGGAAGGCAACTCCCCAAGTTTTGTAAGGGTGACTGTGTTATTATCAATTTCAATACAACTCATATTGTAGAAAGGATTCTGGTCACAGCTTTAAACAATGTTCCCCTTGGCCCTCAGTCATCCATTACGGATCTACCCCTTGGTTTCTTTTATAAACCTGAGATATCTGGACAGAATTTGTTTCCTATTAACACTAGATCCACATGAACAGGCAGATTCCATCATGTCCAGCGTATTCATCCCCCAGGTAAACAAAAGTAAATTCCAATTCAAACCATACGCAGTGGGCAACACAAGGTGAGCAGCAGCCAGTTTTACCCCTAATGGAGCTTTCCAACTCTTATGCAACTCTGGACACCATGGACATGTGTGATTGACTCAGTGGGTCTTCCCCTACGGACTCTGGGCCTCTCATTACCCAGCAGGAAACTTTATGGCAAAACAATGGAACCTTGGGCAAAATTGACCACAGTTTTATATCATGGGATATAGCTGGTTTAGCTAGCAAGTTTCTTGACCCTATGTGGATCTTATTCATAAAGCAGTATAGCGTGATGTGCTTGCAGGAAACATGGTGCTCTGAAAGTAGTCTACCTTTAGTGGGCTATAAATACTTCTTCGTCCCTGCCTCTCCCTCACCTGCAGGAAGATCAAGAGGAGACCTGGCTATCTACATCTCTTTTTCTGTAGAGTGCAAGATACTGGGCCTGTCGACATAGAATCCATGTTTACAATCTCTGGTATTGAGCAAGGGGTGCCATAAACTGGGCATTTTTAATTTTTATAATTCTACGTCCTGTGCAAAGGGTGTTTGCAATATCTCCCTGTTGGGCTCCTTTTTAAGGAAACATGTTAACGCTGCCTTTTTAAAATGTTATGATCGCTGGGGATTTTAACATTCACCCATGTGGTGACCCTAGGACTTGTACCCTGGAAGACCTGGGTTGGCCACATGCGAGGGAAACTCATTTTGAACACACCTCACAAGGCGACACACTAAATGGTCTCTCACGTGATTTTGATTTATCATCCCTCATGTGCTTATTTGGCCCCCATAGTAAGGCACCTATACCATCATTTAAAGGGCAGGGAGGTGGATCATTTATGACTTCATATTGGTATCAACACTTCTACTCTAGTTATTCAGGAGATTTAACATTCATGCCAGTGTATACAGTGATCACAACCCTTTGTGTGTACAACTAAGTGGGAATTTACTGTCACATACAAGGGGGGTCGGGCAGAGTGGGGTGATGAGACCAACAGATGGTGGAAGGCAACTTAAATGTGCTCAGATATCCCCAGACGCTTTCTATGAGATAATAACTGCCACATGCACTAATGAGTTAGCCCTATGCACCACCCCGTCAACGGCCCAGGGCTAGGTCATCAGCACCTTTGACACCATTTCCACCAAAATTAGTGATTCTTTAAGTGCCCAGTGTCTGCGAACCTTTTTCCAGAAACCAAGATGGTTTGACTCTAACTGTTCCCGGGCAGCTATGAAGTAGAGGGAAGCTTTGAATAAGGGCCCAAAAGACTTGAATTTAGTCAGAATCTGCTGAAGGGAGTACAAGTGGGAATTGGCAAGACGTAAGTCCATGTTACAGGAGGAAGCATGAAGGGAATTAATTGAGGTTAACACGCTGAGGTACAGTTCCAGGTTCTGAAGCATAATTAATAGCCCATTTTTGAATAAGGAGGAAGGAAGTATGGTGGGTGCCCACAATACTGAAGAAGAGGGTGTGCTTCATTTTGAAGCCAAGTTCCAGTGTCCCCCTGACCTACACTGAATCCCAGGCCGTGAAACAGATGCCTCCAACTTAGTTTTCAACATAGATGAGGTTAAAGATGGCATCATTGGGCCGTCAAGCAACAAAGCCCCGGGTTTGGATGGTGTCCCATCAGATTGTTAAAAATCAGACGCAACCTTTTGGGCACCGGTCCTTACGGCAGTGATGAATGCCGCCGTAAAGACAGGCTGCCCTGAGTCATAGGTTATTTCCATGATAGTGTCTATTTTTAAAAAGGGCGACCAAGATAGTACCCTATGCTATAGACAAATCTCACTGTTGGATTCGGTAGTAAAGGTGTCTAGTTGGGCATAGGAACATGCTAACCTATTGGATGTTCTGTATGGGTTTCGCCCTGGGCGGTCCACTGTGGCTCAGTGCCTTAACTTATCTATGATCCTGAATAAATAAACAGTAGCCTGCCCAGGAACTATGTACCTAGCCTTCATGGATCTGTCCTCCACGTTTGATCACATGAATAGGGCTAAACTTTGGCAGGCTATGTTGGCTATGGGGGTAAATGGCAATATTGTTTGCTTTCCGGAAGACCTCTACCATTCAACCAAAGCGCAGGTTAGATTCTCCCAAGACCTAAAGTTTTCTTGTAAAGTTGCACTAAGGAGATGATTGCGTCAAGGGTGTATTTTAGCCCCCTTTTTGCCTAATTTTTGTATCAATGATTCGGATAAAGTTTTAACGAAGACCATGGTAGATTATCCACAGGTAGGCAGACATGGTCTGCCCATTTTATTATATGCAGATGACATGGTACTTTTATCTAGGACCACAAGGGGTTTCCTATTATTGCTTGACTCCTTCTCCTCCTTTATGGCAGACTTGGACCTGTCAATAAATGATTCCAAATCCTATGTGGTGCAGGTGGGACCATGCCCGAAAAAGCCTTTTGAATTTATGAATGGATCCGCTCATCTTCCTCAAACTGATGTTTTTACATACCTGGGGGTCCTAATGGATGACTAAAGGAAATAGGGCCCATTAAAAGAGAGAAAAAGGGGGGATCTAGCGCATGCAAATACAGCTGTTTTAAACATTGCTTCCAAATTATGTAAGAGACCGATTGCTGCATTTCAAAGATATACCAGGCCAAGTGCGTCGAAAAGGCCGCTTATAGTTTCGAATTATGGGGTCATGTCTCCATGAATGAGTTACAAGTAGTTGAGAAATCATTTCTGAAGTGTTTGCTTGGCGTACCCCAAGAAACATCAAATATGGTGGCTCATGAGGAAATAGAGATGCGCCTATCTCTGTGATCTATTGGCTTTATGCCCTTTCACATTTTGGCTAAAGATTTGGCTAAATGAGGGAACGACTTTGAGTCATTTAATCTTGAAGGAGTGTGTCTCTTGATTATGCTCATTATATTTCCTGGTTTAGATACATCAAAAGCAGTTTTGAAAGTTTGGGGAGAGTGGAATTTTTCACAAATCCAGAAGTGGTGACTAAGAGAGATTTGGGGTGAGTCAGCGAGTCCTTTTGTAGACTAAGGAATATGGAGCAAGAGGATGCTGGAACTGAGGAAACCCAGTGTTTGTAAATGTTTTATTTTGAAAACAACACTGATGACTGAGCCATATCTCCTGGGTGCCTTCAGCACTTATGAACGTTTTTTATTGACCAGGTTCTGATTGGACTTGTTTCACCTCCTGTTGGCCTCACCAAGGGGCGTAGTAGAGGCCAGATTTTAGAATCCTGTGGCTGCAATGGTTAATCTCCACAGGATATGCTTCATTTTTTAATATTTTGTAATTATTATGCAACTCCCCGGAAAACGTTTATTATCCCGGACTTAAGGAGGTTAACATTTAAGCGGGCTTTTATTCATCTACAATTGCTGTATGACGATTCTATTTAATGTGTTCTCATTTTTTTTAAATCAGCAGTGAAGCTTAGAGCTTGCCTTGATTAAATGATTGCAGCCATAAGGGCATGCTTCCTTTATTTTAGCCACTCTGGCGACATATATATTATAGAGGAGGCCTCCAGAATCACATTTTTTACTGTTATTTTAAATCTTTTATGAACTAGGATAAATGCACTTTATATCTTATTGTATGCATTGCACGTGAATTTCTAGAGCATCAATGTCTCCAATGTGACGTTTGTATAAATATTTTACCCTTTTTCATCATGAATGGTATTGTAGAATACTTTTATGGTTTCATATGTGAAAACCAAATAATGTTTGTTTGATTGATTAATTGATTGATTAAGGAAGCGTGAATGAGAGGGAAATTATGACTGGAAATGAACCAAGTTGATGAAACCAACACGTTGACTATTGGGTATTTCATCAGCTCAATGTACACACGCGAGCAAGCTAGATAGATATTATTGGTCAAAGTGCACTGTATAAATAGTGACAACCTTTCCAAAAGTATCTCAGCTAGGGCGGAGCAATAGATCTGTTCATCAGGTAAACTCCTTTAGAATCAACATTTTCTGGTAAAAGTTCTAATTAGAATGATGTAATATGTTTTTTGTTTTTCTACAATTATACCAGACATTCAATAGAAGAAAGATAGCATTTAATTTAGTAAATTATGGTCACTATTAGGTGGCTGTTGGTAAAGACTATAGAAAGCAGATGTGGGTTCTATTGGAAGTTCTGAGGCTTTATAGGATGACATTTGGAAGGAATTAACAACTCTATGTAAGGAGGGTAGTTGAGTTGCATGAGTAGACCATCATATCCTCCCATTCAAGGTTCTTGTCACAACACGTGATATCTTTACTAATCAGCTCAATCTGAAGGACAAAATCATCCTGTGGCACAGTGCCCTATTAAGTGGGAAGGAACAGAATTCCGGTAAATGACTTGCATGCATTTTGAAGACCTGATGTAGGCAACAAGCCAATTGATCTCAAATACTCACACACCTTGACAGGCCAAGAAAGGAAGTGTTGGGGCATATCTTTATTCTTGCACAATGAATACTGTGTTGGCATAAGAATTGGTCTCCAGCAAGCAGAAGACTATAATGCACCAACCAAAATAATGGTTATTTCACAACAAAGTGTGAAAATCATATCAAGCAGAAAAAGTTGGTTCCCGTTAAATTAACTTTAGCCATCTCTAAGTGTTGTAGCTAAATATTTAAGCAAGGCAGTCCATCAACCGTTACTACAAGAGACAAAAGCTTCAAATTGGCAAGCTGACACCTTGAATGGGTGAGCTAGTTCTGCTATCCTAGAATGACCTTGGTAGCAATTTATTCAGGGAAAGTCCAAAGACAGAAACTTGCTGCAAAAAACGTGCTGAGAGAAATGCCTGAAGAAATATCAGCCGCTTGTTATAACTCATTGCCTCATTCTAGTCCATTACTATTTTGCCCTCTATGTCACTCTAACCAGAGACGAGGCATTTGCAAAGTCAGGTCCCTTCCAGACAGAAACACAAGAAACCCAGACTGCTTCCAACTGGCAAAGAAGTGCAGTTAGGCTTGGCCTACCATGACAGTTATTTGAGAATGTAGCTGAAAAGTATTCAACAAATTTGGGGTATTTACAGATTCTTTTTGCATGAGTAGGTGGATCTGATTCTGCTCCTGTTCTCTCATTAGTGATGAGGCAATATCATTTATAAAAAAGGATTTAATAAAGAGGAGCCAGTACATAACCCTGGCACACTCCTCTTGAACAACTGAATTGGTTACTAAAAGTGCCACAAGCATATTTTTGTACCTAGTTAGCTATATGTAACTGGAAAGCTATTTTCAATAAAACTGTGTGCACGCCTTGTCTTTCCAGCATCTTCCACAACCAAGATCCATCAAATAGGTCAATGGTGGTTTCAAATCTAAAAGCAGACATAAGGCGTACCCTTTTCTAGCTGCACGTATTTGATATATTGAAGAAGGAGTTAAAAGGCATCATTGATTATCAACATCCTGCTAAGGAATTGTGAGGATTTCCCTGCAGTGCAGAAGGACAGCTTACATCAGACAAGTGTTTCTGTGAGGGTGCATCCATCAGACCCATACTCCATATAGTTCAGCTGCCTATAGTCTAACATTAACTGCCCTAGCAATAGAATGAACACACATCTCAACATTTCTCGAAAAGGTCAAAGGGAAGTGTGTTTAGGTCTAGTGATTACCCCATGGCATTGTCTTCATGACTTGCTTCATAACACTGAGAATTAGCTGCTGAAGGTTACTTCTACTCATTCCTCGTCCACAAATTAATAGACAAGGCTCTTGCTTGAAATGTCTCATTGCTAAAGGAAGTACAGGAGTCATGCTAAATATTTTCAGATATGTTGTTCTCCCAGGATAATGTCATGGAACGTGCTCTGGTCTTTGCTATGTGTGTAATTTGTTGTTGATCTTTGGATCTTTTCTCCTGTCAGAGGCCTCCCAATTTTGGGCTGCATATTCTTTCTTCTTATCTTTAACCTGTTTGCCTATAGGTATCATTTAAAGTGATGTATAACATACAATAGTGTCTGTTTCTGTACGACTGTGTTACTCGATGTCCCATACACTCTTCTTTTCTGTCAGTTATTATAAAACCACCCACAATGGTACCATGCTCCTTCCATTTACTTATGACCATTGTTTCGCCTATGTGGAAGCCCCTCTTTTCTGAGAAAACATTGATTGTAACCGATGAATTGATTATTAGACCTCAAGGTGATATTCATAGAGGGTAAAATATCTGTGTCCAATTTAAGGAACATTTTCAAAATTCAACAACCTCGATTTAGTTGCTCGGCTATTATAAAAAATAATAGAGAGGGTTGGAATAGAAGATACTCTTGTCTTGTGACACCATCTAAGGGAATGAGAGTAAATACTAACGGATCATGGCTGCTTTCCCCATTAGTTTTGATAATTGGAATCCAGCCTTTATATCCAAGCTTCTAAACAGACCATAGTGACAGCTCTGATACTTTCCTCTCCAGTGTCCCAATACAGATTTGAAAGACAAGTGGACAAAGCAAAAGTTGTTAAAAGAAAAGCTGTCATAATATCGGGGATAACTAAACCAATAGGTGAAAAAGTCAATAAGGCCCCCTCTTCCACACATATACATATACCCTCTGTTATCTCTAAATAGCTAACTAATATTGTACTAAAATTGTCACTCCTGATTATATTTGAGATGCAATGTTGATGGTGATTGCCTTTTTCAAACAAGGAATCTAAATTAACAATCAAGAAAAATTTCTATGCAGCAACCTACCGTCTGACATCAGTTTAAGGTATATGGCAGGGCAGGAACTAGGGGATGCTATATGCAGCACCCCACCTTTTTTTAACTTACCTGGCGTTAGCTATTTATATTCTAGCAAGACTCAAATCACCTACTCCCACACTAATGGTAACTGCACAGAGGAAGCAAAATCATTCTGGGCAGATTTACAAGGAACTGACGCATCTACATAGATGCGTCAGTTTCCTTGCACCAGCGTCAAATGTACTTGTGCCACCATCAGTGCACTGTTTTTAAAATACAGGGCTCCATGGTGCAAGGATTAACAGATAGAACGTCAGAAATTCTGATGCATCTGTTGGCCCAAATGTCACGCATTGCTGGAGTTGTGTTGCAAGCACGACGCAACTCCAGAAATGTATTTATTTTTGAGGCCTATACTTACTGTACTGCGTCACTCCTTACGTCTGCTTCAAGCAGGTGTAATGTTTTAATGCAGTGGTGTCCTAAAAGTGGTGCAGTAAAACCTTGTAGATTTTGCTCCGTCACTTTTTTTTACGAGGCTTTCATGCGTGAGAACGCCCACCCTGCATACATTATACATGACGCAGATATAGTGTGAAGCAAGGCTTTACAACGTGACTCATCTCCCTAGATGCGTCAAGTTTTAAATAGGCCTCATTGTTTGTGCCACTGTTGCATCAAAAAAAGTGACGCAATCGCGGCGCAAGGGGCTTGTAAATCTGCCCCTCCGTTCTTACAAAGCATTTCTGGATTCTTCTTGACAGATACCAGGCCACAATGTAAGTAAATATCACACTCTTTTTTATTAACACTGACTCAGTGTTTGTCATCTGTGATGAAAAATAAAGCTTTCCCACAATAAATATCCCATATTGATGAGTTGAAGACGTGCATTCGTTTTCTGGCCTTAAAATGCAATTGGTGAGATATAGCTTCTTGCATTGGGCAAATTTGAAAGTTCCACAATGAGAAATTAACCTACAGTTGAAAAGATGTTCTTTCCACGCTGTGCTTAATTTGCTTTCTCCATCGGTTAAAATAACACTCATTTAGAGTGCACGCGGAGCTGTGCCTCATCTGTTTAAATCCTCCTGTTGTGCATTAAGCTCTTTTTCTCCAAAATGCTGGTTGAAGCAATATATCAGCGAATAATTGAAAAGGCTGAATGTTGCTTCCACAACAAAAAGTACTGGCTTGTTCTTCAAGTGTTGTTTGACATTGCTGAAGGTTTAATCCTGATTACTTTCAATAAAACCTCAAGTAAGGATGCTTGTCTTGGCTCACTAAGCAACAAGGTTTTATCACTAATTACAATCCTTTATTACCAGTAGTTTAATAGGTTTATTATAGGCTATAAAACAATTTAGCATGCGAGTACATAAAAGGAAGAGGTTATACAGCTCAGGCATCTTAATATCTATTA
This sequence comes from Lissotriton vulgaris, assembly GCF_964263255.1. Lineage (NCBI taxonomy): Eukaryota > Metazoa > Chordata > Amphibia > Caudata > Salamandridae > Lissotriton > Lissotriton vulgaris. The sequence goes on from NC_141691.1 coordinate 1,012,558,612, forward strand.
ATTGTAATCATTGCATTATCCTTAATTACACTGTTTCTTTTTATTTTGATTATGGACACATTTTGAAGCCACAAAAATGAAAAGTCAAAGAGAGCACAGCAATACTTAAACAAACTGCCAAACATTTAATGAGGCGTTCTGAAAACTTGTAATCGAAAAAGCATGTGCTTTTTGTCTCACACATGTGGAGTCTCATTATGGAAAATTACAATAAAACCAAACGTGGCATAATAATACTAACCTTGAAGGAGCGTGAAAGGATAGTTGTATTTGTCTTGCTGACTTTCACCATAGAGGGAACACCGCTTTGTTTACAGTTTGATTCTGAAGGAGTCAGAGACTTGGAATGAGGAAGTGGAGCAATGATCACCATGAGATTCATTTGGACTTTATGGAAAGGGTTGTCTCCTCTGGCAAATATGCTGCCCCCACTGAGAAAACAAAATGTGCATTAGCACAGCATGGTTGTTCCCCAATGCACAAGTCTGTGCAATGTACATTTCTGCACAAGGAAACACTTGTGAGAGATGTTACATGACGTTTAAAGTGGTGCAGCTGGAAAACCGCACTTGGCACATTTCTCCCGGCCTAGTTCCGAGAACGTTTGTGAATCTTAAAAAAGTTGCTTAAAGTGGAGGTGAATCAGGAGTTAGGGGCGAATTACGATGTGGTTGGAAAAAGCTCTGACTGTCTCTGGGAGCCTTTCCGACTGCATCGTAATATGTTGGTCGGTTTCCTTTCCGACAGACTCATTACGATGGAGGCAGTCAGGAAAGGAATCTGAACAGTCATTCCGACTGGCTTCTGACGAGCTCGGAGAGACCGTCTACCAGTCGGAATGCGGTTAGTAATCCCAAGGGCGGCTCTTTCTGTCCTAGGGTTTACAATGTCATGTTTCAGCAGCCTTTGCTGGCCTTTTTGACACAGAAAGGCTGTTGTAACTCGACTCTGGGGGCCTCCAGCAGGGACCCCTTGGGTGCACGGCCTCCGATTGGAAGCTGATGGGGCACCAATGGTGCCCCCCTGTTGATCTCTGTACCCAGTGGCACACCACGGGTGCAGGGATGAACTGCACCTCCGATTTTACAATGGGAGTGTGCAGTCCAGCCAGTTTACGGCTGGAATACATGCCCCCATTGCAAAGTACAGGAATGCGACCAAACAGTGTTTGGTCGCATCCTAATTAGTCGGTCGGGACTGCCGACTGATTGTCGATCGGTCCCATGACTGAGACGATGTTGGGCGGAGGATATTCCACCCAATATCATAATAGGGCCTTTAGTGTTTCGTCATGTGAAGAACATATGACACATTAAAAATGTCTACTAAACTCTCTATTCTTCTTCATCTACTTCTTCTTCTTCTTCTTCTTCTTCTTCTTCTTCTTCTTCTTCTTATTATTATTATTATTATTATTATTATTGTTGTTGTTGTTGGTGCTATTGTTTCATTATTATTAGCAATAATGTTTTATTGCTATTGCTATTATTATTATTATTATTATCATTATTATTCTTAATATTATTATTAATAATATTATGAGTAACCAACAATAACATGATGTTGCTGGGTTAAATAAACCATTACTGTACAGCATATCACCAATTCTATCATAAAAGCTTCATTCATACAGAATTGTTCCACATCACCTCTATTTAATAATGATTGTTCTAATTTCTTTTTTTACTCCTATTAGAGCTTTACGATTTGTTGTGAAAAGAATACGAATTTCTTTGTAAATGTTGCAGACCATGTGACTTAATCACTAAAGGAATTTTGTATCTTTTTAATCTCTGTCCTGTCCTAATGTCAGATGATGTTTATTTTTAGGCGACTCATTTGTATGACTGGAAGCCTGAAGAGTCACCATTGTGTGATCAAGTGGTTATTGGACAATTACTTAATTTTCTAACTAATCCCTTTCAATCAAGTAATTGTAGACAGTGTATGGCGCTGAAAAAAGTTGCATAGTATTACTGCATTTAGAAAGTGGCATATATATGGTTAGTGTTGTGGGAGGGTCATGAGGTTCCAAGACATTCCTCAAACATGATGCTGCAATGTCACCGCATATAAGCATGTTGTGTTGTGGAAATTGTGAGAAATAGAATCAGCCTTCAAACCTAACCTTTTAGGAGTCATTGGTGTCCTAAGGTTGGGTCGGCAATAGAATGCATAGCGTGGGTATATGGAATACACCATGGTGTATTCTATATGGAGTGCATCGAGAAATTAATTTAATTCTTGGAGGCTTTTTTAATAAACAAGGAGATATAGACTGTGTAGTGTTCGCCAAGCTATGCTAAAGAGAGAAATACTTCCAAATGAGTAAATAATGTTAAATTTGTGAAATAGAGCAGTAATAAAAGTTGGTGACTTGAGCAGAAGTGTCTACTGCGGTACATTTACACTTCATGAGTGAGGTAAGCAGTGGAAGAGTAATCATAGTTGGCTACCTGAACAGAAACTAAGCAATAAAAGGCCCCGATTGTACCTAAATTTACTAAGCCAAATGTAGCCACATTTTGAGCAGGCGATAGTGCATCAATCTCTTTTCATGATCTTGAGGACTTTAAAGGGGGAAGAGATCCATCTTGGTTAGACCTATTCAGGTCGAGGCTTAACCCTGGCCATACTGGAACCCTGCACAAGCAAGGGTGAGACAGAAAGGGCTCAGTAGGTTGCTGCCATAACAGAACAAGACTGAATCAGACTACGCCATGTTTTCCTTCTGTCCTCCCTCCACCATGTGAGCACAGACCTATCCGTGAGATGCCCTGTACCCTTGCATTTTTTAATTTACAGGAGAAGGCATCATCCTGCCTTTCTAAAATGTCCTCATCAGCAGTTTGCACTTACATTTTTAATAGGAAATAGCATTTCTGGTTCAAAAATGGAAATGATGCTGTGAAAGAACACAAGCGGTACAAAAGGGGGTGTACCGTGAAAGAACACAAAGCATCATTCCATATATTCAGCTTGGACACCAGCACAGCCACTTTTACATAGTCCCTATAGGTTAATGTTTGTTCCTATCTCCTCTGGATCACTGACAGAATATCGTGGGTAAACATATTGAGTGGATAGAATATTGTGTCCAAAATATCAAGAGCAAATAGGTAAGGATAGATGTAATATTCTAAACTCCTCATCTAAGCTCCTTGAATATATATACATTGATCATCCAGGTACATATATGTGGAGTTAAATATCATAAAGCTCTCATATCCATAGAAACGTACCTTTATAGTATTCTGTATGTCACTTTGTGAACGATTTTTGATGAAAGGATGTAGCCTGGCGGCTAGAGCGGTCAATCTCAAATCTGGTGAACCGGGTTCGAATCTCGGCAATGAAACTCAACATCCTGTGATTCTGGGCAAAACACTTGGGGGCACATTATGATGGAGTATTTTCCGCATCCTCCGGGCCGGCGGAAGCCACCGCCAGCCCGGCGGATGGGGAAAATCCCCTGCGGACCCACCGCCAAATTAGGATGGCTGGTGGGTCCTGGTGTAGGTCCGCTGCTTTTCCGCCGCGGTTGGCTTACAACCGCGGCAGAAAAGGCCTAATATGGTGGCATTGGCTCTCAGACACCGCCAGCCATATTAGGATGTCTGAATTTCAATGCCTTTACAAGATGGCATGTCCACCGTGCAAAGGCATACAGATTCTTGTTTGGGGGCCCGTTGCGGGCCCCCAGGGGTGAAAGGGGGCCGGGGGGTGCACATGGGAGGTACCTATGGTACCCCCTTGCATTTGCGTGCACAGAGCGGCAGGCACCGCGCGGTGCCTGCCGCTTTGTGCATGCAAATGCACAGCTTTCATTTTTAACATTGCGGCAGGTGCTGCTTGAAGCAGCACCCGCCGCACAAGTAAAATAGAGGATGTGACCGCCAGGGTGGCGGTCACATCCTAATTCAAGTCCGTCCGCGATCATAATGACCCCCGTAATCTGCCCATGCCTAGCAAAAATGAATGTGTCTTTGTGTAAGCAACTGGTGCTAATGTAAAGCGCTCTGATACCTGATAAATTTGGGTCAAGTTTGCGCTATATAAAACTCTGGGGGGAGAAAACAAAAAACTTTTTTTACTTGATCTATGCCATGTCATTGACACATGGGTTGATCACAGTCCCCAAAGCAATCATGCTGCTAAAGTGTCCCCTTCTCGATAACAAGTGACGTAGAAACACTGTCATTCCAGTGGTTTTTACAAGGACGCATTACAGGATATATATGATAGGTTGGTTGATTGCTTTATTTCGATATGCATATATCATAAAAGCATTACAAAATATAAAACAGCACATCGTAAAAAGACTGTACATTTTAAAAATAGAAAGATAAAAACAGCAGTTAATCAGAATACATTAGATAAAAAAGAATTAAATTGATATAGACAGTCTTTTTAGTCGGATCAACCAGGCCCATTTTAAAAATTTAGATACGGCACAGACAATGGGAGGGGCTGTATCAGTTAATAAAATCCGGAGGGCCACCAAGTACTGTCGAGTGCCCAGTTCTCTGCAAATTGGTTTAAGCCAACGTGATCTAGGGCGCGCATAATCCGGGCATTAAAAAAGGAAATGTGCCACAGTTTCGGGTTTGTCAGTACAAAGGGCACAATGGCGTGATGCCGGCTGAGACCTATTCCACCTAGAGCGGAGGTCGACAAGAGGTAGAGTCCCTAGTCTGAATTTAATATAAAGGGCCCGATCCATGGTGATGGTAATAATGTCCATATAGGGCTCAAGGGCAACAACGTCTTTTATTTTCAGATAAGCTGCGGTGCATTGCAGTGGCGCTGGTTGCTGATGAGCTTGGTGGAAACCCATTCCCAATACAGTTTTTTTAGGGACTCCTTTGGGGGAGCTGAGTGGTTGGACCAGCAAGATCCCAGTCCTAGGTCCCCTAGCAGGTGTTTAATGTCCCTAAGCCATTTAATCTTCTGCCAGCTATCTGAACACATCACCTCTGCCAGCCCGTCTGCATAGGATTTTAACTCCGGGACCCTCCACAAGCGAGCCCACAGCAGGAGTGGTCGGAGGCAAGCCTGGTCCTTAATTGATTTGCAGCCTGCGTCCATTAGCACCGGGACTGTCGGGGTACTCATCGGAATGGCAAGGAGGTCTTTAATAAATTTATTCTCTGCCTTGGTCAGAGACTCCATGTTGCCTAGGCCCCATAGTTCAGCTCCATAGAGTGATGCAGATACAGCTCGGGCTTTATAGATGTCTATTAACGGGGCTACACAGTGTTTTGATGAGTTACTGTACTCCTTAAGGAGGGCCCCCCCACCCTTTTATGACCAACTGTCATTTTGTTAATATGAGCAGTCCAGCTCATAGCATCGCTCAGACGGATTCCCAGGTAGTCAAAATCTGCCACTCCTTCAAGGGGGATAGAGTTCAAGATAGGGGGGCGGCCAAGTTTACAGGGGGGTGCATGATTAGATACTTTGTTTTGTCCACATTGATGACTAATCCTCTGGTAGTGCAAAAATCCTGGAAGCGGATCAGGAGATTCTGGAGGCCTTGGGGAGTTTTCGAAATGAGAAGGGTGTCGTCGGCGAACAGCAGTGTTGGAATTTTTACGCCACCCAGTGTGGGGGCGTCTGCTGGCTCACCAAGCAGGTGCTCTACCACCCCATTTACATAGAGGGAGAATAGGGTGGGAGCTAAAACACAGCCCTGCCGGACCCCCCTCACGACCTTGATCTTGTCGGTCTTTTCCCCATTCAGCCCCCATCTAACCTGGGCATAGTTGGCATTATGCAATTTAATAAGGAGGTTTAAGATGTAAGGGGGCATCCCTAGACCATACAACACCCTCCAGAGTTCCTCCCTAGGAACCAGGTAAAAGGCAGTCTTCAGATCTATGAAGGCCAAGTAAAGACTGCCTTTGCCTAGCTCCACCACCTTCCAGTACAGTAACAGGAGCCTAAACACTTGTTCGATGGTTCCTGTACCTGAGCGAAACCCAGCTTGCATATCAGACAGTATGTGGTTGTCATCCACCCATTGGAGAATCCTCCCCAAAATTGCTTTCCCCGCCAATTTCTGGGTCGAGTCTATAAGGCTTATTGGCCTATAATTCCCTGGTAGGTCCTGGCAACCCTTTTTATAAATTGGGACTACCTCTGCCCCTTTCCAGGAATCAGGCACAGATCCTCCCTCGATGATGGCATTAAGAAGGGTCGAGATCAGTACCCCCCATTCTTTTGGATAGGCTCGAAGAAGGTCCCCTGGCAGCCCATCCGGGCCGGCAGCTTTTAATGGCACCAGAGTTTTAATCAGGTTCGTGACCTCCCGAGCAGAAAACAGATCCAAGTCTCTATCCAGGACATATGGCGGGAGGATGAAGGGATCATTAAGTGAACCTTCAACGGCGGAATAGAGTGTCTTAAAATGGTTAAACCACGTCTGGGCAGTAATGGTGCAGGTCCTCAGAGTGTCATTGGGACGATTCCTGCTGCCCACTAGGTCCCAAAAGCCTTTGGCATCTCTCCCTCGGCTAGCAGCCAGGAGGTCCTGCCAGTAATTGTCCTCCCACTCCTTCTTAGCGTTTGTTTGGCAGAGAGAGTATTGCCTTCTTGCCTCCCTGGTCCTAGTGTGTATTTTGGATTTGACTGCTTCAACGAGCAGTGTCTTCGCCTCCCTGCACTTACGATTGAACCAGCCTTGTCTAGCCCGTGGACAGAGTTTTCTCCTATTGGCGCTAGCTGGGACAACAAAAAGGTCACTAATAGCCTGGGTTAGGCTACAGAACCTAGCAGTCACCTCCAGTAACCCGTCCTCCAGGGAGTCAAGATTTTCTAAGGCTGCAGCTAGAAGCTGCCTTATGGTGGAAGTTTTCTCCACTGAGAGCGACAGCTTAGCCCACTTTAGCCGTCGTCCGCAGTTGGAGACCAATGACATTTCCGGGGCAGGGTTACAAGCGGTTCTGCTCCCTGTACCAGTAAACCACCTATGGGACAGTGTAAGCGAGAGGAGGTTGTGATCACTCTTGACGGAGGGTATGATCACCATATCTATTACCTTGCTCCACAGGTTTACGTCAAGAAGAAAATAATCTATTCTTGACGTGTGCCCAGGCCTGTTGTATGTATGGGCTCCCGCTTTGTCAGAACCAGTCCGGCCATTGGCGGCCCTCAGATCAAACTCCATTGTTAAGGAGTTAATCTGGAGCACCACTTCTGTCCATTTTTTTATTGGTCTGAGTTCTAAAGCTGGTATCCCCCACCTGTTATCATTTTCATCTTGATCTTGTGAGATTTCGGGGCCAAGGGGCTCAAAGGTGCAATTGAAGTCACCCGCAACCAAGGTACAGTGCTTATATGGTGACGATTGAAGCGAAGCTTCCAGGCAGGCTATAGTTGGCGATTCTCTACCCCTCTTCATACCTCGGGCATAGATGTTGAAGATGTTTAGAATAACTCGTCCCTTTGGATTTTTCAGGGAGATGTTAAGAAGGTCCGGACATTTGATGTCCCGCTCCTCCACGCTGCAATTAAGTGCAGAAGCCACCCAGATGAGGAGGCCACCCGAGGGGCGACCCCTGCCAGTTTCTGAGTGAACAGCTGGTAAGTGGTGGGTAGAATATCCTGCCTTGTGTAAGGGCTCCTTACTCCAGGTTTCCTGGAACAGGCATATGGAGTATTGCTCCACAAGCGAGTTCCAGTCAGGCAGTGCCAACTTCCTGTCCAGACCAGCGACATTCCAGCTGAGAACCCTAATTGGTGGGTCCGCCACAGCCGCAATGTTACGGGTCCCGACAGGACAGGATAAGTCCACAACACCCACAGTAGGACAACCAACTGTAGGGTCAAGTGGCACCCTCACCTCCCTTAGTTCCCCTGTGATCTCAAGGGTGGCCTGTTCTTCTGGTATGGTCAGAGGGATATTATTTATAGCAGTAGGAGGGGACTGGTCGCCGGGACACCGGACCACCAGAGCCTCCTCAGGGGCATCGCGGAGTCAACAGCCCCAAGGGCCCCAGTTCGGTATTGGCAGAACTGTGTGCGACTGCGCTACAGTGGTTGAAGGGTACCATTGACCGTGAGCATTATTTTGGGGTAGGAACAAGGGATGGTTAGCAAGGGGATTCGGGGCCGGCCGCGGGTAGAAGAATGTTAGATCAACTGCTTCAACTCCGGGACTGGCCGTGGCTCGCCCTAGACTGCATATTGAATGGGCAGCTCTTATGTCTTGGAAATTGACCACCACACAATCCCCCTCAAATAGTTTTTACCCCTGTCCGATCCAACCCACCCTGCGTATGCCAAGAATCAGGCCGTCCACGCCCAATGGAAGGGGTCTGTTGGCTTGCAGCCAGTGAATGACCTTATTCTTCAGTGCCTGGTGGGTTTCCTGCTGGGTGTCCTTCAGGGGGGGAACCTTGACTAGGACAACAACGTATGGTTGACACTCTGGGGGGAGATTGACTGGGGGGCACTTGCGTATCGCCTTTTGTTGAATAACCACTGGGGAGGGATTTTTAGGTGGACAAGTGAATGGATTTGCCTTTAGAGTCGTGGCTACTCCACTAGCTTTAGTGGGCGGGGCAGCCAAAGGTTTGGAATTAGGATCGTCCCCTCCTTTTTGCCGCTTCTTTTGGGCAGGGTTAGGCATGGATGATTTCACTGCTGAGGGGGAGCTAACATGCACCTGGGCGACATGAGTAGTAGCAATCGGCCTTGCCTGTTTTGCGCCGGCTAGGGAAGCTGGTGTAGTGACATTCCCAGTCACTTGTGCCTTGGCAGGCAATGCCGATTGGTGTCCCTGTGGTGGGCCCACTGAATCCCCATTTCCTACGTTCCCGTCTGCGTTATCCTCCCTGAGCTTTGGCTGTAATTTAAGCAAGGTTTTCAGGGAGAGAAAATTGTCCCTGGTGGCCTGTTCGAATCTGTCTAACCTATCCCCCAGACTCTTAACTTGGTCAATAAGTGGTACCAGCAAAGACTTAACCAGTTTCTCGAGGGGCTCGAGTGAAGGGCCCTTGTTTGCAGGTATAAGTAATGCCGGGACCGAGGAGTGAGACTGTGGGGTGACGGCGACTGGCTGTGGAGGGGTAAAACTCCCAGATGGTTCAGGCCCTCCAGAATCCGGATTCGTAGGACCCTTTTGGGACTGTATCCTAGGGCGCTTATAAAGCGAGGAGTAACAACCCTTCCGGATACTGGTCACCCTTTTCCTTTTCTTATGTGCCCGGCCCATTCGTGTCTGGGGCAACGGTTTTTGGCCTGGTGTTGGTACATCAGAACAGGATTGTGACTTTCGACCAGATGAGATATCTATAGATGGAACGGAGCAGGGCTCTGCGACAACTGTGCTGGGGCTGGAGGGAAGAGGATTGGTTATCAGACTTTCTATGCTACCGATTCCTGCCTCTATAGCTACAATATGAGGCTCCCCGGACAGGATCACAGGCAAGGGAGAGGTGGGATAGGTCTAAATTGGGGACAGGGCATGTGCAACAGCTCCCAGGGAAGAGCGTTTGGAGGGAAAGGAGTCTTGTGAGAGGCGACGTTCCGTCATTGCAATCTCCTTTTCAATGACAGCAGCTACCCTGGTAATGAATTTGTCCATAGTGCCGATTATAGTGCCCCCTGTGGCACTTTCTCCGCCGCCCCTCAAAGCTTTGCCAGAGCGGGTAGACATAGTGTCCTCGGGACCCACAGGTAGACTCCGAGATCTTGGTCCAAAGGCTATGGAAGTAAGAGGGGTGGCTCGGCCCAGCCTCTGTCAGCCCCTGACTGCCACAGACTGCCCGCCCTTTGCTCGGGCTTCGCTCGGCGTCCCGCTCGCATCCCGCTGAGCGGAAGAACCGTTGTTTATGAAGAGGCGTTGCGGCCGGGGGGCGTGTCTTGCTGGGGGCGCGGCCGTGCACACCTGTGCAACGCAGGGACTCCTGGTCCTTAGAGTCCCTGCAGCGCACGCCCTCGGTTTCCTCGCGGTGCTCCCTCCTCCTTTCAGCCACTGGCACACACTCCCGCAGCCTCGACCCCACGCCTCACGCCGTGCAGCGGCACCCGCGCTGCGGGTGCTGCAAGCTGTTGTTACGCGGCGGGGCGGTCAATCCCTCCAGGGATACGGGGAGGCAGGCAGGATGGCAAGGGAGTTCGGCGTTTGAAACAGCAGCCGGTGAGTTTCCACAACACACGGGGTATGATAGATCCATAGCAGTGGAGACCTGCGCAGTCAAGGGAACTTGGGTTGTGGAAATATAGTTTGCAAGTATAAGGGCACCTTTAATCTCTAGATGTGCCTGTGGTGCAAAGGAGAACATTTAGGATTTGATCACAACCTGGTTCTCATTTCCATTGGGAGATTGGGTAGTCTGACTTTTGAGACCAGAGGACTGTAATACTTTTTTTTGCTTTCACATTTGAGAATTTCAGTTTTTGAAGAGTTGAGAGTTGAGAAGAGTTGAGTTTGAGATGATTGCTTAGCAACAAGCAATCAATGATTCGAATCATCGGAGACTTTCAACTTTAAGATGTGCATTACAAATATTGCTGTAGTTGGAGACAATAAAGAATTTGAGGCGCTCCAGGAGATCACTATCATATTCATTGAAAAGTGGATGAGCAAACATGAAACCATTGGTGAGAGAGGCAGAATGACCCAAAGAGAAAGGAGAAGAGAAGATTATTTGGGATCTTTCAGCAAGGTAGAAATAGATCCAGTTCAGGATGGTACCATGTCATTTGATGTTGCTCAGTCACTGATGGAAAGAGATGTGGTGTACCATGTTGAAAAGCAGAAGAAATATTCAGTAGCACAAAGGGGGTGAAACTCCATATTTGTGGACTTTGGCTATGGAGTTGTCTCAGCTGGCACTCAATGCAGTATCCATGCTCCTGCCAAGGCGGAATTCTGTGTATGCTATGTTCATAAAAAGTAGAGGTTTTGACAACGATTGATGTTTCAATGCCTATGAAGAGACCATTGGCAATAGACCAAAAGGTGAACAGTTCTCCCTCATGGAGGGCTTGTTTCTTTAGAATGGGTTTGATCTGGGAAGTCTTCAGATAACTGGGAAACTTGCAGAGGGTATGATGGCTCAGAAAACAGCTGAAATGGGCAGAAAAAGAAGGTTCTAAACACTAATAGGCACATGGAGCTGCCAGCGAGTGAGTGCTACTGGAATTGGCATGTTTGTTGACATCGTTTCTGTAGAACAGATGGAAGGAAAGCAGTTTTGGTTGCTGGCTACAGTAAAGGCCCGAGCATAATGAGGGTGAAACAGCAGTAGATCATAGGGGTTTATACAGAATATATTTTTCCAGGTTCCTAGATTAATAGATGAAGTGGTCTGCAAATGTGTCTAGTGAGCGAATAATGCTGGAGGTGGTGCATCTTGCTCTGTCGGGCATATTAGAGTCTCTTTGAATTATTGATAGTGGCATTGTATATTCTTAAGTGAAGTTAGAAATAGAGTCAGATTGTTTTTTCCTTTAGTATTTTGAAGGTTTTGCTTTCTGCTTCAAACATCTTTATGTCCTACTGTCATCACGTGGTTTCAATCAGTGTTGTTGACCTTGATAGATCTTAAGAGGGATCAGTTTGTTAAATGCATTAGCCACAAGCAACAATGTAAACAATATACACACAGAAGGAGAAGAGAGGAGAAGCACTTACTAATACTTCCTCTCTTGGAATTAAGTACCACACCAATATTATACTAGCCTATTTTATGTTATTTTAGCAGGCATTTATTAAGTGCACGGCTACTCTAGGGAGTGTTCTGGCACTAAAAACAAAAAGACCCGTATCAACCATAAAACCCAGCAAGCTCTAGTTTAAGGATGCTGTTGGAATAGCCAGGTTTTAAGTTTCCGTATGAAGGTGATGAGATCCTGGGATTTCCTCAACGCAAGAGGCATGCTATTCCAGAGGCGAGAAGCCCTCACTTGGAATGATCTGCCACCCCTCCTGGAAAGTTGAATACGAGGGGTGATGATCAGAGACTGAGCCGATGACCTCAAAGTTCGACACGGAATATAGGCTCGGAGGGATGGGGCGCCAATTTTATGGAAGGCCTTACAAACTAGCATCAATGTTTTAAAGGCGATCCGTTTCTTAATAGGTAGCCAATGCAAAGAGGCTAAAAGAAGAGTGGAGTGGATTCTCGGCACAGACAAGAAGATTGCTCGGGTCGACACATTTTGGACCACCTGGAGGCGCCCAAGCAGAGATTCAGGAAGGCCAAGATACAGAGCGTTAGCGTAATCCAATCTCGACACCACCAATGCTTGGACTATCGTTTTCCGATGGCGGACTGGGAGAAGAGGCAGAAAGTTACTCAGCATCCTCAACATCCCAAAATAGGTCGCCGCCACTGATTGAATTTGGGCCTTCATAGAGAGAGAGATCTAATTTGACTCCCAAGATTTTTACCGTCTGGATAGCTGAAGTGGGAGGAGACATGTCCTGCGGCCACCAATGATGCCAGAGGTCACAGGACTGAGAGCCGAAAAACATTATTTCTGACTTCTCAGGGTTACACTTCAGTTTGTTTTATCCTAAGCCAATGGAAAACCTCAGATAAGCAGGTGTTTATTTCATTACTGTTGAATTCTGAGCACTTCCCGCAGGTATGAGGCTATCTTAGCCCCATAATTCTAAGCAACCTGTGCTAAAGGCACCATATAAAGATTAAACCTAGTTGGGCTAAGAATAGAACCCTGAGGCACCCCTACATTCATCGGGGGAATAGGGGCCAAGAAAGGCAGGCACCAAATGGTTTGTTGGCAGTTATTCAGAAAGAAATCAAACCATTTCACACCGTGCCTCCAATCCCGCCCTCTTGGAGCCTTTGTAGAAGTCCACTGTCGGGCACGGTATCAAAGGCAGTGGAGAGATCCAGTAACACCAGGGCAGCCCTGCCCCCCTTGTCCAAAGTGATTTTAATAGTTTCCACGACTTTCAGGAGGGCCGTCTCCATGCTATAATTGGCTCTAAAGCTCGATTTACTTGGGTGGAGGAAGGAGTTTGACTCAACGTATTCAGTGGTAACTGAATTAACATAACTCTCCAAGACTTTAGAGAAGTATGGTTGCAAAGAAATTGGTCTGTAATTACTGGCCACCGATAGATCAGTGTGTTTTTTTTAAAAAGGGGGAGGATTTTAGCCGTTTTCCCGCTCTCAGGCATTACTCCCACCTGAAGAGCAGTATTCAAGCCTGCATTAACTGCTGGATTAATCACCTCGGCAATGGCTGCCAGAGTTTTGGCCGGACATGGGTCGGAGGGTGACCCGGATTTAAGGGTTTCCATCCGTGCCAAGGACTTATTCAGTGATAGGGGAGGGAGCTGAGTGAGTGCAGGGCCTGTCTCGCTACTGGTTGGACAAGGTAAGGCTCTATCCCCTTCAACTGCAAATGATTGGGCTGCAAAGGAGTCTTGTATGGTCTTAATCTTGTCATAAAAGAAAAGGGCCATCTGATAGGCCCATGCCTCACTGGGGAAAAACGGGCTGCTAATAGATTTAGGGAAAGAGAAGTCCTTAACAATATTAAAAAGCTCTCTACTTCTCTTCCCTGCATGTTCAATTTTAGCTGCTAGAAAAAGTTTTTTGCCCTTGCGTACATTCCAATGGTGCACCTCAAGGGCCTGTTTGTAGACAATTTTGTCTGGCAGCTTGTAGTTGGTACACCATGCCCTTTCCAGGCATTTGTAAGCTCTCTTACTTTTCTTAAGAGCCTCCGTGAACCAGGGAAGTGAGGCTTTACTTATTATTGACTTTCGCTTAATGGCAGGGGCTAGTTCTAGAGCGGGAAGTCTGAGCCAATTCTCCAACGCCAGTACATCTGCTTCCACACTCCCACTGAGGGGAATAGGGTGGAGACAGAGAGTCATTTGCAAGGCCTCTGGAATGATCAGGTGAAAGGCCCTATAACTACTCTCCTTAGGCCGGTTGTGGGAAGGGAGGCTGTCACAATCCCTGCTGATTCTGAACTTGAGCAGAAAGTGGTCCGACCAGGTTAGAGGTAAAGGGGTGACCAGATCAACCTGTTGAGAGGAAAAGACCTGGTCCAGGGTGTGGACTTTTTCATGGGTCGGGAGATGGACGTATGGGGACATGATAAGAAAGTCTAAGGCTTCAAACAGCCCTCTGGACTCGGGATCTGTCAGGTTATTCATGTGGATATTAAAGTCCCCAAGTAACAGGCAATGGCTGTATTTTGGAGCAATAGTGCAGCTGATTGATTTCAAGAACTTCCCAGCAGGCCCGGGAGGGCGATAAACAACTACCCCTGCAATGGACTGTTGGGCGGAGATTGTAATCAGGAAGCCCAGGCTTTCCGCCCCATCTATCGTCCCAATAGTTAATGGAACATACATACTTTTAAGTAGTATATGTTTGAATACTCAAAGTAAAACACTTTTCATTCTTATTTTAAGAAAACAGACCCCCCACACAATTAGTGGCATGCTTCATTATTGGGCTCTACATCACAAAATGATTCCTGTTTGGAGGAGCTTGACTGCGCTAGTTAGAGAACTTAATATATTGTATACATTGTTTTGCTGCATCTTGAGTGATTTTTAGGGTACTAAAATTGCCTCTCAATAATTTATTGTGTTCTGAATTTCTCCAAGCAATATTAAAAATGGTACAAGTGGATGGAAAAGGAATTTATTATCGGGTCTTCCTATTAATTCAACATGTTTTAGACTTCATTACTGCTCATAGGACCCCAATGATTTCATTAGAACTCTGCGATCCCTAATTGCTTATGTGCCACTCAACACGCATAACATATAATTGATATAGACAAAACAAAACACAACATGCAAGATACTCACTTAGTATCTGGTAAAAAGGTTATGCCCAACTTGAGGGGTCAACTTGCCTCAGAGGGACTGGAGAGAGAACATCTCCCTGTAGCATCCCTTTTGTCAAGGGACTGATGCTGCATTTCTCGATGCCTATCCCTCCTCTTCTTGATGATCCATTACCATTCTCTTTTTAAATAAAATAATCAAGCTAAGAAAGAGACATAATAAACACAATATTTCTCCCTGCTTTTTCTCCACGGAAAAAAGAGAATGTAGACATTTGGTCAGTGTGTGCCCTTGCAAAAAGATTTTACAAATAAAGTGCTCTACAAACTGGTCTTTTTTAGCAAATGTAAATATAAAAATCACCTCAAGTGCGTGGACTTGAATCACCCTTATCCACCTCATGATAGATATAAAATAGGCACACCTGCCATCACCCTTACAGACAAAGTTCAGCACAGTTTAGTTTAGGTTGTTTTTGTGTAGCACATGGCTGCCTGTATGGGCCTTGCGGGTCTGAGACAGAAACACTTGTTGGTTCACTGACTTATTTGGAGGATCTGACAGAGCTGACATTTGAAACAGATGTGTCTTCAGGAGTTTCCTGAAGGTGGTTTCTGAATGTTCTAATCTAAGGTTAATGGGGAGACTCTACAGTTGTCCTATGAGATACTAGTGGCTTTGACAAAGAAGATAGAAAGGTAGACACTATGGGAGGATGTAACTTATGTATATTCATGTAGCGTAATTGCAGCAAAATTATGTGAGATTGCGCAACATTATGCAAGGAGCATAACTGATAATTTAGCATTCATTTCTTGGCACTAAATGCAGTTTTGCATTCAAAATGGACCCAAGAATGTATCTTGTGCAAAGAAAATAGTGCTTAATGCAACAGAACATGAACAGTAGTAGCTAACAGATGCTCGCTAAGTTTGCTGTTCCTGAGCTCCTGCTGTAGAATTTGTGTTCCAAATGATTCATATTTGTGTGAATGAGGTGTATTTTTCAGCAATTTTGTTTCAAAAGAGTAATGCAAAATTACTGAAATTACTCCAGTGTAATTACATTTTTGCACAGGTCTAACAGACACCCTTCTGTACATGCTGGAAGCACAGGATATTGATAAGCTGGAGGTCTGCCATTTTAGACATGCTACCCAAGAGCCGAGCGAAGAATCAAAATATCATATTCCAAAGCTATTTTTCTGTTAAAAAACAAAAAACAAAGCCTCAAAGTAGTCATATGTATGCAAGCACTTTAAAATGTACAAATAGAAACAGAGTAAAGAGAACAAGAATATAACAGCTCACAAGATGTAATTGAATTGAAAGTAATATAATTGATGACTGTTGAACACGAGAATATTCAACGTTTCATGTATTTAATGTATTCTTGTAATATGTTACATTTTATTCAGTGCAAACACAAGGAGATGATGGATGGAGTGCTGAAACTTTTCAGACACTCACCCCCAGTAACAGATCTTGGTCTTCCCTGAACCAGAAACAAGCATCTTGAGACCAGTTTTGGCATGACATCCCTCATGAGCCAGGCTAGCTTGAATCCAGTGGCAAAGTGGAGAAGTGGAGAAGTCTGGCTCAACGGTTAGAGGCGGCAGACCCAGAGGCAGAGGTCGGCCCGGGACCAGGGTTCAATTCCCGACGCGGCCGGGTGCAGGACCAATGTCAGCGGGCCCGATAAATCTCGCCTCGGTGCCACTCTAACCATGGGGTTCCACGCTGCAACTCTGGGCAATAGCTTGCTTAGTCTCCACTCAGGCCCCATCACCGCCGGGGATGCCTGACTGCACCTTGGGGATGCCGAGTAAAGGGACCATCTCACAGGGAAAGCTTGGACGGGTTCCCCAGCAGTACAGTGCTGGAACGCTCCAGGGTAACCACGTGTTCCATAAATCCAACATTCATTCATTCATTCAAAGTGAGCAAGGGGCCCATGTATGGGCATACCCTGCCAACTTAGGGTGAACAAAACAAACACAAGAAGATGATGGACGGAGTACTGAAACTTTTCAGACACCCACCCCCAGTCACAGATCTGGGTTGAATGCATCATCGTTCTTTAGCTCACTCTGCCACCTCAGTTCAGACCCAGCTATATGCAAATCAGAGTTGACCCTGTTCCTCATGGGAACAATCCAGCCCGAACTGCCAAACCAGGTCTCCCATGAACCGTAAACAAGCATCCTGGGACTGGTTTTGGGATGACACCCCTCATCAGCAAGGCTAGCTTGAATTCAGTGGCAGAGTGAGCGAAGTAAGTAATTAAATGTTATTGTTTGGTCAATTGAAACCTTAACAATATAAACACATATAAAAATAGAAGTTAAAACATTGTAAAGAGCAAAGTCGCTTTACATCAATTTTAAAATATGTAGCTCGTAGAATATCATTGTTTAACAAATATTTTACCACATTATTGTCCTTTATCTGAGGTCAGTCCGGAAAACAAATTTTTGGAGCCTGTGCAAAAACTTTCAGAAATGTGATCAATTTACAATTTAATTGTGTGTCCGATGGATTTAAGCTTGCAATTATTGCGGCTCTACAGGTCCTGATGCCTCTGCCTTTTAAAGTTTGTCTAAGAAGGGTGGTTCGAGCGTTATGAAGCTGTGTGTGTATGCAAATTACATGAATGAAATATTCTTTGTGGTAACCGCAGAGTCAACATGATTTTGGCCCTTTATATACCCAAATAGGCTGTTCCGCTAATGATGGTACTTTTCCGAAGCGTATAGCCATTAATTGCTTTTTCAGGTAAATAGAAAATGTCGTATGCAAATAATAGGCTGGTGCAAGTGTCTTATAACTTTTGATCACCATCCAGGCAAGTGACCTTGCACTGAAGATGTTTTTGTCAATTAGTAATGAGTGATTTCTTGCTACTTTTTTTAGTGCTTGTTTGAAGGACTGGTATGGCAGGTTTTTGTTCCATAAATCATTTGTACAGGTTGTAGACAAGGATTTGTTTAGATATTAATTGTAAGGTGCTTTTCTGTTGTGTTCTACTTTGGTCCAGAGGTCTTTATTGATTGGTGATCTGGCCGCATTCAGTTTCAATCTGTACCAAAGCTTTACAGTGGCATACATTCTCCCAATTGTTTAATTGGTTAAACCAAATTCAAGAGGAACCTGTGCCGTAGAAGGCTGAACGTCTACTTGAAAAACTTTTTTATACTTGGAAACCACTAGTTGATTTAGAAGCTCTGCATCCTTGCTGTGAAAAACGGCACTAGCATATGTTATCGTAAGGAGAATTTTTGCTGTCATCACCGCTAGTAGTGGTTTATGTGATGGGCCTTTCAATTTTTTATGCTAAAGGCGAATATATGTGCGCTAGTTCTCTGAGTCATATACTTTTTTTGCTCTGAGTGGTTTTGATGATTGTCTATATAAAATCTCAGATATTTGTAGTTCTTTACTTCCTCTAATTGACTGCCATATGATCTGTTTACTTCTCTGCCGACTTCTAATCACCATTGTTTTTGTTTTCGAAGTGTTTATCTCTAGTTTGTTCTCAGTGGCAGAGTGAGCAAAGGACTCACGCCTAGGCATAGTCTGCCAGCTTAGGGCGAACAAAGCAAACACAAGGAGATGATGGCCGGAGTGCTGAAACTTTTCAGGCACTCACCCCCATTCACAGAGAGCAAAAACCAATAATGATCCCCATACCTTGGGAGAAAGCTCCCATATTGTGAGGTCATTTGTTTTTTACCTTTTCAAAACAGTTGTTTTTATAAAAAGAAATAATAAAAGTCTGATGTAAAACCATCAAAATGATGGTGGCTGCCCACCAAAACTTTGGGAACAGTTGTAACGTCAAAGTATGGAGTTGACAGCTGGGCTGGCATCATCTCTAAATTTGACAGATCTGTCAGGATCGTGCGGCGTACCTCAGGGGTCTTCCTTAAGCCCTACCCTTTTTAATATCTATGTGGCCCCACTAGCAGCTATAACAAGGAAATTTGGTTTCCTACCAGTATCCTATGCAGATGACACCCAAATAGTGGTATCTGTCTCAAACAACTTAGAAGAAACAGCAGGCAGATTCAACAACTGTATGAGACCGATTAATCACTGGATGCAGCGTAACTGCTTAACCCCTTCTGTGCTCCCGTTGGCCGTCGCGAGCACTTCCCCAACTGGTGCTGGGAACGGCCAATGGCTGACGCAGCTCCGTCCACTCCCTGGAACGCCTGCACAGCGGTAAACGGGTTAAAACTAAACAGTGATAAAACTGAAATCATGCTGTTGGGGACAGACACAAAAGTCTGGTCCCCTAAATGGTGGCCAGAATCCCTAGGGGACTACTCCTCCCCAGTGAACAAAGTCAGAAATCTAGGAATAATACCGGATAACAAACTATCCTTTGATGCTCAGACTAACAAACTGTCTTCTACAGTTTGGTATGTTCTCAAAATGATTTTAAAAACTACTGTCGTTTATTCCCCAGGACTCATGTAAAACATTAGTAACAGCATTGGCCTTATCTAGGCTAGATTATGGGAATGCGCTGTATGCAGGGATACAGAGCCAATATCTAGCAAAACTCCAGCGCTTACAGAACGGTGCAGCAAGGCTGGTGCTGAACATTTCAAAATTTGAGCCAGTAACCCATAGACTAGGATCCCTCCATTGGTTACCCATTGGAAAGAGAATAACGTTTATGTCAGTCTGTCTGGCCTATAAAGCCCTCCATGGGTCAGGACCCCATTTTTTAAAAACACATCTGAAACAATATGAGCCATCCCGAAGCCTGAGATCGAGCCAGACAAAGCTGATTCCGGTCCCCAAATTTAAGCAGGGTAGGTGGGGGAGAAGAAGCTTCATGCTTCAGGCAGCCAAGACCTGGAACCATCTCCCTATTACAATCAAAAACTGCATATCTCTGCTAACATTCAGGAAAGAGGTAAAAACCTGATTGTTCATTTCTTAGGTAGAGCACTATACCCGGCAGACCAATGACTTAGCGCCAAGACACCCACGGGCAATCGTGCGCTTTATAAATACACAAATCAAATTAAATCAGGATGGTGGAGGTACCACCCTAATGGACTGTTTACTATCTATCAAAATGAAAATCAGTCAAGTGTTAATCTATGGTAGCCTTAGCCCCTTTGATGAAGAGTACAACTCTTCATTTACTTGAAAGTTAAATCAGTTTATTGTGTAACCCAGATTTTCCCAAAATCTAACACTTATTCAAGCTTTTTAACACAACTCTGGAAATGTAGACACATTTCTTAGTGAACTGAAAAACTAAAAGGAGAGTTATAGATGAATTTGTTTTTGAGACTGCCTTTTTGGAAGCGTTGCATTCATAGTCCTCGACATATAGTTTACTTTAGCGACCATTGCAGCAGAGTAAATATTCACCAGCAAAGGGATTGTTAATTTGTTGCAAGTTTTAGGATTGTGCATTTTCCAGCGAAACCATGGAAATGTGATTTTTTTTCATCGCAGTACATTTGTGAATCAATGGCTAAATAGTAAGGCAACATTTTAATTGCACTACATTAATTTGGTTAATTTGATTAATGTTGAGAATTTCATGTAGCACTTGCAACTTGAAATTCCCCAAATGACATCATTATGCTGCTTCATGTAATTACGCACCATTCACAGTAAAGATTTACCTCAAAACAGGCCATTCTGATCGCATCAGTACAACAGAACATGAGCAGCTGTTAGTTGTAGTGCTATTGTTTAAAAGTAGGCTAACATCAAAAATTGATGTAAGGACTCATTTTCCCTTGAAATGAAACTCAAAATAAGGGATTGTATTTCATGTAATTAAATATAATTTTCTGTCATTTAGTTGGAATTTTATGTGATTACGCAATTGCAAAGACCTCATTTTTCAGGCTCCCTGAACTTCTCAATTAGACCACAGCTCAGAAAATACTGTTTTCATTAGTTCATTTGGTCTGTCTGCCGTCACATTTTTATGGATATCTTCACATTAGTATCTGAGACTAACTGTACAAAGAAGTTCAACAATCAGGGTTGCATTCCCTGTGTTAGCAAATGACAGTTTATCATCCGCAAATAGTAAACTTGACATCCCGATTTCGCTTCTCTTTTGAACCATAGATTATTATTCAATCAGGCGAATACACAAGTCATTAACCTGTAGTATATGTAGGATACACAGAAAGAGGGCCAGTTCGCCCTATGGCGCACCTGCCTGTTTATCCTGTATCTCAAAACATTTACACTCTTCGTAAACTTGTACCCACTTATTGATAATCATGTTTCCTAAATGTACCTGACACAGCTCAGCATTTCTGCCATCTGTTGGTGGACAATCCAAAATGAGTGCCTTGAAAACCTTTGATCTCTATACATCAAAAGTGTGATCTATTTACCACCCCAGTGTTCAGAATGCTGATGAATGACATGAGAAGGGAACCGGTTATTCTGCTGCTGTTGTTACAGCTAAAAGCGGCACCAGCTCCTCGTAAAGATGTAGGGTGTAGGGGCAAATATGCTGTCATGGGGAAGAGGGATCAAGTACCAAGAGCATAAAATAACCCTTGCTTCTCCTTACACACACAATTGTAATTACACTTTAGAATAAAATATATTGTGCTGCTCAAAGACATAATTTGAATTTGAGTTTACAGCCATTTGTAAAGCGCACGTCTACCTTGCGGTTTCATGGCGCTGGAGGATGTCAAACCCAGGGCAGGGGCACAGAGAATCACTGGGAAGGGAAGGCGCAGGAGAAGAGGAAAGTCTTAAGAGCCCCACGGAATTCAAGATAACGGGGAAGAGATCTGATCTGCAAGGGTAGGGTGTTCCAAAAAGTGGGGGCTAGAACAGCAAATTTCAGACCCCTTGATCTGCTTTTCTTGAACCGGGGAACAGAAAGAAGGAATTTCGTGGAGGAACGAAGGTCTCTGTTTGGACGATAAACCTTAATAGCTGATGAGATAAAAGCTGGGGCAGTCCCTGCTATGGCCTGAAAGGTAGTGCAGCCTAGTTTAAAGAGAGCCCGTTCCTTGATAGGCAACCAGTGCAGGGATTTGAGTAGCGGGGTAGAGTGGTGGAATCTGGGACATAGTAAAGAAGCATTAGAAGGAGTAAACATTGATAAAGCCACACCCTCACTCCTACTCTTTGGAAATAGCTTTCTCAGAAGCAGCCATTACTTTTTTGCATTTTTTAGTTCAGGCACATGCGAGGGACAGCACTGGCAAGGAGCACTGAGAACAGAACACTGAGAACAGGTGGGTATTCCCTCTAAGGTTGTCGCTCGAGTTTTTATGTAAGTTGACTTCTTTACAGAGGGGAGGACATTCTGGACAGAAAATAAACCTGGGGGGAACCACTGGAAGTTATTTTTTTGCATTGTTGTTACCAGCAATCTCAGAAGGGCTGTGTTGTCCAGTATGGCACCAATATGAGGAAACCTAAAGCTCCTGGTGCTGATGGATATTTCTAATTCCCAATTAAAAGTGCACTTAGGTTGGAGAGCAATTATAATTTGGATTTACAGGAATTGTTTTTCCAAATAAATAGTTGTATAAGACTGGAAAGATTCCAGCATTATCCCACAGTATAGAAAAGATAATTTGATAGATTTAGACTCCTAAATAATTATACTCTTGCTAGACTACCTCACTGAGGAGTTTGGCATGGATATATCTTGAACAAAGTGTCCTTCTGACCCACTGAAAATTATCTTTTTCAGGCTATGCAGACTGGATTTGCAGATAGGTATTGCTACATGTGCACAGCAGAACCACCGGAGGCAGTGGTATTTGCTTGGGGCTTAGTGTTCATGGAGGAGACCACACGTCAATTGTCTTTCCACTCAGTGCAAAGTGGGGCATTTTCTCCAGCATCAAATGTCGGTGTCCAAGTGTCTGCTGCTGTTCCGATAGCTGTTCCACATAGTCCAGGAGTATGGAAAGGAGTAAAAATGTCAAACTTTAGGTTCTTCTTCTCATGTCTGAAAGACAGATTCTCATAAAGAAGACGGCATGGTTAGCCTTTAATCTACCAAATCGCTGTTATCCTGTGCAAAGGGGAATAGACGTTTATGGCATTACTCAACACAAGGGCCTAAGCAAACCCTATGTGATACTAATCCTTTTTAAAATATTGTTGCTGTGTAAAATATCACACTGAATTCAAATTGGTCTATTATCATCACAAATTCCATCTTCTTAAATATTTGCGATATCAGTCAAAGTCATAATCTGCATCCATCAGATAATGTATTTCAGAATGATTGGTCCTTCACCATGGGCATACACCTACTGTATTATACATAAACTGTAAATCAAATGAAACAAAAAATACATCAATCAACAGACAAAGGAGGAGGCTAATAGTTAATATCAAAACCCTAAAAACAATCAACAGTGGTTCCATCAAAGATTAATCATGGTATGTCATACGTAAGGCTTCCTGTTTTCCAATTTTTTCTTGATTTTTGACAGATAAATACAGACAGAAGATCTTGTTTTTCCTGTCTGAATATATTTTTAAAAGCTGAAAAATACAGGTAATTTGGCTTTTCTTGAGTAAATCTCCATGCTTAGATTAATGACTTTCAGGCCAATAACTGTACATATTGGCAGCATGGGGAGTTACAAAGCTCAATGAGATTTGCTTAAAGTCCTGCATATTTCAACATGTGTTTGTGTTATTATGTTAATTTTTCAATGTGGGTGGTTATTTTATATGGCTGCATAATGTGCTAAAACCTAACAGGTATCAAAGTATAAGGCACAAAAAATAAATATGGATGTATACAGACGAAAATGTTCAAAAAATAAATGCCATAAAACCAGGAGCCCTAGTTTTAAGTGAAGGTGCATTAAAACCACAAGTTAATCATGTATAGTATATACCACAACAAAACCCACATGTAATGATCAACATTGTATTCACTGTTGGGTATTGTGTTAAAAGCTAGAGGGCTTTAGGTTATACCAAGGAGTCTTCATATGCTGTGCTAACCCAATATGCAAACCAAGTGATGTGGCCACGGCCCTGTGATCCAACAAAACATTATCGAAATCATAAATGTAAGCGGCATGTCAAAAAAGTGTAGACAATACATTCAGTGCAACTGAATGTTGCATCTTGTTGCACGAGGAATGTGTAGCTTGTCCTTTGAAGAAGCATATATTATCAAAATGTCACTGACTTTGTTATGTAGCAGTAAAACAAAACATCCAATTATGTGCTTACCTCTCATTGTAGACATTAGTAATGTAGAATACATGTTCCATTGTGAATGGTAAGATACAACTTGACTGGCGATTCCAAACTATTCAACGCCATGAGTGTGGTGCAATACTGATATTAAAACAGTTGTATTAACATGATGTTATTAGGAGATCAAGGTCTCAATGGTGAACAATGTTGCAATAACTACTTAACTCTGCTCACTAGTGCCATTGAGAGCTATAAAGCCACTTGAGTGTTATGCAGAAAAAACTCATGTGACATTGAGTTCTGTGTGATATTTATTATATTCTGTAATATAAAAAACAATTTACATCATGAAAGGTAAGCCTTAGAAAACCCCCTGGCCGTAGTACTACCTCGCACATCAGTAAGGTAGTGACATTATTTGATATTGCACAAGCTGAGTAACGAGATCTTGGTCTGTTTTTATTGGACGCCAAGAAAGCGGTTGACCGTGTGGAATGGACATTTTTATGGGAATTAATGCGACTCTCAGGTGTCGTCAGCGCTTTCTCACAGCTTTGCAGGTGTTTTATACTGCTCGAGTGGCTAAAATTTCCATGATGGGACTAATGTCTGAAACAGTCAACATTACCAGGGGTACCAGACAAGGGTGCCCCAGCTCACCATTATTATTTGCACTTTATATTAATCCGTTTATTGATTTATTGGCTAATAATGTTCTGATCAAACCATTTTTAGTACAAAATATCACATATTCAGTAATCGCTTATGCGGATGACGTTGCGATAGCTTCCTCAGATCCTCAGCTGGCACTACAAGAGATAGAACGATTGGCTACAATCTTTGGTCAAGCTTCAGGATATAATCTAAACGCAACTAAAACACAAATATTAATTTCGGAGAACACTATAATGAATGATGTCCGAGTGGAAAAAGAAGTGACATAATTAGGTATAAAAATTCGATCATTGACACGGGAAACATTGGATTCTAATTGGGGTTCATTGGTGGGTAATATTCGGAATTCATTAGACAAATGGTCATGATTACACCTCACACTTATTGGTAGGGTGAATGTAATTAAGATGAACTTGTTAGCCAAGGTGTTGTATATATTCAGATCAGTTCCTTTAGAATTTACTACATCTCAACTCCAACAACTACAGTCTATCTGTTCTAAATTCATCAGAGCTCCGGGGAAACCAAGAAGGGCCATGCGTTTCCTAACCTTACCGATTGAACGGGGGGGCAGCTATGCCTGATTTTGTGTTGTACTTTTATACGTGTTTTTTGTTAAGGATGCGGATAATTTTGACCGGAGAAGATACACTTAATGAGTCAGAAGCTCCTTCAATTTATCAAATGCTGTTGGGAGCAGAGGCGAGGCAATCTTTATTTAAAGAAATAGATGGAAGCTATTTTAAACGTACCAGGTTTAAGGTTCTAATATCAGCGTTTAATGTGTGGAAAAAGGTCAGAAAATTATGTCAAGTGGGGAAAATATCTTGGTATACCCCAACTAATGCTATTAAACTTTTACCTCGAATTTTTGGGGATATGGTGGCTGTAAGGTGGCGTATACAGGGGATAGTGAAATTGGGGGATTTTATAGCAGCAGATGGTGTATTAATGTCTTATGCCGATTTGTCCCAATTGTTTAACCTGCCGAAACAACTATTTTTTAAATATTTGCAAATGCGTGATTTCATGATGCGACAAAGGACTGTACTTACTTCCAACTTAGTTATAAACGCCACACAACGTCAAGCTAAAATTGGGGAGGTGTACCAGATTTTGCTGGCATATAGAAAAGATGACGTACAGAAAAAAGCTGATAAATGGTCTGAAGTTTTGAGGGTTGAGAATACATCGTTGGAGTATGTTATTATATTATCAAAGGAATTGTTATTATCTGCCAATCTGCGTGTGCAATGTTATAAAACTTTTTTAAAAAGTGGAAAACTGGACATGATGGGAAATGCTTTCGATGTAGTACCGATGATGTGGATATGCTACACATTTTTTTTAGTTGTGGGCAGTTGAGAATTTTCATAGTTAGTCGTGAAAAGTTCTTAAGTGAAATTATTGGTAAACCAATTGTTTTAACTTCTGCAATTATTTTGTTGGGGTCGGATGTGCAATTTAGGAGGGGTGGTCCTTGCTTTAAATATCGTAATTTAATATTTATTGCTATGACTGTAGCAAGGCTATGAATTGCGGCGGATTGGCTACAAGTGGAACCACCTTCTTTTTTTCAATGGAGGAATAGAATGTTTAGTTTATTTACCTTGGAATTTAGCCTATATGCAGTTAAAGGGGTGCGGAAACGTAAGATTGGTATGGAGATATGGGGGCCTTTTGCGGACTATGTGGATGTACATGTATGAAGTAAGAATTCAGTTGATATATGTACTTTTGCTTTGATTATGCTGTGGAATAAAAAATAAACAAAAAAAAAAGAGAAAAACCCCACTGGGTTGGAACTAGTTGTGATTGTATTACAGGTATGGAGCTAACAGCTGACATACCTGCCATGTAGTATCTCTTAGACACAAGAGTTGTTTTCAGCACAGTTGTATACAAATATATGTTATGTTTTGGATGGTTCTTGCAAACACAAGTGAATGAAATCAACATATGTCGCTCATGAGACAAGCTTTTCTGTTAACATCCTGAAGATCAACCATGTTTAAACGACTTTTTAATTAAACTCACTAACGTCTACAATGTTGGTATTGATTATATACGTAGTTATACTGAAACTAAGGATTATTCCAAAAGTAATCCTCTTAATAGAGAAATTTACCAGGCATAATTATATCTGCACACTCTGCTCATGTATCCCAGCAGAACTATTGATTAGCACCAATGTGCAAGTACAAGGTTATCTATGTGGACAACATGTTAATCAATGCATTAGCAAAATATATAGTCCAAGACAATAATAAAAAGCAATGGAGAAAAGGGACATCTCTGACGTATTCCTCTAATCACCGGGAAGGTCTCTGTGAGTATACCATTCACTTGCATGCCCTAGTGTACGTTTAGTATGAATCTGGGAGTTATTGGTTCAAGCAATCATCCAGCATCAATGAGCATCATAGGAAAAGTGTTTTCACTGGTGGGACAAGGTCTACAGTGGCACAAAGTATCAGTCAACAAAGGGCTGTGCAGACAGAAAGTGGTTCAATCATGCAGGTGGGATGTGCTGTGACACCGATGTGGACACAGTGGGGAAGCGATCAGGTGCGGTGAGGCATGGGTAGCCTTTCCATCCCTTGTTTTGCTTTCAGAATTGGGCCACCTTTATAGGGATGTTGAAGGTTAGCTACCATCCATTCACCTCCACACAGAGGCACTACAGGTAGAGCATACTGTACTTGAGCTCTTGTTTCTTGAGAGTATTTCTGATGGCGATGCCTCTGAAAACTAGCCGGGTCAAAGAAGAGCTTCTTTGCTTGGGGGTCACAGTGCCCCATCTTAAGCACCAGGCATGCAGTTCTGTACAAAAAAGGGTCCCCAGTGAGAGTAGAACACAGCTGCAGTGAAACACTGCAGTAGAGATCCAAAGGTAAGTAAGGCCCAGCATGGTCTCATACATAGGTGGTGTGGTCCAATGAAGGGGTAGGCCCAAGTGTGACCATCTGGAACAGGAGTGCTGTTTCCAGCCAGGAGCAGTCACCACCCATAAGGATAGCACCCCACTGAGTGTAGCTGCATGCAAACTCTACGGGAGTATGCAGGGGAGCTGATTGCCTTTAAAGAGAAGAATAGCATCTGCTGGATGTACTTGGGGTTGGTGGAACCACAGACCACGCACCTGGCACCTCGGTGTACAGGGGAAGTCATGGGCCACCCACACTTCAGTGCAGTGATAGCACAAGAATAGGGCTGCTTCCCATTCAGTTCTCCATACAAACAATGCAGGCCCCAGTGGCTCAGCAGTACCGCACCTGCCTCACCTCCACAGTCACCGCAGCATTCATCTGGCCTTTGGCCCAGTCACCGCCAAGCTGGTGTCACAGAAGCAGCATCAGCCCGCTGGACCCCACAAAGGCCAGTATGTGTTGCAGCCACCCTCAGACTCACCTGTGGGTCCCATCACCGCAGGGCCTCCAAGGCCCATGGCGGTCGGCCACACAGAGGGGCCCATAGAGCATGCCTCAGATCCCCGAAGTGGCGTTTATGGATAAATGGAGGTCCCCTCCATGTGTAAATAAGCCAGTAGCATGGGAATGATCTCAGATGACTGCCAAACCATGGCAGAGATGGACGTTCTGCTCCACAGCTTCAATGCTGTGTGGCCACACCAATCATCAGCATTTTGGTCATTTATGTTTCTTTCAAGGGCAAGTCTCTCATTACTCGTGGCACTCAGATGCAAATTTAGTTTGTTCTTAATGACTTTACCATACGTTTTTGATAAGCTGCATAGAGTTAGGATTAAAAAAAAATGGTGGAAACACTGCACTACGTGCACATCATTTATTATGCATATTGGATTAGCATAGCATATGAAAGCCATTAGTACAGTCTATTGATCTCTGGCTTTAACATCATAACTAATGCAAAAACACTGTTAATAATTACGTTTGATTTTGTTGTGGCATGCTACTATGAACCATAAATGGTTGGATTTAACGCAAAGTTAATAATGACGTACTGTGATGCAAGTTTTGGTGCAACCAGCGTTGCCTGTTTTTAGTATAATGATATTAACTATGAACCTCCTCCTTTGACTGTTTATTGATGTATTTTCTGTTTTGTTTGATACACAGTTCATGTACAATTCAGTAAGTGCATCCTCCTGATGAAAGTGAATACTGTGTAATATTTTACATGTCAAAAATAAATAACTCAAAATGAATCAATCTCTCAGATGAATAATATGAGCATGTTTGTGCTACCAGTGAGTAGTAAATGTGGTCTATTCCCCCTAGAAGATAAAGCAGCTATTTGATTTATATGTGTATGATAAGGTGGAGGATAGTCGTGGCTGACACATTGTTAGATCAATTAAAGGCACACATAATAACTTATATTTGTCTCAACAAAGTAGTAAAGACCAAACATTTTCCCTCTTGCCTAATATATATTGTCATCTTCCCAATATTTGTTATCTGAAGCTATCAATCCAAGATGGTGCTAACCACTTTTCCTGTGAGAGCATATTCTGTTTGCTCATATATAAAGACAATTTACCTTGACATGGATGTGTTACACTGAATTTGTTTCCTCATTTATCACCACATTCTTCTTCTGTGTTTAAAACCATTATGTTCCTACTTAGATTCTGCATTAAAATGCTACATAAGCATAAACTATTGACGGCAATCAGCAAAATGCAAAAATACACAAAGGTGATGAAATGCATAGTCAGGCCCAGAGAAATATTATGAGAATAGGACATCGGAAATCAACCCCAAAGCCCAAATCTGCTCATACAGTTGTTAAGGAAGGGCCAGGAGACTCTATCAAACGCCTTCTCCGCATCTAGTGCTATCATCACTGCCAGCTCATTGCTTTGTGTCGTGTGGTTGATGAGATGGCACAGTAAGCGTGTATTGTCTTGCGATAGTCTGTTCTTGATGTATCCTACTTATGAGTTGTGGATGATATTTGGTAGGACCTTGTTCAATCTGTTGGCCAATATCTTCGCGTATATCTTACAGTCAACATTTATGAGCGAGATTGGTCTATAGTTCTGCGGGTATTGTGGGTCTTTCCCTTCCTTGGGGATTATTGTGATGTTTGCTTCGCTCATGGACTCTGTCATCTTGCCTCTCTGTATACAGTGAGTGTATGTTTCCGCCATTAGCGGTTTTAGTTGCTGGCAGAAGGTCTTGTAGAACTTCGCCGTGTATCCGTCTGGACCTGGTGCTTTGTTCGGTTTGAGCTGGGTGATTGCTGCTTCAATTTCTGTGTCTGTTATGTCCGCTTCCAGCGATGCTCTTTCGTCTCCGTTTAGTTCTGGCAGGTTGGTGTTCTTGAGCAGGGTAGCGCCGCCATCCTCTCTTAAGTTCTTGTCTTCGGTGTATAGTTCCTGGTAGAACTGTCTGAAAACTTCGATTATTCCTTTGTTTGTCGTTTGGGACTTGTTCGTTTTGTACAGGTTACTCAGCCCCTCCACGTCGTCACTGAACAAGAAAACAACAAACACATGGGAACAACTCCTAGGCAGGCAGTTAAATGACAACGAACGATGCAAACTGTGGCGCTCAGCAACAACAAACAAAATAACACCACAACTAGCCCAGACAAAATTCTGGCTCCTCCACAGGGCCTACTGGACGCCATCAAGGCTCCACAAAATTGGCATCACAGAATCTGGCAACTGCTGGAACTGCCAGATAGAGGAAGGGGCTCTAGAACACCTCATTTTCAACTGCACGAAGGTCAAGAAGTTTTGGATGCAGGTCAACAGATTTCTGAACGAAACTTTCAACACAGACCTAACAATCAGCTTTGTAAGCCGGGCAACAGAACATATGACAGCGAACCTAAACAGCAAAGAAGAGAGAGACCTACTAGACCTACTACTCACAGCGGCCCTAAAAATAATCCTGACGAACTGGAAAAACACTACCAAAGCAAACTTTAAAACATGGATGAACTGGGTCACCTTTCTCAGAGGGGCAGACAACATCACAGGAAAATTCTCAAAGGAACACAACTCGAAAAAGGGCATGTGGGAGCCACTGGATGCACAGCTGATGAGAACCCAGCAAAAGACGCAGAACTAAAGCCCCCCCCCGCCCCTCTTTCTTCTCTCTCTTTCCTCTTTCTCCCTCCTCTTTGGGAAAGATTAAGGCAAAGCGTACAACACTCTGTACTGTATATAAGAATTGCCAAATGTATATTCCACTTCTTTTATATTTTAATAAAAAAACCTTTAAATCTAAAAAAAAAAAAAAAAAAAAGGAAATCAACCCCAAAGAACACAAAATGCATAAATGCACAAGATGAAGATACAAGATTAATAAAGAAAGGTCTGCATTCATGAACCCTCTTTATTGAAGATTGGTTGGAAGAATGTTTAATTTGAGGCTGAATAAAACCTGCAAAAAAATAAAAAGTGTATTCTTGTTTGTTTTGTGGAGGGCTCATAATGGCACATGCACAGAAGTTCACACGATCTCTTGAATTGGATCATCTAAATGACCAGCCCCATTTGATGACAAATGAAGAATCTTCTATTATACGCGCTCTCAACCCAAACAAAGAACAGTTCACATATGACTTTCTTTGACAGCCTGTGATCCCGCTCACAGAAATAGCATTTTCTCATTTGCTTTACTTCTATTAACTCAGACTTTTTGGGGGAAATCAAATGAGAAACATCAAAAATGTGTGAAAACACAAATGTGCTAAAGTATTTCTGATGAAAACCAGTCAAGGAATATTGCAGGTATTGTGAAGCTTGATCACACTCCTGCTATCTCCTTCATGGCTGAAGCATGCAGATTTTACAATATGACAGCAAGAGAGAAGAAACAGGGACAAGAATTGGAATCCTTTCTCCACAGACTGTATTTTCTGCATAATAAAGCATCTAAGAATAACAGCTCACCCTTCAACATTGAAGAAATATGCCTGGCACCCTGTGTTTATTCAAAAGCAAGGATCTCTCTATGAATTCTACTAACTTTACTGGTCAATCCTAACTAAGATATGACTAGTTCAAATGTGTGTCAAAGCTTAGCAGTAGGTATGGGTAAAAGTGGTTTAAACAAAGGTGTTTGATGTCTCACCATCATAGGCTTTGATTTAGCTAAATTAGGGACAAGGCCTAAAGATGTCATACAGAAAACCTTTTGTGTGACTTAACCATTTGGAGACTGTGACAATAACATGTGCCATTGACATAGAGAAGGAACAACAGCTTTTTACGGCCAACCTTCACAGGATTGACACAATTATGCAACAACCTGAAGTCTAGCTGGTTCACAAAAAGTGAAAACAGATACACAGAAAAAAATGAATCCTGGCCCTATGCTTCTATCTGGGCTAAAGGAAGACGTCTTCTCTACACTAGGACAAAACTTATTAAGGTGCTCAGGCAACTATATAAAGCATATACATTGGCAACAGTGTCAGCATCCTGACCCAATAAAAACAAAATGATACAGAAATTTGGGTGTCCCAACAGGTCGAATGCAGTTCATAAGTCTCTGAACCCAGACAAAGAAGGGTTTTACTGCAGAAGGCATATTTAGAATGATGCTATGTACATAATCAAGAGCGGCCCGTGCAGGTAAGAGCGGTAAGGCCGGGTTGTGGTGGTTCGACAGACGGAACACGAGGGAAGGGAAAATTAAATAAATAAATAAATAATGTTCCCTCATATTCATCTGTCGAAATCCACCCTAAGAGGGCCTGCTGCCCCAGTGCGCTCACCTTCATGGGCCGTTGCTGGACATATTTAGACCAATAAAAAAAAACCTGTACATCTGCAAAAAAAAAAAAACAGCGCTCCTAGCCCTGGACTGTAACTTATTCAACAGAATCCTGCCAAGGAGTTTGATAGTTGAATTTAGGCAGGAGAAAGGCCAATAGCAAATTGAATTCAGTCTATTCCCTTTAGTATAACAATACATTTGCCCCATATTTGTGGAAAATCAGGATAAGTGCAAGCTGCTTGTACCACACTGGTATGATGTGGGCTCCATGGGCTCAGTTTAGGTTTATGAACATCCTAGGGACCCCATCAGGCCTGGGACTTGTATTCCTCAGATTGGCATTAAATATCATTGTGTTAAGAGTAGAAGCATATTTCTAAAATGTTCTAGCCAATTGGATGGGGAGCCAAGAAAAGCAGCTTCCAATGTGTGGTCAATACCATTACTCGTAGGCTGTGTTGAGACAAATCTCCAGAAGAGCCTTCTGTCACAATTCTTAGAGTCCTCCTTAACCTCAGACCAAGTTATTCATATATGATCCTATTTTGCTTTCAAATGGTATCTACATAGTAATTTTTCCTTTCAATTACCAGTGCTTGGCTATGAGGAAATAATTTACCTGCATGGTAAAGTTTATGGTTTCCTCTGCTGCCGCCCATTTTATAACAGTTTCACTAGGCAGGGGTCAGCTTTAAAGACAAACAAGATCATATGGAATCAGAAGGGACATGTTATCCTATAGAGAACCTCCTTTTTGCTTTTCTCAGAATATATATGTAGGAAAGTAGGAAAGTTATTACCATCCTTTTTAAAAAGTCTGAAGGATCTACATTGTCCCAAAGACTCCTCCTACTATCATTAGAGCCAGTATCTTGCCTGTGCTGCCTGAGGTTCAGCCAGAGAACCCCAAAAGAGTTAGAGCCATGGGGGTTATGATTGCTCTAAGGTCACAAGATAATTTCAAAAGAGTATAATTAGGACCACAAGATAGTAAAATCTAGTGTGTGAACAATAGTTTGCCCTTCCCCACAGAAGTAGGGTGAGCCACCATATAGGGATGTGGGGCTACCAGAATAACTAATTTTAAAAGTCTATCAGAAAAAACTATGTATACATTTGCATCAGTTATCCTCTCACAGATCCCTTGATCACATAATATCAACTGCGGTTCCTCCCTGGGGCAATCTTAGCATTACAGCCACCAATGATAGCCATATAAGAGTCTGCTATGCCTGATAAATTGATTTCAATCTCCCAAATTTTCACAAAGTCGGAGAACCCAAGATCCCTGGCAAAATTATTACTTTAGTAATTACTTAAAGAGACAGGTGAACATTTTGAAAAATCCAACTATAGGGTCTAGCCGGTAGATGCATCAACGTTGTCATTTGGGATTCCTTATTTGCGAAAAATAAGGAATCGCAAATAAGGAATCGCAAATGGCAATGCATCATTTATTTCGCAATTTTATTGAGATTCAGTAAAAATCGCAATTTTTACCGAATCGCAATAAAATTGCGAGTTTCAAATAGCGATTTCGCAATTCCCATTGATTCCTATGGGCCAAAAGGCCCATAGGAATCAATGGGAATTGCGAATTCGCAATTTGGAACTCGCAAATTGTTAATGCATTCCATGGGTGCAGGGGGGGGTCCAAAGGAACCCCCCCTGCACCCCTGAAATGCATTTTAAAGTGCATGTTACACACACACATGTCCTAAGGACATGTGTGTCTGTAACATGACAGTGTTTTAAAATGCATCTTTGGGCATTTTGACACATTTTTGCAAATTACCACGAGGTTCAATTTTGTGGTAATTTGCAATCCCTAATTGCGAAATCGCTTTTTTTAAAATAATCATGCATTGCTTTTAAGGAATCGCAAATTTGCGATTCCTTAAAAGCAATTGCATTTTTGGAATTCACTAAAAATAGCGATTTTCCAAAAATGCTTGATGCATCCCAGAAACCAATTTAGGAAGTGCAAACGGCCGAATTTTGCGATTCGCACCGTTTGCACTTCCTAAAAAGGTTGATGCATCTAGGCATAAATCTCAGTGGAAGTATTAGGTAAGTATGTATTTGTACAGGGAAAAACAGTGTTCCAAATACAGAGACCTCCAGAAGAACACTGCTCGAGGTACAGATGTGGTAATATAATGCTGTAACCCAGCTAATTATAATGGCTGTTAGCCAACATTTCTTGGAAAAGGATAATGTGGATAATATTCACAAATGTTTCTTGCCTGGGATCATGCAAATGTGGAGCTAAACCTTCAATGTTCGAGCATAAAATAACAGATTTGGAGAATGTCATACCAGTTTCTTGCTGCCCTAAATTACTTTTCCCCTGACCCAAATTAGACTCTTTTGTACTACTATCAAGTTTTTCTCTAAAAACATGTTGACATTTATGTCCAACATTGAGAAGCCTACTCTGAAATCAAAGGACTTCCTTGTGTTAAAACTTAGTTGAGGCTAATTACCCTGTGTGAATGATTAGAAGGGTTGGTAGCCTGCAAAGGCAACTCTGCAACCAACGAGGATCAACATATTATTACAAAACAGTCACCTGAAATACATTTCCCACAAGTGCAAAATCTATGACAACCGGCAGATATCAGTACATCAGCATAACATAATGAATCTACTTGTGTGTGCTATTTAAATCAATAGGCTAATTTGTTAAAGAGCAAGCCAGTGTCTTCAAGAGCCCTCACTCTATATTTGGAACCCCCAATAAAACTGCCCCATGGGTGTTGCCTGGGGTTGAAGGTTAAAAACCTGGGAGGGTTGTGGGATCAAAGAGCATTGGGCTGTGTGATTTTGGCTTGTTGTTAGACAAGGAAGTCATCAACAATGATGGTTGTTCACACCCCACTCCACCTTCTCCCAACCCCAGAGCTCTCAGAATTGGGTGTTGCCATAAAAGCACAACATAAGGGGATGTTAGGCCTTTCAGTCTCAGTGGCGCAGTCACATACCTTTGAGAAAGTCTTCACAGAGAAAAGGTTATCCATCGCCATGACCTAAAATGTTAGTCTTAAGGTCAAGGATAATTTCCACTAAAAGTGTGTTAATGGGAAATGAGAACAAGTTTGCTGGACTCACAGCATTATAAGTATGAATGTTCTGGACACCCATGGTTTTGCTTGGATCTTCAGCAGGACAATTAACATTATTATCAGAGACGTTAATGCTAATAGAGCAACTAGGTGAATCTGACAGGTTAAGGAAATGTGACAAGACTTATTTGAGTTCTGTGACAAACCTGTGCTACTTAGGAGCTGTTCAATTAGAGGTGCCCTCAGTGATAATAGACTGACTGCTTTCTCAACAAAGCCTTAAATGGAGTAGTTGTGTGGCCTGTATTTTTTCCGCGCTCTGGCCTTCCTAGAACAAGGCACCTATCACTTAGATGTGAAAGTCTGATTAATCGAAGTTTATCTGCATATAGAAATGAAGATCCAAAAGAGACACCAACACCGATCTCTTCCAGTCTCTGATGGACTGCGGAGAGATCCACCCTCGGTCTGACCTTTAGCAGGTTGTAGCCTCAACATGCCCTGTGCAGAGAGGTTTTAAGGCATGGGCAGTGTGGGCAATTGTCAATACCCCATATTTGCCATCAAGATCTCTCTACTGACTCCAAAAGGCTTAACATTTGGATGTCTATGGCGGGGTATATGCACAACTGCATACAGGGCAATTGGAGCCATTTTAAAGTATAGGCAAAGTGGGGTTCCCTAAAAACATGGGTATCCTTCTCAACTATGAGCCAGAGCTGGCTGTGTTCTGCTGATAGTCCTGTCATGATAACTTCCAATGCTGTTAAAATGTTATTGGTTTAAACACCATTCTCATTTAATGTATTTATGGCAAGGGGGAGACTGGAGTGACATGTGGGACTCTGCACAGGACTTTTGCAGAGACGTGTAATAGTAATGTATTTAACCCTCTGCAACATCTATACCAATTTTTATTTTAGATCAAAGCAGTACTTCAGTTATGAGTTATGGTAGTGGGTCACCGAGATCATTTGTAATATCACAATATTGAAAACACATACTGCTATACTGACTTTTGCTCAGATAGATGTTTCATAGTAATAAATTCAAAAGATTCCAAGTTTTGGGTAGTAAGCGTGCTTAAGGATATAATCGAGTTCAACACTCGAAGGATGTTACTTCGGTTTAGAATATCCTCATGGTCTTTGGATCTGTAGTCAGGAATGAAGAGTATTGTTTTGTACTCATCGTCAGTGGTAGCCTCCTGTAGTAGTTCATGATTTGTTGCCCGTCCCGTACTTTGATGAGTGAGTTACGTTATACTTCATGTTGCCTGTTCGGTGTGAGGGATGCTTGAATCCTTGGAGCATCTTCTCTGTCTCATGGACATTCAGGGTTAGATTGAGACTGGAAAAAGGCCTGGGTACCAAAGTAGGTGTCACCCATAAGTGAATCAGACAGTTAAAAAGTGACCAACATTTGAAAATCAGAGCACTTTTGAACTTATAATGACATGCTGTCTACGTATTTTGCAAGGCATTTTGAAATGCATGCTTTTGTGGTTGCTACAGGGATTGTTTGTGGTAGTATCAGGGAGATCAGCCGTAAAAATTAGCCCACCAGACCATAAAACAGGCCCACAAATAGTAAAATAAACAGCCAACACACTGACCTATTCCGCTTTTGATAGAAGCTTGCATTGCTGCTCATGTAGTGTTGCTTTTTCAAAGAATGGAATTGCCCAGCAGTCCTCTAATGATATACAGCCTCAATGCCAGACGCATAGATGTATGTATGTATGTATATAGCATTTATTTAGCGCAACAAACACGCCATGGGTACCCTGGCGCTGCAGTACATAATTTAGAGAACTAGTATTAACCAGGGAGGCGACAGAAGGAATGAGCAATACTCAGAGGGCAGAATCAAATTCTAGGAAACAGCCATGTCTTAATCCTTTTTCTAAACAGCAGCAGGGACTTACATTGTCTGATACCAGGTGGCATCTCATTCCACAGCCTTTTTGCAGCAATGCTAAAAGCACATCCACCAAGTCTGACCCTATTAAACCTAGGAACTTTCGCCAAACAGGCCGAAGAAGAACAGAAATGTCAAGTGGGGATGTAACAGAGTAATTTTTCTTGCAATGGTTTCCGGTCAGAACCATGCAAGGCCTTAAACACTATACACAAAGACTTGAACTGTACTCTTTGCAACAGTGAAAGCCAGTGTAACTAGCAAAACAGAAAGGAGTAGCCTGGTCCAAAAGACTGTTTGTGTGCCGTATTGAATCCGGAGCCATGAGTCCATTAATAACACATATGTGATAGTACTGCGCTAGAAAAAATTCCAATCAGCCCACCCATCTGGTGGAGTATCGTCACGTGGGAGATGTATCATAAATCCAAAACTCAATCAAATGCACCTGATGATGATGCGGAGATGGATTTTGAAGATATGTTCTTAAACCACAGTGCTTCACAGGTAGTGCTAATGGAGTGCAGTGCAAGTGAGAAATTATGTGAGAAAAAAGTGAGAGTAAAATTGACTCATAGGACCAAAAATAAGTTTAATGGATATGGTACTAGGGTCAAGCTTAAAAACAACGCCAATAGTTTTAAATAATAACTATATAGTGGCATGGTAAATCAAGGTCGACATGTTTCAGCTAGATGGACAATTGGTCCAAGCTTTCTTCAGGACCAGGTGAAAATAGCGACTGCAAATTGAAGTGAGCAGATACAAAAATCGTGACTGTGTACTTATATAGCGGATAGATCCTACCAGATACTCTGAGCCCAGATGTTCTCTGGTGGTAATCCAATCATCCGGTCTCACCTAAGAACAAAGATGAATGTACAACAGTAGTCAGAAAAGTGTGTATAATGGTTATCAAGGACACAAGAAACAAACACTGAGCACAGTTGTAATTAGGGCCTGAGTTGCCCTGGTCATTAAATATGCCCTTCTGACGCTCCTCACATTATTCTTTCAGCCAGTGTAACTAGCCAAACATTTTGAGGCAGAAAAGTCTTGACATTGCAAACGTTGGATCAGATATTTAGGAGAGTCCAGCAACAGGGCATTACAATAGTCAAGGTGACTTAAAATAGCGCCCTGCACTACTGATGCTTTGGCTGAGGCTGGCAGCAGTGGGAGAATCTTTCTCAAGGCTCTAATCAGCCTAAAACAGCACCCCGCCATTTTGTTCACCTGTGCCTCCAGGGACAAATTGGCACTAAACAGAACTCCCAGATTTCAGACCGTTTTGTCCGGAACCAAAGGGGAGAAAGTACCTAATGGCCAGAAATTATGGGGGAGAGGTAAAGGCACCTTTCCTACTGCGCAGTGCATGATTCTAGTTTTCTTAGAATTGAATTGTAGAAAATTCAGCCATAGACACTGCGCAGTATCGTGCATACAGGCATGAAAATCCTCCAGCGCTGAAGGTTGGGTGCCATCCAAGGATAGAATAATCTGAGTGTTATCAGCATAGTTTATGAGCTTCACCTTGTGAGCCTGAATTATATGAATCAGAGGACAAAGATAGATATTAAACATAATCAGGCTGATGGCAGACCCCTGTGGGACACCATAGCTGATATTAATAAAAGCAGATTGAAATGGCGGTAAGGCCACCGCCTGACGCCTACCTGAAAGATAAGAGCGGAACCAGGCCAAAGCGGTACCTAACACTCCAGACTCCTCAAGGCGGGTCAGCAAAATACTATGGTTGACCGCAACGAAAGCGGCAGACAAGTCGAGCAATATTGATATTGCTGACTGTCCCTTGTATGCCAACAAACGAAGATCGTCCATCACGGTCACCAAAGCAGAGTCTGTACCATGTTCTGGACGAAAACCGAATTGAACGTCCGCTAACTCTTGTTACTCTCTAGGAACACAGACAGACACCTGCTGACACAGCTTCCAAGGATCTTCACAGGGTAGGGTAAGAGGGAGATTGGTCGATAGCTTTCTGGGCATGCTGGATCAAGAGTAGCCTTCTTCAGAAGAGGTGTAACCACCGCTTGTTTCCAGCTAGAGGGCACATCCCCACTGGAAAGTGAATAATTATAGATCTGTCTAAGACTAGAAAATAGAGCAGAAGGATATTCCTTCCAGATTTTGTGAGGAAGAGGGTCCAGTGGAGAGCCGGAAGAGACACCCAGAACAAACCTGCCAAACTCCTCCCCTGGTAACAGTTCAAAATGATCCAGAGTGCTTGAATTCACAGTATCAGCCTACATCTCTATGTAAGACATCTTTCCTACATCGGTAGACAAGGTAGTTATTAATCCACTGGTCCAGATTTCTGCTACAGCTGGGATAGTTGTTTTAAGTCCCTTTCTGATGGTACTGATCTTTTTCTAAAAAAGATTTCCAGTCTGTTGCAAAGACCCTGAGTTGGCAGAGTCACATTTTGTAAGCACTTTGGATTGATAATCTCATTGACCAATCTAAAAACACATTTAGAT
Organism: Lissotriton vulgaris; assembly: GCF_964263255.1. Classification (NCBI taxonomy): domain Eukaryota; kingdom Metazoa; phylum Chordata; class Amphibia; order Caudata; family Salamandridae; genus Lissotriton; species Lissotriton vulgaris. Next base: position 1,012,598,479 of record NC_141691.1, read on the forward strand.
TTGTTAGATGATTTCAGAATAGTTTCTGCAAAATATTCTGTTTTGGCCGAGAAGATTTCTTTTTTATAGATGGATATATATGTTTTCCACGCAATCTTATCATCATATGCATAGTGCTTTCGCCATTTCCTTTCGGCCTGTTTGCAATTCAATTTCAGATTTTTCAAATTCTCATCGAACCATCTGGCTGAAGGTCTGCCGCTGCTTTTGAAGACTTTCAGAGGAGCGATTAGATTAACAGTTGCCATGATCTGACTACAGAAATCAACATAGTTCTCATCCACTGATCTGGCTACATCTAAGGCCTTATTAATGGCAGAAGTTAAGGAGCATGTTACCTTCTTTAATGCCCTCTTCCAATCTCTATTTAAAAAACTCATAACTATCCCTGTTAGCAGAAGCTTCTCGACTAGGAATAAATGTCTGGAATTTAACCAGAGAATGGTCAGTCCACTCCATCAAAAGTACCCTATGTGCCCAATGGCATCTTCACTAAAAATTAGATCCAACATGTGCCCCCCTTTATGTGTAGGCTCTGTCACCCCTTGATGGAGTCCAAGGTTCTCACAGGGTTGGAGAAGATTACAGTATCCGATTAGATGTCTAATAGAAGCTAGTTGAAACATCGCAGCCACCAATATTGGTTCTGTTTCTGTTATTTTAGAGTGTTATGGATACATTTTCATAGCCATTAGAAGTTTTACGTCCACAATAGTGTGTGATAGTGCTCTCAATCATTTGTATGCAAGTGAGTTGTATACAAGTGAGAGCATATAACTCCCAGCTGACTAGATATTACCCTTATCAGCAGGTAAAGGAAATCACAGTCATAACTATCTATATGCTTACCTTGATGAGATATTGGTGGCCGATATTGTGATGTTCGTATTCAGATCAGTGTTTACTGACCTTGATATTTTAACATGCAGGCCATCAAAATGGCAAGCAGAGGACAAATGCACACGAGTAACAGTGACCTTTCAAACCAGACATTATTTGCTGCAGTTAACTACTTTAGAAAAATATTTTCTTTCCCATATGCATTATGATTTAACAAAACTTTAATGTTTAAAGAAAACAGACTACCCTCAACCAGGCCTTAATTCAACCACCATTTAAGTGTCTTTTGCTTGGCCTTTTTTCACAAAGTACACAACAAGAAACGTGCTCTGATGTTACTTGAATGTTCACATGAGCGTGTGCTTACCTTCCAATATACCTATTAGAATTCTTAAGAGGCATTGTAAAATTGGAATCCAGTAACCAACCTCAGGGGGTCAGATAACTGGTTGCTTACTGCAGTTGCCCAAGGCTGTAAGCATCTGATACACTGAATACTGCTGCCTGATTGCTAACTTCCAAAAGAACTCTAACTGAAAAACAGGTCTAATTTTGCCTCTTTCTCTAAATGAGAGTGTGACTCAAGACTTTTATTTTAACCATCTGAGCTGTTCTCACACACCATTTCACTGGACATTACTGGACCCCTGGGAAACATTTACTTATAAACAAAAGGATCCACCCATGAGAGAATGCGATGGATGATGTTTGATCATGGGTCAAGTGTGTTTCCTACATTGGTGGGAAGGACATTGTGTTTCTTGAATACCCCTCACACACCAAAAAGGCCCTTGGTGTCATGCTTCGTCATAGGTGTCTTTGCGTCCCTCTACGGAACACGTTGTGCTACTACCAACGAATGTGCGGGAGCACTGATGTTTTCATTATGTGTAGTGGAGAGAGGGTGAGTGGTAGGGTCAGGAGTGAGTGATAAGTAAATGTTAAAAAATACCTAGCACCTGTGGAATAGAAAAACGTAATATGCCTTTGTGCTGGTATTATTAAAAGGTGTGAGGCGGAGGTGTGTTGTGTTAATGTACAAGACCTCCTGTGTGTGTCAACATGTTTCAAAGAGTGCTGCTTCTTCTTCAGGACGGGTACACAGATCCCTACCCTACTCACATGAAATGTGTGACAATGTCAACAATGATTAGATGCACAGTGTAGACAGTAAATGCTACAAAAACTACACAATGGTCTCAATCTGATTTACGAAAAGGTAATTTCTTAAGTACAATTTGCTGTATTGAAGGCAGTGTTGTCATGAGCCTTAAAAATGATGGGGACAAGGTGCTATTTGCACTATGCACCAGGGTACTACCTCGTATTATCGTCCCCCCTCGCGGCTCTGTGGAAAACAAAAGTGGAGCAGTGGTCATTTGTCCAAAAATTCTATAAGCTGGCTGTCAGATAGTGGGTGATGTTCCAGAATAAACAAGGAGGTTGAATCTCCTCCAACATGGGGCCGTTATGCCCCCTTGCTAAGCAGCTGACCTATTTCCCAGCATGCCTCATGCCTTGGCAATAACTTCTGATAAAAGCGGTTGTCACTTGCAACCTTTCTGAACTATGGCCTTCACCTTCCTTAAGTACCAGAACTCTGATCTGCCGACTCTTTGCAGCAGGGCAGCCTGCCATTGTGTATTTGTGCTGGTCGCCATATTGGGTGCACTCCGAAATTGATTGACAATAAAAGGTATTTTGAAATTAATAAGATATCTAGTATCAATATAGAAAAGTGAATGGATCAATATCAATTTATTGAAAATCTGCAGCTGAGTCAGAATTTGGACCAGAATAATTCTGTGATGTTGTTATCTTTTAGCTGAGTGGTTCCCTTGTCCTTCTTCTCACCTTCAGCCAATTCATATTCTGCACACCGATAAAGACATAAAGTTACTACTTCAATATTTTCATTTAAAAATATTCCCCCTGAAGTACTTTCAAAGTCCTTCAAAGAACTGTCAAAGTGCTGCGAACGTTCCATTCCACTTCCCTGTACATTGTATGCAACGAAAGCAACAAATTGCATTGACAGCTCAAATATGACGAAGGCACAGAATACATTCAAAACAAGGGAGAAATACATTTATGTCAAGCTCTAAAAGTAATGTAGCGTCCATTCCGCTGTTCCATACGCCATATCTGAACTTCTGTCAGGAAAGTATGATAAATTGGAGGGCTCCAATGGCCCTTGTGTTTGTTTAGACCTCTTGTTCCTGCTACAACTGCACAAAATTCCCGCTGAAGTTTCCACTGTTAAAACATAACATAGACAGACAATAAATAGCCCACTGGGCATTTCTGAGAGAAAGCCATGTTGTTCTGCCTGGGGAAGTGCTTGAGCGCTTGATATCCTGAAACACGAAGAAAAGCACGCCATGCGGAAGACTTTCCAGTACATTAGTAGCAAATGCAATGGAATGGCCACTCTCACATTAATATTGTCATGTCATGAGCAAAGACTTAAGGAAAAGCACTGCTTGAGATTCTCCACAGTCATTTTTGTTGCTTTATCTATTATTTTCTTGTCTGTATTAATTTGTAAACATTGCACACGAGTGCTTTAATAGCAGCTTGTTTCAGATTTTCCAAAATATGTGAGGAGATTGAAATAAAAAGACTATTAACTCAGTAGTTCGTGAGTTTTCACAAACTCCTCCACAGCCCTTTCCCACCCTGGAAATGGTTGTAGATTTGCTCCTGAAAAGGGACAGAAAATCCTGCTTAAGCACAGAACATATGGGATGAGACAGGAGTATTTCTACAGGAAAAATGATTTCCCCTTGCAGAAACAAACAAAAAATTGCATTTCGCAACATATTAGTTTTCTCCAATGCTGACTTCAGCTGTGCATGGAACTCTGTATTGTGGGAATGCCAACTCAGAAGAGTGCCACATGACATTCCCACTTACTTGAACACCAAGAAACCTGTGCAGCTTTCCTGAAGTACTACAAAGAAGGTACGCAACATCTCTTCTGTGGCTGTACTTTGGAGTGCATTTGCTGGTCTAGATTTAGGAGTTTTTTAGTGAATTGGCACTATATTGTGTGAATTGTTACATTGCATAACAAACTCATTATATGGTGTATATAAAAAAAAACATTAAGAGTGGGAATGTGGGAAATTAGAGTTTTCTAAGAGAGGTGTTAGGGGAAATCTCTTAAGAATGCTGTGACCATCCACACAAGTAAATATCTGTAGATATTTTCACAATGTTTTCTAAACCTAATTCTGTCATTTAATTTAATGATTGAAATCATTGCACAAATTGTTCTTGAACGTGCTCCAAAGATCCCTCTTTTTGGTAGCAGTAATTATGGGTAGGGTTTTCTTCTTGCTGAAACTTAGAGGGATATTTACAACAAAATATCGGAGTGCAGTGTTAGGCCAAAATTGGTGAAGCCGTGCTCTAACATTTTTAAAACACAAGGATGTGCCATATTTACAAAAATACGGCGTACCCTTGTGTTTCTCCTAGCGCTGGCGCTAATAAAGCTGCCTGCCACCAGCGTAGGAACCCTTGCTTCATGTTGCAGAGGTGCCTGCACTGCAGGGGCGATTATTTATTTGCAGGAAGGCATACCTTCCTGCACATAAACAATCTTGAAAGACGATTCGCTCTTTCTATGAATGCTGCAGAATGCAGCACACATGGAAAGAGCAAAAAATGAGAAGAAATTAATAATTTCTCTTCGTATCCCCAGTCTAAGACCAAGTATTCCCTCGTCTTCATTTTTAGCGCAGCCCCAGACTTGTAAATATGGGGCAGCATCAAAAAGCAATGGGTGTTGCAGTGGAAAGTCCACTGCAGCACCCATTGAATGCCTCTTTCACGCTAAATGAAGCATGAAATGGGGCTTTTTCACAAGACGTCGTTTAGCCATGTTAAGTGGCTTAACACCCCTTTGTAAATAGGAAGAAGGGGATATCACCATCAGAACATCACTAAAAGTTATGTCTTGATGGCGGTATCCACTTGTAAATATGCCCCTTAGGTTCAAGGTCAAGAATAACGGGAAAATAATTAAGCAAATTCACATTTCTACCATCATTCCCCCCCCCAAATTGTCCACTTCAGTAACAGAGAATAAATTTATAATCCAGGATTAACTCTCTGGGGTTTCAAAAATCCACAAAACATAGTATTCCATGAAAATCGTGCATGGATAGAATTTCTCTGAATAAGGCAGAGTAGTTTCATTGATAGTACAGAATGAGAAAATTGTAACAGAGATCTAATGACAGACCCAATTCCAGGCCCAGAATATAAATAACAAGGCCTTCTGACCTCCATCTACATAGGCTTATATGTGTGGAAAACAGTAAAAAAAATAAACAAAAGACACCAGGACTTCAGGATCTTGGTACTTCATTTGAGCAGATTCATGATTTCATAAAGTTTTGTGGGCATGGTGGTAATTTGTCCAGGAACCTGTGACTTACAAATTCATCTACATGGAAGAGGTATTGGAATGAGAACCTGGAAAATTATATTTTTTATCACACAAGGATAGTTTTGCATATTTTCCAAACTTAAGCCCTCATTTCGATGGTGGTCGGACGAGTGTCCAACTGCCATAATTTCGGGCTCAAGACCGTCCAACAAGGATTCAGCTGTCCCAACAGCCCACCTGTCCCAACAGACTAATGACCGCCATTCAGGCGGTCTTAAACATCCTGAGGAAAAGTGTTCTGATCGGCATCATTTGTACCGAGACTCCATTGCTTTTTCATTGCCATCTCGTGTCAAACACTTCCAAACGACCCACCTGGTCGTTTCTGCTGGTGCCTGAGGAAAATCTAACTAACACGACAACAGCCATCTTTGAGCCTGCATTTCTGCCCAGGAACTGTCGCACACCCAACCCCCCCCTGTTCTTGCAGTTCAACAGAAAGCCATGAGACACTCACACCCTGTGTAAATAATTTGTTTTCCATCTCCTGCTCCCAGCCTGGTAAAAATCCTTGACACCGTGATCAGTTTATAAGGACAATGGTCTGACTGCTGGGCCTTGATCAAGGTGATTAAACAATGACCTGAAAGACCGGGCTTTGATCAAGGTGATTAAACAATGACCTGAAAGACTGAGCCTTGATCAAGCCGAGTGAACAATGATTTGTGTACCAAGCCTTGACCAGGTCACTATCTACAAACGTCGTCTGGATCTGGTTATCAACTGCAAACACTGCCCTGATTGAACAATGAACTAACAGCCAAAAGACTGAGATGAAAAAGTATAAAAGGCTTCTAAGCTGCGGGGTAAAGCAGCAGCCTCCTCTGTCTTGTTTCTGACGAGCTTGGGACTCTGTTCCATAGCCCTGGCTATTTTAATAAATCTGGGTTCCTCCTGCAGACGAAGGCTCCTGTGTTTCCTTTTACTACGTATGAAGGGTATGGAAGGCTTGGGCGGTTCCCCCGCCACCGAGACCCAGTAAGTGGGTTAATCCGGTTCTTCAATCCCTTTTTCCATTGCGATGTGTGCTGCAGCCAGGAAAAGGACTGCAGCACAAACTGCAATGGAAAAAGAGATGCTTTTAAACATCCATGCACCTTGTGCCAAGCACCATTTTGTGCCTGGCACACGCTGCATGGATGTTTGGGGGGACACTATATTTGCCATTCAGGCCACATTAGGGAGGCCTATGGGGACCCTGCTAGGGGCCCCTAATGTTCTTTTCTGTCTGCCTTTATATGGCGTTCAGACTGCCATTTAGAAGCAGAGGAAATGGACATCGTAATCTGTACGGCAGTGCCTGCACAGGCACTTCCCCCTCGGTAGGGATTAGGGTTCAACTGCTGCCTGACAAGAACCTTGAGAAGTTGGTGATGTTTCCCCCACCAGATGTGCTCTGGTTGCCGGTATCCTAATCCAACAGTCAGACCACTGCTTCAGATGTCGGACAGACCGCCACCGTTGGCCTGTAAGTTGCAACCTGCCCTACATCATAACTAGGCCCATAGTGTTTTCTGCATTTTTCAATTTATTTTAAGTTTTTATGCATTTATGTCTTTGAATACATTTTCTCCATCAAGAGACTCGGGTGAGTAGAAAAAGTCTTGAAAAGAATTTTGAAACTGTTGTGCACAATGGCAAGAGACATTTTCTGCTCAAAATGTTCCCTGCTGATATTCCATGAGTCTTTGTTTATGCAAGGTATGCCCTTGTATACAGTTTTGACAAGTAATTCCAGCCATGTACATGTTGTGTAATATGCAGCATTTCATATCTTTTTTATTAATCTTACGTACATTAAGAATGCGATCTTTTTTCGACTTTGCACACCCTTATTCATTTGAAAATTGAGGCCCTGCAGAATACCTTTGTGTATTAGTATGAAGATGTGAAACCAAATTGCAGACAGCAGTAGCTTTTTGAGAAGAGGTTGCAACACGTTTTAGAAAAGAATTCTCTTCATCTAAGAAAATTGAGTATTTCTAAATAAAAGGCAAAACCAAAGATTTTGGTTGACTCCGATGATCCTTCCATTATTATCACTGGAGACAACAAACTGAGTAAACACAGGGATGTAAAATGTACCATTGTTTGCTTTAAAAAAAGGACCATCAGAATACGAATGGGAATGATTCAAGACTAAAGATGTATTGACATTAGAAATCCATCAAAAAGTGCTGGTCAATCATCCATAAGACAGTGATGAGCCCATTTTTAGACAAGAGTTTAGTTGTTTAGATTGTGAGCATGAACAAAGGAATGGTAAATTGTCGGACCAAGAAAGATCAACCCTCCTCCGCTGTCTAAAGTAGACCTGATCTCATATGCCCTTTGTCCTTATAATCATGGTGCTATCTACCTCTGCTGAGAAGTAGCTTCTATAGCCTCATTTACCAAGCTGCATAGATAGCAAGGGGCCTTTTATGTGAAGCATGGTGTAAATATTCACACAGCGGTAGCTAAAAAGACATATACATAGCATGGCTGACAAGTAATTTAAACCGGTATATGTAAGGAGGTGAGTACATGAATCCTTCATCCATGATTGAGCTATTCCACAACTCGACAGAGTGAGTTCATCAATCTCTGCTGAGATATGTGGTGATCTGCAGATCACAAGGTTGAATCCTAGCAAAGCAGACTTTACCTTCCATACCAACTTGATTAGAATATTAAATTCTGTTCAATTGAATAATATGAATGTTTATTCTTTATAGGCCTAGTATTAGCAGAAGTATAGTGTGAAGTGATCCACAGAAACCAAGTTGTTCAGTTTGGGGCAGTAAGTAAGTGCAAATGGTCTCTAAGAGAATATAAACACACTGATCTGAAAAAGTCTAGTCTAGTTTTATGACCTCTAGGAATGCATTGAGAATTGCAAAAAGAAAGCTCATTAAAATTAAACTGCAGACTGCACATGGGTGCCCTTAACTTTTCAGGGCACCCACCTATCAAATCCAGAACATTCCCTTTGTCATTATTGTGGAACCATACCACTTAGGATATTCCCAAAATGGAATCTTTGCTTTGAAATCTACAACATGTGCGCCTATGCATTTGCTCTAAAAGGGAGAATACCATTCAACCACAGTACCAGCATGTTGCTTAAGTGGCTGGATAAATGGGCCAATGATCTTATAGTATAACAAAATAAAATAAACATAATACTAGCCTGGTTGGTCCCAAAACTAGCAAAGTACCTCTCTGAACTAGGCGACATTGAAAAAGAAAGCCATGCAGGAATATTTGAAACAAACTAAATCTAGTGACAGCTGGTGAACTTTGAAAGTGGTGGAGAGTAATACTTTGAAAGTTAGTCATATGTTGAAAATGGGCTTCATTATGCCAATACCAGCAATGTGTTACGTGTACCACCTTATGCCAAGAATTACATTCAGTATCCCCGTACCAGAATTTTGCCTTTGACACTGCCCAAATACCATGGGTGGTCTGTATGTCTTTACCTCTAATACTTCAGATGCAGCATTTTATTATGATTTGCTGCACCCCGGCCTGCCTGCTGATCCCCAATATGCTTATACTTCTCTTTCTCAGACATAGTATTAATTCCAGCATGCCAGTACCAGCATTTTGCTTTGGGTGCTCGCTCTTGTGCCATGAATTACCTCCAATGTCCTGGTGCCAGCATTTTACCATGGATGCCACATGACAACTGTTTCCTCCAGTATGCAAGTGCCAGGAGTATTTTCTAGTATGACAGGGCCTGCATTGTGTCTTGGTTGCCATTACTTAAGCAAAGAATTATCTGCAGTATGACAGAGGCTGCATGCTGTCTTTGGTGTTGCGATAAGCCCAGAATCAGACCACTGTCATGTTCACAATCATAAACCATGCAAACACACCTTTACTCCTTCTCTCTCGCTCTCACTCATACTGACTCCGTCTCACATTCACTCTATTCCCCCTCAATCACTCTAATGCACAATCTCTCACTTAGTCATTCTTAATTATACACTCTCACTCATTGTTACTCACATGCAAACATACTCCTACTCACTGGTTCTCACTCTCACTCTCACAATACACACACACTCCCCCTTTTACCATCACTCAAACTGAGATTGGTGCAACTACACCTGTTGCAACATTGATAACCAGCAGAGTTTAAACAAGAGGGCCACTAGTGGGAGTTCGGAGCGAAGCTCCTGGTTTTGGGATCACAAATCAGTGAATATCCCATTTCATACTCTGCCATCCACCTCTCTGCTGACTGGCTTTGCAACAAGAAACACAATGGAATTGAATCCCATCTGCAAAATTTTTCCTACTCACTGCTGCATTTAGCCGAGTCAAGTGTGCCCACGCACGATCGCAGGATACATGGATCTCGCTGCCAAGGAGTATGCACAGTGGCCGATCTACCTGCCTCAATCCCTGTCTGGGGCATTTGATAATTTGCGGAATTCAGCCTGTGTGGAATATCGGCCTGCATTGAGTAAACCAGCATGATTCAGAGGTAAGCTTGTGAGTGCTGCTCCGGTTGTTTTGCCCATCCGCCATTCCCCGACTTGTCCTTGATGCTACTGTTCTTTCTCCACTTGAGCGATGCCGGCAGCTGTAGACTGCGGGCGGATGCAGAACTGACTTTGTGAATCAGGCCAACTATGTTTTGTTGTCACTCAGTATCACTCTGTAGTTTTCAATCCGCAATCCCCAATACATTTTGAGTCTGCATATTAGAAAACATATATCAACTTTTCAAATAGCTGCAAAAAACTAAAGAACGTGAATCAATTTGCACAGAATTAGGTGTGGAGTCATTTTTCACCACTTTCCCAGGACGTGGGGCTTATAACTCAAAATAATTTCTAGACATGTCTTCCACAATAACCAGAAGAAAGTGTTTCAGAATAAAAATACAAAACAAAATCACAGTGCAAGTCAAGGTATCAATCAATATTTTTACAGTAGAGGGTGAGTAACACAGATTCAGGGGATTTTCAGTGACTTACTTCAAGTGAAAATGATTCCTACTAATTTCGTTAAGTAAATAGTTTTCTATACATAGTTTCCCTCAATTTTGTATGAGTAAATTATACCTCGGCCAAGGTTTTGTTCTTTACTTGTCAAAGAGAATCATAGCCCATTGACATATTGAAGCAAAAGTTGATAGACTATGAAGACAAAAAGCTACATGTGCAGTCATCGTGTCAGCAGATAGTTTGGTACTGTCAGATAACACCATCTCAGATTATCTAAGACCTCCTTCTCTGCTCTTTAAATGGGAGCATAGACCTGAAATGATGACTGGTGTGTAATCACCAACTCAAGATCAGATCTTTATGATATTGAATGTGTTGCTGTCAATGAAGCGTCAGGCATGTTAGGAAACTTCCACACCATCAAACTCAGGGAATTCTAAGGACAGAGGAATACGTACTTGAAAGTCCTTGGGTGCTGTGCTTATAGAAAGACATAAAATCGGACTTTGCGATCCAAGAATTATGTGTGTGTTGGTTATTGGGCGCCACTTTCTTTAGGTGAGACTTACAGGAATTATCAGTGGTACTACATTTTTCACAATGAACAATGAAGATGGATGGATGATGAGTTTCCTCTCGCACAGAACCCAGACTGTCAATCTGGGTCCCTTCCATTCTGAGACCACGGAACTAATCAAAGGAGTACCTCAGAGATCCTGTCTCAGTCCCACTTTATTTAACATATATGTTGCTCCTTTGGCAGGTTTACTCAGGAAGCTAGGTTTTACACCCATCTCCTATGCTGATGATACTCAGCTCCTGCTATCCTTTGACAAACATGATCCCAATGCCCAGTCCATCCTCTCAGAAGGTATGAAAGCCATTGCCAGGTGGATGAGGCAAAATGCCCTCCAGCTTAATGTAGGCAAAACAGAAATTATGCTGTTTGGTGATGCTCCTTCGAGACGGTCTCTGAGCTTGTGGCCAACAGAATTGGGACCTGCACCAGAGCCCAAGTCTGTGGTCAAAAATGTAGGGGTCAGAGGGGACCAGAAACTAATTAGGTAGGAGCAGGCTTCTATCACCATTAGCGCCTGCTTCCATGCACTAGGTCTTTTGCGAAGAGTATTTCCCATCCTCCCCTTGCCCACTCCTAAAACCCTGATTCAGGCACTAGTATTGAGTCAACTAGACTACTGCAATGCGTCGCTGATCTCAGCCAGCGAAGCATCACTGAACAAATTACAATTGGTCCAAAACACTGCTGCAAGACTGGTCTCCAATGCTCCTGCCCTCACCCCCTCTCTTCCTCTCCTGCAGAAACAGCATTGGTTGCCTGTATAGATCCTAATCCGCTTCAAGATCTGCTGCATTGTGCATAAAGCTCTAAACGGCAAAGGCCATAGCTATTTGGTCAAGAAATTAAAAAAATATCAGCCTCCTATGACACTATGCTCATGGACCAAATCTCTACTTGTGGTTCCATGCTGCGAGAAAGCTCAGCTAGGCAGGAAAGCCTTCTTCCACTTAGCCCCTACCTTCTGGAACCAACTTCCAATCCATTTGCGCGAATGCTCTGACCTCCTGAAGTTTTGCAGGCTTCTGAAGACCTTATTGTTCTAACTTTTACCCCTGTCTCTGACCAACTATGCAGTTCGCGAGCGCTGAGATACCCCTTGGGGGGTGATTCACGAGCTTTATACATCTTAACTCAAAACAAATCAAGAAGATAGTTCATAGGAATCACATTTACACTAGCACTGCAAGAGTAAAGTAATAAATTGAATCACTCCATGCAGTATTCCTTAGAGCAATTGGACTAACAGAAAACCTCATCAAAAACAGGCTGTATAAACAATCAGTACACTATATTTACACATGCAGTAGAGCAAAAACTCTATTCTCAAAAGAAGGCCAAGGAAAATTAAAATATAATGAGGAGATACTAGTGGATGCAGAAAAATTTGGGCTCCCGCTAAAAACATGAAAAATATAAAATAAGTGTAATTAAAATTAATTTTCAAACAATTGTCAATAAGTTGATCGCAGTTTTACTTGATAAAGTGGATGAGCAGTGTAACTCAACAGTTTGATATATGATTAGCATAGTCTTGGTATCTCTCAGTCAGTGGAATGCTAGTTGAAGACATGAGGTGATATTAAAGACAAGAGGTTTAATCATTGCAACACAGAAAAAGCCTACCTTGTTTTCGAAGTTGGTAAATTGAGGATCATAAATTGGGTAATTAAACTGTTATTTACAGTGCCTAAAATGTAGTAGTGTGTAGTGAAGCACTATATTAATACAAACTATTATGTATAGTTGTTGCATTTGTTATGTTTCTTATGCATCTTTTCTAGACCACTTAATGTTTTAATTTACAGATGAAAGTTGCTTATTGCTGCAATTAAAATAGTTAAAGGCCCCAGTTCTAATTGTGAGCAAATCCCCAAAGTATTATCAATTGGCCCACACTGGTCGCAGAACTAGACAAACAAAAAACAGAACTTGAAAGAGCGGCCTCCTTCACTGTAGAAGGGAAACCAAATAACACGGTTTCGGTACATAACATTGACGTGAGAGATTACCAATAGCTACACATAGAAGTTTAGCGTTCAATGTTCTAAAGACACAGGGCCCGATTCACAGAATGAACTTACTACTTTTGGCATTCACAGAATGCACTTACTACTTTACTAGACTTTACTACTACTAAATTGAGAAAAATCGTAATCTTAAGACTTTCGGTATTCACAGAAGGCATTTAGGAGTCCTAAAGTTAGTAGTCCTAACTTCTGTGAATACCGAAATGAGTAAGTTCATTCTGTGAATACCAAAAGTAGTAAGTGCATTCTGTGAATGCCAAAAGTAGTAAGTTCATTCTGTGAATCGGGCCCATAAACTTTACCAAACAGATAGCATCCACAAATGTACACTGCAGTGGAAACTGCAACTTCATTAGGTAAAAAAAATCCATGTTGTATGTACTTGAACAAAGTGGTGATCAGAGCATGCTATGCTTGTAAGAGAGAAGGGCCCAATTGAATAGCATGCTTTGTAAGGGGACGCTGCACAGTGTAGTGGAATATTTTGCTGCAATTATTATGTATGCACTGTTACAGTGTTATAACCAAGGTCTTACAGTCTCTCGTAAGAATTGTTAGATTACAGTACCATGTAGGAGGCTAAAATCAGATTCCTGGCCAAACAGGAGAAGACAAAGAAGTCTGAGTGGTGAGTTGTGGAATAATTATGCTACACCCCCCTTGTATTCTTTTACAGATTTCATCAGGCCTCTCTAGCCAAATTATTACTGAAAAAAAAGCCTGATAAAAATGCAAAATATACAGATTTTAAAGTGAAATATGAAATCGGATTTCATGCCTATTGCCGAGGTGAAGAACTTGGAATAAGACATAAGAGGTATTTACCACACCCGTAAATAACCCATTCACTAGAATGGTGGTTTACCTTGTGCTATAAATATCCCACCCAATTCTTCTCTACTAAGAATCAGGGCTTCAATTCCTCAAATGGTGAATTCCAGTGGTGTTTCTGAGATGCAAACGTGGCATAAAACCACCTTGTTCTTCATATAAACTTAGGGCAGAGCATCCTCATGCACTTGGAGGTTTGTACTGTATTGCACTGTGTCTTTTACACTGAAGAATAAATATGGCACTTCCACGCTTTCAAACCACTCACAAAGATAGCCTGCACATCTCAAATACAGCAAAACAAAACTTGATTCACCCGTTAGATTTTTCAGACATTTCAACGGTCCATCTAATACTTTTGAGAAACATTAAAACATTCTTTTGCGGAAAAGGTCTCTAAAATTTAAGAAAAACTGTCTCTACCACTAAGACACGATAGTGGCAAAACATGGCTTCACCTGTCTGCTCATTAGAATTTGTCTAAATTGAGAACCAATATGAACATCTATAACTATATTTATGTGTAAACAGTGCATACAAATTTACTTTATCATACTGCCGCAGCCTGTAAGCAACTGATAAATATATCTGGCAAGACTGTATCTGTCAGTGGATTGGTTTTAAAACTGCTGAAGATGGCAGCCCGCCTGTGTGCTCCGGCTGTCACAGGGAGCATTTCCCAATGCTGGGACTGCAAAAGCACTTATGGAAGAGGAGACATTGCGTCTCTTCCTGGGCACCCAGTTAATCACTGGATTCCATTTGTATGATGCAACTCTTCATCTCTGTGTCCTGCCAGCCCCAGTGGATTTTCTCTTCCCATTCTGAAGTCGCACCCACCTTTTTATGAGTACACATCTCGTTATGCTTGGCCCGTTTTAAGTTGATCCGCTTTGTTTAACACGTGCCAAATCTCTTCAGCGCTTTGTTCCTGCCCTCTGATGATGCCTTTTGTAGCATTGACATAATGCATGTGCTGAGCATCAGGAGGTGAGTGCAAATTAAACCTTTTCAGGATGTTTGATTAACTCAGTGCTCCTCTAATGGTTACTCAGCTGTTTTTTTGGCGCTTCCTTACTTACTACAATTTACAAGCGTTGATACTGCTACATGTATCAATATTGACAGCATAATTTTTGAAACTTTTTCTCTGCAATAATTGCATTTTGGAATACTGCTTCAATGTTTAATGAAAGAATTACTTTTCCTGCAGCTACATCAAAGAAGATATCCACTACTGTGCTCACAACTTTTTCTTCTTTACGATTTCTCTTTTCTCAGTGTTCATTTTTGCTGCTTCTGATTGCACTTCATGTGACTGTGCATGGCCCATAGTACTTTGGCCTTTCTCCTTTTCTAGTACATAATTGTATATGAGGAAGTCAAAAAACCTTAAGCTATCTGGTAATTCCAATGATGTTACACTATCAAACTCAGATTCCACATTCAACAATATGGATGCCACTATTAATCAGAAATTTAACAACCATCCTGGTACAATTCGGAAACATCTTTGATAGGTAAAATGCCACTGGGATCCAATAGGAGGCCAACAAAGATCCCTTTTCTCCAAGGAAATCTATTATGGTCTAAATGGAGGAGATCCTTGAGGAAATTCATGCACTAAAGGCCTTCATGGAGGAGACCTCTAAGACATTACAATATATGGGTGATAAATGGTCTTGTCTGGAGTCATGAGTTCTGCTGGTGGACTGAAAAGCAGAGGACCTTAAACTTGCAGGTTTGCGTGTTTCCCATCTAGAGTCAGAGATTTATCTCCTCAAAAAGAGCACTGAGAATCTTGAAAATCGAAATCGCAGGAATAACCTTTGCATACATGGTCTTCCTGAAAACACTAAGGGCCAGATGTAGGACACCAAATACCGGTCGGTAACGGCCGATTTTGGCCGTTACCGACCGGTATTTGATGTTTGACATGTAGGGGGCCTAAATTGTTCAGATTCGGTAAATTTACCAATTCGGTAAATTTACCGAATTTGTAAAATACCGAATCGGTAAATTTACTGATTCTGTAAATCAAGATGTAGGTGGCACTTAAAACAGTGCCACAGGCTCTTAAGAATTCGTTATTTACCACCAAATACTATTTGGTGATAAATAAAGAATTCCTGTGTACATGCACATCTGTGCATGTACACCTGTGCCATGTGGCACACATACATGCCCTAAGGGCCCTAAGGGCATGTATGTGTGTCACATGGCACACAAGCTAGAATCAGGGGTGCAACAGGGTGTCAAAGTGACACCCTGTCCCCCTTGACAATTCGGTAATTTTACAGAATCAGTATTTACCGATTCGGTAATTGCCATTGATTCCTATGGGCCTCAAGGCCCATAGGAATCAATGGCAATTACCAAATCGGTAAATACCGATTCAGTAATTACCAAATCATTCCGATTCGGTAAAAATGACCGAATAATTACCTACATCTTATTTACCGAATCTAAAATACCGAATCAGTAAAATACGGTATTTTCGAGTCCGTAAATAAGATTTACCTACATCTGTCCCTAAAGATCCTAATCCAACCATCTATTTTCAAACAGTCCTTCAAAAGCTTCTTGACATGTCTACGACTGCCCCTTTCAATATAGAGAGGGCACATAACCTTGGTCCAAGAATCTCCCAAAAACACAGAGGATTTATACTGTTTTTCTTACAATACACTGATCTTTTACATGTGACATCTGTGGTTAAATAAAGAAAAATCTTATCTGGGCAAGTCATTGACTATTTTTCTCCCAAGATGTAGCTAAAGACGCCTCAGATGGCAAGAAGTAGCTCTTGGATGTGCATCCTCAATTGAGAGCATAAACGCTCAATTTGGTTTAATGCGCCCCTGCTTGTTTGAAGTGACTTTTAAAGAGAACACTACTACTTATGAGGAGCTGCCGCACTTAAAAGATTTCTTCACCAACACGGAGGAGGAGACGATATGGACACCTCAATAATTACTTGATTATTTACCTGTTCTCTTCAATATTTTCTGTCTATAGTTATTAAGCTGTTAATTTTTCTCATGGCTTATTGTAATAATGTTTTTACTTAAAGTATAGCAATGTCTTAAATCTATAATATGTTTCTGTTCAGGTATCTGTTTCTCACATCTCGTTCCATTTTGGTCTAACTTTTATGTGATATCGTCATCCAAGTTAAGGCTAACCCCCCGTATTGTATAGTTTTGGTGTTGTCATTGTCATCTTCCAGTGTTGCCACCCTCCCTCTCATTTTTGAGTTTTGAAGTTATGTTTTTGATGGTCATTTGCATAATTTGTCTTGGCTTTTTAGTCTTTGTTTTGCTATTTTTTTTACTGATGTTCCTTTCTTCCTTCCTGTTTCCCATCCTCTTACCCTTCTCTCCCATCCCTTTCTCAGTAAGCAAAACTTGTATTCATTTCCAAATTTTTATCCTTTTTTTCTTCATATTGCTACTTTAGACATATTGATTGTGCATTCTATGGTTTCAGTAATTCACTAAGATGTCTATATGGAATAATAAAGGGTTAAGTAACCCTATTAAGTGGCAGGGGGTGATCTCACATTTTACTAGATTGAACAAAAATGTTGCATTACTTCAAGAATCACACCTTTCTGAACTAGAGGCTGCCAAGATAAGAAGATGTTCAGTGGATAATATATTTGCTTCCTTTGCTGTGGGGGATATGATTGAAGTAATGATTTGTATCCACAAAATGTTGCATGTTACAGTTACAAGTTTTTTGTTGATAACATACCTTTAAATATGTTTAATATATGCAATGCTGTTTCTGTTGATAATACCTTCGGGACCAACATTTCTGATAAATTGCTTTTGTGTGATAATGAATATATTCGTTTTGGTGGTGACTGCAATCGATTTCATGATCCTATCCTTGATAGAAATTCAACCATCAAGTTTGTCCACACTAAAATGCACTCACAATTTAAATCCGTCATCCAACCTTAATGGTTGGTTGCTATTTGTAGATTATGCCACCCATGTCTATTGGAATATACTTTTTATTAAGCCCTACTACTCACAATCCCCATAGATTATCTGTTTCTCATTAAATCATTGGCGGCTCAGCATGTTCTACAAACTGACATAGGATCAATTTTGATATCAGATCTTGCACCAGTATAGACGGATTTTGACCTTATACCCTCTTTGCCACCTGTCAGTAGATGGCGCTAAAATTATTCACTACGTTTAGATACTAAATTCACATCCCAATTTGAAGCTTTTGCTTCTGAATTTTTTGTTATTAACAATACACCTAATTCTCTCTTTGCAATGATTTGGGGTTTCTGTAAAACAGCAGCAAGAGGTTTTATTATAAATGTTGTCTCCCAAAAGATAAAAAATCTATGGAAGCACAATCCGACTAATTACTCGATACAATTTAAAAATTGCACTATAGTTATTATCATTCTAAACATGAAACCTACCTACAACATCTTCTTGTTGCTCAACTCACCTTTAATAGAGTAGTTACAAATGCTGCTTCTTCTTACTTTTTGAAAAGCAGTGCATATTATTATAGGGGCAAAATAGAATTGGAAAACTGCTTGCAAATTATTTAAAACATAGAAGGAATAGAACTGAACTAAAGTCCTTACAAAACAGTGTAGGGACTACTCTCTTTAAGGATGAGGATATCTTAAATAATTTCATCCACTTTAATACAAATTAGTATTCTCCAGAAATGCTACAGTTGCAATCAGATTTGATCAAATACTTTCAAACCATTGCTTCCCCTTCCTCACATCATACTGATTTTGATTCACTAGGAGCAGGTATTTCACTTTCAGAAATCACTCATGCAGTCGCTATTATATGTAGAGGGAAAGCTTCTGGGCCTGATGGTTTTACTATTGAATTTTGTAGCCACCGCGCAAGGCTTCACCTTCCAAAGCGTTTACTTTTATTTAGGGCTCCAAACCAGGATGCCATAATTTGCTTAGTTCCAAAAAGATAATAAAGATCTCTCAAAGTGTACAAATTGCAGTCCAGTTTCTTTAGATAACCCTGGCTCTAACATCTTTGCAAAAATATTGGCAATGTGCATTGACCCTATTTTACCTGATCTCATAGGTCCAAAACATTCCAGTTTCATTAAGGGTTGACTGGCCTCTGATAATGCTCTAGTAGTTTTCAATGTCCTAAGCAAGGCCTCTACGTTGAATCATCCTATTGCCACTATTGCTTAAGACACAGAAAAAGCTTTTGATAGGAGCGGCCAGAATGCTATGCTTCAGGCCTTAAAATGGATTGGCTTCCCTCTCAAATTGATTGATTTTATTTCCTCGCTATGCACAGTCCCTAAAGCTTCAATTTTTGTTAACGGTACTCTTTCTAATTATTTTCCTATATTCAGAGTGATATGCCAAGGTTTCCCACTATCACCTCTTTTGTTTATTATTGCACTTGAACCTTTTCCAATTTAAATTTCACAAGATACACATATTTAAGGTTTTCAAATGCGGTCCCACCAAATTAAGATGTCAGTTTATGCTGATGACATTCTAACCCTATACCATCCCTTCCTCCTTTTCTCCAGGAAGTTACCGCTTTCTCTCACCTGTCAACTTATCAGCTTACTATTGACAAGGGTAAATTATTATCTTTAACTGTTTTGCGTAACAGGCACTTTTTTGATCACAAAGGAATTGCCTGACAACCCTCTAAGATAAAGTATTTAAGATGGTGGTTTACACAGCCAATTAAAACATTTTTAAAACTGAACTTTAATTACATTACCAAAATACTAAATGGTACTATAGCCGCATGGCATCCACTCTTTCTTTCTTGGTGGGGCAGAATTGAGTAATTGATTAAAATTATGCTTATTCCTTTGATATATATTATTGCTATGATTACTGTTCACAACCCTGATTAATATTTCAAGAGCATAGACTCTCATCACAATTCCTTTGGAAAGAGAAATCTTCTCCTATAGCTTTGTCCTTGTTAAAAAACAATAATTCTAATGGATGCCTTAAATTCCCGGATTAAAACCATTATGCTTTCTTTCTAAAACAGGTTACCTGTGTCTTTCTTCTGACGTCCCCTTACACCCTCCTTTGTGGCTACAGTTAAATAAATCTCTTATTATCCCTGATGAGTTTAATGAAATTCTTGCTTTCACAACAAATATTTCTCAAACACGCTTTCCTGTAATATCTAATGCCTGTCAATTTTTGACTCCTCTTCTACCATCATCATGTCCCTTGGTTGCTACCAATCAACAATAACCCATTTTGCATAATAAATCACTATGAAATAGGAATTCTTCTACATATAGGAAGATTTGGCGACCCAAAGGTTTGTGTTGGATAGCACAACTTCTTACCAATGAGCAAATCTCATCCTTTCATGAACTTCAAACAAAATGTTCTCTGCCATCTAATTCCAATACACAATATGAACTTTTCTGTACCTACCTCAATCAATACATGTTCACTTTGCCATCTACTTCCATCCCTACCTCCATATCCACTACACTTTTTCCATTACTAAACAATAATCTGTCAGCCTCTGCAATTTATAAATCATTACAAATGACATCAGCTAGAGCCATGACAAAGAATAAGCTAGATTGGGAAAAGAATTTCATGGCATGAGGGCCCACTACCTTATAGGATAAGATATGGCTTAAACTTCACAAAACTATGTAGGCGGCGAATACTATGCAAACCCTTTTACTTTTTTTCGGAGTTTGTTATTTACCCTTGTAACCCTAAATCTTTATCTCCAACTGCAACCTCTTCTAGGTGGTGTTGCTCATGCTCAATTGCTGATTTAAAGCATATGTTATTTGAATGCCCATTTATTTATCAATTGTGGAAATTGGTCTGGACTTAAATCAAGAGGATTTTTAGATTTTTAAAACTGCTATTTATTTTTCCTTAACTAATATCTTTCTAGGTAGTTTGACACCTCAGTAGCTCTAGCAACCCAAAGTTACAAGTTGATAAATTGATTGTTAGCTGTTGTCTTTCATTTAAAAAGAACAAATTGGTAAAAAAGCTCAGAAAGTCACATTCAGGTCCTGGTGCAATTCCATTTGCTTTCATCACAGACTAGACACCAACTATGTATCTCCTATACCTTTAGCCATAAAGAGGGATCACTTATGGCTTCCACTGATCACGGATTTTTGCCTTTCCGCCTCACTTGTTAATAACAATATTACCATGTCACATGATGTTAAGAAGCCACCTTGATTTCACCTTATTATCCCTTTTATACTAATAAGATGATGTAGAAGATTTCTTACAATATATATATGATGTTTATTTCTTTGTCATTTTGTAATGTCTATACTTCTTTGTCGCTATCATTTTTTCTGAATTATAAATTGTAGTTACATACTGTCTTTTTTTCCTGTGTTACCCCCATTTTCATTGTATAATAATGCATTTTCTTACAGTGTACAATTTATTTCTTGCTGTATTTGCATATATTTTTAGCAATATTTCATTCATGTATTGTATTTTATGTTCAATACTCTTGTTCTATTTTTTGTTAGTAGGACTTATATGACTTATTGTAATGCTGTTCTTTGATGCCCTCAATATTATTCTTTGATTTGCTCTGCATTCCGTCCAGCATCTGTGTTTCTTTTGCTTTGTCGCCCTACGTATGCCCAGACGTGGGTCCTGGGCTCACTGTGCCACTGGATTCAAGCTAGCCTGGCTGATGAGGGGTGATGCCCCTAAACTGGTCCCAGGATGCTTGTTTCCGGTCCAGATAGGACCTGGCCTGGCATTTCGGGCTAGACTGTTCCCATGGGGCACAGGGTCAATGCTGATTAGCATATGGCTGGGTCTAATCTGAGGTGGCATGGTGAGCAAAAGAACGATGGATATAACCCAAATCTCTTGAATGGAAGTGAATGTTTGATTTGCTCTGCATTCTGTCCATCATCTGTATGTCTGTTGCTTTCTCACCCTAAGTACGCAGGTTATGCCCAGATGTGGGTCCCGGGAGCCACTGGATTCAAGCTAGCCTAGCTGATGAGGGGTGATGCCCCTAAACTGGTCCTAGGATGCTTGTTTCTGACCCAGGGAGGACCTGGCTTGGCAGTTTGTGCTGAACTGTTTCCAAGTCAAACAGTTCTGCACTTTGGGCAGAAGCGAAGGGGACACCAGCAGCACACCATCGCCACTGTGAGGGAAACAGCCACGCAGCAGGGTTTTTCCTTCTTTTTACCTGCCATGAGGGGAACGGCCCTTCCGGACTTCATCCTCCAGCATCCCCTGCCTTAACGCCCCATTCCGACGCCCACAGTTCTCCTGGAGGCATGATTTAAATGCTGGAAGTCTCCCGCAGCTTGCGACGCACACGGGCCAAGGGTTGGCCCGTCCTTGTCCGTCCTTGCCAGGAAGTGGCAGGGCAGGGCCACCCCTCTTACATCAGCAACCGGGTGCCGAATTAACTGAGGGTGGGACTTCAAAGGTACTGTGTCATTGCTTGTTTCCTCTAGAGCTAAATAACTTAGAGTGTTCTGGTTATCTGGACTACCTGGACTAGTGGGCTGCAACCCTTGGTACAAGATACTCTGTCACTTCTACTACTCTATGTAAACCCATTGTCTAGTGTCAGAAAAGCCAAGGTTTGTTGAAGATCCAGGAGAAGTGCGCTAACCAGGGTTGGTAGGGCCACCACTTCATTAGCACAACTCTGCTTGGTCAAATGGGGAAACAAAAGGCACTGGAAGAGAGTGGGGAGGGGAGTGAGAGTGGGGCAAGTCGAGATAACAGGAGAAAGAAGGCAAAAAGTTCACAAAAATCGGCAGCGAGTAATTGTGTAAGGATCGGATAGATACATATAAGTGAGTGTGAGGTTGTTACAGGATTCCTCCCCCATGTGCATGCAAATAGCAATAATAAAACTAACCTTAAGCAGAAGCAACCAGCGAAGCCAGCCATCCCTGAAATGTTTAGCAAAATAAATAAGAATATAGCATCCATCAAAAATGATGGGGCACTTGATTCCACAGTTACATTCCTTACTGACAACGAGCCAAAATAGCTATTGCCAGAAATTGACCATATTGATCGTATAGTTATCTGTACCAACAGATTTCAGCCATTATTAGATTTGAATGGTAAACACAAGGAGGGTGGAGCTAGACTTGAGAAGGCGTAAACCCCACTGCACCTAGCTGCACAAGAACAAGATATAGAACCAGGTTTACGCTTAGAATGGCAGAACATGTTCCAAGTATTAACCACATTAAGATCTGAAATGGGTTTCATGAAGGGCATGATAGAGGAGCTATTTATAATTGTCAAATCTCTACTACCGGATTCAGCATGAAGATGGAATAGAAGCTCAAAGGTTAGCAGAGACTAGGAAGATCTACAGTGTCCTATACCCAATACTTCCCTAGGCTCATTGCCTATCCCAGGCTCAGCTTGTAACAACACAGCGAGAGGGGTAAAACAAAACTTAGACATAGCTAAACCAAGCATTAATGAGGCAAAGCCATTAATGGTTAAGTGCCTAACATTTACTACAGCTAGTAATAACACGAAGCTTAGCAAGTCAGCAGTGATGAGGACCCATTTATCACCAGGTTTCATTGAGACACAGGGTCAAGACTGATTCGCATATTGCAGGGCCAATACTGGGGTGGCATGGTGAGCAAATGAATGATGGATTTAACCCAGATCTTATGACTGGGGTTGAATATTTGATTTGCTCTGCATTCCGTCCATGATCTGTGTGTCTTTTGCTTAATAAACTCAAACTTAAAAAAAAGACTGCATCTGCATCACTAAAGACACTCCTCTTCACCCTATTATTCACACACTAAACACCTGCAAAATATGTGCGTAGCATACAAGGGGACCCACCATCCTCCTTCAAATATAACTAAGAATGCTGTATCTGGTTAGTGTGCCAAACGGGCTCCCGGCTAGGGCGCACGACCTCTGTTCTGTGGATCTGGGTTCGAGTCTCGTTAACGACACCAAACATCTTGTGATTCTGGGCAAATCATTTAATCTCCCCGTGCCTAACAAAAATGAATGTGTCTCCTCATGTAATGCACCTAGTGCTAAAAGCGCTCTGATACCCAATTCGGTTCGGGTCATGTTCGCGCTATATAAAACTCTGCAAAAAAAACAAAAAAAAAACTGGAACTGCAGTGCATGTGTTGCAAAGTTTCACTCAAAAACAAGAAAAATGAAAATGTCACAGCCGCCCTACAATATAACGATGTACCTTTTAGCGCGTAAAACAAGATTCCGGCATACTGATCTGTTGATTACGCTACATATGCTACATTCATTAATTCATACTCACACTTTATACTTAAAACAATGTGCCACTGTAATAGAGTAAAAGTAGAAATGACAACATTCAAAGCTTGTGATATTGTAATAGAATTTCACTTAAACCCTTTTCTTTGACCTGAGATATACCATTTGTAGCTGATTCGCAATTACATCACGTCGACCCCCAATTTACCTTTCACTGCTGGCTAAAAGGTAAATTATTCGCATTTTGTCGCACGTACAAATGCAGCTAACTAGCGATGAAAGTAGAGTGCTTTGTTTACCCTGCCCTGCTGGTGTTTACCCAAGTGCCAGAGATTCTGTTCTCTGAACAAGGAGTAACTGTGGTGAAAATGTGTGCTGGTAGCGAGTTCATGAAAAAGTCATTAGCTTTCCTCCCCTTCTCTTTCACTGTCAGCCAGCATCATGTCATAAATATGGTCACTTGTCGAGTGGGATATCAATCCATCCAGGTATCAGCCACTTCCTGTCTCTGGCCATATGTTTCTGTCATTTACGTCAAGAAAAGACCATTTACACAACCGCTGCAAGTTGTTTACAGAAGTTTAACTCCTCTGATACAGTCCCATTTGTGTTGCATGCTTTTAGGCCATGGATAATATATGAGTTTGTACATTTTAAAATATGCTACCACATGCATGACAGAATAAACACAGAACTGAACTGACAGCGCCATCTGTCAAATTCGGGCGCTGTTGGGGAATCGCCAGTGTACTCTTATTTTTTTCCAAATGCCACATGAGACTACACTTATGGAAAGATTACAATTTATTAAATGTGACACTTCTGTTGATCCAGTAGATAGGTTAAATTCTACAAAGAGACAACATGAGGACGCGTGTTGCTTAGACTGATATATTATATTACTGCACAGGTATTGGTTAAGTGTACTTTTCAGGTCTGGCAGTCAGCCCTTTTGATCCATTGGTCTGCTGCATTAGCATTTTAATTCCGATGACGACATTCTACTCTTGTATAGTTTCCAGATCAGCTTAATACGTCAAAGGGAATACTGCTGCAATCTCTGTGGGCTTTTAGACAATGTTTACTTTCATACTATGGCTGCCTTCATTCAAAAACATTAAAAACAAAATATGCATTAGCAAAGTAAAAAGGTCAGCTGCCAATGCCAGACCAGTTGGCTTTGCCAATGTTTGGTTTGCCTAGCATTGAATGTTTGAATACATTATACATCCACCTTTAACATACCATGTGCTCATGCCAAACATGTTGTAACTCACAGTGAAGTAATTTGATTAATTGTTTTACAATGCAGTCTTGATCCTTAGATGACTACTAACAGGCAGGAAGTGTGATAGTTCTTTAGAACCATGTTTATTCGGGGTGTGCCTTATTCACACAAAAATGGAACAAATGAGTTCAAGTTAAGTTTACAAACAGTTACATACGTTCAGAAATGGCATGCCCTGATTCAGAAAATCAAGGCCTTCGGACATGTATGTCCACCGATGGTACTTACGGCTGTGAAGACCCGAAAGTATTGTGAATTTTCTTACAACTGTGGCATGTTCTTTCATTTTCTCTTAGATTCCTTTCATACAATCTTTAGTTTGGACTGGATCATCTGAAAGTATATTGAGGTGAAGAGGAGTACTCCTAGTGCTCGCTCTATCTATCTATCTATCTATCTATCTATCTATCTATCTATCTATCTATCTATCTATCTATCTATCTATCTATCTATCTATCTATCTATCTATGTTATTTCATTTTTAAATTATTACACTTACTTTTAAAATAGATTAAATTACATGTTTTGCTTACTTTACAAACTCAAACAAATGCAAACAATTAAAATAAAACTTCCAACTAAGTGTATTACATAATAAATACAAATTAAAAGGTTAGGGAGGATGGTTGATTTTAATTGTAAAATATTGTTAAAAAACATTATTTTTTTAAACAAATAATATATTTAGAATAATTTAAAAAACAATACAAAGCACATTTTAGTAACTAGTGTTTTGTATGTTTCGTTAAGAAGTCCTAGATTAGAATTATCTGTTTAAATTGATTTTACGTTTTGATTTTACATAAAATTGATGGGATTGAAAAGTCCCCGCCATGGTAATGGCCGTGCACTTCTGCCCTGATTGCCCCAGCTGCTTAAATATCTGGATCCCTAGTACTTATTTTGTTCATTAACAAACAAAGATCATGCACGTGCTCCATCAACTAGGCCTGTCACATGGTGAGGCGGTCTTGTTAGACTGTGAGGGGCTCGCCGATCGCTATTTTAGAGGGATTCTGCCCCTGCAATGCATTAAGTGACACATGCACTGTCGTGGCATCATAACTTTTTGCGTTTCATAGGAGCCAGTAGTGTGAACAGGCCATTTTACCTGTGTAAGAGGAGTGATGCCTACTGGCCCATTCATGTAAAGTTATTTTGTTGTGTACTTAACTCACCCTTGGCCTACATGGATTGTGTGTAGCACCAGACAGCATATGGCACTTGTGTTTGCATGCTAGGATGTGTGTGTGCCTATGGAAGGTACATAACATGGAGGCCTAAGGATTCCATTTTGGAGCCCCAAAGGCCTGGCAAGGCTAGTGGTGGTCTGCAACCACCAGACAGGAGATGTATATTGCTGATATTCCTAGGGACTAGGGTGGTAACACGCCATGGATGAAGGAGAGCAGAGCATCCTCTGTGCACATTAAATAGCTCTTTGATTACAGAAAGAGTTATGGGTCAGCGGGACCCGTGCCGATTGTCAGTGAGATGGTGATTCTGATAAGGTTGGCACTGTGGACCAGAGAATCTTGATAGAATAAATACTCAGGCCTTTTAACCTTTATGGGCTTTATTTCAGTGGAGACTGACAGGCAGGTGTGAGCCCCGATGACTTTATTGGCCTGTGTTGTGGGTTATTCAGATTGGATGCACTCCCGCTGTGGCCAACTGTCCCATTGACAAAGAACAGAGCAAAAGAGAGAGCAGTTCAAAGATGCTGACGTCCACCACCTGCAATTCAAAGGCTAAGACACCAAATTACATATGTGTCTTAATTTAGATTACAAAGTTAGGAGCCTGAGTCCCATACTTTGTTCAACATCATTGTTCATCAGGAGATAGAGGGTAAATAAGACTTTGAGCTGTTGAATCCTGAACCGGGGCTAAGGTCTTTCTTTCTCCCAGCTAGGTAAATGGTCATCACCCAGGAAGCCAAGAATATTTGCACTATGTGATAGCCCCAGCCTTCTGCCTGCCTGCCAGTGTGCCATTTATAAAGGAGAAGAGATTCTGGACGGAGCGAAGCCCGGCAGAGATCCTGACAAGTAAATCCCAGTGAGCAGAGGGTGGGACAACCCATCCAGTTAGCTTTGGTGTTACTACAGAGCTGATTGCCCTCTGGTGGAAATTGGTAACCTCCGTCAGAGCTGCTGTGAAGTTGCAGGGCGTCTCTTAGAGCAGTAGACAGCCTTGGGGGTTTATGAGCCACGTCCAGGACCCTGTATGCCAGAGGGTGGCCACTGAATCTACTGGGGCTATCGCTCATTGCAACTGAAAGTGTCAGGTCATCGTCCATGTACGTCAACCCTGTATGCCAGGAGGTGGCCACTAGGACTCTGGTGGCCACTGCCCATGTAAGAGGAGTCCCTATAACTAGAGAAGGAACTTGGAAGCAAGGTCAAAAGCTATCTTGCAGTATTGTTGTTGCTCCACCAGCTTCCCTGCAAGAACTGCAAAGAAGAAGAAGCTGCCACAACAAGAAGGCATCACAACTTGCAACCGCCTCATGGTGCCGGTCACCAACCACAGGAGGAAGCAGTGCGAGCTGTAGGCTTCTGGAGCAGAGGAAGATACAGTCCATCTCTCAAACTCTTCTGAAGGCTGCAGTTGGGTGAGTCTGGAGTAGGGCTTGTATGATCTCAATAATCAGTGCCAAAAGAGCTGAAACTTTCAAGGCCAAAGGCACACTTTGAGGCACTACGCTACTGTGGGTAGCACCTGTGGTTTCACATACAAAAATAAGCCTGAGACAAGTTGGATAGCATGGAGTAGAAGGAACAGCGAGGGCACACATGGTCAGAACACAGCCCAGATCATTGCTAAGGTGCTAACTATGAGAAATATTCTGTGACTTATTAAGTGTGCTGTGTTGGTGTGGAGGATAAATACTGCTTTTCTTACCAAAAGAAAGTATTAGATTGGACAATTATATTATTAGGGTCATTGGGGTATTTTGAGTTATGAGCCTACACATACCTTGCACATAATGTCCCCCGAACAGCCATGTGCTGCTCGACCCACGCTCAGACTGCGGGCCAAGTGCTGAAGGGGTAGTGCTTGGCCCAGTTACTCAGAGCCCGTAGTAAGTTAGACACCAGGACAGCAGGAGTAAAAGGTGATAACCTGCATGTGTGGGCCCAGTAATCCCTCCTTGCTCTGTGGGCTTCTGCTAGGGATTCTGACAAAAAATAATTGTATTTTATAATAAAAAATAAACTTTGAAATATTTCCCTATATTTTCCTGGCCGCAGCGCCTGTTCCTGTGTGTGCTGTTTGTGGATCTTGGGCGCTTGAACTCGAGCTGGGACCTTTTACTTTGAACTGGGGGTGCAGCTTGCCATCATCCTCACCTGACATTGCGGCTCGGAGGACCGATACTGCACTTCTTGGACGCCCTACCTGTGAGCCTGGACTCAAAGTCCCAGAAGGCTCTGGGCTCTTTACACCTGGCCCTGGGGCAGTCTCCGCCCTCAGCACCGGCGCACATCATTTAAAATCTCGCCGCACCCGCTATTGCGGGTGCCGCAGCGCCTGTTCCTGTGTGTACTGTTTAGGGAGCTTGGGCGCTTGAACTCGAGCTGGGACCTTTTACTTTGAACTGCAGGTGCAGCTTGTCATCATCCTCACCTGACATTGCGGCTCGGAGGACCGATACCACACGTCTTGGACGCCCTACCTGTGAGCCTGGACTCAAAGTCCCAGAAGGCTCTGGACTCTTTACACCTGGCCCCGGGGCAGTCTCTGCCCTCAGCATCTGGCGCATAAAACCATCTGACTATTTCCGCTCCGCAGGAGCGACCCGGGAGAAGCCCGGGACAAGGGCTGGACCGTTTGTGACCGTTAGTGACCGGGAGAGGCCGGGCCGGGCCACCCCTCTTGGGTTTGTGAATTTGTGCTTTTGTAGCCTCTTATTCTTAATAGGCTTTTCTAATAGTAATCAGTGTAAAAAATTCTTCAAGACATATAGTAATCGTCGTGTATAGGATAATGAGTATTACCTTTAAGTACCTCTTAGTGTAATATATAGTGTTGTATCTGTTGGCGTCTGTTGACAGTTCAGTACGTGTGTCCACAACACTTACCCCTGTATTCATAGTGGTAAATAATGGGGAAGAATAACCCTGTGATATATGTTCCTGCCCCAAAACAAACAGTAGTTCTACATCCTCCGCTACCCAGTCTGACAGCAATTGACCGTATGCTGCAGAAAACCATCGGGTGGTGGCTAATGCCATAGAAAGTACAGAACGCCGCCTCTCGCTCCCTGCTGGTTCCCTTCCCCCCTTGCCCTCTACCAATATATCGATGTTCACCATTAATTCCCAGGACTCAATATTGGCGCCATCTTTTGTTGCTCTTCCAGGGGTCCATCATATTCCAACAACTCAGGATATTACTCCTATGATGGGCAATACATCCGCTGAGTTCCTGCCTTTATCAACAAGGTTATCACTGACCCCCACTACTTTCCTAAACAAAGTTATTCCGGATCCTCCTCCTCAGGTAGAGGATCCTATAGATAATGGGTGCTGTGACACGCCACTAAGTCTAATCTCGGTCTCTGACTCGCGGCTGAGTGTAAACAGTGACAGCCCGCGTGTAACAACTAGAGGGCAGAAGGCTAGGTGTAAGTCAAAAGACACTAACAGGGAAGGTCTAACTGTAAAAAACGCTAAGGGGAATGTAGGTGGCAATAAACAAAAGAAAGTGGTTGCTAAATACAATGTAACAAAAGGGAAGAATGCTAACAATAATGTATCTGACACTGTATCCACCCCAACCAATGATAGAGGTCCACCAGCCGATGCTTCCTTTTGGGAAAGAATGGAGACTGTTTCTGAGAAACCTCCTAATATTTCAGTAAGCAGTGAATCAACTTGCGCGAATACTGCCCCGTTGCCTATTATCTTCCCAAACCTAGTGTGCCCTTCAAGCTCTGTAAAAGAAATTCCCCTTATTTCCCACATTGAACATATTGTGAAGTCCCTCATATTGTAAGTACTCGAGAGGGTAAAAGTCTTGTCAGAAAGATTGGATTGCTTCGAACAAGGGACCCTTGATAACTTTTTTTCTATAAAGGCTCTAATTAAATTACACTCCAAAAATAGCCATGATGTAGCTGAACAGAAGCGAATTCAATCGATAGTCCCCTTACAAATGGGTGAACCCGTATCTTTAAATCGAAAAGACGTTTCTGGGCCCCAGAGAGGAACTAAATCCCCAGCAATAGCCATCATAACCCATAACGGCAGTAAACCTATAAACCAATCACCGACCAAAGGGGATAAGGGAACTCATGATAGTGTATCCATACAGAGCCAGAAAGGTGAACATAGCCGTAGTAACGTAGCGAGGCAGGGAAAAGATCAACTTACCCCACCCCAAAAGCTTGATATGGCAGGTATCACTGACACCAGTTCTACTCATATCAATTTGCCTCCCGCTTGCATGCCCTATGTAGTTGTCCTGACAGGAGTTCCACGGCTTACGCCGGGTAAATCGGAATCGTATCACGAACTCAAAAATAAAACTATATATTGGCTAAACAACAATAGACCTCTCCCAAGGCAACTTGATAGCCAGGTCCTTTTTGCTAGAAGAGTTAGCTGGGTGGGCAGCAGGATTAAGGATATCCCAGGTGATTGCATCCTTGTTAATTTCAGGTAAGGTCCATTTGTAATCAACAGAATGGGCAAGATGGTAGTGGAATTGGCACATATGACTTGGGATACTTTCATTTGCAGCCTGCATACTGGCAACAAAGGCAGAAAAATGGAAACCGATTTGGGGGAGGGTTCACAGGTGACTCCCATATTCATCCAACTTCTGTCTTTGGTAGAGGATCAGATTGTCATGGACTTGATGTTGGGTATTGACAAAGTGATCACGCACTTGCTAATCCTGTGCCTGTCCTCAATGATAATAAAAGGCCCCATAGGCACTGGACCCCAGCCAAACCTCATGGGATCTCCCTTACCCTTCCCAATCTTGCTCTTCTTGGTGCAATCAAATCGGGGGAGGGGCTAGGGTTAGAACTTCCAATTGTTGAGAACAACTGTTGGAGCTCCGAGGTGGAGGTATCAGCTAACAAGCCTAAGTCTGGGATTGGACCGATCAGTGACCAGGTTACCCAGGTGGGCTCCATGGGTACTTATATGACCCCAGCAGATCAATCTATCGGTCTAAGCGATGCCCCTTCATTGCATGTTTCCATCCCATTACGTTTGGCAATTGAGACTGTGGGAGAGCAAACAAATCTACCTAGTGTACCACCATATTGGTCCCTGGAGCAAGTAGTGGCCGATACAACGTTAAAGATTATTAGCTGGAACATAGCAGGTATTTCCAGGAAGTTAGATCTCCCAGATTGGAATGCCCTGGTAGAGTCATATATGATCTGCATCTTCCAGGAGACCT
Organism: Lissotriton vulgaris; assembly: GCF_964263255.1. Classification (NCBI taxonomy): domain Eukaryota; kingdom Metazoa; phylum Chordata; class Amphibia; order Caudata; family Salamandridae; genus Lissotriton; species Lissotriton vulgaris. The sequence goes on from NC_141691.1 coordinate 1,012,630,143, forward strand.
GGAGTCTGGAACCCAGCCATAGAGTCGGCTACAGTACTTATTTTTTACCTGCAGTACCCCCAAGATCTGGGAGGGGTCACCCTTCAGGTGGGCTCCTAATTTGAGTGAGCATTTCTCTGGAATGTAGCATTACACAAAAGCAATGCAACTCACCAGACATCCTAAGGATCTCACTGAGAAGCCCTCACAGGGGGAGAACTCTCGAAACATTTAATATATATACCAGGGGCACTAAAGGTGGCTCCTTATCCCGTACAGTAACAATGCTAGAAAGTGAACTTAGAGATTGTCATGATGGCACTCAAGTCCTGTTCGCAGGGGACTTTAATTGCACATTCGAGCCCCTTGCGGCAGAGGATATCTTAGATCTTACTGAGGACGATGCTAGGAGGGGTATACCTACACTTGCAATCCAGCCAATAAAAAGATGGTCGCAACGGGCCATCCAGCTGAATGCACTGACTATGGAGTTTGGTCTAAGAGCAGCAAATGGCAGAACTAACTCAGATCCTTCCGGGGCCCATACGTATAACAGGGTCAACCATTCGTCAAGGATTGATTATATTCTCCTTGATCTAAGGCTTTGGCAGTTTGTGCAGGATATGGTAATATTACCAACCATACATAGTGACCATAACCTGCTTTCTTTGAGCTTGAACCACCTGTGGCCAAGCGAAAAGGGCCCAGTTGTACCAAGTAAAGTAAAGTTTATTTCAAAAGTTTATCCATCGAACTGCGGAAGGCACCTTAAGTGGCGCAAAGTTGCCCTGGATGAAGTGAAAGTTCAGTCTATAGGTTCATTGTTGGTAGCCTCAAAAAAGTGAGTTGGACACGATTGCCTTGGATCACTGTGACCCTCAAGGGCGACGGCAGTATTTCAGGATACCACTGAAACAGTGGGAAATCTATTCTTGGTACAAATAAGAGGTGGGGGCTGAGAGAGGGCCTCAGAGGCCCAAGGGCAAGCAGGGGTGGTATACATCTAAATGCAGAAATAAGAAGTCTGCTCTAATTAAGGCAGTTAAGGCAAAGTCACAACCTTTGATCCAGCAGGCTAGGAAAGAGTATAAGCTAGTGATAATAAATGCTGAAAAGGAGTGGGAGGACCAGTACTGGCAAACACTAAAAGAGGCCAGTGATGGGAGGGATGTGGGTCGCTTCTGGAACACCATAAGAGCCAGGAATAGTCCTGATAGCGATCTTATCACATGTAACATTACTGGCCAAGCATGGTTTGATCACTTTTCAAAATTGTATATGTGCAAATGATTCCGCTCCATGTAATCTGCATATATCCCCAGGAGATAGCACTACATATCCGTTCACAGTTAAGGAAGTTGAATACGCGATTAGTCGCATTGTGCCACAATAGGCAGCTGGCCCGGATGGCATCCCCGGGGACCTGTTCGTTTCGATCTGCCCAAATGGGGGAAGCTTATCCACACTTTACTTATCGCCATCGACAAAGGTGCCGCCATTCCTGAATGGTGGAAGGGGGCTGAGGTCGTCCCTATTTTTAAAAAGGGGCGTAGGGACGACCCTTCTAATTACCTCCCCATAAGCTTAATAGATTCCACCCAGAAGGTGTTGGAAAAGTGGTACTTGAGAGAATCCTGCAATGGGCTTAAGAAAATGAGATTCTCTCCGATTATCAAGCGGGATTCAGGGCTGGCACGGGACAATAGAACAGGCATTCAGACTATTGTTAATCTATTGGAAAGTGGTCGTTATAGGCAAAGGCAGTCTTTATCTCGCGTTTATTGATCTAAAGACTGCCTTTGGCCTTGTGCCTCGGGAATGCCTCTGGGGAGTGTTGTCCGATATGGGGATTCCTTCTAATATTTTGTCAATTCTAGTGAGGCTTAACGAAGGAAACTTTGCTCAAGTGAGGTGGGGCACTGAGGGTCAGAAAACTCACACAATCCCAGTGGAGAGAGGTGTCTGCCAGGGATGCGTTCTTGCTCCCACCCTTTTTTTGCTATATGTGAATGATGTGGTTGAGCACTTGCTGGAAAAACCATCTGATGCGCCATCCCTGGCGGGCGAGCAAATTCCTACCCTCTTATTCGCTGATGACGCGCTTCTAATATCTAAGACCCCTGTGGGACTCCAAAGCCTCCTAGACAATTTTCAGGCCTTTTGTACCCAACGAGGGCTGGCAATTAATACAGATAAGACAAAGTATTTGGTGTTGAACCCCCCGAAAAAACTTGGGCGACCCCCAGTACTAAATTATGTATCCCTGGAAAGGGTCACTGTATTTGATTATCTAGGTATACGCATTTCGGATACCATGCAGTGGACCACACATCTTTGTAAAAGGTTGTTAAGCCATAAGAGGGTAACGGGGGCGCTGCTTAAGGAACAGCGCTCTTCCTCAACTAGACCCATTGCCCCCGTCATCGATATTTATAAAGCAAGGGGAGTCAGTTCTGCCCTTTATGGGGCAGAGCTGTAGGGTATTTCTAATATAGATCAACTGGTAAGGTCTGAAAAGAAGTTTTTAAGGGACCTTATGTCACTCTCGCAGAGCACCCCAATGGTACCTTTGCTACTTGATCTAGGATGTCACTCTATCAATGATCTGGCAAAAGTCCGGCCGTTGCTGCTATGGGCCCGGCTGTGGCGAGTGTCGGAAGTGGCAAAGTATGCTGAGGGGTTGGCAGAAGTAATGTCGATGACGGGTTGGCATAAAATAAAATGGCTAAAAGATGTAAAATTCCTACTTGGTGAACTGGGCCTTAATGAAACCTGGGTAAGCAGGTCTTCCCCGCCGAAGGCAACTCTGAAGACCCTTTACTGGAGATGGGTCGCAACCAGAACCGGCACTGACTCAACCCATGGCAGATTAACGGAAGAGGTCCTAAGGTTTAAGGACATGGCATTTCGGGAACCCTACCTTGACATTGTTTGGAAATCTGTTGATAGGGCCTTGTACTTTAGATTTAGGGTCAGGGCTCTTCCAGTGTGTGTCTCAACTGCTCGCTGGAAAGCCCCGTCCCAAACAACAACATTTTGCCCCATCTGTAAAACAAGAACAGAATCTGTTGCTCATATCCTGTTTGCCTTTCCGGCATATGCGTCGCCAAGAAAATACTGGCGCAATGTCAGCTGTTGGGCACTAGGCACTATAATGAGGCACTGCGTATTTTGATGTCTGACACTAGGTCACTGTATGTTTGTGGTCTTTCAAAGTTTTTATCATAGTCATGGTCCAGTAGAACAAAAAGGCTTAAACAAAATGTTTAATTTGAAATTTTAAAGAATATGGTTAAATTGTGATTTTAATCTGTAAATCGTGATTTTATTTTTCTTGCTTTCGATTCTAAACTTGCTGTATATGGACGATCAAATCCCTTTTTTTAATGTGCAAATGTATTTTGTAAAATGTGATGCTTTTAAGAAATGTTTTTATTTAATAAAGCCTTATACCACTACTATATTTTCCTATAAGAAAATAGCTGCACCCGTAATGGAGAACTCTTCAAACTGGTGGTAAGTTAGTAATACTAACTTTACACTTGCAAATTTAGCCATAGGAGTCTACACCCCCTCATTTGAGGGAGAAGAGACTTTTATGTCTGTAGCTAGGGGTACATCTGCATTTGGAAATGGTGAGCAGCAAAAAGTGAAGATTTACAACTATGTGTAGGAGTAGATCTGAATCCAACTTATCCTTATGAATCGGGTTCTTAGTGATAATGGTGTATCCTCTAAATCAGTGTTTCCCAAACTGGGGTCTGCGGACCCCCAGGGGTCCTTGACACATTCCCAGGGGGTCCGTAGGCAACAGTTTTAAAACCTTGAAAGCACAGAAAAGTTTCTTTTACAATTAGCAGCTTTCCAGCAACAATAAAATATAATGCCAGTGATTAATGTACCTGCTGGAGCGTGAGGAGAGTTTTGTTCAGTTGCAGCTTTGACTTAACTAGTGTAGCGCAGAGGGTTAATGTGCCTACTGGAAAGAATGTGTAACATGCATTTTAAAAAGCAGTATTTTATGTGCATAGGTTCGTGGTTACTGCTTTTGTCACAGAGATTCTTTCGTTACTGTGCACTTTATAAGTGACAATTGTAATGTAGCAGAGGGGCCTATAAACAGTCATCAAAGAGCTGCTTGCAAACTGCATGGTACCAGTTAGTAAATTATGTTTTTTCCCAGTTATTAATTATCCTGATGCTGCTAAAAAGATGTATTTGGTCTGAGTTTGTGCTTTTCCAGACCAAGCACTCTTAAAACATTTTTTATACACACTGATTTACATGTATGATTCAATGTCTCTATATGTGTGTGATGTAAAGTGTTCTAACATCCTACAGTAGTATGAGAAATGCTATGAAACAAATGAAATACATGTGACAGAGGGGCTATTACTTCAATATAAAATACTAAGGGCCAGATGTACGATCCGTTTTTATATGCGCGAACGGGTTCGCGAACCCGTTTGCGCATGCAAAAACCTATTGAGCCATGTACATTGCCTATTTTTCGAGTCGCAATTTATTTGCGACTCGCTAAATAGGTTTTGCAACTTGCTATTTGGAAGGGGCATTCCCTTCCAAATAGCGGGTCTCAAAACCATGTACAAATGTTTTGTGGTCGCAAAACACTCGCAATTACCACCTACTTCAAGTAGATGGTAATGTATTCGCAAATGGGAAGGGGTCCCAAGGGGACCCCTTCCCCTTTGTAAATGCATGCAAAATATTTTTTTAAGGGCAGGCAGTGGCCCAGGGACCTCTGCCTGCCCTTAGAAAATGAAACGAAAGTGTTTCATTTTCTTTTTTTAAAATTCATTGAGAACGGGCTGCATTTCTTTTTAAACTGCTTTATTTAAAAGCAGTCCCCGACATGGTGGCCTGCAGAGCCCAGCAAGCCACAATACCTGGGAGGGCTGGCATTCCCAATGGGCTCGCAAATTGCGAGAGGCTCATTATTATTAATGAACCTCAAAATTTGCGTCCCCATTGGGAATCCCAAACAGTGTTAAACACACTGTTGTACATTTCATTTAGCGACTCGCAATTTGCCACTCGCAATGTGTCGCCAATTGCGAGGTGCTAAATGAAATGGTCGTACATCTGACCCCAAAATCCTTAGGACTTTGAGTATTCATTTTGTTTGCACACATGTGTATTTTTTTCGAATTACTGTTTTAATCTTTGAAATTTTACTCATACAATTTTCTTTGGGGTCCCCGGCTTCCAGTGGTGTCTCAATGGGGGTCTTCAGGAGTCAAAAGTTTGGGAACCACTGCTCTAACTCATACAGATTATTTGTCTCCAATGCTTTTTGAGGTGAGTGAGGTCACTGTTACGAATTTTTGTCTTATTAAAATGATGACACAAGATATAAAACAAGACTGCTTAAAAATGTGAATCATCATGTTCCAGCAGAAGACTGCTATCATTAATTAACAGTGATGTTAAAATCTTTAGTACAATAGTGGTAAAAAAATCCAAGGAGGGATGACATTACTTGTTCATCTTGGCAAATGTGATTTTAACTATGGTAGATACACAACAATTAACAATAATATATTATCAGGCACATGCATCAATCTCGGCATTTGCGATTCCTTAATTGCGATTTTTAAGGAATCGCAATTAAGGAATCGCAAATGCCTATGCATCAAGAAAACGCTAAATAAATTGCGATTCCTTAGAATTCCTTATTTGCGATTAGCATTTTGCGAATCGCAATTAAGGAATCCCTTCCCATTCATTCCTATGGGCCTAGAGGCCCATAGGAATGAATGGGAAGACAATCTCAATTTGCGATTCGCAATTAGCTAATCGCAAATTGAGATTGCGATTTCAAGGGTGCAGGGGTGTCCAAAGGACACCCTGTTGCACCCCTGAAATCAAACAATGCACATATGTTGTGTACACACATGCCCTAAGGGCATGTGTGTGCACAACATGAAAGTTAAAAATATGAACAAAATTGCATATTTCTAACTTTTCGCAAAATTACCATGAGGTCCAACCTCATGGTAATTTTTTCTCTCTATTTGCGAAATCGCAATTTTTTTAAGTTTCATGCATTGCTTTTAAGGAATCGCAAAATTGCGATTCCTTAAAAGCAATCGCACTTTAAAAAATCGCTAAAATAGCGATTTCTTCACTTTTAGGTTGATGCATCCCAAATAGTGATTTGGGAATCGCAAACGGCCGAATTTTGCGATTCGCACCGTTTGCGATTCCCAAATCGCTTGATGCATGTGCCTGTAAGTATCATTCTAGATTCCTGTGATGGGTGTTCATCCATGCAAAACTTTCAAACCTGTTAACGAGGTGCTCCAAACACTGGTGACGTGTTGCATAGAACAGGTATGATCAGCTGGAAGAGGCTGATCTGCTCTTCAGCTATGGCATGAGTATGTAAGAGGAATGTGTACCCTAACACTTGGCAGCTGCAAAGAGGGAAAGGGCAAATGTAGCCCTTGTCTCTTCTGATATTTACACTGGTGAATCACTTTAAACAGTTGCAAAGCCAGAATTGCATTGTATTCAGTATAACTCCCATATTAATTTCGCTATATGCAAATAGTAACATGCTATACATCAATAACCTCATTATTGTTTTTCATAAAATGTTAGAAGACCTCTAGGATTTTTGTGCGAACCTAGACCTGAAGACCAACTCAAACATGTGTACATCTTCCTGCTATAACGAAGGCATCGCAGTGTATTTCAAATACAATGAACCTCAGGTGCATGCATTAGTGACACTGAGGTTGTGCAGCAGCATAATCTCACAGATGTGGCTTGAGTGGTCTATTGAGTTTTGTACATGGCCTTAAGTCTCAATCATAGGGGAATTTGAAAGTAAGACAGTATTTTTACATTGTCTATTAAATGCATTTCAGTCTATCCCATTTATACATACTATTCATGGGTTTAGGGTGCTGGATGGACTGTTGCTTAAATGTATATGGCTTGAAATGATTTAAGTGTGCTGCTCAATGATCAGAAGAAACACCGCATTGCTATTAAGTAGCAGCATGTATCGGAGATGTTTTCATATTCTGATATGCTGCAACTGCTGCACAATGTGTTGAAATTACAGGGGTGGGTGGTAAACTCCGGTCTGCCAGCAGAGTTTGCAGAGTTTTGCCTACTTCTCGCTCCAAATACGGATTTTTGGAAAAGCTCTGCCAAACACAGTGTGGCAGAGTCTTACTCGCAAATGGCTCACCAAAATTACGTTGGTGAGGGAGAAAAAATTAGCTCTAGACCACTTCCCGGCAGGAATTATCAATGCAGGTGGTCACAGCAGGTATCTACCACTTACCTTGAGAAAGTTGCCACTCGCTTTGCAAAAGCTGCCCGCTCGAGTAGAAAACGTACTTGAGCAGCAGAAAGAAGCAGCACCCTCTAGCACACCATGTGGGTCCAATCGTGCTGAGTTTACAGCACTGGACAAGCTCCCAGTGCAGATAATCTGCACAAGCAGAGCAATGGACCGAAATTCTACCACCCGCAGAACTCCGCAGAATCTCTCCGAGTTTTTAGGTAACTCCATGGAATTCCACTGAGTTATAGGTAACTCCAAGGAATTCAACAAAGTAAAACTTTGCAAGTTCCTCCCACCCCTAGTAGAAAGCCGATGTACTTAAAATTTGGAAATTGCACCCAACTTAAAACCCATCTAAAGGACAATGGAAGGACTGCTGGGTACATATTTAAATATTCTCAAAGTGAAACAAGTAGGAAAATGCAAACACATTGGAGCCATTAAACATGCAGCTGGATCTGAATAATAATGGTTGTTGGGATAGAAATGTATCCCACATGTGTCAAACGAGCGTATGCTCCTTCCCCAGGTTCCACCATGGAAGTTTTCAAACCATTTTGTGATTGTAGCCTTAGCACACAAAAGAATAGTGTGTACACACTGAAGGCATATGGCAATGGACTGACTCCAAGAGCTGGACTCGCTGGTCTAGATGGGCACACCAAGTGCACCCTTCTTCTAGGTGAGAATGTGTACACACTTCTCGCAGGACTGATAAATACTTATAGTGGGGACGAACCTTTTTCATAAATGCAGATTGGGCTTACTTGCCTCTCCTGAAAAAGAAAGGGTTCTGCCAGTATCTTTTACCTGAGCTCTACGCTTCATCCATGAGTGACATGAATAGCGTGTGCATGTTTGCTCTGTAAATATATGACATTCTGAGTTATATCATTATGTCTGCTGATCCAAAGGAATACATTTGGAAACTCATGTGTACGATTTATTCACAAAAAGGGGGATAGAGAGAGCCTGCCAGAATAGGGGGATATAGATTAGAGGTAGTGCCGAGAATATTTCTTAAGGCCTTCAAAGTGGACCAGGCTACTATGAAACGTACGTGGAAGATAGAAACACTTTGAAATATAGGCAACAGCCTTCCCCAGAGGTGTCTATATACTGTTTTAGTGCATCCAACAGGTGAGGGAAGCCCAGCTCTTATGTGAATGTGACTTGCAACCCCCTGTCAGGAAACAAACATCTCCCTCCTCCTGCCTACAGCATTAACAGAAGATTTATATATTTTTAACCCTTTCTTCATTGTACAGCTTGTGAACGACATAGCCAGTACAGTATACATCAAGAGATATTATTAATACATAGTACATCGGTCAGAGTTAGATCTTGCACACGACCCAGAGTCAAATAGTGATGTAGGAGATCTAAGAGAACCAAAAATGTGAGGGGTGGCCTAACTTGTCGTTTGGTGTGTTCCTGAATCACAGGTGATATCTAGCCTATTCTAACCCTCTGTTGACATGTTGCCTTGTCAGTCAAGTATTTTTTAAGAGTATCCCAAATGTCCTTTGGTTGGGACTCTCTATTCAATAGTTTGCTACATGTTTCTGCATGGCCACTGTACGTGATTAGGTTTATTATCCTTTCAGCCACATTCCTCACATTAGGGGTTTTTCCTATACACTAGTACAATGCTATTTGGCATTCGCCTGACAGCAGTGCAAGTCCCACAAATGTGCACCTACTATTTGGGACTTTTTTTCACATACCCCAACAGTGCCAGCAGTTGATCTGCTACTGGGGTCTGCCCTGTCATTTTGTTTGAAAAGCTTCCCCCAACATTCATTGATTGGTGGCCATACACATGTGCATGTCGAGTGGGTAAAGTCTGCCCCAAGAGTGCGACACCTTAAGCAAAGTTTGTGTTCACACCCAAAAATACATTTTACAAGTATGATTGGTGTGTAGTTCATGCATGCATAAATAAATAAATAAATAAAGTGTAAGAATTTGTAGTGAACTAGTCTATGCTTACCATTCATGGATACTTCTGTGTTGTGTTCGCAGCAGTATAGCCATTACTTATTCAATATGTCTGTTTCCAAGTCACTCACCATCGTGCCCTGACCCTGCTAGGTTCCAGTGAGTCCCTTATCAACGCACTATACAACAGAGGGACAATTTCCTTGAGGTGAGAACTGGGGCTACCAATGATAGAATCTCCCAGGTCTTGGGCTCTCTGGGGTATGTTGGGAAACCCTTTTTAACCATCTCGCACAATCTTTTTTTTTCTTTTGAACCAATTTTATTAGATTTTATCGATATCACATACACATGTCACATCAGGATTAAGAGACTTTGACAGTATTGGTATACCCATCCATTGACTTGTGCTGACATTCCATCAAAAATTACTATCAACGGGAGTCATTGGTCCTACCTTTAAAAAAGCAATTAGAAAAATTACAATAATAATAAACATCTTGTCATATAGTGGCATCAACACATAATCACTCCGTTTACTTGTATAATTTCCATCCATCTCAGACATGCTCTGTTTTCCCGTGAGCCTGTTAATGTAGAATGTAATACCAGTAGAATCTGCTGGAGAGGCATGCATTGGGACCAGAGAGGGGAGGGAGGCATTGATTCTTGCAGATGGGAGGAGGGTAGTGGGGAGAAGAGAGGAGGTGAGGTGAGTAGGGAGGAGTATGGAAATGGAGCAGGGGAGAGGGAGGGTTAAGCACGCCAAGCATTCAAGGACTGCACCTAAATGTAGACATAAGTGTGAACTGTAACCACTGAGCTCCTCTTTATAAGTTTGTAAGTCAAATAGCAGCACCTCTTAGTCTGCTGCAAAGAGGTCTTTGCACAGTCCACAAGACTCCTCTCACCTTAGTGCCACGACCTCCGCCCGGCTCCACTTAAGTGTGTCTGTGCACCAGTGGTCTATACCTGGTAATTTCTGAACCTTTTAATGCATTGTGATATGTCTGTAGGCTATAAGTGTTGCCATTACAATGAATTGTTTTGTGGCTTTTTGCAGTTTTGAGTCCTTTAACATCCCCAACAGTGAGCCCTCCAATGTGCACTCATCCACACGGCCAGTCACCTCTGTTAATGCAGTGAAGACCACTCCCCATAGTGTTGCAGCCTTCTGCTAGCTCCAGAACATGTGCACCATATCAGCTCCCATTTGCTAGCATCAAGGGCAATTCAAGGGTGATCAACATTTGGTGGAGAGTCACTTGAGTGAGATAGGCCGTATGCAGGATGTGATGCTAAATGTACAGGAACTTAGGGTCCTTCAACAATTTCCTTGGGTTTTTTAGTGCTTTCTCCCATTCTTTCTTAGTTAGCGCTCTACCAATATCTCCCTCGCAGCTCCTACGACCCACAGACAATGGATTGTTCATGGTATACACTAGGGCATGGAAAAACCATGTAATGAGCCTGCAGCCACCACCTATAATGTAGAGTTTGTGTGTCAGGAGTTGCTGATCTGGTTCTGTGTCTGTGATGCGCCAGTGTCGCTCCAGTGCAGCTAGCAAACAACCATATGCTAAGAAGTGACCCACTGTGAGTTCAGGTTCCTCTCTTAATCTATCAAGGGGAAAAGTGTACCATCCTAAAACGGAGCACACCTGCTGCCTCCTATTCTTCCAAAACCTCCCTTCCCAGCATGTCATTGAATGGTGTGATAGAGCATAGTGGGCTTCCCGGCAAATATTGAGACATGTGTGGCATGAGTTGTAGACTGCGATAAATACTATCATTTGCTACCTGCAATAGACCATTGGCATCCTGTGGGGGTTGTGCATGTGGAATGAAGGTCTGATAGACCATGTGTTGTGCTCATGCAGTAGTGGGAAGTTCCAATTCCTCTGTGAGGCATCGTGCCAACCATCGTGCGGGCCACTGCAGCTATGCCACTAGATAATAGTGCTCAAAGTTCAGGGCTTCCAAGCCCCCTTTGTCCAAATTGTCGTCTATCTACCCTTGTTCCAAAAGAAACTATGAAAGTCTCCAGTGCTGAGTGTAGCATATTAAATGTGGATTTGGGGATATGGGCAGGAAGGTTATGGAAATAATAAAGTAAATGGGGGAGCATCACCATCTTATGTAAATACACTCTACCCTGTACTGTGAGTGGCAAGGTGCACCAAAATGCCATTTGGGGACAAAGTGATGCTTTGGCTCTGGTAAGGTTGCCATCTATAAGGTCCCCTTAGAAGTTGGCATTTCTGTGTGCTATGTGTTCTTTGCCTGCCTGATGTGTATTGCATGTCTGGCTCTGGAGTGACTGTGGGCGCCAGCGTTGGATTCCCCCAGCTGTACCACAAGGTTGCCGGCAGTTGCAATGAGGGGGAACTTTGTTTTACAGTCCCAGAGTGGGACTTGTTGTGAGGCACTGTGGTTCCGAGGCTCATTTTCCCAGCTGCACCGCAAGAGCGTGGGCAGCTGCAATGACGGGGCATGCTTAGTTTGATAATGAGGAAGGAGTGAGATGCACCCCTGCCCCATGTGCATCACGCACATTTCTCTGCTGCATTGGCAGCCGGAGGGCCTGCTGTAAGGCCCTGGGATTATCGAACCCTGACTTTGGACGAAGGGCATTTGGGATAGCCCAGACGGGCCCCAGAGGAAGGCCAGTGGGCAAGAGGTGATGTATGCACCTAGGTAGTGTTCCCATGGTCCACTTCTAAATGTGATTTATGCCTAATGAGTTTATGGATAATATATTCCACTAAGTACAGTATTTTACCAGTAGTCACTGGTTGTTTCATTACTTACCTGTTCTAACGGTTGCCCGATTGGCCCTGTCATGTATATAATCCCTGTGAAGTACTACCTAGTGCCAGTTAGCACAGTGTATAATTGTGATTATGATCTAATGTGTTTATGAGTAATACAAAGGCAATTTTTTTATATAACCTTGTGTGGAGTTTCTTTTGTGGTGTGCCTAGTGTGTCGCTGGTGTGTGTGTGTGTTGCGCAAGCGCTTTACACATTGCCTCTGGGATAAGCCCGACTGCTCGTGCCAAGCTACCAAGGGGTGAACAGGGGTTATCTTTAGTGTGTAACTCCCTTGCCCTGACTCTGTGGTTTCTGCCTGGCTTAGGCACATGCCCTAGCCAACCAGAAATCCCATTTCTAACTATGCCTAAATAGCGGAACGTGGTAATCTACAAGGAAATGCTGAGGGGGTTATCTGGATGAAGTGGGAATAGGCAGGATTTGGCCCAGTTCTTGTTCAAACCAGAAGCAGCGCAGCACAGAACCCCTGCAGTATGACCTGAACACTCGCAATATCTTCTTGGATGTTTTGGATGTAAATGTATACGTTGTCCGCATATAGTGAGACAAAAGGAGTCTCTCTATCCAGTGGAATGCCTCAAGCCTGTCCCTGCTGAGGAAGCCTTGGAGCTAGAGGCTCCATTGCTAAAGAGAGTTATGGGGACAGCAGAGAGCCTTGCTGTGTTCCTCTAGTCACAGGGAACGTAGGGGAGATATACAAGCCAAATTTGACCCCCGCTGTGGGTTCAACATACAATAGATGAATGAGCCTATATAACCTTCCGTAATGCCAAAAGCGGACAGATTTGAGAATAAGTAATCCCAGTCACCTGTATCAAATACTTCCTCCAAGTCCCCTACCATGCATGCAGCATAAGGCCACCAGATCAAAGAGAGCTTCAGCTTCCTATTCAGGTAGCGTATGTTAAGAGTGGTAGACCTTCTTGGCACAAAACCCTTCTGATCTGGATGTACCAGTCGTGGCATATGCACACAGAGTCAGCCCCCTTAAACTTTGCTCAGGATCTTATAATTAGACCCCCGCATTGACAATGCATGGTATGAGGATAGCTGTATAGGGTCCTTATCAGGCTTTGGGAGGGACAGCAACAAGGGATTTCAGAAGTTTGGACTGGAACTGGTCTTCCATTTGGACCACTTGGTACAGCTCTAGTAGTTTTGGAGCCAAATGTCATTCATATGCCTTATGAGATTACATTGGAAACCCATCCAGACCTGAAGTCTTATTGGTCGAAGCGCTCCGGATGCCCCCCCCCCCCCAGATCTCCTGCAATGTAATGGGTGTATTGAGCTCTTTCCAATCAAATGGGTCAATAAGGGGAGGAGCGAAGATGGCGGCGGAGACGGACGTGTAGTCTCCCGGCTCCGCGAGCCTTTGTTTCCCGCAACGATATCCTGATCCCTATCCTGCCATTGCGCTACAGCGGGAAGACGGTGAAAGTGCGCTGTTGTTGTTGGCGTTTCTCCGATGTCCCTGCCTGCCTGCCAGCCGGAGATATTGCCGAGCTAGTCGGACGGCCTTTCCTAGCCCTGGAACCGGGACCCATGCTATGGTGCACAGATGGCGGCTGCTGGAGCTACGTGGGGCAATCGAGCTGGGGCGGAGCTGGCATTCTAAACCACGCTACTCGCTGCAAAGAAACTCACCAGCCCCTCACGCGGAATGTAAACGTCGGCCGCTTGGGAGTTTACTCTGCCGCTTCTCTTTGTGGGACGCTGAAAGTGAGGCGCTGGGCTTCTCCCATATCGGCGTATGACCGGCTACCGTAGCTCACCCCTAAGTTTGCCCCCGCCCTGAGTCGAACAGGGGGGGACTCTTACTGTGGATCGCCCATTATTAGCTGATCTTGACTGCACCGGTAGCTTGGAACCCAGCCGTTCTATGCAGACCTCGCCCACGCACCCCTGTGACTCCCCTGGTGGGGTGGCAATGATGGCTGGCTCCGTTGAGGTCATAGTGGGTGATACCTCGGCTCAGGACTGGGTCGCCCTGTATGGACCTGAACAGTGTGCTGGACCGTGTGCCGCACCTCATACCGCGGAGACGATGGAACACCCGTCTGTGTTAACCTGCGGCTCTGTTCTCGCTGCGCTTGCCGACCTGAGAGCTGAATGGCGTGAGGGCTCTCGATTGCTGGGCAAGAAGCTTGATGCTGCCGCACTCGCAGTGGGATGTGCACCACCAGCTTGTTTTTCTCACTGCACCGATCTGCCCCCACTGATTCCTGACTGGGCTACATTGTTGCCGCGCGAGTGCACGGAGGATCGCTTTTCTGGCAGTGTTAGTGTCTGCGGACTGTTGTCCGCCTATTTCAATGACGCTACAGTGTTTCCCTCCCTGCTGGAAACTACGACCTCACCTGTGGTATCGCTACCTTTGTTTATGGCGCTGCTGGCGCAGCAACTGGTTCTCCTGGCTGCTTACGCTCTGCAAGCTCCGCTATTATTACATTGTACTCTGCAACATCGGGCGAACCTGGTAACGCCACTCCTTTGGGTCAATGGAACTGATTGTGATTGGCGATGTCCATTTTGGTTTTGGGCATCTCTTCTCTGCCGAGTGTGGCCATCTTGTTCCTTTGTTCTGTCTGAGGCGGGCTCCCTCCGGGAGCCATGTTCAGGGGGACGTTTGCGAACTGGCCAGGGCTAGGGGATTCCCTTTTACAACTTGTGCTTGATTGGCCGGTGGGGACTCGGACTGGGGCGCTTCCTCAGCACGTACTGATGTGAGATGTGATGACTCTCCCCACCTCATTTTGTGTTTGATGCTCATTGTTCTTGCTTTCATACATGGGGTGGAGTGTACATTTGTGGCTGGGGAGTCCGGGAGACTTTGGATTTGGCCCTCCTCTGATATTAAAAGGTTTCCTTTTTCTTTTCTTCCTTTCCTTCGATTCTGTATTTCGGGTTCTTTATTGGGCGACAGGCACACTGCTGGGGGGGGGGGGGGGGGGTAGGCCGTAGCCCCTGCATGCGTGTAGGGTGGGGGGTTGGGGGTCGGGATTTTAGTTTTTCGTTTTTAGTTTCTATGGGCCTTGTTTTTCTCTTCATTCTTGTGATCTTTTCTTCTCTTATTTCTATCTTGGGTCCGTGAATGGGATTGGTAGGGGGTGGGCGACGGTGGACACGGAGCATAATGCTTGGTTTGATAATCCTGTTGCACATATTCTTGAGCCGCCATGCTGCCTGGGGGGTTTCGGCTTCTGTTGTTGTTGGTTTTCGTGTGACGAAGTTGCCTGCTCATGTCTGCTCTCCTTGGTTTACTGTTTTTTTAAAAAGAAATACTTTTATATTTGGAACAAAAATCTTTAAAATTAACCTTCATTGCTCCTGTGACACGGTAACACGGCAATATCCAGTGTAACTTTAATTGATTGCCATTTTGTATTGATGTGCTACTGAGTCGCCGCATTGCTTGCACTTGTGCTTTAAATGGAATCGTGGCCGGCCTGGTGGTTGTGGGCCCGTATTTGTTCTTCTACTACTGCACAATAAAGGTTTCCAAAAATTTAAAAAACAAAACAAAAATGGGTCGATAACTGTTAATGGCACTCAGGGAAGGAAGTGTTGTATGACAGCTTGGCAGTCAACAAAAGGAGGATCATATAGGGCTTGGTAATGGGTGGTAAATGCTTTATGTATATCTATCTAATTTGTGAACAAGTGCATGAGGGTTATCCGGACCATAGTGATCAGTGAGATTAGTGTGGTGCTTTGCAAAAACCATGCTAAAAGATCACCCGACTTGTCTCCCTCTGCATGCATTTTTCCTCTGTACGCATCGAAGTCCAGACAATGTAACTGTTCAATCAGCTGGGCATGTCTTTGCAGCACTTCTATTAATGCACCATGCTTTGCATGGTCAGCCAGGACTTCAGCCTCCGATGTTTGCTGGGACAGCTTAATGTGCACCAAGACTTTCTGTAGGTCTGCCGTTACCTCCAAGACTGCATGGATACAATTGCCTCTGAGAATGACTTTCATTGCCTCCCAGTACCTTAGCTTGGAAGAAGACGCTCCCTAATTTTGAGTCAGTTTTTAAAATAGTGACCTGACTGTTGCATCTCAAAAGATCTGGTCCTCTAACATGTCACACTGTTGTCACCAGGTGGAAACCAGTGGCCGTGGCGCTCCCCAAATTAACTGGACCTGCAGGGGGTTGCGATGAGAAAAGGTCTTCCCCAAATACTGCGCCCATATAGCCAGTACATTGATGGCAGGATCACAAATATCCAGTCCAATTTGGCATGTCGATCATGAGGAGAAAATAATAGGAATACTCTCTAGAGTCAGGGTGGAGCAACTGCCAGTCTAGTAGGGACCAATGTTGGAGCCATTGGGAGAGAAGAGCAGCAGCCGTCACCACTGGGGAAGTTGGTAATGGTGGGTGAGAATGATCTAGCTGAGGGTCAATCCAAACAGTTAAAGTCCCCCTGTGTATCCATGAGATGATGGCCCATTTACTGAGCCTATTTGATAGGTGAGATAAAAGGGCCAGTTGCACTACATCGGGGGCATATATGCTCACAACAGGACAGGCACTGCGATCCACCTGTCCTTTAACCTGAAATAAGGGCCTCTAGATCAATCTCTATTGCCCTATGCCGGAAGTGGACTCCATGCATGACCCAAATGAAAACTCCTCATGCAAAACCAAAATATGTGGTGCAAAAGCCCTGTCCATGCCAGCTTTTCTGTGGGCAGGCATCTTCTCCTCCTGCGATATGAGTCTTCATTAACAGAGCAATCTGAGCGTCTCTCCTCCTAAGGTATTGTTGAACTGCAAGCCTCTTATGTGTGGAGCCCATACCATGGACATTACACATTAATATACTAATGTTGGTCATTTTGCAGCAACAACAATAAGGTGAGCACAAGGTAGAACCTCGAACCACATGACCGTGTCCACATGTCCAGATGTAGGGAATACATTCCTTGTAAAAGAAAGTGATAACACACCACATGACTCTATAAACTGTAAGACTAGATCCCTTAACTTCCCTCCCAGGGTGACCCCAGAACTAGTGGTCACCTGAACAGTTAAGAAACTTTCCCATAGATGGGGCGCTCCTGAAAGTGCACTGCCATGCACTATTATCCAAAAAAAATGCAATCCGTGGTCTACTCAGTAATACATACTTAAAGGTTGGAATCCAACAAGTGTTTTTAGAGAACTCCATATATCCCTGTTTAAGTATACTAAGTTCACTATTAGGAGTTTTAGCCCAGATATGTGATATGTCTTCTTTTAAACATGAGACTAAATATATTGATAATCATTCACTATTACAACTTTAAAACAGCAAGATATCATTCACTATTACAACTTTAAAACAGCAAGATATCAAACTCTGAATTAATTTGAATACGAGTTCTTTATGATATTCTGTGATCATATGCTAGGCCGGAGATATGTCTTGACTTTAGATATGGGGTCTGAACAGGATGCCCTTTCTTACAGCAATTAATGGTTTGATGGCACAAGATGTAGCTACAACCATATATAGATGTTTTTTCCATAACTGTTGTTGTTGGATTATGATTATCCCAGAGAGCGGGGCCTCTTCAAAACTTGAGCTGGTGCCGAGAGAGGTGAGGTCTAGTCCTCGACATGCAAAGGTAAGCATTTTCAAAAAAAATTCCTACCACTGCATTTTTAAAGTAAAAGTAGGCCGCAAAGACTTAAGGCTATGAGATGCAGATTTATTTCATCCTCACTTATCTTTCAGATGCCGCAAAGCATAATGCTTGTATTGAGGATCCGAATACTGCAATAGCAGAATCTAAACTGTATGTATGAAATCCTATGAATTGCAGCGACAAAGTTGTATTTGTCTAGGTCCTGAAGAAAGCCAGGGAGAATTATCCTAGTGGCTGAAACATGTCGACCGCTTAAGCAGTGAATAACTCATAACTGCTTCTTTTCACTTTTACACTGGTTTTAAGCAGGAAAACAATTCAGAGATTGTAAGAAAAAGGATCATCTACATACTCCATCTCTGTTGTCTATCCTATTTTAAATCACACCTTTTTTCATTTTTCTTGCACTGCACTTAAGAAAATTCCAGATAAAAATAGAAAAAGAAATAGTCCCTTTTGTATCTGTTTTCCTCTGTGAGAACTCCACAAGAGGATACAACTCATTCTTTCTGTTCCCCTCCTGGATCGAGGATGGACATGAGAGAGTTGTTCGGAAACCCAGATGATGACACTGGGCACTTGAAAGTGTAATGATGAGACACCAGTTATCCTGAGGTGGTTCTTGTCAATTCCTTTATTTTGTATATTAACCACCTTCTCTGCATCGCATCTCTTCTTTTTTGTTTCTTTGCTATTAATAAACTAGTCAGCACCATAGGCTGTTAGTGTCAGAATTGCTTCTAGAAGCACGTTTATTCTTAGACCACGGATTGCATTGTTTTTTGAGTATTAGAATCAGGGGTACTGAATCCATTACGGTCTTTAAATTTATCCCTCAGACCCTTCATTTTGTATATATGCACTATTATCACCCAGTAGCTAGATGGGGCAGCCAGTTTGTCCATAATCCTCACCACATCTGGACAGAATGCATGTCTCACTTGTACTTTGCCTGTTGGGGGGATCCTTTGATTCACAGTTTGTGTCAAGAAAGTAAGAGGGTAAAGCTTTTGTGGGCAAGCTCTCTGGGGCGAACCATACTGGCATCTCTTGATACCTCCACTTTCTGTGCCGTCACTTCTGGTAGTATCATCAAAGCATGGTATTGGTAGAGCGTGTTGATCCGATGTTGGATATGCTACCGTCTGGAGTTTTGAAAGGTGGCAAACACCGATCTGCCCATAATTTGATTGCTGTTGACTTTGTTTAAGCCTGCTCCTCCATTCACTTCTCCAGGGTAGGGCCCCCCTGCATATCAATGTCACTGGTGTTGTGAACCTTCTGTTTCCCTTGGTGTTGAGCCTGGGCTGCATGCAGCCGGTGGGCTGGTGATGATGGAGCGGAGGACTCATATCCGCACTGCTCCACCCAATCTCAAGCATTCGCTGGTTCAGTGAAAGAATAGCTCTGGTTTCTGACCATAACTTTAAGCTTTGCTGGAAAGAGCAGCGAGTAGTGGAGGCACACCTGTCTCAGTCTACGCTTCACCCCCAGGCCAGATGATGTTGCACCGATAATGTGTAATCCGGGAATATGAACACTCATACATTTTAATATTAAAGTGGTGCAGTCTTCAGGACTGCCTTCAGCAGAGTCTTCTTGTCCCTATAGTTCATTATTCGGGCTACTTCAGGCTTGGGGGAGGCCGCTGGTGGTCGTCGCACTGGGACTCAATGGGCATGCTCTACTAGAAAATGAGGAAACAGTTTTCCTGGAGCCACCTCCTGCAGTAGCCAGTCTTAGAAGAATTTCACAAGATCCGCACCTTCCACTCCTTCCAGGAAGCTCACTATGCAGAGATTATTTTAATGAGAATGACCCTCCAAATCTTCCCTCCTAGCTTCCAGCTCCTGGATCTCAGTGGCGAGGGAATAAACATGTCTCACCAGATCCCTCATGCTCGGGCTGATCTCTGTGATCACACTTTTGGCATGGTGACCCGATATGTCAGTTTCATTGATCCTTATGCAGTAATCCCAGTTCTTTTGCCAATGCATTGACTCTAGTACACAGATCCTGCCTGGTATCTGTGATAGCTTCAAATATTTCTTCAACTTTAAGATCTGTGTGTGCCACCGACAAGGCATCCAATGGCAGGTCCTGTTCAGTGAGGCCTGTGATGTTAATGCTTCAAGGCTCCAACTCCTAGGGTCCTGACCCCCCCTCCATGCCCCATTATCAGTCTCTGCCTGTAGACCATTATGGCACCTGTTCACAAGACCTTTTCTGACAGGAACTACAAAGGGCATGATGGAAAGTAAAGATGGACCCACCAGGCCCCCAATTCTCCTACAGACCAGCCAGTGGGGCAGCACGAGCAGTGCCACAGGAGAGGGAGACTCAGATCCCAAAGGGCTCTATCGTGAGTGGTGTTTCTGCACTGAATGCAATATCTTAGTATGGTTCTAAGAGTCTAGAGCCTGGGTCGATCTTCACACCACTGCCAGTATCAGACCTCACGTTGAGTCCAGCAAGCCTCATGGCAGGACCCACTTCACCCCTGAGTCCAGTAGAGGGGCACGAGCAGTCCTGATGTCACCCCAATGAGGACCCTCCGGTCACTCCAGGGGGGGCGGAGGACCTGCTCCCCACCAGAGATAGGCTTCACTAGGAGCCAAGGTCAACCAGGCTTAAGGCTCTCCGGAATCCTCCGCACCCTCTTCAGTGTACACTGTCTCAGACGGGGCCCCAAATTTCAAGACATGCTTTGCCGGTCAGCTCCACACCCAAGTACGCATGGATGGGGCTTCCAGTACCCACCCCTCAAAACCAACAGTCCGGCAAACGCAAGATGTCAGATGGGTGTGGGACAGAATACAGGAAAGAATAGTTGGGGGGGAGTGGGAATCCTAGCAGCCCCAGGGGCCGCAGTCACACAGCTGTATGTATGCCTTGGTGGCACCCCAAGTGGTTTGGCACTCAGCATGATCTTCAGTGCTCACTCAGCAACAGTTGCCACTGCCCTGGCAATGGCCAAAGAGGATTAATTCAAGGCAAGCAACGTCATGTAGAAAGGGAGAGATGGAAAAAGATAATCTCCAGTGGTTGCCAGGTCCCTCTTGCCTATTGGTACTCATGGCAGCCTCTACACAGCCTCACCGGCTCAAGGGCATCTGGTCTCCTGTGCTACCCTATGAACTCTGAACCAAAGTCCCATTCACGGGCGGAGGAGTGCAAGTAATCCACCAGTGCTCTACCTCATACCGGTCAGTTCCCTAGGTCTCCCAAAACTGCCATGTTCTGTGCTGTCTCCGGTGCTGAGGTGCCCTCCCTTTTGAGCACCAGACCATGCAGTAGGCGGCACAGGCCCAGAGAGGTCCAGCATGTCAGTCTGCTCACCGTCCTCAGAGGAGTCTGTAAAAAGACTCAAATGGTGCCGCAACAGTTCTGCACCCTAGTTCAGCTAAAAAAACAGGGATCCCTAGGTGAAGATGGTGGGGAGCAATTATGGATCTTGAGTCTCCTGATGCAGCGGTCCTCGAACCTATCTGCCATCTTGTTGGGGCTGGCTTCACCCCTCTCGCAATCGATAATCCATATAATGGTGACACACTGAGGTAGTTTGTCAACTAAATAAATGTATCTGTGCATAAATCCCCCAGAGTATGGAATCTTAGGCATTTGGTGGCTAATAGTTCAAATGTAACCTCAGGTTTTCTAGCTAGTGGCACATGCGGGAAGTATATGACGTCAATAGCGAATACTTCTCCAGCCTGTGCCTTGACCACACTGAGCAGTTGACTGTATGTATTTTATCTTTGGGCCTTATCATATTTTTGAACATCACAGCATTAAGCTCATTTGGGCTAGAAGTCTCCTCATCCAGCCGTCTATCTGTAATGTGTCGGAAATTGCGGAACCAATGAGCAGAGAATTGTGCCTGGGCTATTAAGTAGTGTACTTTGAAGTTTGGTGCAGCAAACCCAATATGCCCACAGGGGCTTTGTATTGTGGGACAGCTTATTCAGGGCTGCTTCCCTGCCCATGCTGATGTTTTCCATGAATGTCTGTAGTCGGTTGAAAAGCACCCTGTTAAGAGTTACAGGGACATTTTGAAACAGAAGGCAATTTACACAAAGAGGCTGAAGCAATTTGCTATTGCACCTATCACTCTGTGGGTTCCAAGTTATAGTGAATAACAATAGTGCACAGACTGGGCAAGCCAGTCCCGTTTGCCCCACTTTGAATGAAAGCTAAGACTTTTCATATGCAAATTATAGAACTTCTTTGGTCCAGCGCAACATTCTGATATACAAAATCATGCAATTTCTGACATATAATTCAGTAATTTGCTACGATGCACAAGTTCCAAAGCTTTGTTCCATAGAAGTTTATTTATTTATACATGCTCATCTTCTTGATTTGAATGGAATACTTTTTTTCTTTTTTAATGCAGTTCAAATGGAGCCAATGTGTTTCATCCGAAGAATTTTTCAGGGTTTTTTGTATATGTTCTTCTAATTCAGCTAATGTAATCTGGTGTTTTGTTTGTTGGATGTCCCTTATATGGAGTCTGTGCTTTGTGTCAACTAACAGAATTATGTACTATCACAGAGGAGAGTATAGGTAGAGGTGCAATATTTTCCTGTGAGTCATAACCTGTGGGACTGTAAACGTGTCCTGCAGCAGCACTGCAGATATATCCACAGACCTAGAATCAGCATCTGAACTTGCTTTTATCAAACCTGCATGACCTATGCTCCAACTGGGGGAGTCTCTAATCCCCATCAGATTACCATAAACATTTTTTTAAAACAACAAGGCTTCTTTGGGACAGCCTCCTTGATTATTGGAGCAGTGGGGCTTGGGTTTACCCAGTGCGACTGCCTGAGGAGTCGACCAGTGCCAACTGCAATGCCTACAGAGCCATAGGACACAAAATATCATCACCCAGCCCGACTGTAAATAGTGCTGTTGGACCAAGAGTTTAGTGGACAGGGTGCTCCATTAAATTTGTGATGGAGTATCCTTTGCATAAAATTTTAACTTTGGCCCTCGGCCCTTAGTCCTTTTCGTCTGAGGCTCTTATGGAAAATATATTTACTTTATTCCATTGTTCCTTTCTACTCAATTTAATCAGAAGCAGGTCTGGGAGTGATCAACACACCTAGGCTTCAAAATGGTGGTATCGTTTGTGGGTGAAGTAATGTTAGTTTCTGATCAACATACAAGAACGTGTTCTAGTGAAGACATGAGGCCCAGATGTACTTAAGTTTTGTTTAGCGATTTCCAAATAGCGATTGCATCGTAATCGCCAATTGGAAATTTTTATTTGAAATGTATGAAAGGGTTATATTTTCTTTCTGTGATTCGTAATCGCTATTCTGGGATTTCCTAATCGGGACTCGCTAAAACGTGAATTGTTATTAGGAAATCTCAAAGAAGAAAAGTCTAGTTTTGGTAGCAGAGTGAGGACCTCACAGCAAGGAAGTCAATAAATTCATTGGGATAAGGTATGGCAATACGTATACTCACTCATGGACAAGCACAATCAGGCCGACCAAATGGAAGCATATCAAAACCAAAATACGCCACAATGCTACTAGGTGTAATGTCACCCATAAAGCTATGGGTATCTTGCATGTAAAATAACTATACGTAGTTGAACAACCAAGAGCTTTCTCACACTAAATTTTAGACCCCGTCAATAACCCAAACGGCTGTGTACCTAAGTACACGATCAATAGCATCAAAAAAGTGGTATGCAAAACATTAGCTTCAGGAGCAACAGGCTGAAATAGGCTCTCAGCCCAGCAGTTCAAAGATGATTCAGCTGTATGACCTGCAATACTTTCTCCACTGTTCAGCACATGTTTCAAATTCCATCAAGTTTCCGACAGCTAGAGAGGATCAATACTGCCTCTAATTTTTAAAAAGAGCGACAGACAGAACCCCATCAACTATCGCCTGATCGCATCATTGGACGCTGAGGCCAAGATCTATGCCTCTGCCATATTAAGAGACCTTGATACCTGGGCAACAAAAAACCCAATAATTCCCTTTTGCCAAAAAGGCTTTAGACCTACCTTCTCCACACTGGATAACATAGTTACCCTATCCTACCTCGTCCACCAGATGAACAGCCAGAAGTCTTCAGCTCTTTATGCATGCTTTGTGGGCTATTCATCGGCATTCGACCTGGTGGATAGGGGCATTCAATGGAGAAAACTCCAGGTGAGGGGCATCCCAAGCGAACTGCTCAATGCCTTCATATCACTGTATTCATCAACTTGGTGAGGGCCAAGCTGTCAGACATTGCATTAACCAGGAAGATCAACACTGACCAAGGGCTAAAGCAAGGGTGCATCCTAGCTCCAATGATGTTCAACCTATACACAGTGGGCATGTGGCTGGCATTAAACAAGGCCAATTTAATTCACCCAAAAATAAGAACAACCAATATCATGATATTGCAGTATCCGGATGACATTGTTCTGCCTGACAACTCAAAAACAGGAACCCAGAGAGCCCTAAATGCCCTTCATACATACAACACAGCAAATAAGATGATAGTAAACACATTGAAAGCAAAGGTGATATAATTCGGAAGGATGCACAAGCAAACAAATTATAACTTGTCTCTTGGCCACTTAACAATAACAGGAGCAAAATCTTATAACTATCTGGGCATATAGTTCTCTGCAAATGGTGCACCTAAAACACATTTGAGTCACCTAAAGGATAAGGCTGCACTAATTAGCACCAGACCCTGCCAACTGCACTCTGCCCCCAAAAGCCCCACTTCAGCCCCAATTTTAAAAGTGCTCAGGGCTGTATTACGATCTGCAATCACCTACGGCAGTGAGGCCTTCCCAGGCCAACTCATTTAAACTATGGAAAAACTACATCTAAAAGTATATAAAAGAGTGTTTAGGTTGCCTTATTACACCAGGGGATCCCTGGTGAGACTTATATTTGGCCTGGAGGCATTAATTGGGCTAGCTGGGGGACATTTCTAAAATATTACTATAGATGCATCTCAGGCCATGCCCTGCACCTTAATATCTATGCATCAGAACATATTCAAAACTAAAAATAGTCCTTGGTCCAGCTATTTAATGGCAGCAGCAGGCACTCTCCAAAAAGATTTGACCGCACTTAACGCTTCATCACTTACGCACACAGCAGTAAAAAATGAACTGAAAAACATAAAATTCCTATTGAGTCCACGGACATTTGAAAACATCAAGTCCACATGGCCACTAAAGTCCCTGGCAGCCTTGTACAACACTAACTGGCCTCAAGGCACAATCTTATCCTAATTGCACATTCGGGAAAGCCTGCCTAACCCAAATTTGTATGAGATGATGCTGGCTTTACAAATTACAGATTTCAGTCCAAACTGCTGCTCCTCTCCAATATCTGTAAGTGCAGGCTGTGTGGTTACAAATCTGGAACTTTCACACACTTACTCTGTTGCTTCCCAATGTTGCTCCACTTAAGGCAAATATTACTAAAGCCCCTTTTTTAATTCATGGCTTAAAAACATGCAACAATGCCATGAACTAGATTTTTAGGACGATGGCCCCCTTCGAACTGGCACAAAAAGGCACATATTTTAAGGTGGTGTAGGGCCTTCTTAAAGAAGTACAACAAAGACTAGAGATGCTTGCCGACTGACAGCTTTCTTCACTATGGACAACACACACCTTATAGCCTGACAGTTTTGTAATTGGGATTTAGCTATCAAAATGTCTCTAATTCAACTGTATTAGATCTCAAATCATGTTTCCTTTCTTTTGATATTACAAGTCTGTCTGTGCTAGATTGCTCCACAATAATTAACTGACTCTTACATATCTTTCACTCTAGCTTACCTGTAATTAATTTTAAACAGTTATATTGCCTCAAAGCTAACTAATGCAGACCCAGATCATGTGTTTTATCCCTTGATAGCATGCATCAGTTATGTCAGAGGGTATCACAATGACTTATGCACTTTTCTTTCTCTTTTATTTGTATAACATGCCTTTTAAATGTTTTATATTGTCAAGGTTTCAATTAACCATACAATAAAAGCTTTGGTATCAGTGGTAAAGTCAATAAATAGATCCCCTTCCTCATGTCATGTAATTCAGTGGAAGGTAATGATTTTCAGGAGTGTGTATGTCTAGTCTTATTGGAATTTCGAAATTTAAAGAAATGGGGACTATGTCAAGGGAAGAAAGCTAGAAAAGATATTGCTGGCAGAAGGTGCAAGATTAAGTTTTCAGAGAAGGAGCTGGATGTCCCTAGAGAGGAGTGTGTGCCCCATAAAAAGGAGCTCTTTGGGAAGAGTTTTTTTAGCATGCCAGATTCACAGAAAATGTAAATCTGGACTGACATCCTGGACATTGTCAATCCATTGATGTCACACAAGTACCATCCTGAAAAAGTCAAAAGGTGGTACGATTTAAGATTTTGAACTAAAGAGAAGGTGGCAGCCTTAGGACCATGTCAGCAGACAGCACCAGCAACCATGGACACTCTAACTGAGGCAACAATACAGCCAGAGAGTGATGTGGGTCTTTTCAATTTAATACCTCATATCCGGCATAGACAACTCAAGGTAACAATATAAAATGTGTATGTATTTTCCCTAGATTTATAAGCTAATTTACCTAATAATGTAATTGTGGTGTGGAGAAATAAATCCAATTGTATGATTTTTTTAACTTTCTAGAAGTATATGTACATTGTTTGATCTTTAAACAATTTCTCATTCAAGTAGACAGTAATGAGAAACGCAGATTTAACTCAAATGTTATATTGTTTCAAGTAAAGAATAAACAGTATATATAACTATATTTATACATGTGTCACAAATGTGTCACAACAGATAGAGCCTGCTATAGAGCTAAATGCCACTATTTAAAGACATTGTGATATTGAGGAATCCACAGAAAGATCTTCCACACAGACACCGCAAGTCTCACCCTAAAGGAGAGCTAGAGTGTACATATGCATCAATTCACCAAAATGTCAGAAGTGATATCACATGCCATTTGACCTTTACTTTGAATCTCATACACATGCCTACCACACATTCATGCACTCTCACATAAACGAAACCTCGCCCGCAAGCATACATACAACATATATTTAAAAGCATTTTTACTTACCTTAGCTGCCAAATTGTGTCATATTTCAGCCACTTGTACGGATGTATGTCGTTACAACGCATACTTTTACAACGCATACCTTTACAAAGAATTTTTTACACCACAACATCCATTACAACGCATTCCATTACAACGCATGCCATTACAACTAATTCTTTGAAACTACCTTTACAACGCATTCCACTACAACGCATACTACATTTACAGCGCATACCATTACAACGCATACCATTACATTGCATGTATGGTAAGTATTGGATAGTGTAGGGGTAAAAATTTCTATTCTAACTCCAGGGGGTGCAACAGTAGGGTAAGTGTTGGATAGTGTAGGGGTAAAAATTACTAATTTAACTCCAGGGGGTGCAACTGTAGGGTAAGTATTGGATAGTGTAGGGGTAAAAATTACTATTCTAACTCCAGGGGGTGCAACAGTAGGGTAAGTGTTGGATAGTGTAGGTATGCGTTGTAATGGTATGCGTTGTAATGACTGCGTTGTAATGACATGCATTGTAGTGGTATGCGTTGTAGTGACATGCGTTGTAATGATTGCGTTGTAATGGCATGCGTTGTAATGGATGTTGAGTTGCAAAAGTTCCGTTGTAAAGGTACTGCGTTGTAAAAGTTGCGTTGTAAGTGTTGTTTCCCACTTGTACTCTACGTTTTATTACACGTACAATGAATAATATGATTCACTATTTGATTAATTAAAAAATTGACAGAAAACCAGGAAAGTGGATCCCAACCAGTGTCCATGAGGGTAAGCTGCCCCTGTTTTTCTAGGCACTAATGTTGCCACCTCTGAGGCCAGGGGTCACAAAGGCAGTGCCAGAGGTCTCAAGGGGCAAGCAAGGGGTTGCAGCTGCAACCCCTGGCGATCCCTAAAGGACGTCCATGCAGTTTTGCCATTCCCGGATTATGACCATGTCGCACATGAAATAAACACAGGTGGAGAAACCAGCCAAACATCCTTGAGAGCCAGACAGATGCATTGCACAGTGTTGTAGTGTTGTTGTAATGCCACAGCTTCTCAGAATACTGGTGCTTTTGTAGTGGATGATGGTACAGAGACATCTCAGTTGTTTGGAGGGGTCAGAGGGTCAATGCATTCTGTGCAGCGGCTGCAAGCAAAACATATAAAAAGTGTAAATCAACAATTATTGTATATGAATCGACAATGTCGCACTTGTTTGATGGCCAAGAATGTTTTAGAAAAACAGTTGAGGATGGCCAAATTATGATGAATTAGAACTTAGCTAAACTTTCAGAACCTGTGGACAAACTCACAAGAACAATGCAACAGCACCATACAATGCAAAGGCATGGGCATCAACAAGACATGCTGTGGTTTGGTATACTGGGCAGTTCCATTAACCATCTGACACAGGCTACTACCACATTATCCAGACGCACTGTAAATGTACGAACTGCGATGAGTCACAGCATTAGCCATGTAGCACGTGGCTTAGTGCAGGTCACATCTGCCTTGGAAGATATACAAACCAGTACCATATCAGGCCATGCAGATTTAGGGGTAGGTGAGGGTGAAGATGTATCAAGCCTAAGTAGTCTCTCAGTGCCTGATGTCTCCAACCTTAGAGCACATACCAACATATGTCTTCTACAGATGTTAGTGGTACTCCAGAGGCAGGTACTGCTGAAAAATAGTGCAAACAGAGCCACAGGAAAACACTAATATGTTTTATTTTCTCATGTGCTGTTTAAATATGACTATTTGGTTTTGAAAAGCAGACAACTATATAGGCCAAATGTTTGTCTGGATACAGTAGTTTTGCTTTAGTAAAAAATAATATGATGCTCGCTTAATAAAAGGTATTTTTGAAGTTTCAAATCATAACAATCAGGTATTCTTATTAACCTATTTTTGATTCATTAACCCTAAAAACAATTGTTTGTAATGTCTGTACGATGTGCTCTACCTCAATACCACAATAGCTATCCTGTTGGTGTTGTATTTGTGGTTTTCCTTCCTCTGATGATTCAGTGATATATATCTGTACGGTAGTGGAGCATTCCACCACTCCTGTGCAGAGACCTGAAGTATTCCAAAGGTCCTCTCTATAACGTTTTGTGAGCACAACTTGAACTTGAGTTTAATATGGTGTTATGATCCAAGGCCATAATGCCATTGCACTGCCTCCTAAAGAGTAAAGGAAGATTACATGTGTATGGGTTATTACTTTGGATGGTTAGGTGGATGTTAAATAATTTTATAGGATTACAAAGCACAAAATCTTTGCCAAATTCACCTTGAAACTGCCTATGATATATCCCACTGTGACAGAACATATAGGAATCATGTGTGCTGTTGAAATCGGTCAACAGGGTCCGTTATTGTACAGAGGAATCACCCACAACTTGTATGATGAGAGAGTGAATGTGTTTCTGGTTTGATGGCAATATGTGCACCATCAATACATCCTATAACATTTGGAAAATGTGCCAGGCAATAAAGGTTTGGTATTTTGTAAGTCCTGCTGAGATGAAAGAAAATAAATGGAATCATTTATTTTGGATGTCATCATAACAAGAAACCTATCTAAAAAATGCAACAACACACTTTGGGACACTCCCTCTGATTATGCTATTACTCCCTGGTAACTTTCAGAAGGTAAAGAAAGTAGGTGACACAATGCCTGCACATGCAGTGGAATAGCATTATTTCTGTCTGTTGTGTACTGAATGAGCTAAACCTTTACTTATCTAATATCTCCTCCTCAGTTTGATCAAAAAGATTACTCTAATCTTTAAAAAACATCTCCTGTCTCCTTCTCTGCATTCCAGCAAACACCCTCCTCCTCCTTCTCATGATATATTGTAGCTTCTTTATATCAGTTGCACCTGATTAACCCCTGACATGATTTGGTGATTGTTGGACCTGGCCTTCTCTGCAGAGTTGCCACCAAACGATTTGTCTTTACCCTCCACTTGCTGCTGAATTTGGTTTTGTTGGCCTCAGGACTCTGTGCACTTTACCACTACTAACAAGTCCTAAAGTGTCTCTGCTGTCTTCTTAAAACATGGTAGAATTAGCTTTTACCCAATTCCAATATTGAAATTAGGTCCCTAGTAAATAGGCAGTAACTTTGCCCACGGCCTGTGAATTTAATACTACCAGTGTGCCCGCAGTACTGATTGTGCGACCCACTTCAGTATCCCTTTAAACATGTCTCATGTCTGCTATTGCAACCTGTGTGTGCAGTTTCAAGCTGCCAATTCAACCTGGCAAAATAAACCAAGCTTGTAGAGTGTAAGCCAGTTCTTCTTGATCTCAATTCATTATTTTAGGGGAAATAAACTAGACACTACACACAAAAAATATTTTTCCTCTCTCTCTTATTGACGTCTACATTAGAAGGTGCACAGCTGTAAGAGTGTATCTATTTCCTACCCTTCAAGCTAACTATTAACACACAATGGTGAAAAATCCAGGCCTAAAATTTACAGAAGAGGATATAAATGAGATCCTAACACATCCACTGTTACTCTCTGACTTCAAAATTACACAAACCATTTCACAATCCACAGACTGGGAGAAACTCACAGAGCAAAAAAGAAACAGGATCAGAATGATCCTACATGGGATGATTCTGACTGAGTATTTATGCAGCAATACAGCCTCAAAAGGCCTACTGGTGACCAAGCACCCAGAATCTTTCTGGATGATCCTGCATTCAGGAAGGACTGGTCACAAATAGCATGAAACTGTACAAGGGACTGGATAGTCCTGTTATAAAAACAGCCAAAAGACTCTCTGACGCTATGCTAATAGAAATGCAGATCAGTAAGAACCAATTTAAGATGACCATAACCTCCTTAAAAAAGAAATGAGCTGAGACCAACAAGGAGATGAATAAATGTAAAGAATACTTGACACAGTCAAAAATCACAAAGTTCCAGAAGGATCTTAAAAGATTTGTGTACACCAAAGTTTATCCGTACGCGAATGAGAACTACGTCGAACCAAACAAACAAGACACACTATCAGACATCTCAGGGGATGACACGTCGATGAACAGGGGATCCAGCACAGGTAGCAGTCGAAGATCAAGAGGGAGAGGCAAACCGCACAGATGGCTACAACCAAGGGAATCATACCCCCAGCAAGGCCAGAATTTCTTCCCCACAAAATTCAACTACCCACCCAAAACTCCTTTCTTTGGATGGCATCCCCAATATCACCAAGGACCCCAACATTTCTTTCAACAAAACCAACAACCGCCTTTTTTAGAGAGAGGCAGGAGAGGAGGAAGGAGGAGGAGAAACACCCCATGAGTCCACTGGCTGGAGGAAGATGGACCAGTGGGATCACACACCAGGAGCAAGTCCAAAGAAGATCAAACAGGACAGAGCCGACAGAAAACATTGAAAACGCACCAAGAACCGTACCTAATATTCAACCTTTTTCAACAGTTTTAAAAAATACAGAAGAACGGGTTCTGAACAAAGGCTTGAGCTTTGTGCTACCGCCTACCTCTACAAGTTTAGATTCCACTGTGAGCTAGTGGAATCTTTAACCAAATTAAAATTAAAAGCTTTCTTTGAAAACATTACCCACAATGAAATTACCACAGATACAACAAACATGAATGAAACAGGATTGACATTGAAGTCAACCTTCTGCCCCCTTCCACAATACCAGTGGAGATCACTGCCTTTGAACAGGCGGTCTACAACGAGGTAGAAGAGACCTTAGAGAAAGAGACCTTCCAGAATTTGACAAAAGAAGAATGGGAAGCCTTACGTAGCCTCCAGAATAACACCAACATCCTCATCAAACCTGCCAATAAGGGAGGAGGCATAGTCATACAAAACAAAGAGGACAATACCAAGGAATACAGACGCCTTCTTGATGACAACCAAAATTACAGACAACTCAAAGAAGATCCAACAGAGAAATTACCCAGGACCATCCGAACAATGGTGAAAGAAGCAGAGACAAGTAACTAAATCTTTAAGCAAGAGGCAGAGTTCCTGTGCACAACAAAAAGCAAGAACCCCATACTTCTATACAGTTCCCACGATACAAAAGGAGACCAGAGCACCTGCTGGCCTATCCATTGTGTCGGGAATGAACTCCCTTCTGCAACCCCTATCGCGATTCTGCAACTTTTTTCTGAACTCATTGGTACAGAAATCAACCACCTACCTGAAGGACACCAAGCATCTTCTAATTCTCATTAAAGACATACTCTTTGACCCAAACAACCACCACCTAGTGGGTCTTGACATAGAGAGCCTATATACAAGTCTTCCCCAAGATGACACCTTGAGAGTCACCAAGCAAACACTGGAAGGAATAGAGTGGGAATGCAAAATACCTAGAGAATTTGTCATGCAATGCACCACCCTTTCACTTAAGGAGAACTTTTTTGAATTTGAGGGGGACTCCTTCCTACAAACAAATGGAATATCGATGGGCATCACATTTGCCCCCAGTGTGGCAGGCCTATATGTATACCACTTTGATACCACACACATCCTGACCCCCAAAACCCATTCAAAACAAACATCAAATTCTGGCATCGTTTCATTGACAACATCTTGATGATTTGGATAAGCAAAGAAGGTACTCTTGCAACATTTCTCACATGGCTAAACAGCTCTGATCCATACTTGTATTTCACCTGCACAGTAAACAATATAATGCTGTCATTTCTGGACCTGACGATACGAGCAGAAGAGGGTGCATTACAGACCACTACTTTCTACAAACCCACAGCCAGAAACTCCCCACTCAAATTCGATAGTTTCCATCCCCATCCACTTAGGGAAATCCTACCATATGGCCAATTCCTCTGGATCAGAAGGAATTGTAGCAGTATGGAGGATTTCAAACAACAATCAGCAGACCTAGTAGAGAAACTCAAAATATTGGCTCATCAAAGAAGAGAGCACGAAACCAGAACAGGGAAACACCACCAGAAGAAACTCATAGACCTGATGCAGCCATCCCACTGACATGTGTCACCACACATAATACAGTCTCAAATAGAATTACCAAGATCATCAACAAAAACTGGAGAATCCTTAACACAGGCAAACTACAATGGGAGAAACCATTATTTTCCTTCAAAAGAACAGAGAGCTTAAGGGACTGCCTCATCTCCACATGCCCAAGACAGACCCATACCATCAGAGACAACACTGTCCTTAATGGGTGGGTCTTCAGAATGTAACGGCCACTTTCCCTGTGGGAAGTGCTGTGTGTACCACCTGATCATAACCACTAAATCACTAGACTTGGAAGAAGGCAAAACTTGGCTCCTCAAAAAACACACTAACTGTTACTCCACAGACATCATATACCTGATAGAGTGCCCATGTGGCCTCCGGTACATTGGTATGACGAGCAGGAAAATCAAGACCAGAATTGGTAAACAGAGGGGCAACATACGGTGCAAAAGAAACACCACCAGAATGACAGACCACTACATTACAACTGGATATTCCCTCAATAACCTAAAATGGGTAGTAATAGAGCAAATCGAAGTGAGAGCCGGCACAGAGGAAAATCTACTCCTACAGAAGGAACAACGTTGAATTTATTGCCTGTCAACCCATAAAAACTGGTCAAATGACAATATCCCATGGAATGCGCACAATACTGCTAACCATTTACCCACCACTAGTAAATATTGCCAAATGAGACATAACAAGGTTATATCACCATCTATAGGGGCAACCTCACATCCCCACCAACAGAATAGAACACCTACCACTGTGCCGTAACGACAGATCTCATCCACGCATTCTGACCCGGGTAGAAGCTTGAGACAGGATCCTAAACATGTGCTGGTAACTGACTAGCCTTTGTCAAAATAACCCAAAGTTCTCCAACGGGGTAATTACCAGATACATAATGATTACCATGTCAGAAACATAATCATTATGTTATTTTTTTTCTCACCTCACTGAACAATTCACTCTTAAAATAATTGTTCAAACAATCCTCTACCACTACAAGGCAGAGTCTTTTCTCATACTCTACCCTCTAAACCCCTGCCACACTTCGAGTGACGCAACCACGTCTCTGAATGACATGACCACGCCTCCGCGTGATGACACGGTCACTCCGAATTACCAGCAAAGAGGTGGCAGGATATCACATATATAAAGCTGATCCCCGAACGAGATTAAACACAGACGGAATCCCGATTCAAAGGCCACAATAGGTATGTTGGACTTGGCCCTTCTGGCAGGTTCACCCCTGAACATTTTTCCTGGTGTTATCAAATAATTATAGTGATGTATTGGTTTCTGCGCACTTTCACTGTGTCCCAGTGGAAAGTGCGTGCGCACCCTGAGTGCGTGGAGTGAGGTTGGCCTGCCCTCCCATAGGAATGCATGGGGAATGTCTGTGTCCCTGGTAGTTCCTGATGCGTGAGGTGTACAGGCTCGAGTCTGGTATGTGCGGACTCGTGTGATTGAATGCTGCGCAATGATATGTGCGGCGTGTATGTGTCTAGTGTGGAAGTGCCACTTCTAGACACGGGGGTGCGTGTGCAGTGAGTGTGTTGGCACGTGATTGGCTGGAGCTGGCTGGTGAGCCTGGCTCCAGGAGTCTGGATGGGTCTGCCCGGTGGTGAGTGTGGAGATTAGCATGCTGATGGCTGGGGAGGAGTGCACCTGGGTCCTGAGTAAAGCTGGGCTTTCCCCACACAATGCTGGCTCCGCCCCCTGTGGTGCATCTAATGTCCCTAGCCCTGCCAGTGAATAGAGTGAGGGGCTGAGCACATCAAGAGTGCTCCCAAACCAGCTGCACCTGGTTTTTCCCCCACCCTGCACCTTTAGACAAAGGAATTCAACGTATAAAAAGGGGCTGTGTCTCCTTCCAAAATGTTCTTATTTCCAACTTGAATCTTACCAGGGGCATGCTGCTGCTGGGGCCCGGGGGAAGGCTTGCCTCCCTGGGCCCTGCCCAGCCCCTGGACTGCTGATGTCCTGGACTACTGAAGGACTTTGTTGCTTTCTTTTAGGATCCTGGAGCTGGGCCTTGCTTATAGCACCTGGGAGCGCTTTATCTTGCTTATTGCGCCTGGGAGCGCTTTATTCTGCCTCTAGCGCTTGAGAGTGCTTTATTTTCCCTTTTGCGGTTGCCCACGCCGCGTATTGCCATGTGTCTGCCCCTTTGTTTGACCCCTGATGGGTGCCCACCCCGCCAGGTGCATTGCCGGAATTAATTATTAATTTAATTGCAACGGGAGCCCATCCCATGCTTTGGCGGATAAATTGCAGCGCTGACCTCGGCAGCGCGACTGGAGCCAGGGGGCTCGTCAGTAGGTCCAAGTTGCCATTGGCTGTCACAAAGAAGAGTTTCCGCAGTCGCCATTGGTTCCCCTGCAGGAGGCTCGTCAGTAGGGCCGCGCTGGAATTGGCCCAGGCGCCCCTGAGCCTCCCGAAGGCCACACCGCGATTGGCTGCCTACCCCGCCACGTGACAGGGAAAAAGCCGGCAGAGAAAAATTGCCGGATGCTGCCCGGGACTCCCGTGAGCTGTTGGGGTGGTCCAGCAGAGAGCAGAATTCCCTGAGAGGAGGAGAGGTTTCCCCCTCTGGAACCGCCACGTTGAGAGGAGGCAGCGGGACGTTGCTGCTCCACCGAAGGCAGCACAGACCGAGAGGAGGATCTAAACTGGACCTGAGTCCTGCCCCTCCCAGAGCTGGTGAGTGAGGGCTCAAGGGGGGCGGGGTGGTGCTGGTCAAGGCCCCGAGAGGCCGATGCTGTTATTAGGCCCCCCCTGGTTGTTGCAGGGTCAGAGGGTCCCTTGAGCATTTCTAGGCCCCACCGTGGTACCGCGGCCGTAGTTAACCTGGCAGCTGCCCGGATGGCTAGAGGGCAGCTGCACCGTGGCCAGAATTGGTTACCTGGGCCCTGAGAGGCCCATGCCTTGTTGTTGGCGGCATTTCACGGGGTAGAGTGGCCCCCGTTGGCAGCGAGCCACTCCCCCACGTTGTCAGCATTTCTTTAGAGCCCCCGAGGCTCTCGGGGGCATTGTTGTGCTCAGAGCCCGAGGCTCTTAGGCTCCCAGTTTGCGCAGTTTTGGTTCCTGAGGGGCTAGTGAGAGCCCCTGGCGCAATTTGCTTCCCAGCTGCCCAGCAATTAGTGGGCAGCTGAATCGTTTAGGTTTCTTTCTTTTAGGGACATGTACTCCGGACTTTAGGAGTGAGACACACTCCTTCATCCCTACCCTGGCCTTCCCCCAGCTGCGCAGCACTTAGTGCCAGCTGCAGCTTTTAGGCCCTGATCTGTCCCTGTCCCCAGCTGCCCAGCAAGTAGTGGGCAGCTGCTACGTTTAGGTTTTGGCGCAGTGGCGCAACCTGGACTTTGATGTAAGTTCTGTGCTAATGTGAATTCTGCGAATTGTTATTTGCTGCACCTCTGAATGTGTTTTAGATGCGTCATGTGCCTTGTTCCTTACACCTCTGAATGTGTTGTTTATGCATAATTTGCTCTCCTGTGCTGCACCTCTGAATGTGTTTTGATGCGTCATGTGCCTTGTTCCTTACACCGCTGAATGTATGTTTATACATCATGTGTCTTTCCTACACCTCTGAATGTTCTATACATCATGTGTGAAGCTTCTGATTCTTATACATTCTAAGTGCTAGTTCTACTAAGTGCATATTCCTGACAGTGGTGCCTGTGGCCCTGTCCTGTACATAATCCC
Source organism: Lissotriton vulgaris (assembly GCF_964263255.1). Taxonomy (NCBI): domain Eukaryota; kingdom Metazoa; phylum Chordata; class Amphibia; order Caudata; family Salamandridae; genus Lissotriton; species Lissotriton vulgaris. The sequence continues at coordinate 1,012,666,646 of NC_141691.1, forward strand.
CTGTAAATTCTGCCCGTGCCTGTTGGCACATTGTAAAGTATGTGTGTTTCTATCTAATGCGTTTTGCAATACAAAGGCTATTTTTACATATACCTTGTGTGGAGTTCCTTTTGTGGGGGGCCTTGGATTTTGTTGCTGGTGGGTGCGTGCGCAAATGCTTTACACATCGCTTCTGAGATAAGTCTGGCTGCTCGTGCCAAGCTACCAAGAGGGTGAGCAGGGGTTATCTTGGCGGGTGACTTCCTTACCCTAACTTTACTACCCGAACTGACTTTGGCGCAAGCCCTGGCCAGCCAGGGATCCCATTTCTAACATTGTTGGCTAGCGGTGGGAAATGGACTTGTGTTTGCGCAGTACCACAGCGACAACTGGCCCCACTACAAAGCTCTGCATTTTTAGATAGTAACATGAAAGGGGATTATTGTTTTTAAGTTTGCTAAAAATTTCATTTCTATTGAAATGTGTTTTCTGGATTCACCAGACGGGTGAGATCCAGTGGTGGCAGCGAAACTGTGTCCAGTGTGTGTGTTCCCTGTTCCTTTCCTGGAGTAATGGTACCTGTGTCACGTGTGGTCAGGTTGAGAAATCAGCGGTGGTAGAAACTGCCTTACCAGTCTGGGGGGGCGTGTGTGGATAAATGGTGTGAGTTCTCTGGATAGGGTGCTTGTTGAATACTTGTGTACTCTTGTTTTGCTCAGATATCTAAGTCCTGTGTGTTGAACTTTTCCCAAGAACGTCTGCAGAAGTGGAGCCTGCTTTTTGATTTCTGTGGTCTGTTTAGAGACAGAATTTTGAAGTTGGTAAGGTTCTGGGAGGAGAGGTGCATAGGGGATGTAGTGATTACAAAAGGAGTGGCTGAGGTGTCTTCCAGCCCAGTGTGGTGGAAGAGGTTCAGTGTAGCCCAGCTAGGTCTCGGTGTAGGGGCTCACGTCTTGTCTCAAGAGGAGAAGGAGTGGGTGGGGCTACGTGTCTACAGGTGCCCGAAACCCAGTGTCAGGGCCTGGAATGTTTCTGAAGGGAACGTCAGGTCGGGGCCTAGGCTGTACCAATAGGTCATTTGAGGAAGATCTCCCAGAGTGTTTGAAGAACGTGGAACATCAGTGAACAGGGTTTCAGTAGTTCTGGTGTCTGGCAGTACAGCTCCAGTTGGGAGTGTGGAGAATTCTGGAAGGGGGTCAAAGGGAGTCTGACACCTGTGCATCCGGTGAATGTGGACTCCAGGTGGGAGAGTTGTGTTCTGGAGGGTGCTTCAGAAGTAGAGGTAGGGTGGGGGATTCTTGCCCGTGACCTCTGGTCAGTCTGAGGGTGCGGACCTTGGGTTGAAGGTTCGGTGGTAGCTTGGAACTACACTGAGAAGTAGGGTGGAGAATGGCTATTGTATGCCAGGGGTTACCACCCCCCACTCTGTGGATTGGCAGGGACCAGTGGTATCTGGGTGGCCTAGGGCCTGGTCCTAGCCTTGGACAACTAAGGAGTACCAGTGGGGTAGTTTAGTTGGGCCTGTTTTTTTTTAAGTATGGGCTTGTCTTATGGATCAATGTGGCGTAGAACTGGAGGGTGCCCCTGCAGTGCAGGCCCACGTCCGTGTTCTATCGCCCAAAGCAGGGAACTCCATCACAGTGGTGATTGGCCTACCCTGCGTTTTGGCTGGAAGGGGGTTGTGTTGGACTTGGCCCTTCAGGCAGGTTCACCCCTGAACTTTTTGCATGGTGTTATTAAATAATTATAGTGATGTCTTGGTTTCTGTGTACTTTCACTGTGTCCCAGTGAAAAATGCGTGCGCACCCTGAGTGCGTGGAGTAAGGATGGGCTGCCCTCCCATAGGAATGCATGGGGAATGTCTGTGTCCCAGGTAGTTCCTGATGGGTGAGGTGTGCAGGCTCCAGTCTGGTATGTGCAGACTCGTGTGATTGAATGCTGCACAATATTATGTGCGGCGTGTATGTGTCTAGTGTCGAAGTGCCACTTCTAGACATGGGGGTGCGTGTGCAGTGAGTGTGTTGGCACGTGATTGGCTGGAGCTGGCTGGTGAGCCTGGCTCCAGGAGTCTGGATGGGTCTGCCCGGTGGTGAGTGTGGAGATAAGCATGCTGATGGCTGGGGAGGAGTTCACCTGGGTCCTGAATAGGGCTGGGCTTTCCCCACACAATGCTGGCTCCGCCCCCTGTTGTGAAAGGTGAGCCCATATTACCATCGATGCCCGGGCTGCTGGCGCAAACCGCCTCTTAGTTCCCATTCTGAATAGTTACCAAATAAAGAGACGGGCGCTGGGAGCAGGAATCACAAGAACAGAGTTTTATTTCTCATGAGGAGAGCCTGTCATTTCGGACACGAAACACAGTGTCTTTCGGGAGGTGTTCTAACAAGTGAGCTGAGACTCCGTCTTTTATACTTTACAAAACAATTGGCGTTACAATCATGATATTGTGAAACAAGAAAAAGTCATCCCCATAATCCTCGTGTCAATCCTACCCCACATGTGTTCACAATAGGGGCCCTTGACCTGCTGATAAGAGGGGAGGGCAATCACGCAGCTGAGTGTTCCGTCAACTGTTTAGGATGTGTGCGCCTGATCATAGCCCAGGGGGTGGGGTGGCCAGGATCAATAGTGGGTCCTTTGAAGAGGAGTGACTTCATACAATAAAGGGCAGTAAATGGTATCTCCTGGCTTAGGCGATGGCCTCGGACATGTGTGGTCAGTCGGACTCGGGGGAAGGGGTCATCAAAGGAGTGGTATTCATGCCGCGTGGACAATCGAGCGCGGAGGGAAGGCTTGTCAACAGAGGGGCATTCATGGAAGGAAAGGAGGTGTTGGTCAGGCGCGGCCGTGACTCCCAAGGACAGGGTTTTGCAGAAGGAGAAGGTTTATGACTTGCCCGTGTGAGGGAGAAGGGGAAGGGGGAGCCAGGGTGTGCACAGGGACAGAGTCGTACAGAGTAAGAGGTCTTATGACTCATGCATGAGAGAGCGGGGGCAGTCAGGTGCAGCTGGGGAGGGCTATGTCAGCTGAGGCGAAGGATGCCTCTTCAAGAGGAAATGGGGGGTTTGCGTGGGTCAAGCAGAAGGGCTGCCTTTCAGGGCAGGGTCGCGCAGAGGGAGAGGGTTTCATGGTTTATGCATGTGAGAGAGGGGGGGTTTCAACTACGCGCAGAAGGGAAGCCGGTGATTCTAATCTTAGGCGGGCAAACGGCCAGGGTGCCTAAAATGGCTGTCATGTACACATGGGTACAGGCCTTTGCTGGCAGAGTGATGCAGTCAATGCTTTACGATATTCATGGTGCGTGCAGGGAGAGGAGTGGGAAAAGGGAAATGAACGTTGCTTATGTACATCAATATTTCTAATTTTCTACAGTCGCCCCTTTTTACATAGCAAAGTTCATTTTCGTAATCGATGAAGGTACATATAAACAGGTGCGGTCGAAGAATTAGCATTTGTCAATACTAACATATGGCATATAATCATGGACAGTTGATGTGTTTGGCAGAATGCAGCACATAGGAGATTGCATTTGTCGAGTTCCTATCATTTCAAAGCACTACATAGCATAAAGGTTTCCGACTTAAAAATGTGACCAATGAACATGTTGACCAAGTAGTTGAGGGCGGAATTCAGTTCAATACACAAGATCTCTTCGTCACAGTGTCTTTTAGCAGTGAGCCATCACTGGTAGGCTCTAGTCCGTGTCCTTTCGTTGGCGCTGTTGAGCACCGGCGGTGGAGCTATAGGTCCAGCTCGGGTCTATCCCTACGCGTTGCAGGTTGCAGTCAGTCCTCTGCTGTTAGACCACAGTCCTGTTCCCTAACCAATCCGTTTAGTGGCGCCTTATGCTCGGCACCTATATTTCCGTGGCAACACCCTATTCCCACCTGAATGCTGTTCTTCCTTTTTGGCAAAAAGTCACATGGACAAGAGGGTGTGTGTGGTTCAAATAGTCGATAGGAGAAAGAGCGGAGTTGGGTCAGAGTTCCTGGGACACACAAAAGGGACCAAGGGAGCAAAGGATAACAAGCAGGCAGGCCCATCAATCGGGCCCGAAGAAGGGGGACGGAGACTCCAGGCACACGTGGGTTAGCAGACGGAGGGCTTCAGGGCGGCCCGTCATTTCTCATTTCCCACTTTGAAATTGCTGTCTCGTCCCGTATCTTGTTGCTCTGCAGCTCCACCTTTGGTCGAGGTCACACGTGTCCCAAGATCTGCAGCCAGGCTGTACGTCACGTCCGACCCTTCTCCTCCGGTGATCGTGAATCTTTGAATTGGTACAAAACAATTTTTAGAGAACTGGCAGAAGAAGACATCTATGCATGTGAATTCCTCCCGTACTTGGGAGATACGCCCATTGGTCACAGTAAGAGGTTTATTACCAAGCAGTGCATATGTCAGCATTCTTATTGGGTTCATGCCAGGTTTATTCATCGTCCCATTTATAACTCAAATGGTGGAAAAAATAAGATTCCCATCAACTGTGCATTTCATCAAATTCAATATTTCGGAACATTTCCCTTCAAGGCTGGCTAACATTTCCAAACAGGGCAGGGGCGCTATCATCAAGTGTCAGGTAAAACAGGCTTTTCTCGAGGGACGACAGTTACTCATGGTCATCATGTTTATATCCGGGACAGCAGCTGGGGTCAATCAAGTGGGGCGGGGATGCTTCGGGCATTAGCGCTTGGGTGCAAAGGGGTGGGGCAATCTGGGCATTGGAGGTCAATCTAGACGTTGGCGTTCGTCTCTGATGAACAAAAAAAATAAGGTGCCATTGACATACAGTTCCCCTATAAATGGCCGGATTGGGGGACCTTAGTCGTCTAACCTGTCCTTTCCTTCTCAGCCAATTCGAGTTCATTCATTTTGCAGAAAGGAGAGGTAGTAATATGGCGAGATACAATCATTTTAGTTTCTGTCAATTTCGCTGAACACCTTCACGTTCAATAAGTATCCAATCAGACTGGTGCCAGCGAGGCACGCTTTTACCATAAAAAGGAAGATGGAACAGGGGGACTCTCGTAGAGAGTGAGAGTTGTCCGCAACCTAAACGAGCCATTCGGTACACGTATGACATGTAGAGAGACAGAGAGAGAGACAGAGAGACAGAGATAGAGAGGGATAGATAAGGGAGAGAGAGAGAGAGTGCGACGTGTACGAAAATAGGTCATTTAGTGCGCTCACAACACAGAACAACAAGGGTCAGGTAACACGCAAACACAGACAGAGGGAAGACATAAATCCGTACATTACATACACACAAACTCAGACAAGGGAAGACAGTACATGTGTTACATACAAAAGCGTTCACGACAAAACACAAAACAGTTGTTGGCCAAACAAAAATCTTCATGCGCATTCTGCGCATTTTTTTTTTTTAACATCCTATTTATTTATGGGCTGAGTTCTTTTTACCTTTCCTCCTTCTCTTCTCGTTGGCTATTTTTGCGAACGCTCCCAATTGCCAATACTTACACCTCGGTCAGCCGGTCAGAAATTAACCTGGTCGGGCTATTGTCCATAGGTGGATCTTAAGCCACTTTTGATTTTCTTCCTTTGGTTGGATGTCCTCCAGGCTGGGGCAACAGAGGGTATTGGTTAGGAGAACAGTCAGGCAGCTTGGTTATATCTATAAGAGGGTGAGAAGGAGGTGGTACATTGCGAACATCAACAATATTTCTAACTTCACCGACGGGTGGTGCCTGGGTACCCTTACCTCAGGACTTTTCCTAGTCCTTTCCCTTATCTAATTAAACGTCATAATCGCGTTATCTAGCGTGCTAATGTCGAGTCAATTTCCGTCATTACAGTACCCGTCAAGTTTCTATGTCAGTCCATCCTCCCAGTCGTTACGTTCTAAGGAGGAACAGTCATGTTTAAGTCTACGTCTTTAGAAAAACTTATCGTCATAAGGACTATGCACATATTCCCTCCTTCCTTTTTCGCCGGTGATTCGATCATCGTTCTCCCATACTTCAGCCGACGTTCTGACGTGACCTGCAGAAGGGAGGAGAAAGAAGGGGTGGGGGGGCAGCATTCAAAGCACATCAGCATGTAGTAATCCGAAAATGTTTTTACCTACCACATACTCGACCCATCTCCACGTACTGCATTGCTTTACCATCTCGGCGTTTAAGCCCAGAGGTACCAGTAATGTCAGATATATCCATTTATGATTTGCGCATCTACATGAGTTACTTGGTCGCAACCCCTTTTGTTGGGTGCAAGGGTGGCGGTCAGGTGGCATTTCTGAGGTGTCGTTTTAAGGGCGTCTAAAAACACTTTTCCGGCTGCCTGTGATACATAATGTAGCTGCTAAATATCTGGTCCTTTTTAACCTTCAGTTTTCATCATACTTATTACTTCGCTCACAGTAGCAAAACGTCCAAAACTCATTAATGCAACCGCTACAACTATGCTTTCGTTTTCAAAATACTTTTAATAAAAAGTGTTGATGTATAAATACAGGCCTACAACCCGGTGGACCGGCCACGGAGCAGATCGGAACTGTACATAAGAAGAACGAAGTTGGTGGCAGTTCATTGCATAAAGTGCAGCAGTGCAATAAAATCGTATCAAACTTCCCTACAGAGCAAGCATGATGCATGTCAATAATTCATTTTTAATTAATCCATAAATTCATTATCCAATGCTCATTCACTATCTAAATTACACCAATTCATTTTCCAAATCGTAATCAGTACCCACCCTAAGTCAGTTCATTGTCCGAACACATGATCAATATCCATCTTATATCGCTTTCTTTTCCGAGCACATACTCAATATCCTTCATATCTACTTTCATTATCCAAAAAACTGCATACATATCTCGGGGCAAAAAGCTGCGCAATCAGGGTGCAACAAGGTTTATTTTAAAAGTCTTATTTTGTGTCGGCGCCATTTTGGGCGAGGTCAGGCAAGTCCCAGTAGAGTCGGAATGCTTCCACTGACTCGTGGTTGGACTAGAACCTCTTTGGTAGTTCAAAAAGTTTTTCGCAATGGGGTAACAGACTAGCAATATGGACCATCAGTCAAAGAGTGGGGAGGGTGGCAACAATTTTCCTACCGGGTCACTCTGGTGTTCCACCGGAACTGAACAAGTCTGTATCTTGGCGATGTTTTAGCCATTTCCAACCTGAGGCTGGCGCCGGCAGGAGTGCGTCGATGTCGCAGATCCCAGTGAGGGGGACGGGGGGCGCCCATGCAGAGGGGTCAGGGGCCCCCCCGGCTCTCATAGAATCTTCAAAGTTGAGGAGAGAAGGCATGGGACGTGTGCTCGTCCCGGGAAAAAAAAGACCGCTTTTCGATGTGGACCCTCTTTAAGCAAAGAGCGTTGGGGTGCCGCTGGAAGCCTCCACCTGGAGGGAGGTGGGGGAGGCTCGTTCGCGCCGCCTCCCCCTTCCAGCGACCCCGCGCCGTTCCTCGGCTCCATCGCTTCGGTATTGGCCGTGCAGGACATGTGGCGGGACTACTTGCAATTGTCCAGGCGCTGACATGTGGCGGGACTACCTACAATTGTCCATGCGTTGACATGTGGCGGGACTACCTGTAATCGCCGCCGTCCTTGCCTTGACTTTTGGCCTTCGATGTGGGCCGGATCAGGCGAGAGAGAGGGAGAGGGGGGGGGTGGTCGGAGGCTGAGGCAAGACAGCCCCCCCCCCCGTGGCCTGCAGGGCAGCAGAAGAGGAGAGAAGGAGAGGTCATTACGATTCTTTGGGCCGTCCGCCCAACAGCCTCCCCTTCCGACTGCGGCCAGGCGAGCCCTGCATGCATCGAGGCCTCGCCTTCCGGATGGGCGTAACCGCGGACCTGCTGTACTTCGGGAGCTTCCGGAATGGGGGTAGGTACCTATTGAATTGTTTCTATTTCATGTGACCGTTATCTGGGCGTGGTGGGCAATGAGGCAGACATGTTGGGAGCAGGAATAGGCAGTGGAGCCTAGCTACCTCGTGGCTATTTGCTGTCGATTTTTCGCCATTTTATATTTCTTATTACGAACTCTTTCTAATGTTTCTTATTTTTAGTGAAGTCGAAAGCTCATCAGGGAGTTACTGACTTAGCCCGATTTCTTTTTCTTTTTCCTTCTTTTCCTTAGCGTGTTTCGAGCTAAAGTTTTTTGTTAGTAGGGTACGGTGATCACTTCATTTTTATGTGGCCTTTTACTGGGGGGGGGGGGGGGTACTCCTGGACGGACCAGGTGAGTTACCTCCAATAAATGGTCCGGGTGGAACTAGATTATCAATCAAAGGGGGACATATATTCCTTCATTAGGGTATCATCCTGGACGGACCAAGCGATGTACTTCCATTTTACTAGGGTAGCCTCCTGGACGGACCAGGTGGTCTACTTCCACTAAATGGCCCATGAGTGGGGAGCATATGTCCTCCATAAGGGTAGTCTCCTGGGCGGACCATGCGAGCTACCCCCCAAATAAACAATCAGTGGGGAGTGGGTAGGACTGACGAATTCACAAAGGGGCATAACCTACCCTTTACTACTTGCAAAGACTAGATAGAATATTTCTATTCCACGTTGTTTGCAAGTAGAATATACCTCAAACGAAACAATTCCCGGAACAACAATGTCCAGGCAACCAATCAATCAGTGGGGAGAAAAACAGGCATGACGGATTACAACGGGGACAAATGTCTGCATTACCTGCCCTTCGCTATCTGCAAAGGGAAACAGAATATTCCTATTCGTCTCTGTTTGTGGACAGGGAAGATCTCAAAGAGCAACAATCGATTATTAATCGATTTCAAACAATCAGTGGGGAGAAAAGTAGGCATGACGGATTACAACGGGGACAAAAGTCTGCATTACCTACCCTTCTCTATCTGCAAAGAGGGACGAACGTTCCTATTCGCCGCCGTTTGCAAACAGAGAATGTCTCGTTCTCAAGAAGAGAACCAATATTTCAAGTAGCATCCAAAGCTAAATGAACCAATACCAACAATATCAGTATACAAATACCGATTCCAATACAATCAATCAATCAATCAGGTGGATAGAACCACCCTACCAATCAGGCGTAAAAACACCCTACTTAATCTTACCCGGACCGGACCATATGGATAGTTCTTCGTGTTCCTCCTCCAGCGCCCGATCGTTCTCTTACTCCGTGTAGCATTCCTGTGGGATTCCAGTCAGGACAATAGGTCACTCGGGAGAGGTCCGTTCAGAATCGGTGAAGTTCTTTCGATCGGCAGCCGGGCGAGGGCCCTCTCAAGGCAGGTATACTCCGATCATTTAGATGTTCACTTCTTCGTCTGGATCTCTCTTACCTGACCTTATGTCACTGATGGCACGCCAATTGTGAAAGGTGAGCCCATATTACCATCGATGCCCGGGCTGCTGGCGCAAACCGCCTCTTAGTTCCCATTCTGAATAGTTACCAAATAAAGAGACGGGCGCTGGGAGCAGGAATCACAAGAACAGAGTTTTATTTCTCATGAGGAGAGCCTGTCATTTCGGACACGAAACACAGTGTCTTTCGGGAGGTGCTCTAACAAGTGAGCTGAGACTCCGTCTTTTATACTTTACAAAACAATTGGCGTTACAATCATGATATTGTGAAACAAGAAAAAGTCATCCCCATAATCCTCGTGTCAATCCTACCCCACATGTGTTCACAATAGGGGCCCTTGACCTGCTGATAAGAGGGGAGGGCAATCACGCAGCTGAGTGTTCCGTCAACTGTTTAGGATGTGTGCGCCTGATCATAGCCCAGGGGGTGGGGTGGCCAGGATCAATAGTGGGTCCTTTGAAGAGGAGTGACTTCATACAATAAAGGGCAGTAAATGGTATCTCCTGGCTTAGGCGATGGCCTCGGACATGTGTGGTCAGTCGGACTCGGGGGAAGGGGTCATCAAAGGAGTGGTATTCATGCCGCGTGGACAATCGAGCGCGGAGGGAAGGCTTGTCAACAGAGGGGCATTCATGGAAGGAAAGGAGGTGTTGGTCAGGCGCGGCCGTGACTCCCAAGGACAGGATTTTGCAGAAGGAGAAGGTTTATGACTTGCCCGTGTGAGGGAGAAGGGGAAGGGGGAGCCAGGGTGTGCACAGGGACAGAGTCGTACAGAGTAAGAGGTCTTATGACTCATGCATGAGAGAGCGGGGGCAGTGAGGTGCAGCTGGGGAGGGCTATGTCAGCTGAGGCGAAGGATGCCTCTTCAAGAGGAAATGGGGGGTTTGCGTGGGTCAAGCAGAAGGGCTGCCTTTCAGGGCAGGGTCGCGCAGAGGGAGAGGGTTTCATGGTTTATGCATGTGAGAGAGGGGGGGTTTCAACTACGCGCAGAAGGCAAGCCGGTGATTCTAATCTTAGGCGGGCAAACGGCCAGGGTGCCTAAAATGGCTGTCATGTACACATGGGTACAGGCCTTTGCTGGCAGAGTGATGCAGTCAATGCTTTACGTTTTGGCTGGAAGGGGGTTGTGTTGGACTTGGCCCTTCAGGCAGGTTCACCCCTGAACTTTTTGCATGGTGTTATTAAATAATTATAGTGATGTCTTGGTTTCTGTGTACTTTCACTGTGTCCCAGTGAAAAATGCGTGCGCACCCTGAGTGCGTGGAGTAAGGATGGGCTGCCCTCCCATAGGAATGCATGGGGAATGTCTGTGTCCCTGGTAGTTCCTGATGGGTGAGGTGTGCAGGCTCCAGTCTGGTATGTGCAGACTCGTGTGATTGAATGCTGCACAATAATATGTGCGGCGTGTATGTGTCTAGTGTCGAAGTGCCACTTCTAGACATGGGGGTGCGTGTGCAGTGAGTGTGTTGGCACGTGATTGGCTGGAGCTGGCTGGTGAGCCTGGCTCCAGGAGTCTGGATGGGTCTGCCCGGTGGTGAGTGTGGAGATAAGCATGCTGATGGCTGGGGAGGAGTTCACCTGGGTCCTGAATAGGGCTGGGCTTTCCCCACACAATGCTGTCTCCGCCCCCTGTGGTGCGTCTAATGTCCCTTGCCCTGCCAGTGAATAGAGTGAGGGGCTGAGCACATCAAGAGTGCTCCCAAACCAGCTGCGCCTGGTTTTTCTCCCACCCTGCACCTTTAGAAAAAGGAATTCAATGTATAAATAGGGGCTGTGTCTCCTTCCAAAATGTTCTTGTTTCCAACTTGAATCTTACCAGGGGCATGCTGCTGCTAGGGCCCGGGGGAAGGCTTGCCTCCCTGGGCCCTGCCCAGCCCCTGGACTGCTGATGTCCTGGACTACTGAAGGACTTTGTTGCTTTCTTTTAGGACCCTGGAGCTGGGCCTTGCTTATAGCGCCTGGGAGCGCTTTATCTTGCTTAGAGCGCTTGGGAGCGATTTATTCTGCCTCTAGCGCTTGAGAGCGCTTTATTTTCCCTTTTGCGGCTGCCCACGCCACGTATTGCCGTGTGTCTGCCCCTTTGTTTGACCCCTGACGGGTGCCCACCCCGCCAGGGGCATTGCCGGAATTAATTATTAATTTAATTGCAACAGGAGCCCACCCCGTGCTTTGGCGGAGAAATTGCAGCGCTGACCTCGGCAGCGCGACCGAAGCCCGGGGGCTCGTTAGTAGGGCTGCGCTGCCTTTAGCTGCCCCAAAGAAGAGTTTCCATGGTCGCCATTGGTTCCCCTGCGGGAGGCTCGTCAGTAGGGCCGCGCTGGGATTGGCCCAGGCACCCCTGAGCCTCCCGAAGGCCGCGCCGCGATTGGCTGCCCACCCCGCCACGTGACAGGTAAGAAGCCAGCAGAGAAAAATGGCCGGATGCTGCCCGGGGCTCCCCATAGCTGGTGGGAGCCCCGGTGGTCCAGCGGAGAGCAGGAGTCCCTGAGAGGAGGAAAGGACCCCCCCCGCTGGAACTGCCGCGTTGAGAGGAGGCAGCGGGACGTTGCTGCTCTGCCAATGTCAGCACAGACCGAGAGGAGGATCTAAACTGGACCGGAGTCCTGCCCCTCCCAGAGCTGGTGAGTGAGGGCTCGAGGGGGGGGGGGGGCGGGGTGGTGCCGGTCAAGGCCCAAGAGGCCCATGCTGTTATTAGGCCCCCCCTGGTTGTTGCAGGGCCAGAGTGTCCCGTGAGCATTTCTAGGCCCAACTGTGGTACCGGGGCCGTAGTTAACCTGGCAGCTGCCCGGATGGCTAGAAGGGAGCTGCACCGTGGCCAGAATTGGTTACCTGGGCCCTGAGAGGCCCATGCCTTGTTGTTGGCGGCATTTCACTGGGTAGAGTGGCCCCGGTTGGCAGCGGGCCGCTCCTCCACGTTGTCAGCATTTTTTTAGAGCCCTCGAGGCTCTCGGGGGCCTTGTTGTGTTCAGAGCCCGGGGCTCTGAGGCTCCCAGTTTGCGCAGTTTTGGTTCCTGAGGGGCTAGTGAGAGCCCCTGGTGCAATTTGCTTCCCAGCTGCCCAGCAATTTGTGGGCAGCTGCACCGTTTAGGTTTCTTTCTTTTAGGGACATGTACTCTGGACTTTAGGAGTGAGGCGCACCCCTTCATCCCTACCCTGGCCTTCCCCCAGCTGCGAAGCACTTAGTGCCAGCTGCAGCGTTTAGGTCCCGTTCTGTCCCTGTCCCCAGCTGCCCAGCAAGTAGTGGGCAGCTGCTACGTTTAGGTTTTGGCGCAGTGGCTCAACCTGGACTTTGATGTAAGTTCTGTGCTAATGTGAATTCTGCAAATTGTTATTTGCTGCACCTCTGAATGTGTTTTAGATGAGTCATGTACATCAAAATTGTGAGGCTTCTTTTTAGCCCCACTCCAGTGGCGACAGCCTTCTAATTAACATTGCATTTGCATCCATTTCTTCAACTATATACTTTTCGCTTCAAGTTTAAATCCATTTTTTTTTCTTTTCTTGGTGGGCCAAACGAACCTCTCTTCCCAAAAACACGTACAAAAGCATGGTTCTCTGTTAGCAGTTTATTGTTATCCAATGCATTTCGGACCCTTACACGGGTCCTTCGTCAGGGAAAACTGTGAACAAACAATAGGACATATCTTAACAAACATTTTTTAATAATTTTTGTGATACATACATCTCAATTCATCATTCTGAACGTTTTAATACTACTCATCCCTCTAAATTGCCACTATTTACAAAAAAATCTATAGCGTTGAGATGCCCTTTCCTTTCTAGTTTCTCGTATCTACCTCTCTCCACTGTGCATTTGATCGTGTTTGCATTGTTGGCAGACCTTGCCGACCTCTACCTGCCTGACGAGGGGCTTCTTGCTCGGAGCTCGTGCCCTTTCTCCACTCTGAGCTCACCTGGGCTACGCTTCCCTGCTCTCCTGCTCTTCTCCCGCCGCCGCTAATTACTGCCACCATCCCAAGGTCGCTGTGTGGGGGAGGGCCCCTGCGCTAAAGGACTACAGGCACCAGCCTGCAACGCGGCCATAAAGCCGCCACCGCCTGAAACGCGCCAGGAGGCTCTTTAAAGACTGTCTCTTCCCCGGTGGAGCGGGGGATCGTGTTTGCATTGTTGGCAGACCTTGCCTACCTCTACCTGCCTGACGCGGGGCTTCTTGCTCGGAGCTCGTGCCCTTTCTCCTCTCTGGGCTCACCTGGGCTGCGCTTCCCTGCTCTCCTGCTCTCCTCCTGCCGCCGCTAATTACTGCCACCATCCCAAGGCCGCTGTGTGGGGGAGGGCCCCTGCGCTAAAGGACTACAGGCACCAGCCTGCAACGCGGCCGGAAGCTGCCACCACCTGAAACGCGCCAGGAAGGTGCTTTAAAGACTGCCTCTTCCCCCGTGTCGCGGGAGCGCGTGGGAGCGTCCCGGGAGAAGCCCGGGACAAGGGCGGGGCAGTCTGTGGCAGTCCGGGGCAGGACGAGGCTGGGCTGGGCCACCCCTCTTCGCAGGTCATATCCCCAAGGACTATTTGGACTGTTACAGGCACACCAGGTTAGTGGATAGTGGCAAGTTATGTCTAAATAGTAAAATAAAAAACACTGTTGAAAGAGAGCTAACTGTTGTGTTGCATAGCGTACTTTGACTAAATATACACCATGGGGAAAAGAACAACAGCAGTGCCCAGGTCAAAAGACAAACAGAAAATGCCCGTAACAACCTCTTCCACCCCACTGTCAAGCTTAACCGCGATAGATAAAATGCTCCAGAAGACTATCGGTGTTGTTGCAACAGCCATCTAGAACAGGGAAAGGCGCCTTTTGCTCCCATTGAGCCTGCCCCAACTTGTGAATCAGGATAATTCACTGGATTCCCTACTTGCTGCATCTTATGCAGGGCTCCCAGGTGCAGACTCTAATGAGAACTATATAACTGTGGATACGGCCCCCCTGGAAAATTTTCCAGCAGGTAGTAGGCTCTCGTCAACCCCCACTATGCTCAGGTCTAATACAAATATAAGCCAAGATTCTTCTCTACCTTCAGTTCATGACCCGGTTCATCTAGAGGGCACAGGACCGTGCCCGTATTTTGAAATGTCAAATACCGACAGGGACGAAAGTGTCAGTATACCGGTGCGAACCAGGGGGCAAAAAGCTAAGAGAAAATTGAAAAACATAGACAAACTGTTGAGACCAGTGCAGTGACGGGGAACGAAGGATTTTGGGGGAGGATGGAGACTTTGCTATCCACACTTTTAGGGCCAATTAACCAACAAATTGTAAATATGGATAAAAGGCTGAGAGCGTTAGATGAGCATGTAATAAAATTGGGCACAGGGTATAATGTAATAAATAAATCGAATTTGGGGATAATTAGTGGAACTAAGCCCAAAGACAATGGGGTTAGTATGAATACAGATGATCATAACAAAGCCCCCCTGCCAAGACCAAAACCTAGTACAAGTAGAAATCTGACAAATGCCCGTCCCCCGGCAAAACGGGCTCTTAACTCTAATACGACCAAAGTAGTTAGCCCAGAAGGTACGGTCCCTACTGCTGATAAAAGTAAAAAGGCCCCAACTAGACAAACTAATAATGATGCTCAAAATCCCCTATGTAAATGTAAATGTACAGGAATTTATATAGCGCAAATCACCGAGCGGTTTCTAAGCGCTTGCTTAGGGAACCCGTCCTGGTATTCCCCTGTGAGATAACCCCGGCAGAATATCCGCAAGGTGAAAGCCAGGCATCCCGCCGTGACTGGCCTAACAGCCAACCTGGATCAAACTACGGCAACTAACATGAAGCAGATACCAGCTCGCATCAGCCTACCCCCCGAATGTGGGGCCTATGTGCTGGTCCTAGTTAACGTGCCCAAACTGAGGAAGGACCAGATGGAGAGCGATATAACCCTTAAAAATAGAATTCTCCACTGGTTATCTGGTAACTGTAACTTCCCAATGGAAGGAGCAAGGGAAATTATTCACACCCAAAGAGTGGGGTGGGTGGGCCCATTGAGAAAAAAGTTCGAAGGGGACTGTATAATTATAAACTTTAGGTCCCCGCAATGGGCCCAAAACAACCTCACCAACGCCCCACCACCCTCACCCTGGGATTCAATACCACTCTGCTCCCCCTGGGCTATTTTTACAGGGATCTAATAGATTCTAATTTTAATTTTAGGAATAATTCCTCAGTGCATAACCAGGACCCAAATTTTGGTATTAAGAATAAATCCCCACTGCTCTTCCGAGACCGAAATTTTAACCTTAGGAATGGTCCTCTGCCTTGTCATCAGACCATATTTCCAGCACATCCTATGCCACATCCATACTTTCCAACTTTGCCCCAGTATAACCTAGGGAAGAGGCCCTATTTAAGGGCTAATCAAAACCGAATTATGCCCCAGAATGAGTTGAGGTATACGTATAACATCCCAACATACAATCGGTTTGAATGTGCTTTTTCAAACCTAGAAGATCAGGATTGACTGGGGAACAGGGAAAGTAACACTGAATATGAAGAGGTAACTAACGATGAAAGGGGAAATTCATTTCTAACACAAGCCAACACAATTCCGGGAATAGCAGTGCACGATCACACTGCCACGCCTATTGTCACACATGAGTTTGTAACTCCTACACAAACTAACTCTAAGCGGAGTAAAGTTAAAAGTGTTAGAAGTGTTAGGAGTAAGCCAGTTAGCCCTCTTAGCCATTCTGACCTGTCAATCCTCAGCTGGAACGTTGCTGGGTTAGAACCAAGATTGTCTGACGTTCAATGGATCCAGCTGCTGGATGACAAAGACATTATTATGTTTCAGGAGACATGGGCCGTGGGGAATTTATATATAGAGGGCTATCATTGTTTTAGTGTGACAGCACCTAAGCCGGACTTTGGACACGCAGTGGGTGGTTTATTTATTGGGATTAAAATATTAGCTGGTGGCACAATTAGAGATTTATCAGGAGGAAAAACGAATATACAGGTTCTCGAATTTAAGCGAAAGGCCCGGATTTATTTAATAAATTTTTATAATAATGATTTTTATTTCGTACCGATTAAGAATTTTTTACCACTCTTTTTACGAAATTTGGAATCAAATTCAGAAATAGAGGAGGAGATAGGGATACTAATCGGGGGGGATTTCAATGCAAAAATCACAAAGCATTGCTGGCATAAGGATAAAAATCCTTCAGACCAAGCCGAACGAAGGGTTATTGAATTAGACAACTTGTTAACTGAGCACATTCTCAGTAATGCTATGCATACTTCCAGCATGCTTTATTACGTTCAGAGGCAGGGACTGCTTCTCAACCATTGATTTTATTTTTATGTCCTTCCACCTAATAGATCGTGTAATTAAATCCACAGTGATAGAAACTTCGTTTGGGGATCATAACCCCCTCACAGTTACTTTGCACCTAGGCCCCAGCCCGGTATAGGCTAATTTAAATGGCGCAAGAGACATTACACCCTCGGATGATGGTCTGCGATTAAAATGGAGGGTAGTCGATAGTGGGGCCATACTAGAAAGTGTGAAAAAGGAATACCCCCAGTTAATCAACTCCTGTTTAATAACAGACGGGAACGGCCACAGGATAATCGCTGACTTTGGCAAATTATGCCTAGCCATAAAAACTTCTTTGTCAGTTCCTCTGCCAAAGAAAGGGAAAGAGCCAAGATGGTTTGATTCCGCCTGCTCATTAGCAAACAGGGAACTTCGTAGGGCATTAGCAACTAAGCCAAGGTGCTTAGTAGAGGTACAGGCAGCTAGGAAATATTATAAACTTAAGATAGCTGAAAGGAAGGTTGCATTACTGGCAGAACAGTGGGAGTCGCTAGTCTGGAGCACAAATTTGAAGGGCAGCGGCCCCTTCTGGTCAGTTGTCAGAAAAATGCGAGACATGGGCAAACAACTGACCCCAATTAGCAGCAGTGTATGGGAGGTCCATTTCTCCAAAATATATGCCGCACCTCCTGTTGAAACAACTAGCTTTGCCTCTGGAGAGCCCTGTGGCCTACACATTGACCTCCATGAGGTAGAAGTAGCCATCAGAGAGAGCCTTGGCAACAAGGCTCCTGGTCTCGATGGACTCCCCATAGATGTTATTAAGCATAGTCCGGACCTATGGGCACCAATTCTTCTTAATGTTTTTAATAGTTTGCCAACAGTACCCATGCCCAATACCTGGGCAACCAGTACCATAGTCCCAATTTTTAAAAAGGGTGAGAGATCGGACCCAGTCAACTATCGCCCAATTTCTCTTTTGGACAACACCTTAAAAATCCTGGGGCGAGTCCTCTATAATAGGGTGGTAGAATGGACTGAAGATACAGATCTATAGGACCCGTTTCAGATGGGATTCAAGAGCAAGGTAGGTACGGTGGAGCAATGTCTGAATCTAAAGTCGATAATTGACAAGTATAACATTGCCAAATCGTCCCCTATCTACCTTGCATTCATGGATCTTTCATCCACCTTTGATCTAGTTAATAGATCTAAACTCTGGGCCATCCTCTTGAACTATGGACTGGATGAGGCTCTCGTTAATTTCTTAGCCTACCTCCATACGGACCTTAAGGCACAAGTTAGGATTGGGATGGGTGGAGAAGTATCTGGACCCATTAAAATTGGCAGGGGGGTAAGACAGGGGTGAGTTTTAGCACCCCTGCTGTTTATTATCTATATCAATGGTCTAGCAAAAGCTCTAAAACAAGTGACTAGAGATGTACCAATAATCCAGGGGCAACCACTACCAGTCCTATTATACGCAGATGATGTGGTCCTTATGGGCCGCACTCCAATCGCCCTCCGTCTACTTGTCAAAACATTTGTTCAATATATGGAGGGCCTTGATCTGCGTCTTAATTAAAAAAAATCTTTTATTATGCCATATGGGCCTGGAAAACGAAAGCTTAATACTATACACATAGGGACAGATAAACTAGAATCTGTAACCACATTTCCTTACTTAGGGTTGATTTTCGCTGCGAACGGCTCATGGAGTGGGCATTTGGCCCACGCCATGGGCAAGTTTTTGAAAGCCACCAATTCCATTCTGAGTCTGTCCCGCCCAAAGACAATAGGCACCACTAGAGCTATTTTAAATTTTTTTAGATTACAGTGCATACCAGTAGCTACATATGGGGCTGAGGTTTGGGGATTGGGGAAAAGTTCGAGCATTCAGTGAGAAGAAAGCCGCTTTTGCAGGAAAATACTGGGCGCCCCAATCTCATCCTCTAAATTCATCTGTCACAAAGAACTAAACCTCCCCTATGTATGTGATTTTATTAGAGCCAGACTAGCTCTATTCTGGATTAGGTTCTGGAGGAATAATTCAACCACTTTAACACAAGATATTATAAAAGATTGTCTTAATTGTGACCATGGCTTAGCAATCCCCTGGCTCGCGGGAGTCTCAAAAACCCTGCGCGCCGTGGACAGAGGAGATCTTTTCTCCGACCCATCCAGGATCGAGCCCAAAGACAAAATTGAGGTCAAACAAGCACTTTATTCACTTTATAATTCAGAACGAATGGGAAGGGAAACACTCAAATCTACTGTTGTGACATACATGGGGAACAAATTGTGTAGATAACCACTTCCATCCTACCTCACTTTACCCATTACCAACAGGGAAAGATCACTGTTATTTCGCCTTAGGGCGTGCTCTGTGAAATTTTTATCTGGTTTTCCCTTGGGTTTTCACCATGCAACACATTACAACCCATGTCCGTGTGATGGTACCAGCACACAGAATGATCTACACTTCCTATTTTTCTGTACATTTTATTTAAAGTATATTAACTGGTTTTTAACCTCATATTTTAGAAAACAAAGACCCCTGTCACTGGGGGAGTCTTATTTAATGTTGCTATCCCTGGACACAGATGAATTAACCTTTCGCACTAGCACGTTTTAGGTCTCGTAGAGAGACCTATTGCCATCAAACCAGAAAGCTGAGGATTTGTAGAAGTGCACGTGCTCGTGAACGCACTTCTATCCCCCTGCCTTGCTCTTCAAAGGCTCCCCTTACCATTTGCTTGCACCTGCCTCCCCGCCCACTGCTTCACACTTCACGGCAGCCAGGCCGTGACTCGCATTTCAGCCCAGCAGCTTTAAAGGGATCTGCTTCCCCGCCCACTGCTTCACACTTCACGGCCTGGCGGCCGTGACTCGCATTTCTCCTTCCCCCTCCCCACAGCAATGCCAAGAGCTTGTTTTTGTTTGCATCAGCTCGCGCACAGCCGATGGCTTAAGTGTAAAAACACACCCAGCATTTCTTTGTTTCCTGATCGTCTTGGGCTCTTATCTCAACACATTTTTGGAGCAGTTAAAGACTGAGATTAGATGTCAGACGTGTTCTGAGGTCACCAATTCCATGCACCAAATCCCTTCCACTTGTTTAACTTATGGGCTGGTTCTGCATTACACTTAATCTCCCCGTGCGGTCCCCCCCCCCCACCCCCTCCTGTCCATCTCTGCTTGTTATTTTCAGTGCTGCCATTGTTCTAGAATCGTTTCACCTCCCACACAGACAGAATTATTTCTACTTCTAATTATATTTGAAAATGCATTTTGCCCAAAGCAGTATATAGTTGCACTGGGCTCTTTTATTTAATTAGTTTTAGAAAGAGCTTGGTGTTTACTTGTAGCATGTTTTGTTAAAGCTTTTGCTTGTTTCCCCTGCAGTAACATGTCTGCAACCCCCTTAACTGCTCAAGGGTCAACAACAGCATGCTCCCTGCAGTTAGCCTCGCATTGTCTCACTTTTCCGTCTCCATGCTGTAATCTTTCAGTCTCCCTGGCAGACTTCCTCTCTTCTCCCAAGGCCTGCTTACTGGTAGTGCTTTTCCTTCCATTAGCCTATCCTTCTCAGGGAATTTATCCACCCAAGCATTTTTGTTGCGTTCTGATACTCATTTTATTGCTGTTCCCATTATTAATGGAGGAGACTACCATTATCAGAATGCACAGGAAGAGCCTTGCTGTATGTGCCACTCGCCCAGGCAAAGGGAAGCTTGTAAACATTTGGGGCAGATAGTCTTGGTGTGCTCGAAAAAACAGATTTTTGTTGGTTCTTAGTTTACGGTAACTTGATGTCTACCTGCTTCTTTACGAAACCGCTACTTTAACTTGTTTTTTTTGTAGGCATGGGGAGGGCTGACATCAAGTCTCGAGCTGGGTTCCCTAGTTCCAAAATCAGCTGCTCAGGGTCTTACGCCACACACTCTCTCCAAATATTGTTGGGCATAGATATCAGTGTGTTCTGCTGGTAGTGGCCGAGATGAGTAATTAATCTTTTTCTCGTTTGTTTTCCTGTAGTCACCTTGAGAGGGGGTAGTGCCTGGGGCTGTAGAAGTTTATGAACTGAGTAGCTCACGCTGACACCATGTGTGACCTTGGGCTAAGTTGCAAGCCAGTTTACCCATCACACATTTTAGGAAGAATATCACCAGGTGTCTCTAGTTGGGAGACTGCATCACCCCAAAGGTGGTTTCATGCCATTAAAAGACTGCTGGAAAAATAAAGCCATGTCTGTAGAATACCACTACACATCAGTATCTTACCAACGCAGTCACCACACAGTCTCTTCTCTCTGTCTTATGATGTCTGCCCTGCCACCATGTACTTCGGACCCTCACCCTCACACCTTCTCACCCTCACACACCCTCACACCCTCTAACCTTCACACACCCTCACACACCCTCACTCACGCTCACACCCTCACCCACCCTCCCACCCCCTCACCCCCTCACTCACCCTCACCCCCTCACCCTCACAACCATCTCACCCTCACTCACCCTCACACCCCCACACACCCTCACTCCCCCACACACCCTCACCCTCACACACACCCTCACACCCACACACCCTCACTCACCCTCACACCCTCACCCACCATCACCCACCCTCACTCACCCTCACACCCTCACCCCCCTCACCCTCACAAGCCTCTCACCCTCACTCATCTTCTCACCCTCACTCACCCTCACCCCCTTACACCCCCACACACCCTCAAAACCCTTCACCCTCACCCTCACACCCTCTCCCCCCTCATCCTCACACACCTCCTCACCCTCACACTCCCTCACTCACCCTCACACCCTCATCCTCATACCCTCACCCCCTCACCCTCAACACCCTCTCACCATCACTCACCCTCACTCACCCTCACTCACCCTCACCCCCTCACACCCCCAAACACCCTCACCCTCCCTCACCCCCTCATCCTCACACACCTCCTCACCCTCACACCCCCTCACTCTCACTCTCCCTCACACCCCCTCACCCACACCCTCACACCCCCTCACCCACACCCTCACACCCCCTCATTCTCACTCTCACACACCCTCACTCACCCTCACACCCTGCACCCTCTCACCCTCACACACCCTCATCCTCACACCCCTCATTCTCACACACCCTCACCCCCTCCCCCTTACACACCCTCACATCCTCATCCTCACACACCCTCACACCCCCTCACCCTCACCCACCCTCACCCTCACCCACCCTCACCCTCACTCACACACCCTCACTCACACACCCTCACACATCCTCACCCTCACACACCCTCACCCTTACACCCCCTCACCCTCACACCCCCTCACCCTCACTCACCCTCACACACACTCACAAACCCTCACGAGCATAGCATAACAAAACATAGCATAGCATAACAAAACACAGCATAGCATAACATACCAAAAGAAAAGCATAGGCAAAACATAGCATAGCATAACAAAACAAAGCATAGGCTAGCAAAACAAAACATAGCATAACAAAACACAACATAGCATAGCAAAACACAACAAAGCATAGCATAGCATAACAAAACACAACAAAACATAGCATAACAAAACAAAGCATATCATAACATAACAAAGCATAACAAAACAAAATATAGCATAGTATAACAAAACATAGCATAGCATAACAAAACACAACAAAACATAGCAGAACAAAACATAGCATAGCATAACAAAACATAGCATAACAAAACAGCAAAACACCACAAAACATAGCATAGCATAACAAAACACAACAAAATGTAGCATACATAACAAAACATAGCATTGCAAAGCATAGCAAAACATAGCATTGCATAACAAAACACAACAAAACATAGCATAGCATAACAAAACACAACATAGCATAGCATAACAAAACAAAGCTTAGCAAAGCATAACAAAACATAGCATAGCATAACAAAACACAACAAAACATAGCATAGCATAACGAAACAAAGCATAGGATAGCAAAACTAAGCATAGCATAACAAAACAAAGCATAGGATAAAACAACAAAACATAGCATAGCATAACAAAACATAGCATTAAATAACAAAACATAGCATAACAAAGCACAACAACACATAGCATACCAAAACATAGCAAAACACAACATAACTTAGCATAGCTTAACAAAAAACAACAAAACATATAATAGCATATCAAAACATAGCATACCAAACACAACAAAACATAGCATAGCAAAACAAAGCATAGCATAGAAAAAGACAAGAAAACATAGCATAGCATAACAAAACATAGCATAGCATAACAAAGCATAGCATTGCAAAACATAGCATAGCATAACAAAAGATAGCATAGCATAACAAAACACAGCATAGCATAGCATAACAATTCAAAGCATAGGATAGCAAAACATAGCATAGCATAACAAAACAAAGCATAGCATAGCAAAACACAACAAAGCATAGCATAGCATAACAAAACACAACAAAACATAGCATAACAAAACAAAGCATAGCATAACATAACAAAGCATAGCAAAACAAAATATAGCATAGTATAACAAAACATAGCATAGCATAACAAAACACAACAAAACATAGCAGAACAAAACATAGCATAGTATAACAAAATATAGCATAACAAAACAGCAAAACACAACAAAATTTAGCATATATAACAAAACATAGCATTGCAAAGCATAGCAAAACATAGCATTGCATAACAAAACACAACAAAACATAGCATAGCATAACAAAACAAAGCTTAGCAAAGCATAACAAAACATAGCATAGCATAACAAAACACAACAAATCATAGCATAGCATAACAAAACAAAGCATAGGATAGCAAAACTAAGCATAGCATAACAAAACAAAGCATAGGATAACACAACAAAACATAGCATAGCATAACAAAACATAGCATTACATAATAAAACATAGCATAACAAAACACAACAACACATAGCATAACAAAACATAGCAAAACACAACAAAACGTAGCATAGCTTAACAAAAAACAACAAAACATATAATAGCATAGCAAAACATAGCATACCAAACACAACAAAACATAGCATAGCAAAACAAAGCATAGCATAGAAAAAGACAACAAAACATAGCATAGCATAACAAAACATAGCATAGCATAACAAAGCATAGCATAGCAAAACATAGCATAGCATAACAAAACATAGCGTAGCATAACAAAACACAGCATAGCATAGCATAACAATTCAAAGCATAGGATAGCAAAACATAGCATAGCATAACAGAACATAGCATAGCATAACAAAACACAGCATAGCATAGCATAACAATTCAAAGCATTGGATAGCAAAACATAGCATGGCATAACAAAACAAAACATAGGATAGCAAAACAAAACATAGCATAGCATACAGCATCACTCCGCACCACCACAGCATCACTCAGGGGCACCACAACGTCACGATGCGCTACCACAGCATCACTGAATGCCACAGCATCACTCGTTCGCCATCACAACATCACTCAGTGCCACCACAGCATCAATCTGTGCAACCATTTAACAACACCTGGTTCAAATATGTTTTCTCAATGTTTCAAGCTTTATTACAAATGTAACAAAAAGATGTTAATATTTCACTTCTGTTCTTGGATTTTCGTCACAATTAAATACACTGAACATAATTTTCACAAAAGTTATTTACAAAACTTTAAGCTATTGCCAATATGAATTACAATAACTTTATTTAAGTATTAATTATTGGGAAAAAAATTAAAAGCCATTGTCATTTGTAATATCAATACATGTAAGCCACGTAAATACAACACATATTGCATTACAAATGCTATAGGTGTCACATTTGCGAAAGTTATAACTATTGGCATTGTAAATGACACAGCAATTAATGTTGCTATTTTCAAAAACAAAACATAAATACAAAATGTGTAATTTACAATACCAATAGCTCAAACTTTCCTAATGCGAGACCTATTGCATTGCAAATGCTTGTTTGAGATTGATAACACGCGCACGTAAAATGATGGAAAACCCCTGAAAATAGACTTATGAGAGTTGCAATATATTTTTAACTATTATGAATATTGTATTTTGAATTGCAAGGAATCTCAACTGTGTTTTTTATTGTTGTACTTTTATGAATTTTATGAAATTCGAATAAAGGTCTTTTGAATTGAAATTGAATTGAATCTTAAAAAACATTTTTAAATCATTTTTGTGATACATACATCTCAATTCATCATGAGAAACTAGAAAGGAAAGGGCATCTCAACGCTATAGATTTTTTACTAAATAGTGGCAATTTAGAGGGATGAGTAGTATTAAAACGCTAGAATGATGAATTGCTAAAAGAGAACCATGCTTTTGTACAAAGTATATAGTTGAAGAAATGGATGTAAAAGCAATGTCAATTAGAAGGCTGTCGCCACTGGAGTGGGGCTAAAAAGAAGCCTCACAATTTTGATGTTCATGTTCGTCACATGCAAATGGGCTTGGCATGTCAAGCAGAGAGCACGCCAAATGATAAAATTGTGGTTAAATATTCGGAATAAAAACTTGAGCTAAGTTATGGTGTGCAACCCGTTCTTATGTAAAGTCGTCTTAGATGAGTCATGTGCCTTGTTTCTTACACCTCTGAATGTGTTGTTTATGCATCATGTGTTCTCCTGTGCTGCACCTCTGAATGTGTTTTGATGCGCCATGTGCCTTGTTCCTTACACCGCTGAATGTATGTTTATACATCATGTGTCTTTCCTACACCTCTGAATGTTCTATACATCATGTGTGAAGCTTCTGATTGTTATACGTTCTAAGTGCTAGTTCTTTTGGTGCATATTCCTGACAGTGGTGCCTGTGGCCCTGTCGTGTACATAATCCCCTGTAAATTCTGCCCGTGCCTGTTGGCACATTGTAAAGTATGTGTGTTTCTATCTAATGCGGTTTGCAATACAAAGGCTATTTTTACATATACCTTGCGTGGAGTTCAATTTTTGTGGGGTGCCTTGGATGTTGTTGCTGTTGGGTGCGTGCGCAAATGCTTTACACATCGCCTCTGAGATAAGCCTGACTGCTCGTACCAAGCTACCAAGAGGGTGAGCAGGGGTTATCTTGGCGGGTGACTTCCTTTTCCTAACTTAGGAACGGTGGTCTCGGACTGACTTTGGCGCAAGCCCTGGCCAGCCAGGGATCCCATTTCTAACAGGGTACAAGTAGAGGGCAGAGAACCTTGACAAAATAAGTACACAACTCCCGATCAAAACAAAGGGTACCCACTGAAATAGATTCCTTTCAGTGATTTTTTTCATTACATTTCGTTCATGTCCTCAGCGTGTGACTCCAAGTCCTGCCCCTTGCGGGATTCATGCCGTACAATGCGATTTGACCATAGTGAGCCAAAAAATACCTTTTCTTTAAAACCGCATCACTATAAACCGCTACGGATGTTAAGCACAATAGCATATATATCCCGGTAGCAAGTGCAACACACGCATGGGTGACACTTTTCCACCACTATTTTACTCGAAATACGATCAAATTCGGCACCACGTGTGTTATAACAAGAGAACCAAAGGTTCTCATTCTGAAGCAATTCGTTTTCCATGTTTATGAGTGTTTGTGTTTTGTTTGTCTTATTCCTTTTCAGGTTTAACAGCAGCACTAGGAAGAGACAATGTCCTTCCTTTTCCACATCTTAGCGCGCGTGCCACACTTTTTCACTATTTGTAGTCAAGTAAATTACAACTGACCATGTTTCTCTATTACACACTATAACACAGGTCCTGGAGAAAGCCAGCACACTTTGGAATCTGGCTGAAACATGCAGACCTATCTCCAGGATACCAGAGTGGTAACAGTAAACTCTACACATATCCATGTTCATTTTTAACCCTGCCATAGGCCCCATCATTAAAAATGTATCTGCAAGGGACACTATAGACAGTTTTTAACATCACCTTAATCACATCACTTTGCACACACAAAATTCCTGCTCCGCTGTAATTCAGGCATCGTACCACACCCAAGGTGCATTTGGTACCTTGGGGGGACCCGATGATGAAGCATGCCACCAACTAGGGTGGTGGGTGAGGGTTTTCATACAAAACCAATTGGTTTCTCCCCACATAAACAACAAGCTTCAAGACTGCAAGCCAGTTCTTCTTGATCTCAATACATCATTTTAAGGGAAATTGACTAGCCCCTACACTCAAAAAGTATTTTTCCTCTTTCTCTTATTGACCTTTATATAACATAAACCTTTTGCCAGGCCCAAACCTTCCTTTGTAGGTCTCTCCTGGACAGCGCTTGCAAAGTCTTTTGTATTTAATATATCTTAAAAAGGGACTCTTAACAGTTCCCAATATCGATGTACTGTATTCATTCGCTTTTGTGTGGAACTTATTTTTAACTTTCCCTGGCTACATGCATTACAATGCTTCTACTAAAGCTGTTCACACTTTTTAAGCCCCATTCCCTGTCAAGATAGGATCTCTTCTCATGGAAAAGGCAGACAGCTTCAAACACTATGCTGGATGCTAGCTTTTTATTACTTAGTTGTGTAAAGCAGATGCTTTAGCCTTAGAATGTTTGTAGCATTTCTTATTCATGCCTCAGTACATTGCTTTGTCTTTATTGTATTGATTTGTTCAACTTACTCTATTTGGTCATTATGATCAAATTCTAAATGTTGTAATAAACATTGCACATTAAAATCCAAAAGTTATGCAATTTTTTACTACTAAACAGGGAGGCACAAGTGCAGTTACCTTGCAGTCAATAGTGTCATGATTTGATTGGTGCAGCAGGTACAGTAGTACCGGTACAACAATTTGTCAAAACTTTTCTAAACACGTAATATTGCTATATTTGACTACTAAACACTCCGTCACAATTGCAGGTACCTTGCAGGTAAAAGGGACTTGATTTGAATAGTGCAGCAAAGTGCAGTGGCACTGGGGCCAAAAGCTCTAGGGACCCCACTAACCCCAGAGTATTGCAAACATTTTGAGCAAAACAGGCAGTCACAACTGCAGATTCCTTGCAGACAGCAGGGTCATGATTTAAATGGTGCAGCAGATACAGTGACACCAGGATCAAAAGCTCTAGGAACCCCACTAAACACCTAAAATTGATATGTTTTACTACTAAACAGGCAGTCTCAAGTCCAGTTACCTTGCAGACAACAGGGTCATAAAATGAACGGTGCAGCAGGTGCAGTGGCACAGAGTTCAAAAGTTGTCAGACTTCCTCTAAACACCTAATGTTGCTATATTTTACAACTAAACAGGCAGTCATACGTGCAGTCATCTAGCAAGCGCTAGGGTCATAATTCCAACAGCGCAGCCGGTTCAGTGGAAAAGGGACTAAAAGCTCGAGGCACCCTACTAAACAGTGATTACTGCTATATTTTACAAATGAACAAGCAGTCGCAAGTGCAGTTATCTTTCAGGCACTAGGGTCATGATTTGAATGAAGCAGCTGGATCAGTGGCACCTGGCCAAAAAGTTGTCAGAACTACTTTAAACACCTAATATTGCTATATTTTACAACTAAACAGCAGTCACAATTGCAGTTGCCTTGCAATTAACCCCTTAAGTGCTGATGACGGAACCGCTCCGTCATCAGCTACGGGTGAGCTGTGCTGATGGCGGAGCGGTTCCGTGATGGCCCGCTCGGCGTGCCTGCGCGGCACGAATTTCGCGCCTGCGCTGAGCGTTCTATTGAGCGGGGCGGGCCATGACAGAACCGCTCCATTACAAGCACAGCTCATCCGACGCAGGTGACAGAGCTGTTCCGCCACCAGCATGCGGCCGCCGCGCGGCCGCCCCAGCCCCTTAGCACTGCGGCGGAATAGCCGCCGCAGTGAAGGGGTTAAAAAGGGCTTGATTTAAATGATGCAGTGACACCGAGGCCAAGAGTTGTCATAACTCAACTAAACACCAAATATTGCTATATTTTCCTACTGAACAGGCAGTCAAAGTTCAGTTGTCTTCCAGGCAACAGGGTCATTATTTGAATGGTGCAGCAGGTGCATTCCCACCAGGTCAAAAAGTTGTCAGAATTCTTATAAACACGTAATATTGCTATATTTTACAACTAAACAGGCAATCATAGGTGCAGTTATCTAGCAAGCAATAGAGACATGATTTCAATAGTTCAGCAGGTGTAGTGGCACCAGGACCAAAAGCTCCAGGCAGCCCACTAACCACCTAATATTGCTATATTTTATTCCTAAATAGGCAGCCACAAGTACAGTTGCCTTGCATACAACAGGTTCATGATTTGAATGGTGCAGCAGGTACAGTAGCACCGGGCCTAAAGGTTGTCAGAACTCCTCTAAAAACATAATATTGCAACATTTGACCACTAAACAGGCAGTCAGAATCTCAGTAACCTTGCAGTTAAAAGGGGCTTGATTTGGATAGTGAAGCAGGTGCAGTGACTCTGGGGCCAAGAGCTATAGGGGCCCAGATTATTGCTACATTTTACTACTAAACAAGACAGTCACAAGTGCAGTTATCTAGCAGGCACTAGGGCCATGATTTCAATAGTGCTTTTGGTGCAGTGGCACTTGGGCCAAAAGTTGTCAGAACTCCTCTAAAGTCCAAATATTGTTATATTTATTATGTAACTACTAAATAAGCAGTCACAAGTGCAGGTACCTTGCAGGCACTAGATGCATGCTTTCAATGCTGCAGAGGGTGCAGTGGCACCGGACCGTGCAGTTGTCAGATATGGAATCACGTGTGCTGCTGGAAATCGGTCAACAGAGACTGTTATTATACAGAAGGAATCACACACAACTTGTATGCTGAAGGAGTGACTGTTTCTCTGGTTTAATGACAATATGTGTACCATTAATACATCCTATAACATTTGGAAACGTATTTCTATGACATCAAATAATTCTATTATTCCCCTCTTTATTTTCATTTTTCAAAATGTTGCTATTACTTACCCACACTATACCACTTTTAACAACATAATATATTGCCTTTTTTGCACATAAAGAAGTCTTAACACTTTAACATACTTTCAATAACTTATATTGTACAACTACTCACCAAGCTACAACATAAAACAAAAAACTGCCTATTATTAATAACATAGACGAAACCTAATGCATTTACCAGTGTTTATTGATACAGTTAAGTCACCCCTAGGGTAATCCCTAAACAGCCAACAGGGTAGGGTGCAATGTGTGTAAAAGGTTGGATATGTCATTTTAGATTTTACATGACCTGATAGTGAAAAACAATCAAATCCATGTTTCACTGCTGCAAGGTCTACCGCTGCCATAGGATAGCATTGGAGTTGAATAATTAAATTTAATGAGGTATAATTTCCAAATAGGAGTAGGTACCAGCCATGTCTAGTGTCTTTGGAATTGTAATGAAAAATCATAACTTAAGTTGACGTTGGATATTAAATTACAATTTTCAAAATGCCACTATTACAATGTTGGTATTTTCCTGCCTTAGCCATTTAGTGCCTGCAGCCTGTCCTTGGGTCATACGGCTGGGTGTAGCTGACAGTTGGGCTTTGTGTATTCCTCCTAGACAGTCACATATAATAGAGAGCTTAGGTGTGCCTGGAAGTCCATCACTGACAGGATAGGAGGGAGGAGCTCGGCACAGCCCCACTTATAATTGAATAGTCTGCATACTACATTCACACAATGTACTGCATACCCCCTGTAGTTAGTCTGGAGCCAGGTTAGAGAAGGCAGGATGCCTTGTAACTTCAAAGGAAATTTCTAGAGGCTTCTCCCACATTCCAGAGGAAGGACACTAGGCATAAATATTGAACCTCAGACATAACCCCTTCAGTGCACGTCTGAATATAAGGATATTCTACCATGAAGAAGGACTGATGTGCTGATGAAATGACTGCAACTCTTATGTACTGCTGCTCTGAAGGACTGAACCCCTGGTGTACTGATCTATTGCCTGCTGCATTCTTGCCTGGGGAGAAGGACTAGACCTGCACCTCTGGAATCCAGAACCCCAGAGTGACTCCAACGACTAGTTGGCTGGCCTCCTGACCTGAAGCCTCAGAGATACAACAGGCTTTCAACAACATTGCACTGGCACCTGGACATAGCCACCTGTGAGTCGTCTACCCTCCCAGCTGGAACCACCACAGTCCTAGACCCTTGGAAGTGGGCTTAAGGTGCTCTGCAAGCCTCTGTGGATACAGCGGTACTAATGCATCTTCTCTGCTGCATGGAGCTACCTTGAGCAGAACCAAAGCATCACCCCTGCTGCATGGTTTGGAATTTTCGCAAAGACCCAGATCTTACTGTAGCCCGCTACCTCATCAGAATCACCTCTGCATGATTCACAAGCTCTCATATCACTTTGCAACAGCAATCTTGACGATGACACCAGACTCTGCTTTGCAGCCTTGCAGCTCCTCTGAACCAATACATCACCTTGACTGCGCACCGCTTCTTTGATGCCTGATTTCACATCACCAATCCCTCGAAGATAACATGAGATCTTGCATCACAGCCTCATTGCACATCAGAACTGATAAATTGCTTTGTCTGCGAAACACATCTTTGACTCGGATTCTCGCAACGCTTGACAAACCTCATATTAGATACTTTGTTAACTGGGCCTATCTTTGCCCCTGTAGCTGGTCTGTGCTCCATCGCGGTCGGCCTGAACTTGTGTGATTTTGTCCTATTCATGTGTGATCAGATATCACAGTTGGTGATTTTTGGTGCTGTTTTTACTAAAATCATTCAAATTTAATATCCCTGGTTCTACTGATTGGGTTTTGTCATTGGTCTTGTTTGATTTGTTGAAAATTACTCTAGTTTTCCAATCTGGGGTGGGATCCTTTTGTTGTGTTTTTTCACTGTGTTGCTGTTTGAAGTGTTGCACAAATGCTTTACACATTGCCTCTAAGTTAAGCCTACCTGCTCTGTGCCAAGCTAACAAGGGGGTTGAGCTTAGCTTATTTTAGGTTTGGCTTGTGCCACACCTTGACAAGGACCTGTGGTTGCTCCTTGACCAGGACTCACGCCCCAGTCATCCAACAACTCCATTTCCTACAGTGGTTCCAAGTAGGAAGTACTTCATATTTACCATTTGCGTTTCACAATTTGGAAATTCCTATGTGCGATTCCTTAACTGGAATCGCAAAAATAGTTATTCCCAAATGAGAGAATTTGCAAATTACCCAATTCCCTTGCAGACTTAAGGAAAAGGGGCTTCACATTTGCAAGCGGCCTGAAATAATTCAGACAATTTGCGAATGCAAAATTCTCTTGCACATCTGGTTCTTTCAAGACACATAACTTCCTGTCACATGTACTCTGGTTTGTAATAGGTATAATTGGGCATCGTCAAAAATTTACAAATATCCCTTTAGCCAGTTTCTTGGTTCATCTGCCTCATTTAGAGGTGAGGTACTGCTGAACTTACGTTACCATTACCTCAGTCTTCTCTGTAGTCAGAAATACCTTCCTGGTGGTCTATACTGCTTTCCCTGCATATGTCAACTATGTCTCAAATGGTAGTCTCAGACAAGAAAGAGTGATCAGTATCTCTCAGAGGATCAGTGCCATTCATTCTACTACCAAAATAATTATGGACTGCTCAATTAGGACACTATGACATGGTTGGCTGGCCAGCATTTTTATGAGAAAAATGTAATTTCATATCAGCAGAAGTACTTTCCACAAAATAGGGCCTCCACAATTTTGTATTGATCTCAGTGGAAGTGAGCTATGATCGCACTCTTGCTGGTCTGATTTTCGTTTGTTCCCAAACTGACGTCAGCAGGTCTGTAACAAGCCATGCTTGTGTGTAAGCAGTGTGTGTGTTGATGGCAATCTGTGTCCATAGCTCCTTCTACTATTTTGCAGTGCACGTGGGGCCTACCTTGTCACAATGTAAAACACACCACGGGTAAATATTAAATATATGATAATTGGGCAGGGGCTGCAGAGATGGAGCTTCCACCACTCTGGCTGTTTGGAATACCATACAATATTTCTCAGCTAGGCACATTACCATGTAGGCAATGGGATACAGTCTCAGGTAAATTAACAGTCATGGTCCTTGAGTTGAAAAAGTGATGAACTGGAAGATATTGGCTGAGGGTTACACCATTGGATTATGGAGAGTGGTTGCACAATTTAATAAAATGGAAGCTTGTTGTAACTGGCTTGGAAAAAGGGAAAAGCACAACAGTGCAAACCTGGCAGTGTACCTGGATATATTGCATGAGGTACATTTGGACGATCCATCACAGTTATCAGTCTTCATTAGATCATGTTTGGTAGTGATGAGGAAGGTTAAGGTTGGATTTAATAATAATCCATTGATTTTATTGCATTTAATTTTCTATCGATTCCTCATATAGGATAGAGTACGGAAGGAGTTGATATACCTTTAAAGCAATGCTATGTTATGTATCTGTTTTTGTATAGTCTGTAAATCACACTAAGGTGGCATTGTATCATGGTTGCCTGGTATGGGAGTTATTACAGTATGGCACCACCTGTGCGGTTGAAGACCTGCATGGCTTTAAGCTGTTCTGTGTTAGGCGAGCAGGTGTGCCGTTTTAGGGCCACAGATGTGTTCCGAGACTTGTCTGGAAGAGTTGCTGCTGAAGCCAGGTATGCAGATATTACTGGGATGTTTTTTAATATGGCTATGTGCTCTTCATAGGTAGTGTTGTAGATGTCTCCTGGAAGTTACTTTGAGATTGAAGAGCCCCTCTTTGTGGTAGACGTGGTGTTGACTGCTAAAGGAGAGGAGCATACAAAGTACAAGGCTCTCTAGAATGGCAGGATGGCATTTCTTTAGGTAATTCCATTGTCACATCATGTCCACTGAGGTGTAAGAAACAGAGGGAACAGATAATTAATTATTCCTAATACTCCAGTCAGTCCAACCAGAAGTAACTTGCAGAGGTGAATAATAGTTACTCAGAATTCAAACACCAGACGTGTCTCCCAAAATACAAAGTGACTAGGGATAATTACTGAGGCATAATAACTGAGCCAGTTGATCAATGTGGAAGAGGCTAAATGGTTAAAAGGACTACAGCCTCAATTACCCATGCCAGGTCAGCCCTGATGAAAGATGCGTAGTCCCCTCAGGATTTCTCATGCTACAAAACCCTACTCTGTTTCACCGAGGAATGATGCTTTCAGTCACTTGCTCCCGATTCATTGTGCCTCGTGCACCAGCGAAATCCAACCAGATGCGAGACCAAAAAAAGATGAATATTAATTAACCTTGGAAACTCCTATTAAGTTAAATGAGTGAAGCCCTAAATAGGTCCATGTGGCCATGCTGGTGCAAGAACAAGTAGGGTGTGTTGAATCCCATGTTCTGCACCACATTTTCACAAACTTCAGCTTGGCAAGTAGGAGCTTTAATTAAATATTTTTTCTGATTTTCTGTTAGCCTTTTTGCTTTCATTCCGATTGTGTAAGTAAGAGTACATTCTAAGTACCTCCAACAAATCACAAGAAGCCACTTCACAAGTCAAAACTCATTGCTCACTTTCCCTTACTCTGATCTTCTCTCCTCTTGTTTACAGTGGTGGCTGGCAGGAAAATGTGTGGTGTGTAGTTTTGCACTATCACGACGTGTGTCGTACATAAAATAATAAAAATCAACTTACCTTACA
Organism: Lissotriton vulgaris; assembly: GCF_964263255.1. NCBI lineage: Eukaryota > Metazoa > Chordata > Amphibia > Caudata > Salamandridae > Lissotriton > Lissotriton vulgaris. The sequence continues at coordinate 1,012,700,851 of NC_141691.1, forward strand.
TGCACAACACAACCTCCTCCTTGCTGTACGTCCTCTTCCTGCTGCATTCTGGTCTTCACAGCGGGCCCCAATCAATTACCTTAACCAATAATGGTGCTGCTCGCATGCTGTTAACCAGCATGAGAGAAGCACCAGTTTTGGAGGGAGTGACCTCTCCCCGGTACTGTTGAGGGCAATGGAGATCTGTGCTTGGTCTAACTCATCTGTCTCTTAATCACATCAACGTGTGCAGAAAGCAGCAGCCCGGACTCTGCTCGGGGTCTCGAGGCAGGCCTCTATTAGTACTGCACTGAAGAAACTCCATTGGTAGCCAGTAAAACAGAGAATTGCCTTCAAGGATCTCTGCTATTTTTACAAAGCTCTTTCTGGCCAAAGCCTTATCTATGTGCAGTGCAAATAGAACTCTGAGATCGGCTGTGGCGAAGCTCGCCTCTGTCCCAAGAGTTAGGAAAGCTAGAGTTGGTGGTTGAGCCAGGTATTTGACTCCCAAGATTTGGAATTCTCTACCTGTGGAACTTCTGTTTGCTTCATCTGAATCGATTTTTAGAAATGAACTGAAAACTTGGCTGTTTGTCTCCTGTTAGGCTCTTCTGGTGGGCTCAGTTTTCAATACTTAGTTTCCTAGCGCTGGGACACTTCAGGTGAAGTAACCATGGACCACATGCATCAAGCAAAATACCGGTCGCAAACGGGCCGATTTGCAGAATCGTCCCCTTTGCGACCGGTATTTTACCATTTGGGGTGTAACAACCCAAAAGCAATTTGCAGAATAGGTCATCGCAAATTTTGCTATTACCTATTTTTCCAATGCAGTTAGTGAATTGCAAACTGCAATTCCCTAAATGCAATGCATTATGCATTCACAAATTGTATTTTCGCAATTTGGAATCGCAAATTACAATCAACTTCAAGTTGATGTTAATTTGCAATTCCTTTGAAAAATGCAAAAACATACATTTTTCAAACTGCATTGTGTTGCATACACATACCCTTAAGGCATGTGTGTGCACCTCCTGTGCATACTTACCTTTTTTGGGGGTGCATCAGAGTGGCTTTTTAGCCCCCTTTACCCTTGAAATTGCATGCGCAATTTGCGAGTACCTATTTGGTACTCACAATTTTTGAATGCAATCCCATTAATTCCTACAGGCCTCTAGGCCCATAGGAATGAATGAGAAGCCATTCCTTAATAGTGAATCACAATTTGCAATTCGCTATTAAGGAATATGTATGAATCGCAATTTATTTTGTGAAACCTACTTGCATATTCAATTGATCCTCAATAGCGATTCCTTAATAATCGCTATTAAGGACTCACAATTCCTTCCTTTGATGCATGTGCCCCCATGTGCTTTACAAATTATGTTATTATTATTCTATAATTATACACAGATTCTATTGCAATAAAAATGAAGGCGTACTTGGGGTGACTTAGCTTTTCAATGGGCCACGCCTGCAAAGTTGCACAATACAAACACTGTATATTGTATTGTAATGTGTTGTAGCTTTCATATAGCGGTTATTTTTTTAGTTTAGAAAAATTTATTAAAACAGATAAAGAGAACATGTTACAAAGTTATAATATAGGGCATAGAAAAACGATCCTTAGGATAACCAAGAATACAAATGGAAAACAAGTACTGAAAAACTTGATAAATGAAACATTGTCAGGATTAAAAACCAATTTTAGGATTGAAATAAAATCAAAGAGTACCATAGTAAATTTAGAATTTTTGATTTTGAATTGTAAAGATTAGAAAAGGGGTGAAAGAAAGAAAGGAAGAGGAAAGAAATGGGGAAAAGAAGAGAAGAAAGGACAAAGAGAAGGGGGGAGGAAAGGAGATAAAAGATGAGATATCAGCAGTCCTATTCTATAATCTAGTAAAACTTTCCAATAAAAATAAAACAGAATCCCAAATAGCAGTATACAGTCTATCAAATATGAACATTATAAAAAGGGGGAAGTGCAGCATTCATGGCGGCTGAAAAACAAAGTTACTATCATTGGCATGCAATGCAGAGGAAGACATATATTATTTTAGTGAGAGGAGAGCAGAAGGCCTCTTTACGCATAAGCTGCGGTAAGGAAGTAACATAAGCTCTACAAGCCTGTGATGGTTACATAAAATATTCCACCAAGCAGAAAAGGAGACTTTGGAGGCATCTTTCCAATTAGAAGTTATAACCTGAAAAGCAATAGCAATGGGCAAATCAACAAATGAGCCAAGCTTACGAGAACCCAACCAACAAATGGAATTACTACCCAAAAATGTGAAGTGAACATCGAAGGGAAAATTAGTGAAGCAAATAGAGGCAATTGACTTGCATACTTTTGTCTAAAAAGTAGAAATATATTGCCAGAGAAAAAAGGAATTGATATATACGTGCCAGGAGTTTTCTTACAGGACCAACAATTAGGAGATAGGTTAGAGCTGAATTTGGAAACAGCTAATGGGGTTAAAAATAATCTCTGATAAAAATAATAGAGTTTGAGTCGTACTGGCATTGCATGAAGTATGGTGTATCCAAAGCCCAAATGGAGTACCATGTGTGTATAGAAAGAGTATGTTGCAGATCAGTTTCCCATAAAAGTTCAATTTTGCTTTTGGGATGAGTAGGGAGAGAAAAATAGAGGTATTTATATATATGAGAAGCCCGAACAGTAGGGGAAGTAGGTATGCTTGTGTAAAGGGGTCAGATGATGACGAGGGAATCTCAGAGAGAAGAGAAAGTTGCTGAGCTAAAATCAATCTCAAAGAGTCAAACTTAGAGAGAGATGTGACAGGTAAATTATATTTAGATCGGGTTTCCTGGAAAGATAAAAGCAGCTTATTATGCATCAAGTGTTTAACCTGTATAATCCCTTTGATAATCCAATCTTTCCAGAAGATAGTACGATTAGAAATTTTAATGGATTTATTATTCCGTATAGAGGAATCCAGGAATAGCTGGATTGGTGAACGCGATTTAGAAAAAATCGGATAGAGAGTCGATATAAGATATTGGATAGTAGGGGATTCGAACGAGCGAGGAGGATGAACAAAGTTAGCTACAGAGGAGAAGGGGAATGGATGAATAATGGATTCTTCCAATTTATACTGTACTGATATGGGAGGGTCATCTGAAGAAGAAAGATAAGGCAGAACGTGATGAATTAAAAAGAGTGATATTGGCAGATATTGGGAAAATTTACCCCACCTCTATCTTTAGGGGCAGACAAAGCAGAAAGAGAGATACAAGCTTTCAGGTTGATCCAGAGAAATGTAGTCAAGATGCTATTAAGACTCTTAAAATTTGTTAAAGGAAGTTGTACCGGTACCATGGAAAGATAGAAATTAATTACTGGGCGCATCATCATCTTAGACGTGTCCAATCTGCCCCACCAAGACAAGAATAGAGGAGACCATTTCTCCGCCATGTCAGAAATTTTTGATAAAATATCATCCAAGTTGAGTTGAACTGTCTTGGTAATTGAAGAAGAATATTTTATCCCTAAACAAGTAATGCAATTGTTATTCCATTTGAAGACTGTCCCTTCAAACATACTTCGAAGACAGTGTTTATTTAAGGGAAGAATTTCAGACTTCGAGAAATCTAACTTGTATCCGGACAGGGCAGCATAAGAAGACAAAATATTGATAAAAGCTGGTGAAGAGGTAGAAGGATCAGACATATACAACAAAATGTCATCGGCATAGGCTGTGAACTTGACTTCAAGAGATTTATGAGTAAAACCCGAAAAGCAGGAGAGCTCCTAAGGAAGTGAAGAAAAGGTTCAAGAGACAGAATAAACAGCAAAGGAGACAGGGAACAACCTTGGCGAGTGCCTCATTGTAGAGTACAATAAGGGAATTGAAAACCATTAACAAAGACCGAGGTGGTAGGAGAGAAATATAACATACTAATAAGGGATAAAATAACAGGACCAAATCCATGCCACTTAAGAACACTCATCATAAAGAGCCAGCGAGTGTGGTGAAAAGCTTTCTCCGTAAAAGCTGCAACCAGGGAGGAGCTTTTAGAAGCAAGATGTATAATGTTTAAAAAAGTTCTAGAATTATCTGCAATCATTTTACCTTTGACAAACCCTGTTTGCTCATATCCAATCAAATTGGGATGATATTATTAATATGAAGAGCAAGGACCTTAGCAAAAATCTTGCTGTCTAAATCAAGATCTAAATTAATTAAAGAAATGGGTCGATAATTAGCGCAAGAAGAAGGGTCTTTGCCCTTCTTAGGAATTAGACAAATCATAGCTTCAAGGAAGGAGCCACGTGCCTCCTTGTGGGACATAAAATGTTGGAATAAAGATAAAAGGTGAGGAATTAAAATCTGGGAGAAACAGGAATAAAACTAGGCAGTGAAGTTGTCTGGGCCAGGGGACTCATCTTTTGGTAAATGCGCTTGGGCGGTCTTAAGCTCAGAAAGGGATCGATCATTTTCTAATGTGGGGCAATCAAGAAGTGAAGAGGGACGTGGAGTGAGTGCTTCAAAAAAAGAATCCAATGCCTCTTTGGAGGGAGAAGATTCTGGAGTATATAGAGTCTTATAAAAATCAGCAAAACAATGTAATATTTCCTCGTCCTTGAAATGGTCAACACCACTTTTATCAGTAATTTTAACAACCTTGGAACGTTGGGACTTCACCTTCAAATAATTCGCCAGTAGTTTGCCAGCTCTATTAAGGCCCTCATAGAATTTAGAATTAACTTTAAGTAGGGTGCCAGAAGCCTCCTCCGTCGACTTCATATTGAAAGATACCTTCGCCTGAATTAACTTCTTTAGCGTGTCTTCATTATTAGAAGTAAAATAGGCTTGGTTAAGATGTTTAATGGAGGCTAACATAGAAGCAGATTCCTTCACACACTGTTTCTTTTAACCACAACGTAGTCAATGATGAAACCTCTGGCTGTTGTCTTGAAGGCATCCCATACAGTGGGAAAAGGAATATCCGGAGTAGGGTTCCTACGGAAGAAATCTGGAAGGAACTCTTTAAAATGCTCCAAAAACTAAAGATCCTTGAGTAAATAGTTACTGAAACGCCATCTGCGTGGCTTGGAAGGTTCAGAGGGGCGATCCAGACTAATCAAAACCGGAGCATGATCGGAATTAAGAATAGACCCAATGTCAGCACTGATTACATTAGGGAGTAGATGGGGACTCAAAAAGATATAATCTATTCTAGAAAACAATTTGTGAGTAGGAGAGTAGAAAGTGTATTCTAGCGTGTCCGGATGAGATTTTCTCCACGCATCAACCAGACCCCTCAATTGGATTGTAGTTGTGAAGGTTTTTTGCATTCTGTTGGGAATGTACCTAGCGTGAGACTTCCTGTCTGTGAAAGGGTCCATGACCTGGTTGCAATCCCCAACCATGAGTAAATTGTTGTCAGGACATGAATGAAGGGTGTGTGAAATATTCTTACAAAATTGTGAATCTACACCAGTAGGCCCATAAATGTTGAGAAAGGAGGTAGGGGAACCATTTATATTAAGATGTAAAAGGAGCCATCTTCCCTCAACATATCTCTCCTTCCTCTCCAAAACCAGAGAAAAAGATTTGTGAAATAAAGTAACCACTCCATTCTTCCTATCTTTAGATGGGGAACAAAAAAATGACCCACCCATGGCTTTTTAAGTGAATTAATCTCACTTTCATTAAGGTGAGTCTCATGGAGCATTAGTATTTTAAATTTTACTCATGGTTGGGGATTGCAACCAGGTCATATTGCCTGAAAAAAAGAGTAACATGCAGAGGCGGGGAGCCGCCGAGAGAAGACAGACACGACAAAGCAAAGACAATGAGGAACGGCAAAGACCCAAAAGAAAAACAAAGAAGAAACTATAGTAAAGAGCGACCATAAAAACAGCAGGGTGGTTTAACAGAATAACAAGAAACAAGAAAGCTCAAAGTATACTACCTAAGAAATACATAGACAATTAAGGAAAAGAAGACACTTACCGAACATTATCATCTAGCAATCAGTTAAGAAAACAAACGAATATTAAATATAAAACAGACAAAGATAAAAATAGACAAATAAATGCAAAAATGAGGATTGAATCCTCAAAAACCTGTAAAATGAGAAAGGAGAAGCAACAATGTGCTAAGAGTTGAGCAACAATAGGAACCACAATGTTGCACGGGGACACACTGTTCTTAGTGTAACTAGGCGCTTTATAAATGTTTTTATTATTATTATTATTATTATTATTATTAATAATGTGAAGCAGTCAAAAGTTATATTCTCCAAGTGCCATTTCTTATCCCTTGTAACGAAGAATGCGGGTATGTCAAAAAAGAACTAGACAAAATATTCAAAGCTGAGCAACAAGGACAATAACGAGATGTAACCGTCAATAATCATGTTTTCCCAAGCTCCATCTCCCCTCCTTTGTGATGAAGAGTAAACTGTCTTAAATCTTCTGGGCGGTCAAAAGAGTAGGACCTTTCCTAGTGAGTAACTTTAAAAAAAAAAGGCTGGACAAGGTCATATCTAGTGTTCATGGAATGAAGAGCAGGGCGAAAGGAGGGAACTCGTTGTGTCGAGCAGCAGTGGTGCGGGATATTATGAGCAGACCACAACATCTGCTTTTTCTGCTTGGCCGCACACAAAACCATTAACATTTCAGTGTATTCCAGAAATAGAACAATAATCCCTCTGGGACGATTGACCGATGATGCAGAGGGAGATCCGCCAGGCAAGGGACCAATATTATGAGCATGTTGTAGGTTATGAGGCCAACTTTTTTAGGTATATGAAGTTTGAGAATGGTAAGCATTTCAGGACCCTCTTCTCCTTCAGGAATACCCTAAATTCTAAGGTTATTGCGTCAGTTGCGATGTTCCAAGTCCTCCGTCTGCTGTTGTAGGAGAGTTATTTCTTTAGACATAGCTTCAACTTTTGAGCAGACATCTTGAGTATCACCGATCCTCTGTTACACCACTGATACCCTAGATTCTAGATTAGACTATTTCTCATGAAGCAGCTAGTAGCATTAGTGTCAAGAATAAAGGGTTTCATAAGCTTAAATTCCTCCATAAGATCTTTTAGCTTGATAGTAAAGGAGATTTTGTAGATGAATTAGGATCCTTCTTAGGATGCTTAAATGCAGCAGTAGGAGGATCTTTACGAAGAGAAGACATGTTTGTGGAAACAACCTACTGGTTAGGGAGAGAGGAAAGCACCATAACTATAACAGGACAAAAGGACAATGCGTTACCACAAACCACACAAGAAGTTGACGTACGAAGGTATGTGAAATCAAGTTTCAGGTATAGACGCCCACAGATCAAAAGTCTCCAAAAAAAGAGAAATCACTCTATGTTGAGAAGCAGGAATACACTGGAAGAGAGGTGCGCTCACGAATACTGGCCTGACCTGCTGCAACTAAAAATGATGGCCAGAACGAGCGCTCGTGAAGAGAGCGTAATGCAGGGGGAAACAGACAGATAGTTGAATAAGACAGGGGAAAGAGAACAACCACCTGTGCCCCGTGCCAACGCTCCAATGGAATTCATGTTATGTAGACAAAACTCTGAACAAGATTCTCCAATGCCGAGACAGTCTCAAGCAAAGCGTGGAATTTTGTGAAGCAAAGCCCATGTCAAACAAACCATCAATACCTTCAATATATGTTTTGTTGTTTACAAAAGAGTCTGACTCCTTCAGGAACTCATGAGAATTTGAGTAATACTGTGAGTCTATTGATAGAATCCTTTACCATTTCAGCGCTGTGAAGTTACAGGAAAATTAATTCTGAAAAACATTTAGTTGTTCATAAGTAAATACAACGTTATATGTTCAGCACTTAGCACCAAGTGATGATCTCTGGACCTGACCCAAGTCTTTAAGGCAAGCGAAACACTGTAAATGCTCAGAAAGATAGCAGCTACAGACCGCCAACAAAATCCGGTGCCTCCAGCTGCAACCAAAATGGTGGCCGGGATGAGCATTTGTGAAGGAAACGTGACACGGGGAAAAACAGGCAAGTAACTGTATAAAAAACAAATAAAGGACCAGTTCCTGTGCCCCTGCGACAGTGCTCCAAAACCCAACAAGTCATGCAGTCGAAATAGAGGGAAAGCCGCTCCGGTAACGAGACGGTCTCCGCCATCCTGTTGAGGCTCAAGCCACGCCCCCCTCACCTCATATAATGGTTCTAACCACCAGCGAGGCTACAAAGTCCTCTGATTAGAATCAAAATCCTGACGCCCTTTCAGAGTGTGCCTAAAGACTAAATCTATGTTAAGGACTTTGGGGGATTTACCGTGTAAATTGGAGAGATTTTGTTATTAAAATGATTACAATTTCTCCCTTACATTTTGCTCAAATGGAACAGGTGTCATTAAGTATATGTCGTAAAATCGCAACTCCACCGAAAAGTAAGATTAAGTTAAGTGACGATTTCCATTGCTGGAAATAGAAAACTGGATTTCTCAACAGAAGAGTGGCTGCCAGTGGTGCAGCAGGTGCAGTGGCACCCATGCCAAGATGCCTGTGGAACCTACCAAATACTGATTATAGCTGTACTCAAAGAGTAGCCAGAGGGGCCATTTCGATCATGCAGTGGAGTCCATGACACAGTGGCTACGCCACTGTTTTCTCAACAATACATTAAAAGAAAAAAACTAGTAAAGTTGGCAAATTATCTTTGAAATCCATTGTTTTTGTAACTCCTGTTGGATGGACAGTTTTTCCATCACCAAATGGACACAGGTTTCCCTCAAAACCCAACCTCACTTTGAACAAGCATTGGCAAAGCTGCTATTTCTTGAGAAGTTAGTGCTCTGGTCTGATTATTTTTCTTTTGCATTTAAAACACATTGCTCAAGAAGAAAAAAAGAATAGATGCTCTTAAATATGAAGGTCGCATGCCTTTAAATGTAAACATCACATATAATTATACAGTGCAACTGCTTCTTTCTAGAAGGCAGATGTACTCAATTCGGTATAGAACCATGTTCAGTTTTAATGCACCACATGTAACAATATAACACCAAATGGTACATTAGAAAGATACTATTGACTTTTAATTATGGTATCAGGAAAACAAACACTGGCAAAGTAAAGTATCGACCAACCAGCTATGGCAGTGAAGTGCACTTGTTTTTAGGCTGACGTGAAAATATGAACTTTTAAAATGCTATTACTCACAGAGAAGGAGAGCCAGTGGCTGAAGTGGGCTGACACATTGTTCGATGCTGTATGCCACTGTGGGCGGAAGCAAAACATGAGTTACAGTTAACAGACCAGTGAATGAAAAGGGCTGATCCAAAGCCCTTTCATTCATTCATTCAATCAAGCTTTATTCGACTTTAAGTTGCAAGGTCATAAAAGCATACATCCTTTCAAATATATACAATAAAATAAGTCCATACAATTAAAATAGAGTTAAAATTACAATATTACAGTATAAAAATGGGGAAGACCCAAATAGTTATCGAGGATATCAATTCACGCTGTTTAACCGTCATTAATGTAAATGTAAATGTAAATGTATAGGCATTGATATAGCGCACTACTTACCCGGAGGGTCCCAAGGCGCTTCGACCGCTGTGAAACCCTTCCTGGCTTCCCTGAGAGATGGTCCCTTAATGGGTATCTCCAGGGTAAGACCAGGCATCCCCGGCGGTCTGGTGGGGCCGTTAGTGAAGATGTGGCAAGCTAATGCCCAGAGTTGCCGAGTGTGATCGCTGATCAGAGTGGGCACCGAGGCGAGAGAATTATCGAGTCCGCTGACCCTGGTCCGGAAACCTGCCGCGCCGGGATTCGAACCCTGGTCCCGGGCCGTCCTCTGCTCTCGGGTCTGCCGCCTCTAACCAGTGAGCCATTTAGTTTTTATTTATGTTGGGATTTTATCACAAGAGACTAATGGGGCAGCTGAAGCTGTCTCTAGGCCAGACAGCTTTGCTCTGCAATCAAATCGCTGATTACTTTGAGGAGAAAATCACACTTTTACAGGATGAATTTCCACCTATCCCTCAACCCACCATCAAGGACACATAAGACACCATTTTAACAGCAGCAAATACTCTTAGAATGTTTAAACCAGTGACCCTTGTGCAAACCCGCGAAGCCATCATATCCTGTAAATCAGGATCTCCTTCTGACCCCTGTCCTTCATCAGATAATTGATATCGTGAATCCCATCATTAACACAATAGTTAATGCCTCACTTAGTTCTGGCATTGTCCTATCGGATTGGAAAAAAGCTATAGTGAAACCTTTAATGAAAAAACTAAATAAAAATACCATAGACCTCTCTAATCTACGACCCATATCCCTTCTCCCAGTTCTTGGGAAAAAAACTGAACACATGGTCCATCAAGAGCTGACGAATTTTGTGGAAATGCATAACATCTTACACCACCAACAATCTGGTTTTCGCTCAAAGCACTCCACTGAAACGGCTCTTATTGAACTTACTGATTCCATCAAAAATTTACAGGATGAAGGAAAAAACGCCGTCCTGATATATTACTCGACCTATCGGCGGCGTTTGATACCATTTCCCACAAAATACTCATTGGCAGATTGAGAGAAAATGGAATAACAGAGGGGGCTCTTGACTGGATAAGTTATTTCCTGTCGGAGAGAACGCAAACTATTTCACTGGGACCTTTTCTCTCAAGTGAGAAAAAAATCACTTCTGGAGTTCCCCAGGGCTCCATTCTAAGTCTGCTACTTTTTAATATTTACATGGCTCCCCTTATCACTCTAATTGAATCATACGGCTACTAGTAACATCGTATGTCGATGATACCGAACTGATTGTATCCTTAGATAAAAACTCCACAAAGGCTGAACAGAATTTTCAGAACTGCCTGACCGACGTCTTTTCGTGGATGAATCACAACCATCTGAAATTTAATTCAAGTAAAACTGAAATATTGCCCATGGAGAAAAATGTCAATTTTAGCCCCAGTTCGGTTGAAGTGGCCAGAAATCTGGGTTTTCTTTTTGACTCGACTTTGTCTTTTGACCACCATGTAAGGAGTGTTGCAGGAAGTTGCTTCAACAGTATTAAATCATTGAAAAAATTCTTTGATTTTCTCCCCATGGAATCGAGAAAGTCTGTGGCAGTTGCTCTCACACTTTCCCGCCTCGATTACTGCATTGGTCTGATGGCAGGGATAAAAAAGCTTACGCTAAAAAAACTTACAAAGCGTCCAAAACACGCGGCTGCACGACTGGTTTTGAAACTGCCCAGAAAATCTTCTGCTTCTGCAGCCCTCAGGACATTGCACTGGCTTCCTCTCCACAAAAGGATTCTGTTTAAAATCCTACTGACTACCTTCAGGGCAGTAAATAATGTTGCTCCATAGTATCTTTCGAGAAGATATACTTGTTACATCCCTACTAGAGTTTTAAGATCAGTTGGCTGTAATTTAATCAGTAGTCCTAAATTTCATTACAAAACCAAGGGTGGAAAAACTCTTAGTGTCTTGGCTTCTAGGGCATGGAATGCCATGCCTAAAGAACTAAGGGCCAGATGTAGGTAAAATAGATTTACCGATTTTTAATTACCAAATTTTACCGATTCGGTAATTAAAAATCGGTAAATCTAAGGGGTGGACATGTAGGTATTCCAGATGTGCTGGAATACGGATTCGGAAAATTTCGTATTTACCGATTCGGTAATGCCCATTCATTCCTATGGGCTTTGAAGCCCATAGGAATGAATGGGCATTACCGATTCGATTTTCACAAGGGTGCAGGGGGTGTCACTTTGACACCCTCTGGCTCCCCCAAAACAGGCTCGGGCGCCATGTGGCAGGCATACATGCCCTAAGGGCAGGTCTGCCTGTCACATGGCATAGGTTTGCATGCACACATGTGCATGCACACCGGAATCGGTATTTTACCATCAAATTGGATTTGATGGTAAAATACCGATTCGGTAAGGCCTCTGGGACTTTGAAGAGTCCCACCTACATCTGGGTGCCTCAGAATTGGTAAATTTACCGAATTTTTATTTTACCGAATCGGTAAAATTACCGATTCGGTAATTTTACCGATTCGGTAAAATAATGCCCCCTACATACCTGTCACCCATTTACCGATCGGTAACGGCCAAAATCGTCCGTTACCGCTCGGTAAATGGTGTCAAACGGCCACCTACATCTGGCCCTTAGACTACTAGATTTAGAGACCCCATTCAGGAAAAAACTTAAAACCTGGATTTTCAACCTGACAGATGCATACGTATTGGCCGCCATTTAGATCCCACCTCTGTTTACTCCCACTTTCCTCAGCGCCAGGATGCTCCTTTCGGAGCGACAGATCGCGCTTTACAAATATTAAATAACATAACATAACAAAGAGAGACTGACTGACAGAGAGAGAGAGGGAGAGAGAGACTGGCTGACTTAGAGAGAGACTGACTGAGAGAGAGATTAACAGAGATAGACTGACTGACAGAAGAGACTTACTTACTGAGAGACTGATTGACTGACTGACTGAGAGACTGACTGACTGAGACTGAATGACAGGGAGAGAGACTGACTGATAGAGAAAGAGACTGAATGAGAGATACTGAGAGAGAGAGAGACTGACTGAGAGAGGGAGAGACTGACATACAGAGAGACTGAATCAGAGAGAGTGACTGAGAGAGTGAGAGGAGAGAGACTGACAGATAGAGAGACTGACTGACCGAGAGAGACTGACTGAATGAGACACTGACTGACTGAGAGACTGACTGACTGACAGAGAGAGAGACTGACTGACTGAGAGAGACTGACTGACTAATGTGCTCTTTGTAGTTACTTCTCCTCTAAAATACAGCATTGTTGCATTGTCTGTTTTGAAACAGGTTTGATTTTTTTTATTTTAACCCCACCCCTCCCACTGACTCCGCCCCCCACTGACCCCCACTCCTACCGGTGCAGCCCTCGGCCACAAACCACACTGTAATTTTGACCCCGACAGAAAGTTTGCCTCAATCTATGAATAAGATGATCACAATTTGTGCTGCCCCTCGAAGACACTGATGATTATGTCAATGAAAATAAAAACGCATATTAATTATTGTCTCATAAAATGATTATTAGAGAATTTTAGGAAGTTAAGTGCATTGTTTAGTGTCACAGTGTAGCACATGTGTTTTAATCATCTGTTTCCTACCACTATTTTGGCAGGTGAGGTTTCCCTAGTGAATTATTTGTATGTAGCAAAGAGGTAAACGTGCTGTGTAGGGCTCATATACATCTTCACTGGGCTCTGGTTGGTCATAGCGGGTGAAGATGAGGAGTTGGGGGACCAATTAATCTAATAGTCCATTTATAAAGTACAGCATTCATCTTGTGAGGGGCCTCTTAGAGCTCTCAGGAACCAGATCTTCATATAGATAAAAGTACATCCTGGCGGAATTTAAATCATGGCAGTGTAATTTGCATCATTTCAGGAATTTCATACATGCTTTTTACCCAGAATACCCAAAACTATACGTTTTAATGCCACATCACATAAATTATACGCCATTTTCAGGAAAATTTTACAGCGAAAGCTTGGGATTTCTTTCGCAGGAAAATATTTTCTCCTTGAACAAACACTTTCTCCTGTACACCCACCACATTTGATTGAGTTTCGCAGACTGAAAATGGCTTTATCTCTGGAATTAGCAGAAGAAAAATTATAATTGTGTTCAGGATGACAAGCTACATACAAATGATTCGTGGATAACCTTAATCTGGTGACTGCCTGGATGTGCAGAACCTTCCACCTTCCAAAACTGTGTCTCTCTGGGAAAGTCCACAAGGGCAAAATATTTTCTAATTCTGTGAATCTAGAACAAGTGTTTGCCCTCCTAAATAATGCTATCTACTAATCTAAGGTTCGTAGGTGCAATTACCTCTGTGAACTGTACCCTAAATGTCTGTTGCCTTTTCTCTTACAGAAACTGCAACAATTTACAAGGTGGAGTACCTATCTCTTTCCCTCTTACACTGCTGTCTACTTGTTTACTGGTTTCAATTAGGTGGAATGTCAGACTGTTAATCCAGAATAAATATAATTAGCATTTTACTACTATAATTTTTGTTGACATTCCTGGACTAAGCATATGGGCAGGTTTTCAGAAGATAAATTCTCGCCGATGCCTTCTTAACTACATGTACAAATCTTTAGAATTCTCAAAACCTAATTTCTCATGGAACATCATGTCGCTGTATGATATTTATTGGAGAAACAGAGTTTGCCTTGAGATAAAACACAATGTTGTGGCATTGGACATTTGCTGAAATTGTAATCATTGCTGATCTATTGTTCAAACTTGATTGTTTCTTCATATAGGGGCTCATGCATCACCCTATTTACAGGTCACAAATGGACTGATTCACAGAATCGGCCCCTCTGCGACCCCTAAAAAGCATTTTAGAATGCATCAACCCCAAAGGCATTCGCAAAACAGGAAATCGCAATTTTTGTGATTACCAATTTTGCGAATGCAGTTAGGGAATCACAATTTGCGATTCCCTAAATGCAATGCAAGAAGCATTCTCAGAATGCGACTTTGCATTAAGGAATCGCAAATTACCATCAACTTCAAGTTGATAGTAATTTGAAATTCCTCAGAAAAACGCACAAAATAGCATTTTTCTAAGTGCCATGTGGCTCGAACAAATGCCCTTATGGCATGTGTGAGTGCTACATGTGCACACATACCATTTTTGGGGGTGCTTTAGGGTGGCCTTTGGGCCCCCTAGCACCCTTGTTACATCATGTCCTGTTGCACTGGGATCCTGTCTCCTTGGACTACAAGACTCTGATCCCTGTCACTCCAGGGATTCGGGCGGATCTCCAGTGGTGGTTGTCCCCTCTGTCTCTTTCCCGGGGGTTCGATCTTCTTCCTCCTCATTCTGTGGTTGTGTTGTCCACGGATGCCAGTGCTTTTGGGTGGGGTGCTGTTCTGGGTGCCTCCAAGGCTCGGGGTCGGTGGTCCAGTTTTGAGTCCTTCCAGTCCTCGAACTGGAAGGAGTTTAGGGTGATTTGGTTGGCTCTTCTTTGGTTGGCTCCTCTCCTTCGGGGTCGGGCGGTCTCTGTGCAGACCGACAATCTGCCCTCATCCTCCTGGACCTCTCGGCCGCCTTCGACGCGGTCTGCCATCACACTCTAAAAACACGCCTCCAAGAAGCCGGTATCCAAGAGAAGGCCCTCGACTGGACCACTTCCTTCCTCTCCAACAGATCCCAGAGCGTCCGCTTCCCACCTTTCCGATCCGAAGCCACCAACATCATCTGCGGCGTCTCCCAGGTCTCCTCCCTCAGCCCGACGCTGTTCAACATCTACATGGCCCCCCTTGCACAAGTGGCCCGCCACCACAACCTCAACATCATCTCCTACGCTGATGACACTCAGCTCATCCTCTCCCTCACCAAGGACCCACGCACCGCCAAAACCAACATACATGATGGAATGAAGGCCATCGCCGACTGGATGAGGAGCAGCCGTCTGAAACGGAACTCGGACAAGACGGAGGTCCTCATCCTCGGACCCAACCACTCAGCCTGGGACAATTCCCAGGGACAGCACCGACACCCACCGACCGCGCACGCAATCTTGGATTCATCCTCGACTCCTCCCTCTCCATGTCCAAACAGGTCAACGCCGTCTCCTCCTCCTGCTACAACACCCTCCACATGCTCCGCAGGATCTACAAGTGGATCCCGACCGAAACAAGAAGAACGCTGACACAGGCCCTCGTCAGCAGCAAGCTGGAGTGTGGCAACACACTCTATGCAGTAATACCAGCCAAACACCTACGACGACTACAGCGCATCCAAAATGCCTCTGCCCGACTGATCATCAACGTCCCCCGCCGCAGCCACATCACCCCCCCACCTGAGAAACCTACACTGGCTCCCTGTCGACAAGAGGATCACCTTCAAACTCCTCACCCACGCACACAAAGCACTCCACAATGCCGGACTTGCCTACCTGAACAGCAGACTCAGCTTCCACACCCCTCGCCGCCAGCTCCGCTCCGCCAGCCTCGCCCTCGCCGCCATCCCCCGCATCCAACGAACAACCTCAGGTGGCAGATCCTTCTCCTACCTCGCCGCCAAGGCCTGGAACACCCTTCCTACCCACCTACGGCAGACCGAAGATCTACTCGCCTTCAGAAGACTCCTCAAGACCTGGCTCTTCGAACAGTAGCGAAGCTTCCACCCCCCCCCCCTCAGCGCCTTGAGACCCTCACGTGTAAATAGCGCGCTCTACAAATAGATTGATTAATTGATTGATCAGGTGGTTCGTGCTTATGTGAATCACCAAGGGGGCATGTGTTGTACTCTGTTTCTCCTGTCCCGAAAATTTGGCCTTTGGGCTGAGTCGAATCTCTTGTCTTTGACGGTGGTCTATCTTCCGGGGAAGGAGACTGGGCCTCCGGATTCTTTGAGCAGGGTGTTCCCCTCCTCGTGTCCCTCTGTCTTTCCCCTGATCTGTTCGATCTGATTGTCCTCAGGTTCCACCTTCCTTGGCTGGATCTTTTTGCTTCGGAGGATTACGCCCTTCTTCCTCTGTTTGGCAGCATCATTCCCTCTCCTTTGGTGTGGGCCACCAATGCTTTCTCGATTCCATGGTCGAGGGGTCTGCTATTTGCCTTCCCTCCATTTGCCTTCATTCCGAGGGTCCTCCGGAAGATTCGGTTGGATCGGGCGGAGGTTCTCCTGGTGGTTCCGGTATGGTCTCGGCAGTCTTGGTTCCCCCTACTGCTGACCTTTTCTGTTTGCCCTCATTGGAGGTTTCCCCTGTCTCCCTCCCCCCGCGGGTTCCTCTTCTCGGGATTGCCTCCCTGCAACGCCTCTGGGGGTTTGGCACTTGAGAGGTTGAATTTGCTGGGTCTGGGTTGCTCGGTGGAGGTTGCCCAGTGTCTCCAGCTTTCTCAGCGTCCTTCCACCTTGAAGTCGTATGCCCGTCACTGGAAGAATTTCTCCTCCTGGTGTCTTGGGATGGGTCTCTTTTTTGCCTCCTGTGAGGCCGTGAGGGTGTTGGACTTTTTGTGGGATGGTTTCAACTTGGGGCTTGCGGTTTCTTCCCTGCGGGCGTAATGGGCTGCCATTTCTGCTTTTCGGGGTTCCTCTGTCTCCCCGTTGGTGGCTCGCCTTCTGAGGAGTTTCTTGATTCAGCGTCCTGTCTCTCTTTCTCCTGTGCTTCCTTGGGATCTTCCCTTGGTTCTGCGGGCTTTGACGGGTCCTCCTTTCAAACCTTTGTACTCCGTGGCCCTGAAATTCCTTTCTGCTAAGGTTATTTTCCTGGTGGCCATTACTTCTGGGCGGAGGGTTGGTGAAATTGGGGCTCTGATGGCTTCTCCCCCCTTTTTGCGCTTTTGCGCTGACAAGGTCTTCCTCCGTCCGAGTCAGTTCTTTCTTCCTAAGGTGGTGTCTTCTTTTCACTGTCAGGAGGATATTGTTCTCTCTGTGTTTTTTCCAGCTCCTACCTCTCCTGAGGAGGTGCTCCTCCATTCGTTGGATGTGCTGAGGGCTCTCCGCATCTACCTAGAGCGTACAGCTAGTTTCCGTAAGTTTGATTCCTTGTTTATCATCTATGGCCTCTCGGGGCTGGGGCTCCGGCCCTTCTTTGTCCACATTGTCTCGTTGGGTCAGTGGCACTGTAGTTTCTGCTTACGATTCTGCCCACTGTCCTCTGCCTTCTTCTGTTCAGGGTAGGTCAACTAGGAGCGTTTCGTCCTCCTGGGCCACGTTCAAAGGGGCCTCCTTGAGGGACATTTGTAATGCTGCCACATGGGCTTCTACCCATACTTTCGTTTCCCATTATCAACTTCAGTTGGGGATGGCGGCATCTGCTGCCTTTGGGGCTCATGTCCTGTCTGCGGTACAATATTTGTGATATGTACTGTTTTCTGTTTGATTAAAATGGACCAGTTTTCCTCGAACTTTTTGGTCTGTTTTTTTCTTACAATCACCTTCTGCTTGGATATGGGCTCACTTGTAAGGAATGGGACGGGGAGACAGGACGAGGAGGTAATGCCCGGTTACTCACCGGTAATATCCATTACTCTGAGTCCTGGTCTCCCCGTCCCACACTATTCTAGGGCACCGGTGAACCTTTCTGTGCCTCCACTGCCAGGGCGAACGTTGCAGAGTTAGTGCTGCAGTTTGCAGCTACTGATTGGTCACTCCTCATCGGTGTGTCACACACTGTACCCCCGACGTGCCCATGATGCGCACTAAATATGGAGCTGCAATTAGAGCGAGGATCACGCCACTAATCAGTGCGCTGTGCGGAGAATCTGTCTCACTTGTTTGCTTTGCAGTAGGGAGCTGCAATCTTTTGCTGTGTGTGTCTGTTTGTCCATTGCACAGAAGCTGCCTGTCATTGGCTCTCTCCCTCTTCTTAGGCTCCCAGTGTGGACCGGTCACATCACCCTTACTTTATTGCTTGTGCGTTAGAACACGTGAGCGGTGAAAGATGCACATTCGCCGAGTGGTGATTTTCACCATCGACAAGAAGAACGTGGCATAAGTGACCCACCCGTGGTGGTAGCTGACAGAGGAGGGTATATACGTTTAATCATTGTGGTGGCGGATCAAAAGGAGACCCCGAGGTGATGAACATGGCTCTTGACCCAAGACAGTCCATAGTCATCATCTCGAAGGAGTCTAGATTGTTCAAGCAGCAGCTAAAATCCCTCATTGAGAAAGATGATCATTTTGTGGTGGGCCACAAGCAATCAGAGCAGGCTAGCGTATCAGTGTTGATTGCATGAACCTTATTATTAGAGAAATCCGCCAAACTGTCTCAAAGAGCCTGTAAGAGTTTAATGTCTTGTTTACAGCAGTCTGGATCTGACAGTTCCTTCATAATATTAATAGGTATTTTTGTGCACTTTGAAGCTTTATACAGTAAACACTAGACCTGAAGGTATCAGAGCGATTTACATGAGCACCAGTTACCTTACAGACACACACTCCTTTTGTTAGGCCGGGAGAGGTTACATGTGTACATCCAATGATGCTTGAGGCTTATAAAGGAGTTTTGCCTAGAATAGTAGGATGTTGGGCGTCTGCTGCTCATGTGATGTGACTTCCTGCCGTGATGTCACTTCCTGTTGTGATGTCCCTTGCTGTTGTGATGTCACTTCCTGCCCTGATGTCACTTTCTGTGACACCACCTAACTTGGAAAGTCCCCCCACTTACTTTTTTTAGGACTTGTGCCCTGTATATAGCAGATACCACAGTCAGTGTCCGGTATTCTCTGCAAGAACCATACACAACAGAGGTTCATCCTAGAGCATTCACCATGAAGCCTTGAGTAGGCGGGCTTGAATGCTGAGGTTTCACCACACCGTATGGAATTATTGGCAATGATGAATTACTGTATATCATTAAATTGTGATTTTACCTCTGTTACTTGCAAATGCTAACTTTCAGAATGAGTACGATCAGGAATATTGCCTCTTGCAAAGGGAATACATATCTGGGCACCTCTCTCCTGGCTGAAACACCTGTACTTCAAGCCTTTGGGATGCTTGGAATGTGTTACTTTTTTCAATCAGTGCTGGCTCTTTGCTGGGAAATTTAAAGAATTTGACATTATACGTTGCATTGTGAAAGGAGATTGAGTGAAAGGTAAGTGTGGCCAATGCTTCGAAGAAAAATCTTCCTTTAGAAAAGAAATCAAACCTAGATAGACGTTGCATGTTTTTGTGGCTTCAGTGGATAATTCAATTTATGAAATGTGATATACAGAATCACAATATATGATTAATGGCCACAGTTTTTAACTGACTGTTAAAGTACAGAAAGGATCTTTAGGGTGCTTTGAGCGCGCTTTTTTGTCAATTGCGTACTTAGAGCGAGAAAGCCCAAATAAGATATGTGGAGAATACCATCGGCAATGAAAGCAGAGTCCTTGGTGATCTATTAAGGCGCAGACACACTTCACTTGATCAATTCGCTGTTCACCTACTGCTCGCAATTGGACGGATAAGCCAATCCATTTCACAGCAATCCTTCTTTATACACACAGTAATATTTCAATTTTATTTGCCCATACATATTGAACTTTATTGCAGAAGTCTATCCATTGCAATATATAGCCGCAAGTGTAAAAAATGAACAATGATATTCTCTGGCTTCAGTCACATTTGGAAATGACGGGTATTTGAGAGAAGTCCCCGAGATTGCATAAGATTCAATGTTGGTATTGACATTCTGTTTATGTGTGTCTTTCGTTGCGCGTTCATGATGCTAATGTGTTTGTGTCATCTTATAAAGTTAGTTTTTTCATGTTTGAAAGTTATGTTCTACCCAGCCTTCTGTTTGTGCTTATGTTCTTTTTAACGAGTAAAAATAATTCTTGTTCAGCTGTTAGGGATAGTTTTCACCAGTAGGGTGTTTTCTTGCAAAATGAAAAATATTTTTTACAGTTCAAGAGCGTAAGAGGAAGTCCACCTATTGGTTTAGGGGAATATGGTAATGTGGTAATTAATTTGCTGAAGGACTATGCACATTTAGAAATGTATGAAACTTCTTGATTTTGATATATTTGACTTGACATCAGCAAGTGGGCTAATTTATAGTTCATAAGTATGTACGCATCTTTGCACTACGGATGGGTTTATTACGGTGCTTTCACGAGACTTCTATCTATCACTAATATGAATGGCATGCCAATTTCTTGGTCTGCATTCCCCCATTCAATACTCCTTAGATGAGCTATTCGATGAAGAAGATTAAATCGATTGATTGATTGATTGTTTTTAGTTATTAAAAACCATCACAATACAAATACAAGGTAAATACATTTTAAAAGGATGTTACTCCATCTTCATTAAAACTTTGAATGTAATCGACGCGCAGTCGTCATTTCGGGGCATATGCAGACCAAATGCACAAAGTCCTCTTCTGCGGTATCACATAATCTACATGTTTTTGGTCCATTGTATCACCAAAGTGGTTTTTCTGATAAAGCATGCAAATACCCAAGGCGCATGGCCAATAGTTGTTTCTTGAAGTGCACCGGATAGGTTAACTGAAAATAAAATGCAGGTTGCAGTGTGACGTACGTTTGGATTGTCATCCATGCATGGACTCGTCGTGAAAAAACACTTTTATCCTCCATCAGTGAGTGAATTTTGGCCGCTTTGTTCATAGCCTGGCAAAACGTGGGATGCGGCAATTTTAAGTCCCACAGATCACCCACATTTATTAATTGAAATTATGAGAACAAATATTTGCTATAAGTTGTGGAGAATACCATCGGCAATGAAAGCAGAGTCCTTGGTGATCTATTAAGGCGCAGACACACTTCACTTGATCAATTCGCTGTTCACCTACTGCTCGCAATTGGACGGATAAGCCAATCCATTTCACAGCAATCCTTCTTTATACACACAGTAATATTTCAATTTTATTTGCCAATACATATTGAACTTTATTGCAGAAGTCTATCCATTGCAATATATAGCCGCAAGTGTAAAAAATGAACAATGATATTCTCTGGCTTCAGTCACATTTGGAAATGACGGGTATTTGAGAGAAGTCCCCGAGATTGCATAAGATTCAATGTTGGTATTGACATTCTGTTTATGTGTGTCTTTCGTTGCGCGTTCATGATGCTAATGTGTTTGTGTCATCTTATAAAGTTAGTTTTTTCATGTTTGAAAGTTATGTTCTACCCAGCCTTCTGTTTGTGCTTATGTTCTTTTTAACGAGTAAAAATAATTCTTGTTCAGCTGTTAGGGATAGTTTTCACCAGTAGGGTGTTTTCTTGCAAAATGAAAAATATTTTTTACAGTTCAAGAGCGTAAGAGGAAGTCCACCTATTGGTTTAGGGGAATATGGTAATGTGGTAATTAATTTGCTGAAGGACTATGCACATTTAGAAATGTATGAAACTTCTTGATTTTGATATATTTGACTTGACATCAGCAAGTGGGCTAATTTATAGTTCATAAGTATGTACGCATCTTTGCACTACGGATGGGTTTATTACGGTGCTTTCACGAGACTTCTATCTATCACTAATATGAATGGCATGCCAATTTCTTGGTCTGCATTCCCCCATTCAATACTCCTTAGATGAGCTATTCGATGAAGAAGATTAAATCGATTGATTGATTGATTGTTTTTAGTTATTAAAAACCATCACAATACAAATACAAGGTAAATACATTTTAAAAGGATGTTACTCCATCTTCATTAAAACTTTGAATGTAATCGACGCGCAGTCGTCATTTCGGGGCATATGCAGACCAAATGCACAAAGTCCTCTTCTGCGGTATCACATAATCTACATGTTTTTGGTCCATTGTATCACCAAAGTGGTTTTTCTGATAAAGCATGCAAATACCCAAGGCGCATGGCCAATAGTTGTTTCTTGAAGTGCACCGGATAGGTTAACTGAAAATAAAATGCAGGTTGCAGTGTGACGTACGTTTGGATTGTCATCCATGCATGGACTCGTCGTGAAAAAACACTTTTATCCTCCATCAGTGAGTGAATTTTGGCCGCTTTGTTCATAGCCTGGCAAAACGTGGGATGCGGCAATTTTAAGTCCCACAGATCACCCACATTTATTAATTGAAATTATGAGAACAAATATTTGCTATAAGTTGAAGTAGCATCATTAACCATGGCTTTCCATAACGCGTTAACTAAAACACTCGATTGGTTGTTTGGTGTTTTATGCATGGTTTTAATAAACTGATACCTTCTTGCTATATTTTGCTGTGTTAATCCAAATTCCAGATGAATTTGGGCTGGAGAGGCATTATGGGGCAGATGGAATACCTGCTTATAAGTTATGGTTTGTAGACTGTCTAACAGTTTAGCATCCCTACCATACATCACCACACTTGCATAAGTTAGCAAAGGGAGCAACTTTGCTTTAATTACTGTAAGCAATGGTTGATAGGAGGGTCTATCTAGTTTTTTGCTAGCAAGCTGCATGCATGTATCAAAGCACTGTTCTTCCTAACCATGTGATGCTGTTGCGCTTGAAAATTAAGATTTTTATCAAAATTAAAACCCAAGTATTTGTAAGTAGTGACTTCTTCTATGGTTAGATTATCCAGATTGATCTTTACGGATGCACCAATGTTCCTCTCGATTTGCATAGGCTTTGTTTTGGAGATATTTGTTTCTAATTTGTTGTGTTTTGTATACATCGCTGTTTCTTCGATTAGTCTTTGGAGACGGATTTGTGTATAACTCAACAGCACAATATCATCGGCATATGCTAAATGGGATATCGTCAGTGGCCCTAATCTTGGTACGTGTGCATTAACTGAACACAGGTGGAGAGACAAATCCGCCATAAATAAATTAAACAGGTGTGGGGCTAACACACAACCTTGCTTAAGCCCCCTAGCCGTTGGTATTTTCCTTGACAGTTTGGTCCCATGAAATCATATATTATGCTTTGTTTTCCTCTTTTACTTTGTTTCTTCAGGATCAACCACAGGGGCAGAGAACTAGGTATATGTAAAGTTACACATTCCCAGGTACTGCAATTTCAACATTTCTTTTTAAAACTTTTCCCACCTGGGTAGGAACACATCCTTTATATCCTTTATATCAGTTTCTAGTTTTCATTTATGGTTTTTCTAATTAGAGAAAATATATTGTACTCATAGGTTGCCTCCCTTCCCCCTGTCCTGATGAAGACCCGCTAGCAGAGAATGTAAATTGCCCTCCATGCGCCAGGGTCGAAACTTTGACACTTCCCCTAGTGGGCCTGTACCTGATGCCACCCCAGCCCTGCTCATTTCACAGATTATAACTCTCTGAACATCTTCAGAAAATGGCAAACCAAACATTTTTGGAACTCTATATGAGGGACAGGCCTAATTGTGAACTGGTGTCATTCTAAACCGTAGCCAGTTTGCTAATAGATAAACATTAATTGACTGTGTTTTTGAAAATCCGGACTTGAGTCCCTTCTTTCATATCTGTCCTATTCAAGAGCACATTTCCCTCTTTTTCACACTCCGCTTGGAGCAACCTTTCTTTTGAAAGTATTTATTTACTGTGATCTGTTAAGCAAGCTATTGAAAATAATAAACATTCACCATTGTAGATATATTGGATGCATTTGTGTCATTTGAGGATGTACAGATTTGCATACTGTAGAATTAGATGTGTGCCAGTGATCCTATGCTAATCATATACATATCTGATGTGTTGTTTTGAATACTGAATGTTTTCTTAACTAGACTGTAACAAATAATAATCTGGGATCATTGTTTCTCTATACCGATCAATACCCAGGTCCGTGGACAATTGTGGGTTAACCCATTATATCATAATTTTTCACCTGGCAGACCTGGCAATCAAAAAAAAGGCACAACAATATATCTTTCATTTTGACGCACAGGTTCCGTCTGATGAGAAGGGTTGTGAAATTGTTATTCCACACCTACTTACTGGGGTTTCAGTGATGGCATGCGAAAGTGCTTTTCATGCTGCCAGACAACTTAAGGCAGAGCATGTGGAAACAGGGAAAATAGTTGATGGTCATGCTGACTGTTGACTATTTGCTTCCGCCACTCAGGCTCAGGACAGCAGAGATACATTCTCATTTTAGGCTTATTCTCTGTACATCTTGAAAAGGACAACCTGCTGAAAGAAACGAGGTTTAGTATCATTTCCAAGGGCAAACCATCATTTCTTATCACAGAATGAAGATGGTGGGATTCCACCCTCACAATTGTGATTTGCTCACACAGTCAGGATGGTATTGTGAAGCTTCCAAGTGATCACATCTAATTGCAGGAGAGGTTTGTAAATGACACTGCCCCAGATTTACAAGGAGATGTGACTCTGTGGCAGTGCCTAAGATGAACGCCATGCAATAGCAGGCGTTAGAGTGTCGCACGAGGACAAATGCTTTTATTTCTCCTCATTTTCGCTTTTTTTATGTGGACTGCATTCTACAGCACACATAGCAAAAGCAAAAACCCATTAATGATTGTTTATGTACAGGAAGCCAAGCCTTCATGTGCATAAACAATCATTAAATAAACGATGATGATTTGCAAAAGGCAGCACACATAGAAGTAACAAATAGCCATTATGGATTGTTTATGTGCAGGAATGGACACTTTCCTGCACATAAACAATCATTGCCTGCAACTACGATGCAAGTATGCCTGCGTTGGTGCCAGGCAGCTAATTTCAGCACCAGTGCTAGGGATACACAGGGGGTCGCTGTATTGGAGTAAATAATGCGCATTCCAGCGTTTTGAACTGTCGGAGTGCAGCGCTATCACATTTTGAATTACTGCGTGCTCCAAATTTTTCTAGTAAATATTTGAGTAGGACAATAGTTTTGTTTGATACCCAAAAACACAAGAGGGTTACAATTGTTGGGCATAGGCCAGGTGTGGGTAGGTGTGTCCTGGAGGTAGCTCAATATTTCCTATTTTTTATTTTACAAGGAGTATGTTTTAACACTGCTAAACAGAAACTATAGCAATAGGGGGATGTAGATTATTGGTTGTTACCTTTGTACATCACTTTTAGATATTGGGTTTCTAGTTGACTGGGGTATGAGCCCTAATTAGGAAGCAAGCAAGTGAGGGTAAGTTACAGGCAATCCCTAAATTAAACTGTGCTCACCCCTTGGTAGCTTGGCACAGAGCAGTCAGACTTAACTTAGAGGCATTGTGTAAAGTATTTGTGCAACACTTCAATCAGTAAAACAGTCAAAACACCACACAAAAAGGATCCCACACTATGTTACAAAAATAGAGCTTAGTTTAATAAATAAAACAAGACCAAAATCACAACATTCCAATGAGTGGAAATGAACTTATTCAATTTGAAAGTTTATAGTGAGAAATAGTTCAAAAAAGCACATATCGGTATTAGGGTATCTGGTTGTGCCAGACTGGGACAAAGTCACAAGTTCACGCTGACCGCAATGGTGTGTTGGCTGGCTACGGGTACCCAGTTAGGCCCACTGCACAGAATACCTTAATTCGTGCTTGCAAAGCATAGCTTGCTTCTGCATCGGCATGCAGAGGTGATGCATTGGTTCCGAGACGCAGCAAGGCTGAGATGCGAGGTCCTGCTGCATTGAAGTTGAGTATTCCCGTTGATCGAGGCTTGTGATCCAAAGCCCAGTGTCGGGGATTTGAGATGCGCAGGTAGGGTTATGCATTAATTAAGATGAGTGGTGCAGCTGTGAAGCTAAATCTCGACAGCGACGCAAGACTGTTGCCAATGAGAGACACGAGGACCTGCACTGGGGAAATAATTATGCAGTGGTGGTTCTGAAGGCGAAGTGTTGGTCGCAAGATGTGGCTCGCGGACTTTTTGTGGCTTTTGCATTAGGTCCTATCCACACATCAGA
This sequence comes from Lissotriton vulgaris, assembly GCF_964263255.1. Classification (NCBI taxonomy): domain Eukaryota; kingdom Metazoa; phylum Chordata; class Amphibia; order Caudata; family Salamandridae; genus Lissotriton; species Lissotriton vulgaris. The sequence continues at coordinate 1,012,727,174 of NC_141691.1, forward strand.
AGCGATGCATTGGTTCTGCACAGGAATGCGCCTCTCAGCAGAGGAGATTCATACGTTCTGCTCACAGATGCTTCTCTCAGTAGAGTCACTACAACAATTATTTATGCTTTGTTTGGTCATTTTCCTTCTCTTCTTTAGTTATCCAACAAGAAACCACTGTGCCCTTATTTAGCTTATGTTGTTTGTAATGTTATTTTGGTTTCACACGTACACTTGGGACACTGTGTACTTTGTTTGTGTCTTTATATTCACATGACTATGTGACAAAACAAATATGATTGAATGCTATTAATGTTTTGAAATAAAACATTGTTGAGATGTATATAATTGGTTGTGTATTTCTTTTCGCCATCCCTGTCAACCCTCTGTGTTAGTGTAAATTGCTATCAAGCTACAGATTAAGTGTATATTATAAAGTATTATACCACAGGAACCGTTGTTCTTTGATATAACTGTTTGCCCTGGTTCCTATGTGAGTAGGGTTCTCCTTGTTTTCCTTTGAAAGTTTCTAAAAGTAGCATTTTCATAAAGCCAATTTAAATCTGATTTCACCATAAGTTAGGATTTTAAATTGTGATTCCTCAGACAGTAAACGTGAACTGGTTATCTCTTCCCCTTTGGAAATTACACTTATAACAGGTAATAATGCATCAGCAATGTTTTCCTATTGGAGAGATAGGCCTTGCAGTAGTGAAAACGAATTTGAGAGTTTTTCAATGCCAGGACATGTAAAACTTAAAAGTACATGTCCAACTTTTTAAATACATTGCACCCTGCCCTCTGGTCTGTCCAGGGCCCACTCAAGGGGTGAATGATAGGTATTAAAACCCAAAGGTTTGTGTCAAACGATGCTCCAAACGAACAATCAGCTAAGTGTCATCGACATAGGAGATGACATAACAGCCTTACAATATATTATAAGGTGCATCAAAGGGCAGCTGTAAATATTAAACAACATGAGAGGCAACAAAGAATTTTAAGGGAATGCTACAGCAAGCACCTGTGCACAAGACCCTAATAAGGTGAGTGTTTAAATGTGTGTATGATCTGTTAGAATGGAGGCACACCATGGCAAAACGGACATCATAACACCTACGTTTTCATAAGCTGCAGACACATGGACAAAAGAAAAGCATCCCCGTGTCCCTGATCTATAATTAGCTTAGGCTTATCTAAAACAAGAGAAGGTTCCTCTACCTTGATGAAAACTCTGTTGCCAAAGATACAGATAGTTTCATTATTTGAAATTTAAAAAAGCAGTTGCTTGGCTACCACCTTTTCCCAAATTTTACTCAGAATTGGCAATAAATTGATGTGCCTCTAGTTCTCAATCATGAATGGATCTAAGATAGCTTTTGCTTGCTGAGGCTCTCTAAGGCCACTAGGCTGATAATATTTGTCGAAACAGTAAATGAGCAGAACGCATTTTATTAATGAACATGGATGTATATCTTCATAGGAATCTGGTATGTCTTGTGCTTAGGGTTGGTGCTTCTCCCATCGCTGTATTGCTGTGAGGTCACAGTCATGCTCGGGTATGCATTCTACTGGTGTCAGTTGAGAGACTGCCCGACAAGTCTACGGTGGTGGACAAGTTGCGCCCTTTTAGGGTCTCTTCAATCAGGTGTAGCTTGCTTCCATTAGCACAGTGAGCACTGGACCCATGTCTGGGCATATCCTTTCCACTTAGGGTACTATACTGAACACAAAAAGGGGAAGAGAGAAATGCTTACAAATAGTCCGAACACTGGTAATAGATAGGGGTAGCATTGCAACGCATTATGTTTTCCCACCATGCCACCTCAGATTAGGCTCAGCCACATGCAAATCGGCCTTGGTCAACTTCCAATAGAAACATTCCATTCCATTCCGAACTAGCAGGTTCAAATGGACTTCCTGACCTGGGACACAAGCAACCCAAGACCCATTTCAGCCTTCATTGTAATAAGGTAACTTAAAGGCACTGATCGGGATGGTGAAGGGCGTGGTAATCTGTTTTGGCTGCCAGCTCCTGTTGGTGACCAAAAGGGGATTACATCAAGGGCCCTAATTGTGCGCGTTTGCTCTAATGAGTTGAGGTTGGGAAGGAAAGAAGGCACATGTGCTGCTTTGCTCACGTCAGAATGGAGAATGTGCTATTTGTGCAATATTTTCCATTCAGAAGAAGAGAAACTTAGAACATGACTCATATTGTGCAACTGCTAATTTTTTCACCACCCAGTGTTACGAATGGGCAATTAGCACCTGTGTTTTACTTCCCCATCATGATCGAGCACTATGAGTTTTGCTAAGGCGAGATTAATTCATAATGTCTTCTGTCTGCTGAGGAGAACTTAAAACAACTCCACAGAAATCGAAACTGACATTTTAGTCTATATCTAAGGAACCTGCAGAAAATCACAGTGCATCAGGCGGCACTGTAGGTTAGGTAGGTGTGTGAGTGTGTGTGTGTGTGTGGGTGTCTGTCATTACAGCTGCAAGATAATGGCAGAGTAATTCTTTATTTGGATATGTTCAATTTAAATGCTCCACTGTTATGAAATGGATGTGTTATTATAGCACTGATTTAATTATAAGCCCATGTAATCAGCTCTTAACACTAAGAAGAGTTCATCCCAACAGTGCTCATGCAGTGGTCTTATTAGCTATAAAGACTTTAAATACGTTGTGCTGGCAAGTCACTGCGGGAGACGCATGGGGGGTGGGTGTCAGCTTTTAATTGTAACTGTCTTGCAGACTGGTGTTGTTTTAATATCCTGTATAGATTTTTATGTAATACACTTACTTGCAGGCAGCCCGAAGCAAGAATCAATTCTGTGAAGGATTCTTCTTTTGTTAAAAGCCAATCTGGTTTTAATGATGCATGAAGAAATAGTCGAGCATTGACATTTTTCTGTCAGGTTTCTTTTGAAAAATCAATTAAGATAATACTGCTTTGACCTAGTTATCTAGTTAATGCTTATTAGGAATGTAATATGATTTACTGACAGCATAATAATTTTTGTATCTTATCCCATTAACTTGTGCATATTTCAAAGTGTGTTACACAATGGTCACTTCTTGAAGGGTAATGTAGCAGAATATACTCATTAGACTGGCTGGGATCACTGGACACATCATTTCTCATTGGTGGCTTTTTCGATTTTGTAAATAATACCTCCCAAGATATGGCGTTCTTCTCATAGAGGGAGTGTTTACTCAAGAGGGTTTAATTACTGAAAAACGTATTCGTACACTTATGGCATATTAATCTTAGTGTTGTCTCCACTGCCTGTTGCTCACTTTAGAGAGTGCTTTGTCCGATCTTGAGTGCAAAAGAGAGAAAAGCAACAAAAGGAGAAAGAAGGAGAAAGAGAAGGTAAGGGAAGCGAAAACAAAGTGAGACATTAACTCAATAGTTGGAAAGAGACGGAGGGCCACATTTATGGGGGTCTGGCCAGTGGCCTAGCTAGGCCTTTTGCAGCTTGTGGTAATCCTTGCATTTACCACATCTAAGAGCAGGGGGTGCTGGTGCGATTTCTGTGCGTGCGCCCCATGACAGCTGCTGGTAATAGTGGGGGTGAGGCCACCACCCCAAAACTCGTGCTTGCTGAGGTGGACTACCCCTCCTTGCAACGCCATTTGTTTTTGCGTAGGACAGAACAACATGCCACCTTGCAGCACTGCCCTATGTCAAAGTGAAAGGGCAGGAATGCACCCTGCTTATCTAATGCGGTGCATTGCTGTGCCTTCCCCCAGCACTGGTGACATTTTGGCAGCCTAGCGCCAACGCGGGCACCCTTGCACCATGGTGCAAGGGTGCCTGTGTTATCAGTAGGATTGTTTTTGTGCAGGAAGGGACACTTTCCTGCACAAAAGCAATCATGGGAGGCTTTTTCCTTTTTAATATGTGTGCTGTATCCTGCCATTATGCAGCACACATGGAAAGAGGAAACAGCGAGGTGCAATAAAGTTATTTCTGCTAGTTGCGCCTCCCTTGGGAAGACCTAAGGTTTTGGCACATCCCCAAGTTTACATGGTTTTGTAAATATGGGGAAACATCAACATCTATGGGCGTTGTGTGGGAACACCCCCTGCAAAGCCAATGGAACACCTCCTTAGTGCAGAGTAAGGCAGTGCAGCAATTTGCGCTGCCTTGCCATATTCCATCTCTATGATGCCATTCATAGCCATGCATAGTGGCTTTGCATGACCTCATAAATATGATTTTGTACTTTGCGCCACTAGAGCATAATAAAAAGTGATGGTCTGGTGGCACAAGGGGTTCAGAAATATGGCACAGAGAGTGTAAGGTGGTGAAAGAAGGAGGCATGAGGTGGCATCATGTCTAGGCTTCCCTTTTATTCTGAAACCTTGGCCTTCGGCAGTGCCAGCAGTGGCCTTCTAAGAAATGTGAGCCTTTCATTTATTCATTTCTTTTTGCAAATATCCTATCCAATATGCTTTCTTCTACTTCTCATGGATCTTGTCTCCCACAAGCCTATTCCCACCATGAAATGGTCCCTTCATTTCCCCACTTCCTGACAATGCTTAGCAACAGGAAGTGTGGTGCAGTGTCTTGGTCATCCATCCCCTTCATTCTCCTAGTATTCATTCTGCTGAGACCACATATTTACTTCAAAGAATTTCTAGCTACATCTTTTTGGCTGCTTGCTTGACTTTTTAAGCTTAGATTATTTTTGCATTAAGCCAGTGTCAGGCTAGGAAACACTACCCTTTTTCATATACTTTTTGCTTTGATGTTTGCTATCTTAAGAGCTCAGAGGCATAACAGTGTAAACTGCAATTGTAAATTAATAAAAACAAAACCAATATTAACTATTGACTTTAAATTATTGTCCAAATTGCTGTATTTTTGTAGTGGTCTTAGAAATCGGAGCATGTGAAAACATATAATCCAAACACTGATTAGGATTGTAATATTCAACTAAAGTTATTTAACACTCAGATATTGTCTGGTTAGGACCACTGTAAATGTAATGTCTAATATATGTTCAGCGACGGCTCGTGGAGGGAGTTACGGTGGGGCAGGAGGGTGGGGAGGGGGAAGGGCAGGGTGGAGGTTGCTAAAAACCGGCATATGGATAATTGCAGGTAAGTAAACAATTTAATTAATAAAACGAATTTCGTAGTGCGCCTTGCATCGCAAAATGCAATGCAGTGCGAGCTACGAAATTCGTTTTATTAATTAAATTGTTTACTTACCTGCAATTATCCATATGCCGGTTTTTAGCAACCTCCACCCTGCCCCTCCCCCTCCCCACCCTCCTGCCCCACCGTAACTCCCTCCACGAGCCGTCGCTGTATATGTTTCACTATCCGGCTGTGTTTTAAAAGGCAGAGCTTGCTAATATTCCATCATATCGATGCAAACAGGCGATTCAAGCATTCATACTCATACTATGAGTGTCAGAGTGCCAATGTGTCGTGAACTCATATGAATGAGGATGAATAAGGATGAATAAACAATTTGGTTGCCATCTTTAGCAAAGCCTGGCTGATTTTGTATTGTCTCCGCAGTATACACTCGAAAGAACACTGGATTAACTTTTTCAGCAGTGTATGAAACAGGTAACAAATTAAGCCATATGTTTCCGGGCAAGACAAATATAGCGAAAAAGACGGTCCTGTTGAAAGTGATCTGCCCAGGTTAATTCCCTTAGACCAATTAGGGATAATGCGGGACAACTCCAGATATTATGTGCCTGCTAGAATAAGTCAAGGTGCCGCTCGTAGTCAGGACTTTGTGCTACCTTTCTCCTGCCATTACCTGCGGGGGAACTCTCTGCTTCCTGATATTGGGACAACGCTGAATTGGGGCATTTCCAGCAGCGCAAGACTGTGAGGACCAGGGTGCTTCGCGACACACGGACCTGCCGCACCTGCGTTCTCTTCCCGCCCTCCTCCTCCTGGTGGCTTATAACGACTCGCGGCCCCCGCTTCGCGGGATCCGCTCGCAGTCAGGACTTTGTGCTACCTTTCTCCTGCCATTACCTGCGTGGGAACTCTCTGCTTCCTGACATTGGGACAACGCTGAATTGGGGCATTTCCAGCAGCGCGGGACTGCGAGGACCAGGGTGCTTCACTGCACACAGACCTGCCACACCTGCGTTCTCTTCCCACCCTCCTCCTCCTGGTTGCTTATAAAGACTCGCGGCCCCCGCTTCGCGGGAGTCGCTCGCAGTCAGGACTTTGTGCTACCTTTCTCCTGCCATTACCTGTGGGGAAACTCTCTGCTTCCTGACATTGGGACAACGCTGAATTGGGGCATTTCCAGCAGAGCGGGACTGTGAGGACCAGGGTGCTTCACGGCACATGGACCTGCCGCACCTGCGTTCTCTTCCCGTCCTCCTCCTCCTGGTGGCTTATAACGACTCGCGGCCCCATTTCGCGGGAGCCGCTCGCAGTCAGGACTTTGTGCTACCTTTCTCCTGCCATTACCTGTGGGGGTACTCTCTGCTTCCTGACATTGGGACAACGCTGAATTGGGGCATTTCCAGCAGAGCGGGACTGCGAGGACCAGGGTGCTTTGCGGCACACAGACCTGCTGCACCTGCGTTCTCTTCCCGCCCTCCTCCTCTTTCCTATTTCTGGCAATCCCTTTAACGCGCACGCGGGACGCGGCCCGGCGATCGCCGGGCTAAGCCTGGGCAAAGGGCGGGCCGTCTGTGGCCGTCCGGGGCCAGACGAGGCCGGGCTGGGCCACCCCCCTAAGACTTTGTTCAACATACTGCTCCACTTTTAGGTGTACTAGTCGTTTTCACAACTATTAAGGGGTAATTTGTTTCATGTACACAATTTGGGTATACGCCAATCCATCCAGTCTTGTTCTACTAACATGGCTGCTCAGTCGGATAAAGGGGGTAAGTCTGGACTCAAATCGACCATGGGAAGTCTAATTGGAACTCTAGACAATTACATTACTTGGGTTGCAGCTGTCCTGGATCAAGAAATAGTTGACGCTGAAAAAATATTGTTGACCGAAATCTTTTCCAAAAGGTCGTCTTTGGGATTAATCCAGCACTTCACTACTCCAGAGAACCGTATCAGTCAACGTTTAAGTGACTTGGGATTGCCACAGACTAGCATAAAGTTAGATTCGCTCAGTAATATTTCCTTGGGGAATAGCTCTCAAAACTCACAGACAGGTAGCGCTATTCAGGTGTTAACTGTCCCCTGTGTAACTCCTCTCTCGATTATTCCTGTTTGTAATATAGTTGATTCTCCATCCTCATGCAATTTACCTACAGGAAAAAAGAAAGCGATGGGGTGGGGGACAGAAAGGTAAAAGAGCAAAAATCTCAAAGTTAGTGTATAAAGGGGCCAAATTTCAGGGCACTATGAACCATATTCAGCCTGTTACTTTGGTACAACCTCACCCAATGTTTAAGCCAATAGCTGCTGCACAAGGAGATGGGGCTTTGTTGGGGCAGTTAGAACACACAATTAGATTCCTGATACTCCCCCTAATAGAGAGATTGAAAATAATTACCGCTAGTTTAGGCAAGTTGGAACAAGTTACTTCCAACAATTCTAAAATGTTACACTCTTTATCTGTTAACAAGAAGGTGGGAGCTGCCTCTACACAGTAGGCGAACAGGAAGTTAACAATGAGTCCCAATTAATATCCCCCTGCAAAATTGTATCCCAAATAGTAAAAGGGCCTGTGTTAAATAGTGACAACAGAGTAACTGACCCGCGGGGTAGAGATCTGGGCATTGAGGCAGGCCAGTGCCTCACAGGGGGTTTCCAGTCTCATCAGGAAGTCGGTGCTAAGCCATCTAAACCAGCCATGGGCCCTATCTACTCTAATAAGCCAGACCAAGGCATAGGCAACCGATCTACCCTCGATCTACAAAGCACTCCTTTAGTGGTGGTCTTGGCTAAAGTCCCCCCTCTCCGTCAAGGGGAAAGAGAGGACTATTTTCAATTAAAGAACAAGGTTACTCACTGGTTTTCACAAAATATTGAGGGTGGGCATATGATAGGTTACAACATAATCATGGCCCGCCGAGTTGCATGGTTGGGAAGCTCCAGGAAAAATCGAGAGGGCGATTGTATAGTCATAAATTTCAAGAGCCCGAAACCAGTAGCTAGGATCCGTAGGGAGTCAGAGCGAAGTTCAAATGGACAGGGGATAGAAATACTGCCTCTGGGGTTTTTTTACAGACCAGGTAATCAGGGTAAATTTAATCACTGGAATCCCACGAATAAGACTCCTGCAAATAACTTTAGCTTTCCATTGGGATCAGGAGGGTGGAATATAATACCCATGAAAACAAATAGAGCATGGCACAGAGGAGACCCAGATGTATTACAGATGTTGAGGTCACAAATAGATTTAACATCCTCTCAGGTCTCAATGACTGCGACTGACTGCCTAATAACCGAGCCAGCTGTCACTCGCAGGAAATCTCTAATCCTCTTCCCGTTTCTCCTTTATGTAGGGTTGATATGACAAATGAAAACACTGATCCTGCTGCAGTCATCGGCAACGTTACTGCCTTTTCTACTACCCAAGTAGGCACCCCCCCAGGACTTTCTTATGGTGAGAGGGATGGTGTGGGAAAACTAGTTTCATGGAACATAGCTGGCATGCACCTTAAACAGGAATCGCAGGATTGGTTAAACTTTGTTAACACTTCCAACGTGTGTATTTTCCAAGAGACGTGGCTGTGTGAACCCTCCTTTGCCCTGGGGTATCTGAATTATTCGGTTCCAGCAATGAAAGGTCCTAAGGGCCGCCCTATGGGTGGCCTGACTATCTGGGTCTACAAAGCATGTCGCTAACTATCAAGGTAGTCGAAGTTGGAAATAAAGATATCCAATATATTAAAGTGGATTTGGGTGCTCTATGACGGCTTGACATTTATAATGTCTATGCCTGGGGCAACAAGGATGGGAGGTCAGAAGTTTTAGCGGCTTTGGCCTACCTCCTTGAAACCCATTCGCCGGACAATAACATTATTATAGCCGGTGACTTGAACCGCACTTTTGAACCTTTGGCCATTTGCGACGACTTTGCTGGGGAGGAAGAGGATAGGCAATGTGGGGTCCCCAAATTAGAATTGAATCCTGTCATTCGATGGTCGGAAGACATTGTCTGTTTGAATGCTATTTGCCTCGAAAGGGGTTTAAGGGCCCTAAATGGGAGGACCAAGAGAGGCAAGGCAGGGGCATGCACCTTTGACAATGGGTGACAAAGGAGTAGAATAGACTATGTCTTGTGTAGCTTGAAACTCTGGAAATTAGTCTGCGACATGGAAGTCAAATGGAGGATCGAAAGCGATCATAACCCGTTGTGCGTTGAGCACAAATGGTGGACACCCGCCAATGAAACCTCGACTCCTGGAAGGGGTAGTGCCCCCTCGGTTGTCCCTACAAATGATATGCGTAGATTAAAATGGCCTTATGTTTTGTCCAACCAATGGTCTATGGACATCATTAAGGCTGAGGCAGTTAAAGCGATAACGGCCATTGAGCAGGTCAATCCAACCTTATCATGTCTAAATATAGTAACAGAAATCCATGACAATTGTTTTTCTAAAATCAGGAACTATTTTCTGAAAATAACAAAGAGGACTAGTGGGGTAACTATTAAGCCAGCAAAGTGGTATAATTCCCAGTGTAGGAATGCCCGCTTGGCTTTCGGCTCCGCAATCAAGAGGAGAGAATTGACGGCTATTCGTATTGCTAGAAAGGCCTATAAGAATAGCATATTCACAGCCAAGAAAATGTGGGAGGAACTCCACTGGAATGAGCTAAAGGATGCGAGTGGGAAAAATGACTCTAGGCTCTTTTGTAACATTGTAAAATGGGGCAGGGGTGGTGTTTCTGACCCTCCTGATAATAACGTATCGGAGGAGGACTGGGTCAACTATTTTAAGCCCCAGTATGCTGAAACGCAACTTGGTAGGGAGATGGTTGGGTTTAGGCCGATTTACTTTAAAGATAACTCCTTTAGTAACAATGAAGTATTGATGGCCCTCAGCTCAGTGACTAGTGGCAGAGTCCCAGGCTTAGACGGGGTCCCGGCGGATCTCTTTATTAATGATACAAAGCTATGGTGTAAATATATTTTTCTTCTTGTTAACGCAGTGGCACAGGGTGCTCCCGTACCGACATCCTGGCAAGGTGCAATTATAATACCTGTATTCAAGAAGGGAGATCGATCCAAACCCGGGAATTATAGACCCATAAGCTTAATTGACACCATCCAAAAGGTGGTGGGGAGGATGGTTGTCAATAAGCTTTTGATCTGGGTGGAGGAGAACAACGCCCTGTCTCTGTTCCAAGCCGGGTTTCGGAAGTTCACCAGTACGATGGACCAGGTATTCCGATTTACCTTACTGCAGTGGCGAACTGTGTTGCTGGGCAAGGGCAGCCTGTATGCGGCCTTTGTCGACTTGCGGGCTGCCTTCGACCTGGTACCAAGGACTAAGCTGTGGTCGGTACTGAGGAACCTGGGTCTACCAAAAGAACTACTGACAATGATAATGCGGCTGCATGAAGCAAATTTTGCCAATATTCAGTGGGGGGGGGGGGCAGGGGTTTGTAAGCGCAGACTTCCCGGTGGAGCAGGGAGTCCGGCAAGGATGTTCAATGGCCCCCATACTCTTTTCCCTGTTTATTAACGGAGTAGTGGCTCGCATGCTATCTGCTAATGTGGACGCTCCCTCTTTGGCTGGAATTAAGATACCAATTTTAATGTTTGCAGATGATACCCTGATTTTATCTAAGACTCCAAGTGGCCTACAGCGAGCATTACTTATCTTCGATAATTTTTGTGGGGAGCATGGCTTAGAAGTCAATGTGGCGAAAACTAAGCTAATGGCCTTTAACCCCCATCAAAGTTTTAGATCTAAGCTGAGTATGAATGATCGCCCTCTAGAGATAGTCAAAGCTTTTATGTATCTAGGTATTTATGTAACAGATGATCTTAGATGGTCCCAGCATATAGATATTGCAGTCCTAAGGCATAGACAATTGGCTGGTGCTCTTGGCTCGGAGCACAGAAAATCTAGGACTAAACCCATTAAGCCAGCACTGCAGGTCTACGAGGCAAAGGCCCTCGGCTCTTCACTATATGGTGCCAAGTTGTGGGGCTTTGAGAAGCTTGAGCCATTACAAACATCAGACAATAAGTTTCTCAGGGCAATCACTGGTCTCCCCAAAATTACTCCCTTACTCTCACTCAGGTACGATCTGGGTAGAAAGGCTGTAGTAGATCTAGCGAGGCTTCGTCCAATCCTATACTGGAGAAGGCTCTGGAACACTCCCGAGCTTCACCATTATGCCGAGGGATTTCAAGCTATAATTAAAGCGGAGTGTTCCATAAAATAGGCTGGCTAAATGTCCTTATAACTATGCTGGGTGACCTTGGTCTCCAATTGCTCTGGAATGATCCAACAGGTGTTCCATTCCCAAGCAAAAAAGCCCTAAAGGAAATTTATTGGGAATATGTGGCTACCCGGAATTGGAGAGACTCCAAGGCTGGTTCTATGGCTGGAGGCTTTTTAGAAGCCAAATTGTATCCCAGTTTAGAACTTTATGGGGATACCATACCCTCGCCCAGGGATAGGCAGCTCCTTTTTCAAATTAGAGCTGGAGCTCTCCCCCTTAGGTCTCTAACAGGCAGGTGGGGGGGTTCATCCGATAGCAACTATCCAGCCTGTGGAGCACACAAGGAAACAATTGGTAATTTCTTATTTGCTTGTAGAACTTATGCAGAACCTAGGCGCATTTGGTTAGCACCAGTGTGCAAAAACCTAGGTACCACCAGCAGTGATGTAGCTTTAAGAATTATTTGCACTAGCACTTTTATGCCTCTAGTTATAGCTACAGCCAAATATCTTGGATGGGAATGGACTATCAGACAGAGAGTTTTAGGCAGCTGATTGTTTTTATTGTTCTCAGGGATTGTCTGCATTTTATTTTACCTGTATATTTTATTCATAATTTTATCATATGAATTAATGTCTTCAAAATGTAGAGGTGCTTTTTTTACCGATGTTTTTATATTTGTGATTGTATGTGCTTTTATGAGAAAAACTCGAATAAAGCATCTTTGACTTGACTTGATAAGTCATACCTGATAAGAATCAGGGGGGGGCATGGTCAGGGCAGTGGAAAATAGAAGGCAGAATGCAGTTCTACGAAGGAAGGACTTAATTGCATCACTCATGGTAATGCCATTTACTTCCAGAAGAGTGTTGATGCTAAATTTGTCAGAAATGTAAATCCAAAACTATGATATATATCCATATGTATATATATAAGTATATAGCAACCGACACCCGCCTGGGGGTGCACCGTAACGAGGTGGAGACTGAGAGTGTAAATATATATAAAAGGACCCGTTTCATAAGTGTCCGAGGGAGTTCTGGAAAGAAAAGAAGTTACCCAAGGTATTGGATTGTGACTCGGACCACCTCATTTACCTACCCAACAAAAATAAGGTCATATGCACAAGTGGCAAGCCGGAAATAACGGAGGAAGACGAGCACTGATCGATGTCTTCCGTGACCACATTGTGGAAGAAGTTTCTAATGAGGTGAAACGTTAGTGGGTGCTGCGATGAAAAAGGAAACAACACAGTATCGGACTATCGGGATAACATTACCCACCTCTACAGGGCACGAAAGCAGCTGTTGAAAAGCCCCAGGGATAGTGAGTACCTTTCCAGAGAATTCTGGGAATTGTAGTAAAATGACTGTGTAAGTTGACTACAAATGACATTAGTGCTCAGAATTGGGGACAGCTGCACTCTAAATCAAGGAGCGGCCAAGGAGTTTTAAAAACGGGGAGTAACCCATGTCCGGTGAAACAGGCATCTGACGAAGACGGAGATGTCGAAATGCATTATGCCTGCCTGAAGTTTTGTAAAATAAACCGAATTTCTTGCATCATCCACGAGAGTCCTTTTGGTTGCTTGCGCCGTGAGCACTGTTTGAATTGATATTTTAGCACGCATACCAGGAGCGTGTGAAAAGGTCCCGTTTCATAAGTGTCCGAGGGAGTTCTGGAAAGAAAAGAAGTTACCCAAGGTATTGGATTGTGACTCGGACCACCTCATTTACCTACCCAACAAAAATAAGGTCATATGCACAAGTGGCAAGCCGGAAATAACGGAGGAAGACGAGCACTGATCGATGTCTTCCGTGACCACATTGTGGAAGAAGTTTCTAATGAGGTGAAACGTTAGTGGGTGCTGCGATGAAAAAGGAAACAACACAGTATCGGACTATCGGGATAACATTACCCACTCTACAGGGCACGAAAGCAGCTGTTGAAAAGCCCCAGGGATAGTGAGTACCTTTCCAGAGAATTCTGGGAATTGTAGTAAAATGACTGTGTAAGTTGACTACAAATGACATTAGTGCTCAGAATTGGGGACAGCTGCACTCTAAATCAAGGAGCGGCCAAGGAGTTTTAAAAACGGGGAGTAACCCATGTCCGGTGAAACAGGCATCTGACGAAGACGGAGATGTCGAAATGCATTATGCCTGCCTGAAGTTTTGTAAAATAAACCGAATTTCTTGCATCATCCACGAGAGTCCTTTTGGTTGCTTGCGCCGTGAGCACTGTTTGAATTGATATATATATATATATATATATATATATATTACCTACTGGCGTCTCGCCAGTAGGTATATATAGTTAGGATTTTTTGTCTATGGGACGGGACTTTTGAAAATTCTATGTCTAATAACTTTGGCGTTTGTGGACGGAATCGGCTGAAATTTTCAGGAAAATGGCACATTTTGTTTCTGAGCAGCCCCTGAAAATTTGGGGGGGTTTCGTCAAGGGGGGGCGAGAAAAAAGGGGGGTCCCAAAACGCGTTTTTCCCATGTTAATTTCCATAGGGCCTTTGGCCTCACTTTTAGCTCGAACGGCTGAATGGATTTGCACGAAACTTGGCAAAATTGTAGGGACTGTTAGCCCGATGTGCCTTTGCTAGGTCTCAATATATGTGCTCCAGTGGATTTTGAGAAATTAACGTTCAAAACAAGATATATATCTGTAACAGCGCTCCGGGCTGCGCTCCGGTCCGCTTACTTTTCGCGAAACGGAACTTTGCGATGCGAAGCTGATTGGCTCCCCGGTGTCTGTCAACATTCTAAACAGTCCTGAGCGGCCGCCATCTTATCTCTCGGTAGGATCGAGAGAGAAGAAGAGGTGAAAAACGCAGGGGGAATTTAATGAAAGGGGGCAAGGTATACCCCTCTTGACCCCCTAGGAATGTTGTTGGGGTTATTGAAGGGTCCCGTGGGGAAAATAAAAAAAAAAAAATTTCACGGTAGAAGCGCTTCACGGGCCGCGAACTGGGCCGCAAACTGGTAGCGAAACGGGAATTCGCCATTTTGTGCTTCGTTTTAATTAAATTACTAGGTATAAGGGGGTGCGGGAGACGTATCCTAATCCCTTATGTTTTCTGAGGGTGGCCGAGGAGGCTCATATATGTTGATACATGTCTTCCAGCGGAAGTGCGTGTTTTTTTTTTTTTTGCTGCGTGACGTCTGTTAACGTTCGATTCGATGGAAATCAGGAAGTGTTGACCGCCAATTTGTCACTGCGATAAAATATTTTGTTATAAATGAATCCTTATTGATAAACATTGTCTGCGCCATCTTGCCTTTTTTCCAATGCCACAATTTTGTCGTGCACGGCAGCCATTTTAGATGCCAGGCCGGTCCCAGGCTATCACCTAGCCCTGCGGATGTAGTTTATGGCCCCAGCTGTAGAGAATCCAGACATGCCAACCCTCCCGATTCAGGCGTGAGACTACTGATTTCAGTGCTAGTCTCCCGCCTCCCGATTTCTGCAAGCAAAAACCCGGGGGCATATTACCAACAACTAGCGATAATTTTTGTCTCTAACTTGTTTAGAGACAAAAATTATCGCCACACATCGGCGATTTTTATCGCAGATAAACCTTGCTATTAGCAAGGTTTATCGCAAATGCGATAAAAAACGGCTGCAATGCATGAATATCGCTGAAAAGTCAGCGATATTCATGCATTATCGAGCAAATGCTCTTAGCCATGTTATCCACCTCCCATTGGATAACATGGCTAAGAACTGCTCAGGGCAGGTGTTAGCTTTTTGAGATATTCGCGCTTAGCGCGAATATCTCCAAAAGTTGGTAATAGGAGATAGCGATGTTAGGGACTGTTTCCAGTCGCTAACATCTTGGCACGCCCACTTTGCATGTCATTAGTGATAAATATCACTGACATGCAAAGCGGGGCCCAATATGGTCGCTATCTCCTTTTAGCTGTCACTAACTGGTGTTAGCGACAGCTTGGTAATAGGGAGATAATTTTATCTCCGCTTTCTTGGCTTTTAAAGCCAAAAAAGCGGAGATAAACCCCCTTGATAATATGCCCCACGATTCCTCGGGGGTTTCAGCTGACAAGGCTTGGTATTGTGTTACGTGGTAATTCTTCCAGGAAACGTCAGAGGGTCGATGCAGGGGTTCTAGAAGGGGTGATAAACCATTTAGGCCTCATGAACAAGCGCATGGTCTTTTAAAGATCTGTGAAGTACTCGGGCGGCGGTGTGTGTGTGTCCTCTTTCAGGAGCGGGTGGGGGGGGGGGCACTGCCAGCAACTTGCCAGGCCAGGCAGTGTTCAACACTTGCATCACCCTTTCTCTGCCTGCTATTGCGCTCCATGCTTCGGAAAGGTAAGAAAAAGAACGTGCATTTGAGTTTGAAATGTCCGATCCTGTAGCAGTACACTTGCAAAGCCCACACATGACAATAACCCGATTCAAGGCCCCATTCACCCGATTTTTTAAAAATATATAGCACTCCAACAAAGTAGGATTATAAAACTTTATTAACTTTTAAATATAACGAACAGAACAAAAACTGTAACAAACATTTAAACATTTTTGACAAAAAAAAGCAACAATGGTCAGAAGCTGTCTTTTGTGCGAATAGTCCCAAGGCAGCACAACGTGCTGAGTTCTGGACGGCACCCAGGTGATGTCACCTGGGTGCCGCACTGGTTTTTGGGATCCTACAATGCAGCTCAGAAAAACAGCGTGGGGCGTCCCGGGTGGTGCGGGGGGAGGCCTCGTCAGTAGCGGTCTGTTGTGCGAATAGTCCCAAGGCAGCAGAACGTGCTGAGATGTGGATGGCACCCAGGTGATGTCCAGTAAACTGCCGCACTGGTTTTGGTATCCTACAATGCTGCTCCGAAAATTGGCGTGGGGCGGCCCGGGGGGGGGGGGGCGTGGGGGAGGCAGCGTGAACGGGCCTCCGCAGGTGGCGGCCATCCAGCTGAGTTGCGCCCGCTCTTGCGGCTACAGTGTCTCGCTCACCATGTAGTTGAGTTGCTCCCACTCTTGCAGTGCAGCAATAGGCGACTGCCACAGGACTCTTAAAATGGCGGCCGGCTCTTCGGTTTTGGGCCTGGTCCACTAAAATGGCCCTGGGACACCTTGGAACTCGGACGCTTGCCTGCTAGGGCTTGGGCTCCATTCTCGAAAGCGTCCCCTCAGCCGTGAAGATTCTACAAAAGTCTTGGGGGCCCTCGACTCCTGCAGGCTTCCGGTGGGGAGCGGCTGCCATGATTGCTCGCGGAATGACCACGACGGAGCCACGAGATGGTGGTGCTCTCATGCTGACGCCAGCTTCAGTCTGAATCATCCAGAAACAAGGTGGGGCTTTCATCGTTTGGGAAAAAAAAATGTTCTAAACCAATGAAAAGTGTTATTTTTAGGTCATATGACCAAGCCTTCCATCTTTAGGAAACCAAAAGTAAAATGAACCAATGAAAAGTTTTATAAACAAGTCACATGATCTGTTATGCGGCATAGGGCTACAAAAAGCGTAGAAAATCCGTTGGCACGTGAGGCGGCGTCAGTAGCGGACCGGTGTGCGAATAGGCCGAAGGCAGCACAACGCGCCGAGATCCGGATGGCACCGAGTTAGTGTCCAGCAAGTTGCTGCACTGGTGTGGCTATCCTACAATGCTGCGCCAAAAGACGGCGTGTCCAGCTGAGTTCCGGTCACTCTTGCGGTACAGTGACTCGAACGCGCCGAGATCCGGATGGCACCGAGGTGGTGTCCAGCAAGTTGCCGCACTGGTGTGGCCATCCTACAATGCTGTGCCGAAAGTCGGCGTGGGGTGCCCCGTTGGCTTATGAGGTGATGTCAGTAGTGGACCGATGTGTGAATAGGTCGGAACCAGCACAAGGCGCCCTGCACTGTTGAGCCTTTTTCAATGCCTGTTTTTGGTTGTTTCCCCACCATCAAAAAAAAAATATATATATAAAACTGTGCAAAAATACAAAAAAATCAAAAAATGTTTAGAAAAGCAGTGCTTGTAAGACTGTCTGAAGCTTATTTGCACCTGCTGCAGCTTCACTATTGCCCTGGTGTGGCCAAAGATCGCCCATGACATAGGCGGCCGGCTCCCGAGGTCCGGCGGAACTTTTTTCCTTTTCCTTTCTGCTTCTTGTCCCACAATCCGTTTCACCTGAAGACACGACCAGGTCCCTGAATGTGTGCAGGGGGACGCTATTGATTGAATGAAAATGGTGGCTTGACACAAAGCTGACTCAAGCGTTGCTGTTGATGCTATACAGACAAAAATTGGTTTTCAGTTTGTACATTCTTCAGGATTTTTTTTTCCATCCAAGGCTGATTGAGAGTTTGTAGAAAAATGGCTTCAGATTTTCCACATATTACTCTTCAACATTCTTCCTAAATGTAACAATGTGAGACTCACTAGGAGAACGGCTGTTTATCTTTCCTTTCAAAATGCTGCCAACAATATTTTCTGAATGGAAGACACCATCTTGTAGCATAAAGGGCCGAAAGGGGTTCTGGTCTGGCCGATGGTTGGTGGAGACATTTTGACTATATCTTGGACCTGCCCGGCCTCGCCCAAAATGGCGCCGGTATAAATGGGACTCGTAACTCCTTGTTGTGTACTGGTTGAACAACCTTGATATCACGAGATATGAATGCAGTTTTGATGCTCATGGCGGGCGGGGACGAGAATTGATTGAATATTTCGACATCCCTATTGATATTAAGTTCTGATGTGTTATTTATTACTGTACTATTGAAAGTTCGAATTAACGTCACCCATGGTACTTGCACGCAAATGTATATCTAGATAACTTTTTTGTAAGTGGCCCTGTCGTATTTTAATTACAAAATGTACGTCCACCGATTCCGCAACTGTTAGACATCTTAGTTCTTGCAACCTAATGGCTCGCTCGTTACGTTCCTCTATAATGTAAATGTCTCCTCATCATATACGATTTCAGTTTGCTCCGTGGCCGGCCCACGTGGTTATAGGCCCGTATTTGTATACTGACATTTTCACAATAAAGGTTTTTAAAACAAAACATGGTAGTAGTATTTACATTGGTAAAGTTTTTACTTTTAGTCACTGTTTTCGAATCAGTAAAAGGCAAGTGAAATAAAGCAGTCCAATTACATGACGGATAAAAGGTATAATATGTAGGAACGCAGTAAAGATAAATGGTCAAGGGCAGTTGTGTTTTCTACTCCTGCAACATAAAGTGATCGATAAGAATCTGATAATCAGGCGTATCGGCGACTAAGACAGCAGGCCGAGTCTCTTTTACTCAACGGCTCCGTCATGGAACGAAGAAACGCCCTTTTTCTCGAAAAAGGAATATATTTTACTTGCACGACAGTTGTAAATTTTCCGGGAAAGTACATTAGCCTGGAATATTATAACATATATGTTTAAAAAAAAATAATGTTCGAAACCAATAAAAAGCGTAATTTTTAGGTCATATGACCAAGCTTTTCATCATTAAAATAACAAAAGTAAAAATGAACCAATGAAAAGTTTTATTAACAAGTCACATGACCTGTTATGCTTACGTTACGCGCTGCGCGCCGCGCCCCGGATCACTTCCGGGTGCGCTAACGCGGCGTGTCATATAACGCATTACGCGACAACGTAGGTCAAGAATATAGTCAAAATGTCTCCACCAACCAGCGTTCGGAACACAACCCCTTTCAGCAGTCCAAAAAGTTCTGTTAAATGACAACAGAGGGGACAGGCAACAAGAACCATCAGTCAAAGAGGGGAGGGCAAGTTCTTCTCTACCGGGTCATGTTGGGGCGCTACCGGAACTGATCGAATTGGTAGTCTACAGTGTTTCTGGATGTTTCAGACTAAAGCTGGCGTCAGCATGAGAGCACTACCATCTCGTAGCTCCGTCGTGGCCATTCCACGAGCAGACATGGCAGCCGCTCCCCACCAGAAGCCTGCGGGAGTCGGGGGCCCCCAAGACTTTTGTAGAATCTTCACGGCTGAGGGGACGCTTTCGAGAATGGGACCCAAGCCCTATCAGGGAAGCATCCGAGTTCCAAGGTGTCCCAGGGCCATTTCAGTGGACCAGGCCCAAAACCGAAGAGTCGGCCGCCATTTTGAGAGTCCTGTGGCAGTCGCCTATCGCTGCACCGCAAGAGCGGGAGCAACTCAACTACATGGTGAGCGAGACGCTGTAGTCGCAAGAGCGGGCGGTAAAAAGCTGAATGGCGGAAGAGGCACAGTGTAGCAAAAGCGGGCGGAATGGCAACTAAAACAGTAAAGGGGCGCCCCACTACAGCGTGTCTTCAGGTCAAACGGATTGTGGGACAAAGTCCAGAATAGAAGAGTCATCAAAAGGCAAAAAGTTCCGCCGGACCCCTGGAGCCGGCCGCCTATGTCGGGGGCGATCTCAGGCTACACCAGTGCTATAAGACTTGGGGAGGGGGTCGGAGCCAAGCGTCTTCTCCGAGTCCGTGCCATCACACCGCCCCTCGGGGGCCTCCGTCAAGCGGTTTAGGGAGGTACCATATAACATTGTTTTCAAATGCAGTCAGGTCCACAAACGACCCTCACTTACTTTGAGAATAGTGAAGCTGCAGTAGGTGGAAATAAGCTTCAGACAGTCTTACAAGCACTGCTTTTCTAAACATTTTTTGATTTTTTTGTATTTTTGCACAGTTTTATATATTTTTTTTGTTTTGGATGGAGGGGAAACAACGAAAAACAGGCATTGAAAAAGGCTCAAACTCAGAACTCTGAACTATGGCACCCAACATCCAGGACTTGCCATCCGGATCTTGGCGCCTTGTGCTGCTTCCGACCTATTCACACATCGGTCCACTACTGACATCATCTCATAAACCAACGTAATGTAAATAGTTATTTAATAAAATGTTTTACCCTGTTACTTTGCTGGTGTGTTGTCTATATTTTTAATATTTGCATAGGGTTTGTCGTTATTTTGGGCGGGGTGGGTGACGGAGCCGAGCTGTCTTGCAGCCCTCATGGTGTGGAGCTCAGTTCATCTCACTATTTTCGTATTTCTCATGAAGGGTTGTTCCTAATGTTTCTATTTTAGCGAGGTCAAAAAGAGATCCAATTAGTGGCCTACTGATTTTGCTCGATTACTTTTATTTTTTTACACGATTTTTCACGATTTTTCACTATCTGCAAAGACTAAACAGAGTATTGCGACTTTGTGCTTGTTTGTAAATAGAGAATCAATTGTAAAACAGTAAATGCTTGGATAACAATCAATCAAATGGAGAGACAAGCAGGCACGACGGATTACAACGGGGGTAAAGGCCTGCGTTAACTACTCTTCACTATCTGCAAAGAGAGAGTACTACTAAGAGAAAAGAGGGGAGGTGGGCAGCGTTCAAAGCACATCAGCGTGCATAAACACGAAAAAGTTTTTACCTATCACGTACTTGACTTTTTACAGCTTTTGATATTTGCTATTAAAAAACCAATGAAATTCACTGAAAAAACCATAGGTTATAGGCCATATATACACCTGTAATGCATTGCTGATGACGTCACATATTACATCACTTATGACATGGTCAGTGACATCACTCATGACATCACTGATGACATCACTGATGACAGGACTAGGGGTCAGAGTGTTTCTACCATGCCCCCCCTTTTCACGTTTTACGCGTTTCTTTTTCTGTTTTCTTGTGCCTCGGTTCTACCGAGGCACAAGATGGCTGCCAACATTTCCTGGTTTGGAGTGTTGACAGCCAATTAGCATAAAGTTCGAAAGGTACGCGTACTGTACTCGTACCGTACTTCGTCTATAGATATATCTATGAATTTACTTTTGATTTTCTCAGGAACTACTGAACGGATTTACATTATTTAACAAAAAGTTGATCTGTGAACCAAACTCTACCTTTTTGCCAAATTTAGTGTAATTCCGTTCAGCAGTTCGGGCTGTAGCCGTGTCTAAAGGTCCCTATGAAAAATTGCATGGGAAAACACGTTTTGGGACCCCCTTTTTTATCAGCCCCAGCTTCACGAATTACCCCAAAACTTTCAGGGCAGGAGCGGAGCACCCCATCTTCTTTGAGAATTTTACAAAGATTTGTCAACCGGCGCCAAAGATATTCCAAATCAAATGTTGCGGATTTCCTATGGAAACTAGGTCCTAACTATAAATTCCGGATGTATGTTGTTACAACGCATACTTTTACAACGCATACCTTTACAATGCATTTTTTACACCGCAACATCCATTACAACGCATTCCATTACAACGCATGCATTACAACAAATTCTTTGAAACTACCTTTACAATGCATTCCACTACAACGCATACTACATTTACAACGCATACCATTACAACGCATACCATTACATTGCATGTATGGTAAGTATTGGATAAAAATTACTATTCTAACTCCAGGGGGTGCAACAGCAGGGTAAGTATTGGACAGTGTAGGGGTAAAAATTACTATTCTAACTCCAGGGGGTGCAACAGTAGGGTAAGTGTTGGATAGTGTAGGGGTAAAAATTACTATTCTAACTCCAGGGGGTGTAACAGTAGGGTAAGTGTTGGATAGTGTAGGTATGCGTTATAATAGTATGCGTTGTAATGACTGCGTTGTAATGACATGCGTTGTAGTGGTATGCGTTGTAGTGACATGTGTTGTAATGGTTGCGTTGTAATGGCATGCGTTGGACTGGATGTTGCGTTGTTAAAGTTTTGTTGTAAAGGTAGTGCGTTATAAAAGTTGCGTTGTAAGTGTTGTTTCCCATAAATACCTACTGGCGACCGCCAGTAGGTAATATATATATATATATATATATATATATATATATATATATATATACGTATTCACTGAAAAAACCATAGGTTTCAGGCAGGTTATAGTTAGGAATTAGCACTTAAAAAACCTTAGAAATTCACTGAAAAAGCCATAGGTTTCAGGGGTGTTATAGTTAGCTGGACAGTTCACAAATACGAAACCATTGAAATTCCTCCGTTATAGTTAGTTGTACTAATTGTAACTCTTGCGCCCGCAAACCACTGGTGAATATGTCACATATTACATCATTCATGACATGGTCAGTGACATCACTGATGACATCACTGATAACATCTCAAATGACATCACTGATGACATCATCCAGTGAATGTGGTTTGGTTTGTTATTTAAATATGTATTATATATATAGCAATCTGCATTTAAAATTCAGTGGATATACCTATCTTGAGGGAGGATTTAGTAGCAGTGTGATTGACTGTTTACTTGACAAATTTATAGTGTCTCACTAAATATATTGGATAGTGACTAAACTGTGTGACCATCTGTATTACGTTGTCAGTTGTTGTGTAAACTGCTGCACCAGTTAGTTACTACCTATGTGAAAGTCTATATTAGTTATTGATTAGTTAACTGACTATTTGTATGGGAGAGTAAATGTGTGTGGTTTGGTGGGAGATCTGTGGTTGCCCAAAGATATGTGAATAGGTAATTTAGTAGATATATGACGTTAAGACTACGTGTTATAATAGTTGTTTGGGTGAGTGAATATCTTTATGGGTGTGGTGATGAGCAAATATATTTCTCAATGGTACATGTCCAACAAAGTAGAAAAAATAAAAGGCAGTGTATGTGACAGTTGTTGTATACAAATAAGTATACATAAGTCTCATTAATTGCATGTGTGACTGTATAGATAACTGTATACTTTTAATAGTAATTTCATAACACACTAAGTAAGAGTTACCATCTATATGAATAAAAGAAGTGCTATTTGTATACGTGTGCAGCTGAGTAAATGTAAATATGATACATTGTTTGCAAAAGTGAGTAGGATGACTGCATAACTGAATAGGATGTGTGCTGGTGTGTAATGTCAATATAGGTGTATAGGTATATGTGATAGTGTTCTATTGATCATTGACAACATGTATGAGTGATTCTATAGGTAATTGATTAGATGTGTGTGTAGATCTAGGAATCACTGAGTGTGTTTTCAGATACTTGTATTGCTGTGTCAATGGATTCAAATATGGTACTCTGTATTTTACAGTGAGTGATGAAAGGTTATACTAGTGTATGTTGAGGTTTATCTGGTTGTCACGTGGATGATGTCATTAGTGATGTCATCAGTGATGTCATTTGAGATGTCATCAGTGATGACCCTGACCATGTCATGAATGATGTAATATGTGACATCATCAGTGGATTGCAGGCACGAGTGCTACAGTTAGTACAACTAACTATAACAGCGGAATTTCAATGGTTTTGTATGAGTGAAATGTCCAGCTAACTATAACACCCCTGAAACCTATGGTTTTTTCTGTGAATTTTTAAGGTTTTTTAAAAGCTAATTCCTAACTATAACCTGCCTGAAACCTATGCTTTTTTCAATGAATTTCAAAGGTGTTTAAATGATAATTCCTAATTATAATGTTCATTAAGCATTTCAGTTTTTTTCGATCTTTTTTAAGATCCTGTTCTCAACGTAGTAAAAACTGCAAATATTACCACTCTTCAATTTATTCCTGCCTCCAAGAAAATTGCTACAAACCAGAACCACAAGTAGCGTTAATTATATACAAACTAGGCGTTCTCGTAGAAAAGAAACAAAAAAAACACCACTTCCCATACTTTCATCAACAAACCAAATTTACAATGCTACCTAAAAAAACAGGCGATAGTTCCAATACCACTAACAAATTAATATCAACACCTACCGCCACCACCACTACAACTAACCCTCCTTACCCCTCCCCCTCTACTACCTCACAGGCAGTGCAAAACAGGACAACGGACCTTCCCAAAATAATATATCCCCTCAACGGCACACTAGCTCAATGTTCAGAGATGTGGCAACTAACTATGTATAAGGGAGGAAATACACACATCAACAATATTGTACACAATGCTAACACTACTGGTGATATGCTATACACAACTCACTATACAAACCAAAAACTTTTCCGTGTGTATATATACTATTGATACGTGTAGTGTACTGCACAGTGGACGTAACCATATTATCTCAGACTCTGGGGAATATCTTGGTCATGTAGCTGTGTTGTCTCCCCCCACCCCCTTGAAGCAGAAGCGGAATGGGCTGGTCCAACGTACGCAACTTCAGTGTAAGAGTATAAATAGTTAGCCTATGCTTTGGGCGTGGTTCACTTCTGCAAAGAGAAAGGACTCTGCCACAGCGAAGGTCCTAACTCTGCCACGTGACTGCTGCCATGACCACGTGCCTCCTCGATACAGGCCCATTGCGAACTCAGTGCCACAGTACCGCAGACTTATGTCTGCATCGAGACTTATGTCTGTATAAACTACTGCCTTCGATCTACACTGCGGACAGCAGGGTTCACAACTTGAATTCAGCTTTGGATCTGCACTACGGACAGCATTGAAGTTCGCCTTGATGTATGTAAGGCAGAGACAATTGTAATCTATGTCCTCAGACTTTGTTAAAATAAGTGACAAAAATTATTCGTCGATATCTGTGCTGACTACTGCCTTTGATACACAGTGCGGTCAGTAGAGTTTACAACTTGATACCAGTTTCGCATCAGCACTACAGACAACATTGAATTCAGTCTCGATTTATTTAATGCAGAGACAATTGTACTCAGTCCTCAGATTTTGCTAAAGGATGTGACAAAAAAGCATTCCTCGATGTTTGCGTCAACTAATGCCTTAGATCTACACTACGGACAGCAGGGTTCACAATTTGAATTCAGCTTTGCATCTACACTATGGACAGCAGGGAATTCAGCCTTGATTTATTTAATGCAGAGACAATTGTACTGTTTGTGTACAGATTTTGTTAAAATAAGTGACAAAAATAATTTGTTAATATCTGTGCTGACCACTGCCTTCGATCTACAGTGCGGACTGCAGGGTTCACAACTTGAATTCAGCTTTGGATCTATACTACGGACAGCATGAAATTTAGCCTTGATTTTTTTAAGGTAGAGATAATTGTACTTTATGTCCTCCGATTTTGTTACAGGATACGAAAAAAAGAATTGCTTGATGTCTGTGCTGACTACTGCCTTCGATTTACATTGTGAGGGCTCGCGATTCAGGTGGAATGGCGATTGCACATGACGCATGCCTGTAGGCAAGAGACATTGTGCGAGTGCGACCCGCCCGAACCACGAATCATCGCAGGGTGCACACACGCTGAGTTCTTCAGGTACCACTAACTCACTGCACCACAAGTCATCTCCCCATGGGCTTATTAAGGCAGAATTCACTAGGCAAAAATCATTGCTCCCAGTGCGGCCTGCCCAGACCACGCATCATCGCAGGTTACGACGTACACACGCAGTACCAAAGGTTCTACTAACTCAATGTACCATAATTTATCGCCACATGGCCGTTTTCAGGCAGAATTCAACAGACAAAAGACATTGTTCCGAATGCGGCCCCCATGGACAATGCAGGGTATGTACAAGCTCAGCGCCAAAGATACTACTAACTCAGTGCACTATAAATCATCGCAAAGAAGAGTGAACAGTTTTATGTCAGCAATGAGGCATACTATCACTTTTAAATGGAATTCATGCAGAATTCAATCGACAAAAGACATTACTCCAACTACTGTGCCCCCGACCACGGATCATCGCAGGGTACGTACACGCTAAGCGCCAAAGTTACTACTAACTCAGTGCACCAAAAATCATCGTCACGTGGCCTTACTAAGGCAGAATTCACAAGACAAAAAACATTGCTATCTGCTCGGACCAATCATCATCTCAGGTTCCACAGAACCTTGTTGTTTCAGGTGCCACTAACTCAGTGCAAACCAAACTAGGTATAACACCTATCAAACCTACACAATATCAATTTAGTAGCCTTCCTTCAAAAACTTCTTTTATACCACTTATAGATTTCATTGAATAATAAAATTCACGCTGCAAGTGCAAAGGCACACTTAATGACAGTCTACCCTGCAGACAACACAGGTCACAATTTGAACTATAATGTCCCTGAAACATACATATTTCGACAATGTATTCCATACATGTATCATCTGTTATTTCAATCGTGATTACACATGATGCAGTCCAGCCTAAAATCTACACTGCGGACCGTTACAACTTGAATTCAGCTTTGCATGTACACTATAGACAGTAGGGAATTTAGCCTTGATTTACTTAATGCAGAGACAATTATACTGTATGTATTCAGATTTTGTTAAAATAAGTGTATTAAAGAATTCTTTTATAATTGTGCTAACTACTGCCTTCCATGTACACTGCGCACAGTAGGGTTTACAACTTGAATTCAGCTTTGGATCTATACTACAGACAGCATTGAATTCAGCCTCGATTTATTTGAGGTAGAGACAAAAAATAGTCCTGTGGCACTGCTAGTATGCGCAAGCACCTTCAAACCCTTCATCCTATGAACTATGCTCACAAAGAATGTAGAAGACTGCGCCAAAATATACCTCCACCACTGGCAATACCAAGTACCTCAGGGGCATCACCTTCAACATCGCCACCAGACATAGGTCCCCATTTTGTGAAAGTTAGAATGCACTGCGTGAAGTGCAAATGTTTAATTTGTTATGGGGAGCAATCAGTAGACCTAGTTTACAGAGCAATTGATAACCATCGATGGTAGTTTTTTTCCCCTCAAAGTTCATGCAGTCCAGTATGCAACAGTCAATGCTTTGAGTGCAGCCCGTTCAGACCACGCATCATCGCAGGGTGAGCACACGCTAAATACCAGACGTACCACTAACTCAGTACACCATAAATAATCGCCACGTGGACTTAGTAAGGTAAAAATCAGTAGTCTAAAGATATTCTTACCATTGCGGTCTGCTTGAACCATGCATCATCGTAGTCTCCACACAAACCGCCCCTACCTCAGTGCACGACAACTCATGAACCATTTACGATAGAATCTTCTGTGTATTATTTCACATATAGTGCTCCTACCTTTGTACAGCAGAAGTCATAAACCATTTATGATTGAATATCTGTGTATGATATCATGATTACTATTCTACTTGTTATCAACAGCAACGTAATAAAATGGAGTCGAGCAGTAAAATGATGTACCCACATCGACTATCTATCTGTGTCTGTGTATTTATTATGTTTGTAAAATGCTGCTCCTGCGCCCTACCACATTATATTGTGCTGTAAATAGTGTATGCAACCATCTTACCTCTGCCAGTAACAAAAACTTTGATTATATAACTTTCTCTCGCTCATTCTACAAACACGAATGTACAAACTGGATCATTACAATACTGCAAACAAAGTGTATAGTAAATTTATAAGTGTGTGCTATTGCTCAATTATTTTTTTTAGCATATTTATATAGAGCAATCTCGACCCCATATATATCAGCAATTTAAATGAGCACCGTATTTACAGTACATTTTCAGGCACGCTTAGATTACGTCATTTCTCTACATTAACAGGATGTGGAAGCGAAAACGCACCTCGAACACTGATGTCCAGCACAAAGTACGACAGTATACCCGAATGACCACATACATATATTTATTAGCTGCCCTTCATGTGCCAAAAACTGCAACCTAAAGCTTTCATAGCCCTGTATTACTACAGCTACAACACTCCACTGAATGTACAACAAACATTCATATTCGCACAAATGCTTTATGTCCACAATCTTTTATGTGTGCAACTATGGATGAATGTAGGATTAGTGATTCCCTCTACCTTCCATGTTGGCCATGTTGTGGTACTTTACAGACATAATGACACATTTACGTGTTAGACCCGGGTGACAGCAGCCCTACAACACAGACACCCGAATCCATTGATTTTTCATATAGCTCATGACGGAGCCACACCCATAGCTCCAGAGTAATTGTTCACATCCTCGCGCAGCACTGCCATACGTCAGTCCAGCCCACTCCACTTACGCTTCCAGGAAAACACAACAACGCTACATGGCCCACATTTCCATTGTGGTGATTTCTTAGTTCCTGTTCTAGTTGTCAGAACAGCACAAACACTCTCCCTCATGGCTGGTATACACCCATACCACACCCATCTAGCACATGCGTCACAACACACGTGACCCTACCAATAAAAAAGACCGGGCGCACGTGCTCTATGCCATTTTAGAGTGACTCCCATTGCAAGCACTGTAATGACCCGTCCTGGTGGTTTTGACGCCGCATGTAGGCACGAACTAACAAACAGGGGGCCCACCACCACGTGCGTGGCCTCTTTGGTCACTGAGTTAGTGGTACCGCAAGGACTGAGCGGGTGAGGAACCTGCGATGAAGATAGGTGCCCAAGTATGTCCTTTGCCACAGTGATATCAAGACTCAGCACCAAATGTGTGACTTCTTGGTGGCAGAGCGGGACTGCATGATGTAGAACGTACCCTGTCCGTGAAAAGGTGAGCAGAGAGGCCTGGGTGCGCAGCGGAGGGATTAGATGGGGTGTAGCAGACTGGATACAAAAAGGCGACACAGCGATTTAGGCGTACACAGTCCTATATACCGTATCTTATCGCATTTGTATTTTTTTTCCTATAGCAGGAAAGTTTTTATAGTCGGTCAAAAGTCCATCGCTCGTGATGATTGAAACCATGTGGATCACCTTGCACCACTTGTTTTCTATAACCAGATGGAAAATATTACTACTCTACTAATTCTTCATAAATCGAAGCCTATTAAACAAGTTGGAACTGTACAAATAGTTGTATTTGTTATGGGGGAGGGAAGGTGTGTGAAAGGGCGATGTTATTATACACCACATTAAAATAGTAACAATTACCAATCATAACATCTTTCTTTTACTATCTTTTAGATGTAGAGCTTCAAGGTGCACTATGACGCGGTACGTGGTGCAAGACACACCGGTGACAGAAAGGTGAACTGTGACTATTATTTTCAGTCACTCTCTCACTTCCTCTCTCCTTTGATAAAGAAATGACACACAACCTTATCTTCCTTTTTATCTAACAGGTTGTGTTTCACAAATTGGTGTCACCCCCAACACCTCCACAGCTCAACGTTTGAGGATTCTGCGATGATGCGTAGCCATCGTAACAACTAATAAGAAGGCTGCTTCGACACGTGGTGGACCCTCTTTGAATCACGCCAATGGCACAAGGTGAGCAAAGAAGCTTGTTTCCAAAGCAACGAGAAGTCACCTGTGGGTGGAAAGACTGGATAGCAAGTTGACTGCGTACAAATGTACAATGACCTCCGGGCAGTGGGAGTGGATAGGTTGCAACAGTCTGGGTGTGCAAGAAAGGGTACTCACCTCCGGACACTGGGAGTCAATGGCGTGCAACAGTCTGGGTACGGAGTAATGAGAACTCACAGCTATGCAGTGGGAGTGCATGAGTATAGAGAAAAAGAGTGCACAGACACCTCCTTGAAGTAGAAGTTGATGTAATACAGTATCCTGAGTGTCCAAAGGAATAACGCTGAAATATACGTGTGCAGTTGGCTCGGTGGCACTTAATGGAGGTAGCTGGTGGGCTAGTTGCACCCCCAGGGACCCTCAGGATTCAAGGGGAGGTAATCCCACAACTTAAAATGTGCCTTAGTGGTGAAGGGAGGGGGTGCTGAGGTGACATGGGTGCAAACACGCCCTGTGGCGGGTTTTAAGTTCAGGAATTAATTTGTTTACAATCCCGAGGGTCCCATGAGGCCAACTAGCCCACCAGGTACCTCCAGTAAGCACCACAGAGCTGCGTTGCAGAGTGTTGTAAAAAGGGGCGTGGCCTCTGAACACCTCTCTGTAAAGCAGCTCTCTGCCGCATTCTGGAGGTACCTGGTGGGCTAGTTGGCCCCTAGGGACCATCGGGATTGAGGAGGAATTATTTCTCCAATGTAAAACGCTCCCCAGGGCGTGTTTGCAGACATGTCACCTAAGGCCCCGCCCCC
Organism: Lissotriton vulgaris; assembly: GCF_964263255.1. NCBI lineage: Eukaryota > Metazoa > Chordata > Amphibia > Caudata > Salamandridae > Lissotriton > Lissotriton vulgaris. The sequence goes on from NC_141691.1 coordinate 1,012,757,374, forward strand.
TTCTTTCACCATTGTGCAAATATTCCTCTAAAAGCAGCCGAACTATGAATTCCGATTTACTCACCTGTTATCTGGAGGGACCTCAGTGCTGCATCTTTGATCCTAGTACTGATCCTGAAAAGTAATTCTAATCGTACTTACCAGTGGTTTGAATTTCCTTCCATAGGCCAACATTGACTGGTTTCACTTGGAAATTCTTCTAAGTTTGGAGTTTTGGAACATACAAATATTCCTCTAAAATCAGCCGAACTACGAATTCCAATTTAATCACCTGTTATCAGGAGAGACCCCAGTGCTGCATCTTTGAGCCTAGTACTGATCCTGAAAAGTAATTCTAATCGTACTTACCAGTAACTTGAATTTCCTTCCATAGGATATCATTGCCTGCTTTTTGCTGAAAAAGTTTCTTAAGCGTGGAGTTTTGGAACTTACAAATATTCCTCTAAAATCAGCCGAACTACGAATTCCAATTTACTCACCTGTTATCAGGAGAGACTCGAGTGCTGCATCTTTGAGCCCAGTACTGATCCTGAAAAGTAATTCTAATCGTACTTACCAGTAACTTGAATTTCCTTCCATAGGATATCTTTGCCTGCTTTTTGCTGAAAAAGTTTCTTAAGTGTGGAGTTTTGGAACTTACAAATATTCCTCTAAAAACAGCCGAACTACGTATTCCGATTTACTCACCTGTTATCAGGAGAGACCTCAGTGCTGCATATTTAAGCTCAGTACTGATCCTGAAAAGTAATTCTAGCCGTACTTACCAGCAACTTAAATTTACTTCCAAAGGCTAACATAGACAGGTTTCACTTGGAAATTCTTCTAAGTGTGAAGTTTTGGAACTTTCAAGTATTCCTCTAAAATCAGCCGAACTACAAATTCCGATTTACTCACCTGTTATCAGGAGAGACCTCAGTGCTGCATCTTTGAGCCCAGTACTGATCCTGAAAAGTTATTCTAACCGTACTTACCAGTAACTTGAATTTCCTCCCATAGGATATCATTGCGTGCTTTTTGCTGAAAAAGTTTCTAAGTGTTGATTTTTTAAACTTACAAATATTCTCTAAAAATCGTACCAACGATAAAAACGTAATTACTTGCTTGTTTTCGATAGATGTCCCAGTGCTGGATTACAAAAGTAACATGAACATACCTTACCTGCAAATTTAATTTCCTTCTATAGGAGAAAATTGGTAATTCCAACTGAAAAAAAATTTGGAAAATAATATAAATATATTGAAATAAAAATATAAAACAAAAAAATTCAGTTTCAATATTTTAAAAAACTTTTTTTTCCATTTATATTAAAAATATGTAATGCAATTTAAAAAACAAAATATGTAGAAAACTGTAGAAAATCATTATAAAACAATACATATAACTATTATTACATTTAAAAATTATCATTTTAAAAACCTTCGAAATTCACAGAGAAAATATAGATTTCAGACAAGTTATAGATAGGAATTAGCAGTTAAAGAACCTTAGAAATTCACTGAAAAAAACATAGGTTTCAGGGCTGTTATAGTTAGCTAGACATTTCACTCTTACAAAACCAGTGACATTCCTTCATTATAGTTAGTTCTGATAACTATAACTCTCGCACCCGCAATCCACTGCTGATGATGTCACATATTACATCATTCATGACATGGTCAGTGACATCACTGATGACATCACTGAAAGTTCCCCGTGCGGTGGAGGCACACTCAGGATCGTCGCTCAGGTCTCATGTGCATAGTCCCTTAGAATTTGCTGCTGACGCATTTCAAGCATTACGCCCTTCAGCATGGGCAGCCTGTGAAGCAAAAGAATAGCATTCAACAACCAGCGTATTCCCCCGTTGGTTTTTATTATTCCTTCATTCAATAATGATGATGCATTCTGGGGCTGGTAGTTGTAATGGGGTACCGGTAAACCATTTCAAGCTTTTAAAAACAATCAAAAATCGGAGAAACAAAAATGTCACATGAGAAATGCAATTGCAATACCAGGCATCTCCCTTTTGCCTCACCCCTTGAGCTCCAGCGGCAGTGAACCCGCAGAGTTCATGTGGTGGTGCCATCCGTGAGCCAGATAGACAAACAAAGTTCCCCTTGCAGGGGAGGCACACTCAACATCGCCGCTCAGGTCTCATGTGAATAGCCCCTTAGAATTTGCTGCTGATGCATTTCAAGCATTACACCCTTCCTCGTGGGCAGCCTGTGAAGCAAAAGAATGGCGGTCAGCAGCCAGCTTTTTCCCTCATTGGTTTTTATTATTCCTTGATTCAATAATTAGGGTGCATTCTGGGGCTGGTAGTTGTAATGGGGTACCGGCAAACCATTTCAAGCTTTTAAAAACGATCAATATTCGGGGAAACAAAAATGTTACATGAGAAATGCAATTGCAATACCAGGCATCTCCCACTTCGCCTCGCCGCTCGAGCTCAAACGGCATCGAACCCACAGAGTTCATGTGGTGGTGCCATCCGTTACCCGGGGAGGTCACTCATATATACAATCAAAGTTCCCCTTACGGTGGAGGCACACTCAGGATCGTCGCTCAGGTCTCTTGTGCATAGCCCTTTAGAATGTGCTGCCGACGCGTTTCAAGCATTACGCCCTTCATATATATATATTATATATATATATATATATATATATATATATATATATATATATATATATATATATATTTCCGCTCCGTTGCACCAAAATCCGGGTCACTCGCAGGCGGGTGCCTCTCGTGGCGGCGCCCCACGTGATAAATCACAGCTCAGGTTTCTTTCACATCCCGTAGAAAGAAATTACGGCACTCACAGGGAAAGTGTTCAGTATGTTTTTAATCGCTCAGCAGACAAACGTGTTTCGGTATTCCTTCGTCAGTGACACTGACGAAGGAATACCGAAACGCGTTTGTCTGCTGAGCGATTAAAAACATACTGAACACTTTCCCTGTGAGTGCCGTAATTTCTTTCTACGGGATGTGAAAGAAACCTGAGCTGTGATATATATATATATATATATATTCACGAGGCTTGTCACTCGAAAGACAGCGGACAACTGCCGATTCCCTATTGACAAAGAGTCGACCCAAGAAAATGCTGGTGCAATGTGGTTTATTAAGATAAAGCCAGCGCTGCCGCCATGACGCGTTTCGCCTTCGAACAAGGCTTGATCACATGACAAACTGCTCGTCATTGAGCGGAGCATTTAAAGTGGCAGTGCATGTGAATGAATCATAGACATAATAAAAATACTATACATAATGGCGCTGTTATTACAAAATCATTAATGGGAAACCTTTAAGAAACATATATATTTCCCAAATTATTTTCCAAATTGCATATAACAAATGTTGTAATCGATATATTTACAAGCATATTTACATAGCACACTAGAAAATGAGATGATACTAAAACATGACAAATAATTATGTCTATGTGAAAAGAGTATCGGCCCAGTATATATATATGCAAACATTTTAAATATTAATGTAATGCAATAAGCCATGTAATATGCTCCAATGTAATATAACAGCAATGATAATGGGGGGGATCTGGAAATATACTCCTTAACGTCCCTCCCACATCGAACATTATGAATCAATAATATGTTGATCTAAATAAAGCCCAAAACAATCAATAATCGGGGAAACAAAAATGTTACATGAGAAATGCAATTGTAATACCAGGCATCTCCCACTTTGCCTCGCCGCTCGAGCTCCAGCGGCATCGAACCCACAGAGTTCATGTGGTGGTGCCATCCGTTACCCGGGGAGGTCACTTATATATACAAACAAAGTTCCCCTTGCGGTGGAGGCACACTCAGGATCGTCGCTCAGGTCTCTTGTGCATAGCCCTTTAGAATGTGCTGCCGATGCGTTTCAAGCATTACGCCCTTCCTATATATATATATATATATATATATATATATATATATATATATATATATATTACCTACTGGCGGTCGCCAGTAGGTATATATAGTTAGGATTTTTTCTCTATGGGATTTTTGAAAATTCTATGTCTAATAACTTTGGCGTTTGTGGACGGAATTGGCTGAAATTTTCAGGAAAATGGAACATTTTGTTTCTGAGCAGCCCCTGACAATTTGGGGGGGTTTCATAAAGGGGGGGCCGAGAAAAAAGGGGGTCCCAAAACACGTTTTTCCCATGTTAATTTCCATAGGGCGGTTGGCCTCACTTTTAGCTCGAACGGCTGAATGGATTTGCACGAAACTTGGCAAAATTGTAGGGACTGTTAGCCCGATGTGCCTTTGCTAGGTCTCAATATATGTGCTCCAGTGGATTTTGAGTAATTTAGGTTCAAAAAAAGATATATATCTGGGCGGAGCCTAACCACACATCTGATCTGATTGGCTGTCAGCACTTCATCCAAGAAGTGTTGGCAGCCATCTTGGGACCAATATACATGATAGCACCTCATTAAAAAGCATTGTATTTAATAGAGGGTTTTAGGACTTTAGTTACATTATAAATCATTTGTTGATGGTACCATACTCGTTTTAGGAATTGTGGTGGGTTCTAAGGTGCTTTTACCATGTGAAAAAACCTTCTGCTGTGATATCATGAATATTGTTTGAAAGAAAACTAATATCTCATGATTTTCCACAGTGGTTTGGAAGGGGATCTATAAGCTAAACTGAAAGCATATTTTCTGTAAATTCACATTGTCTTTCTCAGTCATTTGAAAATGAAGTCTGACATTCTCAGTAAAACATGTACATCCAACAAGGACAGAGACTGTCAGTTGATTCCTTTGTGTTCTACTGCAGCCCCCTAGAGTGTTCTAAAGAACAACTAGAGCGCTAACAGTCCTACTTATTACAAAGGTATGGCACACCTGAAGCCATCTTGATTGGAATAAAGTGGTAACTCTTAAAACATTTAATTTAAAAAGAAACAACATGAGGGGGTATATTTTGCCATAGAAAGTATGATTAGTGCTGCAGAATGAAAAATTAGGGCACATTTTGAGTGACTTCTCAAATCCTTTTCTATTTCATTAAAACATTCTGACATGCAGTCTCCCAAAATGGCCACCAGAGACAAAAGAGCCCAAATGTAGCCCAAATATCACCCAGATGTAGCCCAAGTATAGCCCAATGACAGAATGTCCCAGAGTGTTCTAAAGAACAACTAGAGCGCTAACAGTCCTACTTATTACAAAGGTATAGCACACCTGGAGCCATCGTGATGGGAATAAAGTGGTAACTCTTAAAACATTTAATTTAAAAAGGAACAAAATGAGGGGGTATATTATGCAATAGAAGGTATTATTAGTGCTGCAGAAAGAAAAATGAGGGCACATTTTGAGTGACTTTTCAAATCCTCTTCTATTTCATTAAAAAATTCTGACATGCAGTCTCCCAAAATGGCCACCAGAGACAAAAGAGCCCAAATATAGCCCAAATATCACCGAGATGTAGCACAAGTATAGCCCAATGACATAATGTCCCAGAGTGTTCTAAAGAACAACTAGAGCGCTAACAGTCCTACTTATTACAAAGGTATGGCACACCTGAAGCCATCTTGATTGGAATAAAGTGGTAACTCTTAAAACATTTAATCTAAAAAGGAACAAAATGAGGGGGTATATTTTGCCATATGAATTATGATTAGTGCTGCAGAAAGAAAAATTAGGGCACATTTTGAGTGACTTCTCAAACCCTCTTCAATTTCATTAAAAAATTCGGACATACAGTCTCCCAAGATGGCCACCAGAGACAAAAGAGCCTAAATGTAGCCCAAATATCACCCAGATGTACCCCAAGTATAGCCCAATGACAGAATGTCCCAGAGTGTTCTAAAGAACAACTAGAGCGCTAACAGTCTTACTTATGACAAAAGTATGGCACACCAGAAGCCATCTTGATTGGAATGAAGTGGTAAGTCTGAAAACACTCAATTTAAAAAGGAACAACATGAGGGGGTTAATTTTGCCATAGAAAGTATGATTAGTGCTTCAGAAAGAAAAATTAGGGATCATTTTGAGTGACTTCTCAAATCCTCTTCTATTTCATTAAAACAATTCTGACATGCAGACTGAAACATGCACTTTGAATACCAGTAGCAGACGTCCCTGGTGAGCAGTAGCTTTACTACAGTGATCTAATGTGCAACTAGAGTGCTAACATTCAGAATTTATGGCAAATGTGTGACACATCTGAATGCCTTCTTGATGGAACCAAAGTAAACAAGCATTGAAAATGCAATAGATCTCGCCCTCGTTTAAGTTAACGCCATTCTGTTTGTAATGAGGTGGCTTTTTAGCTTTGCTTTTATTAGTGTTTTTTCAACTTTCATGTAAATAACATGCATCTGTATGCATATAAGTATATGTATGCATGCATTTATGTTTGTATTTATATAGATATACAGATGATATATGTTTATATATGTATGTATATATATATATATTCACTGAAAAAACCATGCGCTATAGACCATATATAGTTAGGAATTAGCATTTACAAAACCTTGAAAATTCACTGAAAAAACCATAGGTTATAGACCATATATAGTTAGGAATTAGCATTTACAAAACCTTGAAAATTCACTGAAAAAACCATAGGTTATAGACCATATATAGTTAGGAATTCGCATTTACAAAACCTTATTTTACTCACACAAAACCATTGAAATTCCATATATAGTTAGTTGCACTAACTATATATCGCGCACCCGCAATCCACTGCTGATGATGTCACATATTACATCATTCATGACATGGTCAGTGACATCACTGATGACATCACTGATGACATCTCAAATGGCATCACTGATGACATCACTGATGACAACATCCAGTGACTGTATGTTTCTGTAAAGTTAAAATATGTCTTACATATTGAAGAATGAGTGGATGTATAAGTGTCTGGATGAAGGATTTAGTAGGTGCATGACTGACTGTATGAGTGAGTGATTAAATGTGTCTCACTGAGTGCATGGGTTATTGACTAAACTGTCTTAATTTGTGCATCATTATGTCTGTTGTTCTGTAAACTGTTGCATGTGTTGATAAGTAGCTATATGAGTAACTATATGGGTTATTGATTGGTTGCCCAAGTATTTGTATGGGAGACTGAGTGTGTGTGTGGGTGGCTGGGAGGTGTATGACTATGTGCATAGATGTGTGAGCAGTTGATTCACTAGATGTATGGTTTCAAAAGTGCATGTGGAAACAGCTGTATGGGCGGTTGACTGTGTGCATGAGTGTATTGGTGAGTGAATGGATATCTCAGTGCTACATGTCAAAGTAAGTACATATGTAAAACACAGTACATGTGAGAGTTGACATATATAAATAACTGTGCATAAGAGCCAGTGAATGTGTGAGTGGCTGTATGGATCATTGTGAACTTGTATCAGGGATTGTATAAGAGAGTAAATATGTGTTAGTATATGTTTGAATAAGTAAAGTTTGTATAACTGTATAGTTGAGGAAATGGAGGTGTGATTGATTCTTTGCATGACTGACTAGGTGTGTGAGTAACTCCATGGATGAGTGACAGTCTGTGAGTGTCTGTTTACACTGATTGTATCTAAGGTTATATTAGAGTCTGAAGAGGTTCATCGTATTATCACATGAATGATATCATCAGTGATGTGATCAGTAATGTCAAATGAGATGTCATCAGTGATGTAATCAGTGATGTCATTTGAGATGTCATCAGTGATGTCATTTGAGATGTCATCAGTGATGTCATCAGTGATGTCACTGACCATGTCATGAATGATGTAATATGTGACATCATCAGCAGTGGATTGCGGCTGCGCGATATATAGTTAGTGCAACTAACTATATATGGAATTTCAATGGTTTTGTGTGAGTAAAATAAGGTTTTGTAAATGCGAATTCCTAACTATATATGGTCTATAACCTATGGTTTTTTCAGTGAATATATATATATATATATTACCTACTGGCGGTCGCCAGTAGGTATATATAGTTAGGACTTTTTTCCTATGGGATTACTGAAAATTCTTTGTCGAATAACTTTGGTGTTTCCGGACGGAATTGGCTGAAATTTTCAGGAAAATGGCACATTTTGTTTCTGAGCAGCCCACGAAAATTTGGGGAGGTTTCGTGAAGTGGGGGCCGAGAATAAAGGGTGGTCCCAAAACGTGTTTTTAACATTGAGTTTTCCATAGGGCGGTTGGACTCACTTTTAGCTCGAACGGCTGAATGGATTTCTTTGAAACTTGACAAAATTGTAGGGACCGGTAGCCCGATGTGCCTTTGCTAGGTCTCAAGATATGTGATCCAGTGGATTTTGAGAAATTAATGTTCAAAAAAATATATATATCTGTGACAGCGTCCCGGTTAGTGCCCCGGTTCGCGTACCTGACGCGTAACGGAACTTCGCGAGGAGAAGCGGATTGGCTCCCCGGTGACTGTGAACATTCTAAACAGTCCGGAGCGGCCGCCATCTTGTGTCTCGGTAGGATCGAGACACAAGAGGTGGCAAAAACAAAGGGGAAAATGAGCATAAGGGGGCAGAGTACATCCTCCCTGACCCCCTAGGTTTGATGAGGGGGCTTTAAAAGGACCCCGCGGGGCAAAAAAAAAAAATTTTTATTATCGTTTTTTTTGCGGGGGGAGCGCCCGGTACGCGCACCGGGAATCCGTCCGGGGAGCGTGATATAGGGAAAAAAGAATGAAAGAATGTTCAAATATTGTATGTTTATTGATTGTTCTTTTTGTTGTATTTTTTTTGTTTTTTTTTATTTAAGTACCAACATGTAGGTACCAATGCAGAGTCTAAAAATCAATATACACCGTTTCCTTTGTAGATATCTTGTATGTTGTTTCAGAAGTTATTGTGGTATATGGAATTCATAGCATAGTCTGTGAGGAAAGCAGAAAGAACATGGAGGCAGGAGATGATAAAGAGATGTTAAATTCACATTGGAGATAATATAGTGGGAGAAAGGAAGTAACTATGAGCAAACTTACTATGTAACACAAAAAAGTTGCACAGTATATTTTAAGTCTCACTTTATATTTTATCTTTTTGGGTACTATTTCATAATTTTCATATTAAAAAGAATAATGTCTCAAACAATTTTAACTTTTAGAATTTAAATTTATTGTTCTGATTTTTCAAAATCTAAGAGAATTTGTAACATTAAATCATCAGGTATGTCCTCCTTTTCATTCCAAGAATCACATTCTTCAGCACATTTTAATAATTCTTGGTCTACTGTTTCATCCATAAAGTCTAGTTCTTCTTTTTCTTCGTTTGGATTGTTTTCAATCTTAATTTGAAATGAAATTGTATTTTCTTTTTGCTGTGCTTCCATTTTCTTGCTGTAAATTGCATAAAAAATAAATATATCAGTTGAGATAGGGCACTGTTGGGTTTAAGTTCAGACAGGTACTTGTGAGTTTTTAACAGTGAAGTAATCTTTGGGCAGTGCATGGTTTCAGGCAGGAAGTCGAACTATTAAAAAGTGCCTGTGATGAAGCCTAAGTAAATTCATAATTATACCACAGAAGCCTAACTCAATCAATAATTTAAATAATTTAGTCTTTCTCAATGACTAACTCTTATAGAGGGACAGTATGTAACTATCTGAAAACGTTTTCCTAAATTAATTTAAAGTGCATAACATAGTTCTCCTTTCAAATTTTTTAAATTATATCTTACCTTTCAAAAAGAAGTTAAAGTTGACAGTGAAAATGCTCTTGAAATGTACTTCAGGAAGTAGTAGTCAAAATGGCTGCGTTTCTCTCTCTTTCTTTATATATATTCAGGTACATAACCAATCAAATGTCTTGAAATAATAGTAGAAAATGAAAGTAACATTTTAATTGGTTGTCAATTCTAACACTTCATATGTGTTTTTGTCATGTAATTTACCTCAGGATATTTAGTCAGGCCTACAGCATAATTTTCTCAATGGAATTCCATCAAATTTGGTTAAATGGTAGGGACTGGTATGTAGTAGGGCCTATTCTATATTTGATGAAAGTGTCTCCAGTGGTTTTTCTGTAAATTACTTTCCCACCTTTTTTTAGCGAGCGCTCACCGGTGCGCGCCCCGGTACGCGTACCGGCAGCGTTACGGGAGTCCTCCATTTTGTGTATCGGTAGAATTGAGACACAAGTAGGAGGGGAAACAATGTTCAGAATGGGTAGAAGGGGGCACGGTAGACACTTTCTGACCCTCTAGGTTTTCTGAGGGGGGCTTAGGATGCTCATATAGGCAAAAAAAAAAAAAGAAAATCGCGTGGGGAGCGCCCGGTACGCGCACCGGTAAGCAAACCGGGGAGAGTACTTTGGTGAAAAATAGTGAAAAAAGATAGAAAAAGATAAACGTTTTGAATGATCAGAGGTAGGGTAGCTCTGAAAAGAGCTATTGGGTTCTGTGGCTAATTTAGGTACCTACAAGTAGGTTCCAATGCACAGTTTTAAATTCAGGAGGAATATTCTATTACAATTCATGTTTTTCTAGTGTATTCATGTTGTAACGCAAGTTATTGTTGTATATTAAACCCATTCTAAAGTCTCTCATGTAAGCAGAAACAGATTTATTCACATGTTTCCGTGCTTTCTCAAATTGTATAAAGGTATATTGGAATATACCAAGGCAGTTTGGGGAAAAAGTGTCATCAATTGATGAAAGGTGTCCTTTAAAAGCATTTCCAGACCAACCCCAGTCATAGTCCCAAAATCATTTCCACCACAGTGCACTATTAAGAGGTCAGGGTTTGGCAGATGCATAAAAAAATTATATTAAAAACATATAAAATATATTTTTCCTTTAAAAGAATAATACATTTTACAGCTTTTCATATTTGCTATAAAAAAACATTGAAATTCACTGAAAAAACCATAGGTTATAGACCATATATAGTTAGGAATTAGCATTTACAAAACCTTGAAATTCACTGAAAAAAACATAGGTTATAGACCATATATAGTTAGGGATTAGCATTTACAAAACCTTATTTTACTCACACAAAACCATTGAAATTCGCATATATAGTTAGTTGCACTAACTATATATCGCGCACCCGCAATCCACTGCTGATGATGTCACATATTACATCATTCATGACATGGTCAGTGACATCACTGATGACATCTCAAATGACATCACTGATGACATCACTGATGACATCTCAAATGACATCACTGATGACATCTCAAATGACATCACTGATGACATTTCATTTGACATTACTGATCACATCACTGATGATATCATTTATGTGATAATACAATGAACCTCTTCAGACTCTAATATAACCTTAGATACAATCTGTGTAAACCGACACTCACAGACTGTCACTCATCCATGGAGTTACTCACACACCTAGTCAGTCATGCAAAGAATCAATCACACCTCCATTTCCTCAACTATACAGTTATACACACCTTACTTATTCAAACATATACTAACACATATTTACTCTCTTATACAATCCCTGATACAAGTTCACAATGATCCATACAGCCACTCACACATTCACTGGCTCTTATACACAGTTATTTTTATATGTCAACTCTCACATGTGCTGTGTTTTACATATGTACTTACTTTAACATGTAGCACTGAGATATCCATTCACTCACCAATACACTCATGCACACAGTCAACCGCCCATACAGCTGTTTCCACATGCACTTTTGAACCCATACATCTAGTGAATCAACTGCTCACACATCTATGCACAGAGTCATACACCTCCCAGCCACCCACACACACACTCAGTCTCCCATACAAATACTTGGACAACCAATCAATAACCCATATAGTTACTCATATAGCTACTGATCAACACATGCAGCAGTTTACAGAACAACAGACATAATGATGCACAAATTAAGACAGTTTAGTCACTAACCCATGCACTCAGTGAGACACATTTAATCACTCACTCATACAGTCAGTCATGCACCTACTAAATACTTCATCCAGACACTTATACATCCACTCATTCTTCAATATGTAAGACATATTTTAACTTTACAGAAACATACAGTCACTGGATGTTGTCATCAGTGATGTCATCAGTGATGTCACTGACCATGTCACAAATGATGTAATATGTGACATCATCAGCAGTGGATTGCGGGTGCGCGATATATAGTTAGTGCAAATAACTATATATGCGAATTTCATTGGTTTTGTGTGAGTAAAATAACGTTTTGTAAATGCTAATCCCTAACTATATATGGTCTATAACCTATGTTTTTTTCAGTGAATATATATATATATATATAATTATTTTTTTTAAACACCTCCATTTTAAGTGCTCCCAAGCTCCTCACCCCATGATTGTGCACTGTGGTGGCAATAACCTATGAACATTAACTGGGGTAGGATTGGAAATCCAAATTTAAGAAACTTTTGCAGAACTGATGTTGCTTTTCCCCTCTGACTGTCTTGCTGTACTCTAATATATGCCAAAGACAGAAATGGAAGCGGTCAAAACAATTCTGTCCACAGATTGATGAAGCCAGGAAACATGTTAACCCCTTCGGTGATCATGACGAGCTCAGCTCGTCATGCAGCACAGTGCTCGTGTGCTCATGACAAGCTGAGCTCGTCATGACCACACCCATTTCTATTAGGGCCCAGCACAGGAGAGGAATATCTCAAGCAGCCAAGGTGTTAATAAAACTGTTTCTTCATTCCTCAGAGACCATCGCATGAGCTGAATCCATAACAACAATATGCATTTTGACATGTATGGAATTTATAGAAATGATGGAGTGCACTAAACAGAGGAAGGCAAAAGGATGTTTCTAAGTAAACTGAAACTCTGCATCCGGTCTTAGGTGTAGCAGCCATATAATCACAGGCAACACAAAGGATCTATTCAGAGCCACCCAAGTAACTGAAACTTTGTTAATTTTCTTTTAAAAGATTCTTTTTATTAGATTTTGGGATCTTTGTGACAACTTCGCCATCCCCGAGAATGTGTCATGAGGAAGGAAAACAAAAGCAGACATTCAATGGCCACCAAAACCTCCAAAAATAATATGTTAAAAAATACATTCTGAACATTCCACTACACATATTACTACATGCATACTTCTTTCAAAGTATGGTTAAACTCATATTTTTGAACTATGTTTCTTTGAAAAGCATCTTACAGACCTATTTTCCATTTTCGAAGTTATGCAGAATGTTGCAATGATGTCATTAACCGTGCCTTTTCCAGAAAGTCTAAAATACAAATATCCACACATATTACAATATTTTACACATTAGGGATTTATTACTGTACACTTACAATTCATGTTTTTCTAGTGTATTTCTAGAACAACCATGTCTAAAACCTATTTTCCATTTTAGCTGTGAGGCCGGAGATCGCAATGACGTCAGTAATCGCAATCCTCCTGACACGTCACGAAAGCAGGAAGCAAAAGGAGGAATTCAATTGCCACCACTACATCCAAAAATTATAACTATATAGTTATTTCAAACCATAACAGTAGATAACTCACTATATAAATAACTCTACATTTATCAGAATCTCAATATAATTCATTGTGTATTAATGATTTACTGATATATTTTTTATATTTCTACCAATCTTCACGACAATGCAGGTAATTGCGATGTCTCCATGATGATACACAAAATAAACCAGAGTCTCTTTCAAGGAGTATCAATGGCTAGCTGTTCCTCTAATCCTACTAACCCGCAGTGACTGTAACAAAAGAGTTGAAGCTGGGGAATTCAATCCTCAGGCCTGTACATACCTTGCTCTTTCACACTTTTGTTTCTTATGTGCTAATTCTAGGATACTGATTGTTTGACTTCTATGTCACATTAAAATGATCCAAAAGTGAAAGTTCTGCTCCTGCAGAAAACACCATATTATTCTTCGATTCCTAGCCCTCCAAATATAAACATTTATTTTTAAAATGTGTTAATCCATTTCTTTAATCAGGTTGTTGTATTTCTATCTAGGACCCTGAAAGAACATTTAGTTCTTAGTGACGTCTTATGTCCAACCTTACGTCAAACCCGGCACCTTTCAGGTATAAATATACCAAAGTTGCCTTAAGCAAACACACGGTGGTGGGGAGCAGAGCGACATTCTACTTGTCCGAGAGCCCAGCTGTTGCCAGAGCCCAAGGAAAATGCCCCTCCCTTCGACGCACTGAGAAAGACGCTGTCTTTTTCTCCAGCCGAGAAAATCCAGCTCCAGTGTTCCCAAGTCACCCTCGCGGGTTGCTGGGAGATCGAGTCCTGAGAAGCGAGATACAAGGCCTCCTTCATTCTATAACCAAGGTACGGAGCTGATTAAAACCTTAGAGAGAATTCTTGATTCCGATACTTGGCAAAAACCTAACTTAACTTAAAAACTGCAACTTACTCCTTCCCACGTATTAGGCTTAGGTCAGGTACACCGGGGTAGGCGTATCTTAGAAGCACCAGTTGAGTTTGTTAGTCAATGTTTTTATGTATGTATATATTTTATCCATTTTAAAGTATAATATGGCTAAGAAAGCATATCAATGCTTTTACAGTATTATTTCATAATACTACTTTTACTGTACACACTTTACTTTATAATAAGTATTGCAATTGTGGCAATTCATTTCTCTTGCATGAGAAAAAAGACTGCTCAATAAAATAACACCTTTTATTGAAAACGCCCGTCTCTATTTCTCTGCATTCTGGTGAAACAAAGCATGTACGATTGACTGACTGAAATAGCTGTCTATTGTTTTCACACGACTCTAGAGATACACTCTTTATTCTGAGGGAGCAAAGTTGTCATAAACTGAATCCCTTCTTGTCTAATCAGGGAAGTTCACTCCTCCCTGTTCATTCGAGAAAGTTTCTAGTGACCTCTGAGCTAGCTGGCAAAACTAATTAAGTCTAACATAGTCAGTAGAGACCTAGATGACCTCAGTCCTACGTCTACACTGCTGTGTATGTTATTCCAATGCACAGAGCCTATTGGGAAAATAGGAACTACACTACAAGGTACAATATGTAAACTAAAAGGAACACTAAAAAAATAGAAAAATGTACACATATATTAGAAAGTAAGTAATTAAACATAAAGATTAAACAGTTAGAGTTTAACGATGGCCTTTTTACCAACAAAAATGTTCTCATGACAAAGGAATAAAACCCCAATCTAACTGAAAATATATATGATACAACATTTCCAAATGTTAAACTATACCATACCCAAAAAAGCTTGTTTTCATCAATATGCAGGTAGGTATTTTTGATTAAATTACAAACTAAATAATTTAAATGCAAACTTACAAAGAGAAGAGAAAAAAAACTATAAATGATGGAAAGTATTGTTTGCTAGAAAATATTTGCAATGTGAAATGGTTGAGTTGAACTGATACAAATTTAGAAAATGTGTAGAACAATTTTACAAAAATCATACTCTGAAAATGGTAAATAAATATTTACTTTATGATCAAATCTAGTAAATAGTCTTCACTTTAAATCATCTCAAAATGGATTTCATTAAGAACAAACCATTGGACAAATTAAATAGGAATATCTGAAAAGTGATGCAACACCAATGTTTGTTAAAGGTTTGATTGAGATTTTTTTTTTTCCATAAGGCACATATCAGTAGAGGATTTAGGGCCAGATGTAGGTATCCAAATACCGGTCGGTAAATGGCCGAAAATACCTATTTTCGGCCGTTACCGACCGGTATTTGGATACTGAGATGTAGGGCATTAAAAAACACAGATTCTGTAAATTTACCGAATCAGTAATTTTACCGAATCGGTAAATTTACCGATTCGGTAAAATTGCCGATTCGGTAAATTTACCGAATCTGTGTTTTGAGATGTAGGTAGCACTGTAAACAGTGCTACAGGGCTTTAAGGATTCGTTATTTACCACCAACTATTAGTTGGTGATAAATAACGAATTCCTATGTAAATGCAAATATGTGCATTTACACCTGTGCTATGTGGTACACATACATGCCCTTAGGGCATATATGTGTGCCACATGGCACACAAGCACTAATCAGGGGTGCATCAGGGTGTCAAAGTGACACCCTGAAATCCTTGAAGTTTTCGGTATTCACCGAATCGGTAATTACCGATTCGGTAATTGACATTGAATCCTATGGGCCTCAAGGCCCATAGGAATCAATAGCAAATACAGAATCTGTAAATACCGATTCGGTAATTACCAAATCTTACTGATTCGGTAAAAAATACCGAATTATTACCTACATCTAATTTACTTATTCTAAAATACCGAATCTGTAAAATTCGGTATTTTAGAATTGGTAAAAAAGATTTACTTACATCTAGCCCTTAGTATCTCTAATGACTTATTAAACATATGAGAAAACAACAGTTAAGGAGGTGGACCCAACCTCTACGAGCACCTTTTCCAATCCAAGCATGTTAAGGCAACTTCTATATACGTCCAAAAGAATTATCAATCAGAGCTTACACGCAGGGACATTGATTAGATATCACAAAGACCAACGTATTCCCAGAGGTCTATGCATCGCTCTAAAGCCTACTCTCTGTAGGAACAACCCAAAGTTCACAGAATGCTGGTATGCCATCTTAAACCGTTGTTCCTTGGACCTAATTCTTCTAATTGTCAAAGAACTTTCGAAAGTGATTAATGATCTCGAGAAAGAAATAGGTCAGATTCAACAGAACTTGGACAAGAATATGCATAAGGATGAACTAGACAAAGCTCTTGAGGATATTAATATCCAGTTGGATGAGTACACCAAAGAAATCAATGACAGAAAAATAAGGAAATATAAAAGAGACACTATGGATTACAAACTGGGGGAGGTTTATCGTTGGGCTGAGGTCTACGCCCAACGGAGACAACAAAGACCATTCACCAACCCGTCATCTGATGAAGGCAGCTCTTCAGATGGATCAACGGCTCAAAGACGTGGCCAACCACAGGGTAAACCACAAAGAATGAACCCCCAGGATAAAGGGGGTGAAAACATCACCCAAAATATCCCTACAACTTCTGGTGTTCCTTTTTTAGAGAAAGGTCCAACCGTCACCGTAGAACCAGGAGGGGCAGAAACCGCAGCCACAGCAGCAACAACGTCTATAGCTCAAACAACCAGGAGCAAAAGCATCTAGTCATTAACATTTCGCAAACATTCTTGTCTACCAATCAGATGAATGCGTTACAAAAAGGGATATCTTTTGTCCCCACCTACCACACCAATGAACTAGAGATGGAAATTTGTTTATTTAAATTCATGCGTAACCTACGACTATGCCATTTTTTCACCAACGTGAACCCTCCTACAGGTCCTTCCATCCAACATACTTGTAAAGACTTAAGAAGTAAGAGCTCCTTTATGGCGCCTGTAAGTCATAAGATTCTGGATTCATATGAGACCATAACTCTCAATGCACTGAAAGAACACTTTAAAAAATCTCCCCCAAAGGTTAACAATTTCAATGCTAGAGACTACAGAGCACTCAGAGAAATCACGACAACAAGAAAATCACCTGTTCTAAGGCCGATAAAGGGGGAGCCCTGGTCGTCCTTGACCAGGAGTTCTACCAAACAAATGTAACCGCTCAAGTGAATGACAAGGAACTTTATATGAAATTGATTTCTGACCCAACTGAAACTTTCTCTAAGATGCTGAGAACTATTCTAGAAAAAAGCCATTGAAATGGGGACCATCACCCAAAAAGATTTGAAATATTTGATCCATCCTCACCCTAAGTGTCCCAGCATCCATATGTTGCCTAAAATTCATAAAAACGTACATCAACCGCCATTTAGACCCATTGTGTCTACGATGAATTCCATTCACGAACCCACCGGGAAGTTTGTTGACATGGCCCTTCAGCCTATCGTGAGGGGCATGTCAACATACATACGTGACTCTACTGATTTCCTTAACCAACTGAATAAAGTGACCTTAAATCCAAATAGCCAATACACTTTGGTTACCATCGACGTGTGTGCCCTATACACATCAATACCACATAACAGGGGCATTGAAGCTTTGGAATCCTTTTTTACTTTTAAACCCTATGAATGATGACTTGAAAGTGCTACTACTTGAGCTTATGCAATTCATGTTATACCATAGCTATTTCACTTGGAATAACGAGTTTTATATGCAACTAGTGGGCACTTCAATGGGCAACTGTGCAGCTCCCAGCTACGCGAACCTGTTCATGCACCGTCTTGAAATAGATCACATTTTGAATAATGTCCAGTGGTGCAAAAAAATCGAAACATACTGGAGATACATTGATGGTATTTTTCTGATTTTGGCAGGACCACCAGAAGAGATACCAGAATTCATTTCCCACATCAATCGAATCGATGATCATGTTGCGTGTTTATCTAGGTTCCTGATCGATACTGCGACCTTATGCCCCTATTCGGCTATAAATCCATTTATTCCCTATATTGGCATAACCGTTCAAGTGCGATTTTCAGAAAAGTCATCTCTGGCCTCACGCGAACAGAGCCACATTCCAGCATAGTTCTCTGCCACTTCCTTTGCAACCAATTAGTGCAATGACAGAGCAGTAGTCACTATCTGATATTCCTAGATTAACACTCCGAGTTCTTCAACAAGATAAAAACTCAGCAAACCTGGAAATCCCCGCTTGCTGTGTTTTGATTAGTAATGGAACTCTAATGAGCAACTGATAGCTATCACTTCCTAGTGACATCTTTAATTGACGTCTTATGTCCAGCAAACTTGCGTCAAACCCGGCACCTGTCAGGTATAAATATTACCAACGTTGCCTTAAGCAATGTGAGCTGTGAGCTGAAAGCTATCGTGCTGCTGTAAGCTGCCGTGCACTTTGTTGTGCATCCCATTGCTGCTGCAGGCAGTACGCTGCTGCTGTTGTCCCTTGGTGGTGAAGCTACTGGTACCATTATCGCTGCTAAAGTGCGAACGATGGTGCAGTACGCTTAGGAGCTGAACAGCCGTCCCTCTACGAAGAGCCCAGCAGATTCCAGCTGCCGCGGACGCTGTCCCCCGCCTCCTCCTCCCGACGCGCTGAAGAAGAGCTGCTGCCTTTCTCCTGCAGAGAAATCCAGCTCCAGCGTTTCCGGTCTGCCCTCGCGGGTGACTGGGATATTGAGTGCCCCCTGAAGGAAATACCAGACTTCCATCATTCTATTCAGAGGTATGGTGTTGACTAAACCCTTAGACGAGAATTCTTGAAGCAAACCTTGGCAAAACCAACTTAACTTAAAGCTACTTACTTACTCCCCTTCCACGTGTTAGGCTTAGGTCAGGCACACTGGGGTAGGCGTAGTTAGAAGCACCAGTTGAGTATTTTAGCCTAATGTATATATGAATGTATATATGTTTTATTACTTTTAACCATTGTATGGCTAAGAAACCATATCAATGCTTTTACAGTTCTATTTCGCAATCCTTATCTTACTGTACGTACTTTTTATCATAACAAGTCTTGCAATTGTGGCAATACATTTCTCTTGTACGAGAAGAAAGACTGTTCAATAAATGTTAACCCTTTATTGACAAACGCCCGTCTCTCTATTCTCTACATCTCGTGAAAGTAAACTGCACTAAACTGACTGAGTGAAATACATGTCTATTGTTTCACACGACCCTAGAGATTGACTCTTGATCTGAGGAGCAAAGTTGTCATGTTGCACGGTTGTTGGAAAGCTGAATCCCTTCTTGTCTGTGCCAGGGAAGCTGATCACTTCCTATGCAGAGAAGAAAGTTTCCAGTGACCTCTGAGCTAGTTGGTAACACACCCAATTAAGTTTAGAATAGTCAGTGGAGGCCTGGAATATCCGCAGTTCCACGTCGATACTACTGTTTATGTTATTCCAATGCGCAGGGCCTAGTGGGAAACTAGGAACTACACTACAATCATATTCGATTCACCCACAGTGTAGACACCAAGAGTCTACCCTTTCTGGACATTCTAGTCACTCTTGATAATGCCAGTTTAAAAACTTCACTGTTCGTAAAAGCAACCGATCGGAACAATGCTCTCTTGTATACCAGCTGTCATCCAACTCCCTTGAAAAAGCACCTACCTTTTTCCCAGCTGTTGAGGGCCAAAAGGATTTGTTCTGAACCGGAAGAATATCTACACACTGAAAAGAACATTTTGCAAAAATACAGGGAGAGAAAATACCCTGAAGTTACTCTGCAGGCTGCTCGTGACCGCATCATGCTCAAGAACAGAAATGACCTTCTAATTCCCCGCACGGGCATTCGCAAAACTGAACGACCAGTATTCGTGTCTAAATACTCTTCCAGAAGTCCAGCGATAAAAAACATCATCCTAAGCAACTGGCAGATGATACAACTTGAACCATATTTTCAAGGTATATTCAACTGCACCCCATTGTTTGCCTATCAAAGAGCAAACAATCTGAAAAACATGTTGGAACTCAAACCTAAACCGGTACCAAACCATGCCACAATTGCAGTCACTGCAACAATATAATCAGAGGCAATTACACCAACCATCCTCTATCTGGCAAACAAATCAAACTAAGAACCAATGCTACTTGTGACTCTATGAATTTGGTGTACCTGCTGAAGTGCCCTTGTGGCTTACCCTATGTTGGGAAAACCAAAAGAAAACTCAAAGTTTGTTTAACGGATCATAAAAGCACAATAAGGAACAAGAATTTGAAATCTCCCTTAGGTGCTCACTTCATTTCATCTCAGCAAAACATCAGCCAGTTAAGGTTCCTTGTACTCGAGGTTGTCCCGACGAGACCTTTTGTTGACAATCGGAAAAAACTATTAGACCGCAAACTTTTCTGGATTAAATTGTTGGAATCGTGCCAACCGAAAGGACTCAATGAACGGATCGAATATAGTTGCTTCCTTTGAACATGTCTCTCGCTCTCTGTCTATCATATTTGCTTTGTCTGGTTAATATTTTCATCCTCTTCCTATTATATCTTTCCTCTTTGTGATGACGATATTTTACCTTAATGTTTTCCACCTTTTCCACGTTTTATTCTAAAGGTTTTCCACTCTCCTTATACTATTTCTTTAATTCACTTTTTTGAGTCACTCATTCCTTTGCTTTTTCCACATTCCTGTTTTCGCGTTCACTCTCTCTCTTATGACCTTCCTCCTAAATTGTTGTGATGACAATTGTCTTTTTTGTGAATTTTGAGTTATCATCCCCAACTTATTGATTTTACATTTCGTTCCTCACTTTCCTTTCCTAATCAATCAATCAATCAATCAATCAAGGCATTTATAGAGCGCACTACTCACCCAGAGGGTCCCAAGGCGCTTGGGGGGGGTGGGGTACCGCTACTGTTCGAACAGCCAGGTCTTGAGCTTCTTCCTGAAGGAGAGGTGGTCTTGGGTCAGGCGAAGGTCGGTCGGGAGGGTGTTCCAGGTCTTGGCGGCCAGGTAGGAGAAGGACCTTCCTCCTGTTCTTGCTCTTCGGATGCGGGGGACGGCGGCGAGGGCGTGGTTGGTCGATCGGAGGTGGCGTTTGGGAGCGTAGAAGTTGAGGCGGTTGTTGAGGTAGCTCGGGCCTTGGTCGTGTAGGGCTTTGTGTGCGTGGGTGAGGAGACGGAAGGTGATTCTCTTGTTGACGGGGAGCCAGTGCAGGTCTCTCAGATGTCTGGAGATGTGGCTGCGTCGGGGGATGTCGAGGATGAGTCTGGCTGAGGCGCTCTGGATCCGCTGGCGTCTCTTCTGGAGCTTGGCGGTGGTTCCGGCAGTAGAGGGCGTTGCCGTAGTCCAGTCGGCTGGTGACGAGGGCCTGGGTGACCGTCTTCCTGGTCTCGGTGGGGATCCACCGGGAGATCTTCTGTAGCATGCGCAGGATGTTGAAACAGGACGCGGAGACGGCGTTGACTTGTCTGGTCATGGAGAGGGAGGAGTCCAGGATGAAGCCCAGGTTGTGTGCGTGGTCTGTCGGTTTGGGTGCGGTGCCCAGGGCGGGGGGCCACCAGGAGTCGTCCCAGGCGGAGGGCGAGGAACCCAGGATGAGGACTTCCGTCTTGTCTGAGTTCAGTTTCAGGTGGCTGGTCGTCATCCACTCGGCTACGTCTTTCATCCCTTCGTGGAGGTTGGTTCTGGCGTAAAAACTTTCCCTATCCAAGATGGCTGACACGTGTCGTGTTATATGGGCTATTACGTTTTTTAAGTAAACAAGGGGGACCCACTTAATGGCTTTGGACCATGGGTAATGGCTATTTAAAAGAACAAAGGTCCTAAGCTCAAAACAATTTCTGGAAAAATGGATAACATATGGACCACAATCGGAAACCATGTACAGTTCTTCTAATACCCAGCCGGGCATAGAGTTTATTTTAGGAATGTTTGACACGAAGTCAATTTGAATCTTTCAATCACATAACAAACATAATATTGTTTGAAGTAAGGCACAAGCCTGTACCGAACTCATCAGAATAAAGAAAAAGTTTGTGAAAAAGGGTGCAGAGAAAAGAATATTTTACATCAGGCAAAGGAAGAGTTGAGCAAAAAAGTGGTACTGCTTTAGAATTAAAGTTGGCAGTATTCCCTATAGTAGAACATACACCAGTAATTCACAATAAATAACAATGTATGTCTACATAACAGTGTCGACGGCGTTTCGATCCTATGCTCTATGATAAAAGGATCATCATCAGGACTTAATATATGCCTGGAATTAAACAATCAAGCCCAGAGGTGGATTTGAAGACGCACTTTCAATTGATGTTTGGCCTCGATATTGCGGTACAATGACGATCGAGAGGCTATATCTTGAATGGCCTGGAACGACTGCCCAATTCGGGCTGCCTCGTAAAGAGGAGATAAATGGAGGAACAATCTTAACATGGGAAAATTGTATCCCGTAGCAGCGCCAATTGGCTGATTGAAGTTGAATGAGCGCCAAGCTTGGCGTTCTCACTCGGGTTCCAGGGGCTCTGTAGCGGCGGTCGGGTGGATACACCAATCCGCTCGCTGTAGTCTGGACGTCGGTGCATCAGTTCCGCGCTGGCGTTGCAGCTTCCCATATGGGCTATTACGTTCATACATCACTGTTGATTACCTTTGTATGTTACTTTACTTCAGCTTACACTGGTCATTTATATTTGTCACGTCTTATGGAGCCCCAGGGCCCTTTTGACACACTTTACACTGTTTAAACCTTGCACTTGCGACACTCTGTTTACAGTCCTTCCTCCACGCTGTTTGTTCCACATGGTCCGTTTTCTATGTTGCACCACCCGTTTCAATAACACACTCTCTCTTCCGCACACCACGCTTCCCGCCGGTATCCACCACTGAGCGCGGCAACTCGAACGTTTGGGTAAGAATTGTGCACTTGAATCCCGGTTTCGGACCGTTTCCTAACACTCAAGCAATGCGCACAAGTCGGGTGTTTTATTGGGGATTTCTACTCGTATTTCAGATATCTTTCTATCGTCCATCTTCCTGTAATGCACGTATCTCTCTCACTTCTACTTTGGGTTTCCGTTTTCACTCAGGCGTATCTTTTGGTGTTCACGATTTCATAGTATTAGATTTCACTTCGTTTTTGCTTTTGCGTCACCCATCACTCTTGGTTCCCATCTTCCAGCCACATTTTATTTATTCTGAGGGTAAAGTCCCCTTCCTGAAACAGTGTTTGTTTCCCCTACAGATAAACCTGATTCCCCTGATGAAGGGACATCTGTCCCGAAATGCATAGGGATTTTGGCATTTTGAAACGTTTGTGATGGATAATGAATTGAATATTATCATCTGAGTCAATATGATCATAATATATGACCTTTTGGGATAAAACTTTGATGAACTAATTGAACCTTTGAATCAGAATAATTTTGAAAAAACTAGAGGTTGTTACCTCTACAGGAGCACCTACAGGATTCAGTGTGGGAATCCCCCACAAGTCCCTGGTATTAAAACAACAGTTACACCTGAGATGTGGACATTTTTTGAGAGTCATGTTCCACCAAAGTCAGCTTGAAAAAAAAAACATTTCTAGACATTTAATGTGCATATAGATTAAAAACATTCTGCCCGAAATTTTATAAAATATTTTTGAGAATTGTAACAGATTTGTGATGCTAAAACTACTAAGAACGACACAGAACCAGCATATTGAGAACATTATAGGATGTATAAAATTGTTGCAGTTTATTTGGTATGAGATTTCAAAGTAGTTAAAGTCATAAGGCAAGAAAGTAAGGCCACAAATGTAGTTTTCTCTAGAAATGTTGTTACAGAGCTTGTTTAAATGTATATATATAATAAATTAAGGCTATGTAAATTCAAGGTGAAACTCCATTAAAAACATATCAGATCAGGATAACTAGAGATGATTCCCACAAAAAACATGAAAACAGCTCACATTAAAAGTATTTGTCTGTTGTTGATGTTCACTGAAACCAAAATGTGGGTTGTCATTCATTGACATTAAGTAGAGCCAGCAACTCAATGTTTTTCTAAATGTGATGTTTGTGTGTGAAAGAAACTAAGACAGCTGCATAGGACAATCTGCCAGGATATTGGAAGGAAGCAAGAATTGGGTAGTAATTGTAGCGCAGTGACATTTTCAATGGTAGGAAGTGAAAATGAGCCGGAAAAGAGAAAAGGAAAAGAGCAACAGAGGTAGAACTGTAAGCAACAAACGCTGTCAGCATACTGAATGGGTAGTATATGTGAAGGAAAGAGTGCAATGGATACAGAAGTTAGGTAGGATACTTTGGAAAATTAGAAAAATTCCAAAATAAAAGTTTACGTTTTTAAAAATAACCTATATGAAAAAGAAAGGGAGTATAAACAACAAGAACATATGATTGTCAAGGGATAGTGTTATTGGCAAAATGCATTTATAAAAAAGTTAACAATAACATTTCAGATACTGCATTTAACAGTCTACATTTGTGTATTCTACATTAATAACAGGGATTTTTTAAATGCACCTCATTTGTGGTGATATAGTACATTCTACCTTCACAAGTTTGATAAGTAGCGAGACCTATCTGTTAATTTTTTGAAAGTGCAATTCATGAAAAAAAAATTTTTTAATAGAAACACAGTTCAAAATAGTGAAAATAAATATGATTATCACTAACTGAAATAATGATTCGAAACATCTGGACATTTGTTGAAGGTCTGCAAAATACTGTGGTAAGATCAAGTAGAAAGAAACAAGGAGGTATATTCACAAGAACGTGTGATAACTATGGCAAGAGTAGCATGACACAACTTTCAACATCGCAGCCTATCGCGGGAAAACAACTCTGTGACAACGTGGAATTCACAACATGGGGGTAGCTTGCGATAGTCTGCTGACACCGCGGCCAATGCCTTCGACAGAACCACCTAGACGGAGATTAAAAACACAACAATACGAAAAAACCTTTGATGGGCAAAAGTGCGATAAGAAAACAGTGACAAGCAGCGCAAGGGCAGCAAAACACACGCGCAATGCGGGAAAAAGCACAAGAACAGCATACTAAAAAAGCCACAGAACAAAATCCAAAAACAGTACCACGGATGCACCCTGTCCAACTGGAGAGGTCTACATGCCCACCAAAACTACCCCGCACCATGGAAGAGCAAAACCGACAGGCACACCGCATGAAAGAGACCAGTGGCAGACAAATCAGAGCCATACGAGTGACACACCCACCGTGCGGCATACGCACATAGGCAGGAGTGCACCTCGACATTGACAACATCCCCGTACAAACAGCACCCCCACCTCATTTGAACACAGGTCACAACTGATTCCGCAAATATGCACGACCTGGGAAAAGTAACATCAAAATGTACAAGTACAAGCTGAAACCTGCAAATATGTTTTATTCACACATGCAGTGCATTTGCACATTTACTACTGCCACTTGATTGCCATGGATGGCCACATCGTGACGTGCTCATGAGAAGTAAGTGTCAATGATGGTATTCCTACTGGCCATTCCTGCCGCTGCTGCAGTGGGATGTGGCCCACCTGCCCCATCACCACCAGCATCGTCTGGTACCTCTGGGACTGGGATCCATGGGGCCCTGGTGCGAACACAGATGTTGTGCAACACACAACATGCAACAATCAGCATGCACACGATGTCCGGGCTGTACAGGAGCTTCCCACCTGTGCCATCCAGGCACCTGAAACATGACTACGAAATGCCAAATGTGTGTTTCACGATACCCCTGGTGCATCTGTGGGCCGCATTGTACTGCCTCTGTCCGGGTGTGTTCGGATCTCGGAGGGGTGTCATCATCCAATGGCAGAGTGCATATCCTTGATCACCTGTGACAGTGCAGGGAGAAAAGAGTCAATACTTGGTTCTGCCAAATGTGATGGCAGGTCCACCAATCCAGTGATGCCTGTGCTGCCTGTGTGTGGGGTGAGTGTAAACTGGCCCGCAGGGAGTAGATGATGCTGGCAACTACACCAACAGTCATCAGGCCCTCAGAAATGCAATGTCAGAACTGCAAGGGGGATGACACGATTCGCACAGGGCTAGTGGCCCCGGATGCAGAGCGGTCAAAACGGGCCTTCTGCCACGAGTGCTGACCTGCAGGAGACTCGGGCAGGGTCAAGTGGGCAGAGCAGTGCCTCAAATGTGTTATGGCTGCATTTTGCAACTCCACACGTTCAACTGTTGTGTGGCTGTGGTGCCATGACATGTCTGTTTTGGGTGCAGGGGTAGGCCAGGATGACCATGGAGTGCTGTGGTCGTGACTGGTAGGTGGTCGTGTAGTTTGAAATGTTTATTGTGGTTTGGTCATGTGTGCATCCCCACAGTTGTGCATTGTGCTTTAGAGGCACTGGGATGTGTGGTGGGTTGACTTGGTACTTACCAACGAGCAGTCCGGTTCCATATGTGCCATCCTGGAAGTGCTGGTTGATGATGGACTGTTGGAAGATGAATGAATCATGCACACTGCCTGGGTAGTTGGTGAAGACATTGGTGAAGAGTCCCAGGTGGTTCACTATTGCCTGCACATTGATGGAATGCGTGTGCTTTCTGTTGCTGTAGTGGTGTGCAGTAGCCGCAGGGGGCACAAGTGGGACTTGTGTGCAGTCGATTGCCCCCAACATGGACAAAAATCTGGCTATGGTGTAGAAGCCGTGCTTTGTCTCCAGCTGTTCCTGCACAGTGTTGGGGAAGTGAAGGTACTGGGGATATAAAGCTGAGGATGGCATCCAGGACAGGTGTGATGAACTTTGATAGGGCTGGCTGTGAGACCCCTCTAACTCTGGTAGTTGTTGGTTTGAAGGTACCAAAGGCCAACAGGTGCAGCACAGCCAGCAGCTTTGTCTGCGGAGGGATGTTGGTTCTCTGCTGTGTTGGGACAGTCAGCCTGTGGGTGATGTGGGTCATGATGCTGTGAATGGTTGTCCTTTTGAGCCTGTAGTGGACGATGAGTTCCTCTGGCTTCATGTCTGTGAGAGTGGTGCATTTTCGGAAGTTCCACTTTCTTACTCTGAACTGCCTCTTTGGTGGTCTGGGGGTGCAGGTCCTGGGGGTGGTGGCTGTCCCGGGGGAGGGGGGGGATGGGGGGGGGGTGTTGTGGCCCTGTTGGGGCTCCGAGATGCATGATGAGTAGCTCCATGGCATCGTTTGTTCTGTGTGTGGGGCTCCGTTGCCTACTTCAGGTAGTCGTCCGTCTTTACACCTGCTTGAGGTAGGTGTTAAATTGTATGAATATAGGATGGTGCACCAAAAGAAGAGAAGTCCGTAGCACATATACTTGAGTAGAAAAAGTTCCTTTATTATTTAATAATCTTTAAAAGGCCTCAGCCAAAGCATTTCGTCCACAAGGGGGACTTCGTCAGGGCTGAAAGAACAGACATAAAAGCGTTTTAAGTAAACACATATATACATATACGTAATCTATATACATAAAGTAAACACAATATTCACAAACTAATAAATACAGACACAATAATACATAAATGTGAAACATCACCCAGAAACACTATACATATTGAAAAAGACTGAACAGGCACATAAAACAACATTTATGATTTGCTACCCATTGTGTAGACCTGGGAGTAGCCCACACACAAAAACAAAAAGCCAAAAAACCAGTAGAAGGGAAACTCCAAGTGACCAGTACCCCGTGTGAGGCACAGAAAAATAGGATAGTATCATAGAGAAAGAGTAGAAAGAGCAGAAAAATATGGTAAAAGAGAAAAGAGCACATGGAGAGCATAAAGGTAAGGTTAAGAATAGAAATAATCATAAAGACTATCCACCCAAAAACCAAAGAAGAGAAAACAACAATCAAAATCACACAAATGGTTCGTAGAACACGTGTGGTTGCCATAGAAGAATAATGCAACTAAATCAAGACAAGATCACACAATTAACAGCATGAAGAAACTCACCACGTGCTAATCCAAAGCTGCGCGAGTCCACAATAAATGAGCAAGAATTCAGCCTAATGATATAAAGAACTGTTGCTAACACACTCACTATCCCCCTAAAGCGAGTCCACAGTAAAGGTCGATATAATTCTAAAAAAAATATATATATATACATATATGGCATAAGTAAACCACTTGGAATATGTGTGACAATAAACAACATTTATACCCTACCACCTAGCTGAACCAAGGCCAAAAATAACGGTCACAAAAGTCGGACACCCAAGTTAAAAGCGAGTCACAGGCAACACGCCCTCCCCTTACCTAATATATTATCCAGAAAAATGGTGTGGTCAATCAAATGTCGGGACCAACGTCGTTGATGCGAAGGATTAATCAGAATTTGTACGAGCAGTGTAATAACCTTTTAAGACATAGAGAACAAAAAATATATATATATAATAAAAATGACCATCATAAGCGGGTGTATCAAGGATGCGAATAGACCAACAGACCATGTTTCCATCCCCAAGCAAACATCCTCCTAGTAAGAGAAGAATTCTACCCGTTGTCAGACCCACAAATAAATATGCATTTGTACCCCGGTTGGTGGTAACGACCACCGGGCTCAGTGTATGACCAAAGATTGGTAGGGGCACAGAATAAAATATGATACTGAGTAACACAGCGTCCACCGTAGAGCTCAAAACAGTAGACAAATAACCCTCATCACAGGAAGCGAGTGTTTCATGAACAGCAGCTTATCGCCTGTTTTGACTTCGCAGATTTGTCAGTTCATTTTTTAAGTAGTGTTGTTGATGCCTACTCTGCATCTCATTAGCGTTGGTTGGTGGTGTCCGCTGTGGTGTTAGGTTTTGGGACTGTTAACACTGGAATTCTGACAATGCCTGCTTATAGCACCAGCTTGTGAATGGTGGGGTAAATTTATCACAACTTTGGCTGCTCTAAAGTTTTGTTAATTCGGCGATAGCTCCTTGTGAACATGCCCCAAAGGTTTCTATTTTCAAATTGTTTTGCATACATTCTAATTAGGTCAACAAAACTTCCATTTGCAAGAGAAAAATATGATTCCTGATGTAGAAACAGCAACATTTTACCCACAAAAATGTGATTTTACAACAAACTTTTCACCATTATGGTACAGATTGTGGCCATTTCCGTTTGGCTCCACTAGTAAATGTTGATGAACACACATAAACTCATACATTGTTGTCATTCGCTAACATTTTTCAGGTAGTTTCTCTCTCTCTGGAGACACCCAAAACATGCATTGATTCAGGTCTAGCAGGATTGGGGGGAGAAGGTACCAAAAGTTTAGTAAGGTATGGGAAAAGCGATTCAACAAGCTATTCAACATGCAATTGGATTGAGAAAAGAAGCACAACATGAAGCATGGTTAATAAGCTACGTGTCTTTATTTGTAATAACAAAAGGTATGGAAAACTACATTTCAACGCACACAGTATTTTCTATAATGAACATGACAGATTTTCTTTTTGAAAAGAAACATTTTCGAAGTGCCAGAGGACTCCGAAAGGGGAGCAAAAGTGAATTTCCAACATTTGTTTAACTGTCTCTGCCTACTTGAAAGGAGTCCGAGATACTGTTTATGGTCCTTCTAGGCCTGTCATCTCTCCTCCTGTCATGGCATGCCTCACTACAACCTCGTCTGGCATCAAAACAGAAAGAGCAGAACCTAGACGTACATTTGATAGCATTTTCTCTTTTACTCCCAAATTTAATTGTACATTTAAAGAGTTAGCGGGCTCCAACACCACAGCCAAACACCTTCCTTTGAATAATGTTCAATGTGAAGAATTGGCGCAGTTATTCACTAATAAGATTGAGACCATCTATCAGGACATCTTCAAACAGCACCAGGCACATGCCGTGAGGAATCCAGATCTTGGCCCCAGGGAGGAGGGCATCTCCCTCTCGCCAGATCTGTCCTATGAGCCTCTTACATCCTGGCCTGGGATGAATGTAGAAGGCCTTCAAGATATCCTAGGGAAAGTGAAATCTGGCTCTCCAATCGACCCCCTCCCAATTTCCGTACTCAGACTCTTGGACACTCCACAACTTTCCGTAATCTGCCTAACGTTGAATGTATCCCTCTCCACGGCAAAGGTCCCGTCCATGTGGAAACATGCCATGGTCTCACCACTGCTAAAGAAACCATCGGCTGATCCTAAAATTCTGGCCAATTTTCGTCCTATTTCCCTCCTACCTGCTTTCTCCAAAGTTTTGGAGAAACATGTCCGTGGTCATCTTGCTCGGTATACGGAGGTGAATGACATACTTCACCCCTCCCAATCGGGTTTTCGCCCTGGCTTTTCGACAGAGACAACACTGCTTGGGGTGATGGAAAATCTTCGCCTGTTGGTAGATAGAGGAGATTCCGCTGCTCTGATTCTACTTGACCTCAGCGCAGCGTTCGACACCATCTCCCACAACATTCTGCTAAAATCTCTTTTTGTCACGGGCATCAGGGGCAAAGCATTGGATTGGATAACATCATTTTTGACACTAAGGACATTTCAGATCACTTCCAACACCTCGTCCTCAAATGTCCATCTATCCCCCTATGGAGTTCCTCAGGGCTCGGTGTTGAGTCCTTTGCTTTTTAATCTATATGTAACCCCCCTTGCCCAGATCGCCGAAGCGGCAGGTCTAAACATGTTCACCTATGCGGACGACTCGCAGATTGTCTTCTCACTCTCTAATGGAGATCAGAACTCCTCCTCTCTCTTGCAGTTAGGCCTTAGTAAAATTGCAACATGGATGAGGGACAATCTGCTCAAACTGAATGGTGGCAAAAACGGAGGTTTTAATACTTGGTCCAAATCAGAATCTCTGGAGCCCAAGACACTGGCCCTCAGAAATGGGTTCTTTACCCACCCCGTCACACCAAGTACGCAATCTCGGCATTATCATCAATAATGGCCTAACTATGGAGCCCCAAGTTACTAACTTAACATCAACCTCTTTCACCATCCTGAGGTGGCTCAGGAAAATGATTTGGATGTTGCCGGATGACACTCAGAAGTCTGTGGTCAACGCTCTAATCACCTCCCGTGTAGACTACGGAAATGTCCTCTACTTGGGGTCATCACAGGCTATCATGAGACCCCTTCAACTTGTGCAAAATGCCGCTGCAAGATTACTTTGTAAGTGTCACAGAATGGAACGCATGTCTGGTCATCTTAAGGCACTCCATTGGCTAAGAATTGAAAATAGAGTCAAATTTAAGACACTGAGTCTTATGCACAGAATCAAATGGGGCAATGCCCCTAGATACTTACAAGCCCTCGTTCACACCTACACGCCTGCATGTTGCCTGAGATCTTCATCTCAAGGCCTTTTTAGTGTGCCCAAAGTGCGTCGAGCTAGGATCGGGGGAAGATCTTTCTCCCTGTTGGGCCCCAAGCTTTGGAATTCTCTCCCACTAAACTTACGCTTGGAAACTCGTTATATCCACTTTCGCAGAGCCATAAAAACATGGCTTTTTAACCAGTAACTTGCTCCTGCCCCTCTTCTGAGTTTTATGTTCTGCTCAATGGCTTAGTGTCTTTCAGCGCCGGGAAACCCTTTTTGGGTAGCTGTCGCGCTTTAAAAGCCCAATAAATAAATAAATAAATAAATAAAACACACAAATTCTATAACCTTCATTGACTACCTGTAGTCTTCTTGCTATTATGGTCATGACAAAATTACCATGAGTTACTACTGCAATGGGTTTTTAAACTTGTTTTCATATAAGAAGCTTTCACTGTTACAAAGAGGACAGAACAGATTGCATTCCTCAATTTTAGTGTTCCATGCTGGGATCACAGTACGTCAAGTTTCATAAGTCATCAAAGCCTTCAAATCAAGAAAAAGAGACACTTCAAAACATGATGTCCCAATCCAAATCTGTTCAACTTATTTAATAACACTGCACTCATAGCTTGGCCATTCAAAATTAACTCATAGTTCACTCTGCAAGATTTGGAGGAAGATAGCTCTTGCCCATGTCAGGATCTGAAAGATACTAAAAACAAACTGCTTCAGTTTGGTCTATGAATATATAACAGAGTAATATTCTGTATCAGTCATCATCCTGGCACACAAACACACCAAGACACTCTTAGTATAGTACATTGCTCCCCAGAGAGATGCTTACGACCACCAGTCCTTTAGCCTCTTCACTAAAGTTCACTGTTCTCACCACCAAGGCTTCACTATATTGTTCCCACGGGCTATGTCATTTTATGATAAACCATATAACTCACACTGCTCCTACCTGACAACACCTATCTGGATTAACCCAAGTCCATGGTGCTCGTCTAGATGGAACCAGTTCTACAATACTTGCCTTTTAATAGTAGATGTGGAATCACAACATCTCCAGATATCACTGGTAAATCAGCTATTCCCAATAAATTCTAAGAGTAGTGCCTTCCAAAACAAATAAAAAAAATCTAGTAAATATTGCCACATGTATATATTTACATGATAAGGATAGATACAAGAGATTCTGAAGCACTAACTTTTTGCGCTACAAGGACACCTGTCTGTGTTGAGGTAGAGAGACTACCACTTTGGGCTGGATGTCATATGCTAAGGGATACAGACATTTCCATCTTTTTACAATCACATTAGAACAGCATGTGTGCCAAATGATGCACCTTCACTCAGGAGGGAGCAATTGCCACCAAACAGAGTTCAATTGACATTTGCAGCTCTTGTCTCTTGCAAAAGATGATGTATCCAGAGGCAGAATCACTGCTGCCAAGGGCCAGTGGTCATGCTGTTTGCTCAGGACAACAAAGAAGTTTTCTTACACTATTATTAACAATCCTAATAAGGGTAAACTGGCATATACTATGAGGAATATATTTTAGTTAGGGGTCACTAACACGATGCGGTAATCTTAGGAGTGCAACTGTCTCACAGACAAGTTCATCAGCCCATACAACATGTTAAAAAAACAAGTAAGATAGCAGTTCTGAGTTTGAATTGCTTATGTCTGTATACATTATTCTAGTCATGCCTAAGGACACAGTCTTTCATAACACTCTTACCGACAGAACCACTCTGTAATATTGTACTATTAGCTTTCACAGGACTACATGGCAAAAAGGGCATAATAAGGAAGCCCTTAAAGGTGGCTCCTAATTTATAACAAAACTGGTGTATTTGTAGAGTGTGTGTGCACTCTCATTGAAACAGTCCTGGCAGTACTAGCAGTTAACAGATGTTTATTGTGACTCAACACAATCATACTCAATTTATTCATCTTGCAACTATTTTTTCTTATTTTTTTAAAGTTGTTTTTATTAGAAATAAAACAATACCTGTCACATAAATAGCAGTTATCAATACATAATCCGACATATATTGTCTATAAACTGAACCACTCAGAATCAAGGTTTGACTTAGCCCTCCGCATCTCCTCTGCCCCATAGGCGCTCCGTCATGTCTATTTCCGTGGAAAGCGAGACACATAGGTCCCCCCTGTAAACATTCCACTTTCCCCATTTCCTATCCCACTTCTTGGGGCAGCCTCAAGACTTGAAAACCTCTTTTTCTGCAACCATACATTTGTCTACATCTCTTGCTCAGTTTCCGGAAGATGGAGTGTCAGCTGCTCTCCACTTCATCACTATGTTCCGTTTTACCAATGTGTATCCCAGGGTGACCCACTGATGCTCCATCTCAGTGAGATCTGTCGCCTCCCAAATGTTGAGAAGCCCCAACTGTGGTGTCAGTGTAATATCCTTCTGTAGTGCTCGCTGCAAGTGTGATGTGGCTCTCTCCCATAGGGCCTGCATAGGTGAACACTCCCATATGATGTAATAAAAGGTTGCGGCCTATTGCAGAGAGTTTTGTCAGCTCCCAATCTTTACATGGGTGATACCTGGGAGGTATGTTCTATATAGGACTTTTAATTGGACAAGTCGGAGCCTGAGAGGGATAGCCTCTTCCCTGACGGACATCAGCGATGTTTGCCAGTCGTCATCCTCGAGTTGTCCAAGATCTACTTGCCATTTATCTCTGAGGGATTGAAACGGGTCTGGCATATTATTACAGAGCTTCCAGTATGTGAGTGACGCTGCTTTTTTTGGCAGTGGTTCAGAGAGGAGACAATCCTCGAGGGGAGATGACTCCAGCAAGTCCTTGGCACCCTGGAGAGCTGTTGTGAGAGCATGATGAATCTGGAGATAGCAAAATACCTCTCCCTGAGCGAGTTGATACTCCTCTCTCAGGTCTGTAAATTGCAGTATTTTACCCTTTTTCCACAGGTAGCCTATTATCGAGATACCAATAGTGTCCTATCTGTTGAAGCCCGGCTGATTGCAGAGGGAGCCCAGCTCTTGGGTTGACCACAATGGGGAAGCCCTGGTCAAAACATCAAGCCAGCCCAGTCAACGATTAGCTCAACCCCAGACATCCACTGTGAGGGCCGTAGGGTCTAGAAATCGGCCCTTCCCAGCCTTCGAGTAGAGGGCCTCTAGATAACCCTCCCGACCCATTTGGTACCTATCCAGAAGAAAGGCAGGGTCTGTCGGGGGTGATAAAACCATTGGTTCACCACCACCAGCTGCGAAGCCCAATAGTACAGACGCATATCTGGGAGCGATATACCCCCGTCGCACTAACCCTTGGTCAGTTTAGTCATGTCAATACAGGACGCCTTTCCGTGCCACAGCAGAGTCCGATCCTCACTCTCGATATTGTTAAAATATGAGTCTGGGGTCTTGTATGAACAGTTCTGGAGTATGTACAGGAAACGGGGGTGAGCCAACATCTTGTAAAGCACCGCTTGGCCCAACAGGGAAAGGGGTAAAGTTCGCCAATGTTTGACATCGCTGCACAATCTGTCCAGAGGGGCATCTAAGTTCTTAATATGGAACAGTACAGGATCAGGGGTAACATAGATCCCCAAGCACCGAAAACTCTCAGTGGCCATTTCAATGTCACAGTTGGATGGATTTGCAGGGATCGGGCAGTGGAGGGTTGAAATCACAGATTTGGACCAATTAATTGAGCAACCCGAATATTTACCAAAGTTAGTGAAGATGTTTAAAAGTCTATGCACTGATCTGGTTGGAGACGCCAGATATAGTAGAATATCATCAGTGTAGAGGGATAATATGTCCTCCCGTCCCTCCGCCCATTTCGCCCTTGTAATACCGGATCTCCCCTGACCCATGATGCCAGTGGCTTCAAAATCAGTGAGAAAATCATTGGAGACAGGGGGCATCCCTGTTTGATGCCCCTTCTCAGTGAGAACGTTCTTGAGAGACAGTTATTGACCTGTGTTATGTTATGTTATGTTAAAAAAAATTGTAAAGCGCAGCTAACACCTTAAGGTTTCTTGGCGCTTGTGCTGAGGACAGTGAAAGAAACATGAGGGGGAGAACTAATTGTAGGCCTCAATGAAGAGGAAGGTCTTGAGAAGGGATCTGAACCTGGTGTATGGGGAAGGCAACCTAAGAGGAAGGGGAAGGGTGTTCCAAAAAGAAGGAGCTAAAAAAGAAAACCTGAGGCCGCCATGCTTCTTCCTCTTGAATCTTGGAACTGATAGCAGGGCCATCTGAGATGACCGGAGATTGCGAAGAGGAACATACGGGTGGAGAAGGGAAGAAATGAAAAGGGGACCGTGACCTGCAAGGGATTTAGAAATGATGCAGCCTAGCTTGAACTTACAGCGAGCAGAGACCGGAAGCCAATGGAGACTTTTTAAGAGGGGGCGAACATGTTTGATCTCTAGGTTGGCGGTAAATCAGGCGAGCGGCCTGATTTTGGATCAACTGGAGTCTCTTGATTTGATAGTCAGGGATGCCTACATACAGTGCATTTGCGTAGTCGAGTCTAGAAATGACTAACGCAAGCAAAGCCAAGGTAAGAGCCTCGGTAGTGAGGAGGCGAGAGAATTTGCGAATTTTCCTGAGCTGGAAGTGGCTAGAGGACACTACTGCGCTGATCTGGGGCATCATAGAAAGATCGCTACTAATGACGACTCCCAGACTTTTGGCCGAGTTGACTGGGCAAGGGGAGCTGCCCAGACTTGCCGGCCAAAAGGATGGTTGCCAAGGGTTGGAGGGTCCTCCGACAAGAACCAGCTCGGTCTTGTCGGGGTTGAGCTTCAGATGGTTTGAGCTCATCCAATTACTAATAAAACAAAGCGTGGTTTGAAAAGTGGAGATTGATTCATCCGAGGAATCAATTGTGAAAACCAATTGAATGTCGTCCGCGTAATTGAACCCGGTGACACTCAACCCGCGGAGGGAGCGGATTAGAGGAACCAGATATAAATTAAAAAGAAGAGGGGACAGAGAGGAACCCTGCAGGACGCCGCAGGTCAGCCCGACCTGAGTGGCGGAGAACTGGGACAGTCTGACTGCTTGCTGGCGTTTGGTCAGAAAAGACTGAACCCAGTCCAGGGCGGTACCCTGGATGCCGGCCTCTCTGACACGGTCGACCAAAATGCCATGGTCGACCGTGTCAAAGGCGGCCGACAAATCCAGGAGAACCAGGGCCTGACAGATGTTAGCGTCGGCCCCTCTGCGCAATTCCTCCATCACAGAGAGGATGACCGCCTCTGTGGAATGCGCAGGTCTGAACCCGGCCTGCTGGTGGTCCAAAAAGCACGATTCCTCAACAAAAGAGCTGAGAGTCTGGGTTACATGTGACTCCAGGACTTTACTGAGGAAAGGGAGAAGGGATATGGGACGAAAGTTGCTCATGATGGAGGGATCTGCCGAGGGTTTCTTCAAGATGGCAACCACCTCGGCCTGCTTAAAGGAGCTAGGAACCTCCCCCGTGGCAAGAGAGTTGTTCAAAAGGGCCAGGGGGGGTTCAGGGCAGGCAGTAAAAGCTTCCCGAAGGGCCGAGGGGGGGCAACAGTTGCTAGGTGAACCAGAAGAAACTTTGTGCAAGAGGGCAAGAAAATTGTCTTTCGAAATGAGGGGAATCTGAGTTAGGATGTGAGTATTGGGATGGTGGCAAGAAACAGCAAGCAGAGAAGGGACTGGCGGGGCTTGGACAGAAATACTGTTTTTAATCTTGATAATTCTTTCCACGAAGAATTGGTTCAGGGAGTCACATAGAGACTGAGAAGGGAGGGGTGCAATAGTGACTCTCGCTGGATTGGACAACTCCTCAACGATTGAAAATATATCTTTGGATTTGTTGGATGAATCCAAGATTCTGTTGGAGAAGTAGAGAGATTTAGCCGAGGCTATGGCTAACTTATACTCTCTAAGCAGGGAGGAGAATATGTGTTTGGTCTCAGGGGAGTACCCCCGGCGCCAGCGCCGTTCTGCCTGTCGAAGCCCAAGTTTTTGGGCTTTGAGATCCTCGGTGAACCACCTTTGGGCGTCGTGACAGCGCCTCGCTCTAACTAGTTTTAAAGGTGCCACGGAGTCAGCGGCAGAAGTGAGCCGGTGAGTCAGACCCTGTGTTTGAGAGTCGATAGAAACAAAAGATCCTGTGCTGGGTGGAGCGGATGTGCTAAGGAGGGAGGTGAATTTGTTCAGATCAGCCCTGTTCCAATTACGAGCTAAGAAGTTGGTTTCTCGGACATTGGTTACAGGGGGGGCATAGCTAGGGTGAAAGTGATTAGAAAATGATCTGACCAGAGGCAGGGGAGAATAAGGGGTGCAGAAATGTCCAGGCAGGAAGTCCAAACCTGGTCCAGAATGTGACCCTTAACGTGAGTAGGTGAGTGTATGTGTTGAGTGCAGTTTAAACCTAACATAAGATCCGAAAAGGCCAAAGAGCATGGGGTTTCGTGGGCATCCGAAGGCCAATAATTAAACCTGTACCTGACCCTTGAGGGCTGTGTAAAGCAGCTTAACCCATCCCATGAATTTCGGGCCAAATCCAAAGTGTTGCAGCACCTCGAAGAGGTATGGCTGTTTGATGGAGTCAAACTCCATCTTAGAGTCCAAAGACACCACAGCAGCGTCTTCCTCTATGAAGTGTTTACAGACCATGACAATGTGGAGGCGACAGATATTTAATATTGTGTTGTGGTTTGGCCAAAGCTAGACTGGTCAGCATGGACCAATGATGTGAGGACTGGGGTAAGGCGGGCAGCCAGGAGCTTCATAAGAATTTTGGCCTCAGCGTTGATCAGGGAAATCAGCCTATAGGCGTAGCAAATATCAGGGGGTTTCCCTGGCTTGTGGATAACCAGAAAAGAAGGCCAATCTTGCAACTATTAAAGTCTGTGGGTACATACCAGTATCCAAACCTCTGTAAAAGATGTCACACAAAGATCTCTTTAATGCATGCATTACCCTCTGAGCTATTAGATCATGCTTCTAAATCTGCACTTACATATTCTCTGATGCATTTTCTGTTTTTCATGGTCTACTAAGATATTCCTAACCTAATTTGCAATTGTCTGCATGGAGCATCCACCTGTGCCGCTCTCATTTTCTGAACAAAACTCTGGCACTTATATTATTAAGCGAGAGTAGTGGATTGATGTAAGCAAACATTGGAGATAATGGAAATATCATATTGTTTCAGATGCTGGGCTAATCAATGTATTGTATGTGTTCATTCCCTCTTTGTTCTGGATATGCTCTGATTTCATGTTAAAATCTTTGTGATTAAGACTAAAGTTAATTGGCGATTGATCATGTTGTTGTTTGTTACCCCCAAGATTCCTGGCCTGGTGTTAGTGCCATGCAATGCTACATGCTTAGGAAATAAAAATATGGTATTAAGATAGGAGGCACAGAAAGAGATGGGTTGTGCAAACACATGCACAAATACTCTGTGAGCATTTGTCTACACATGTGTTTGTATGCATTTAGATATCACAGCCCCTTGGACTGGCTTTTGCAATGCTGGTTAGATGGTGTGTTGTTTAGCCACTCTGCCTAGGAAAAAATAAAAAAAAGAACAACTGATGGACGAAATGCTGAATGAAATCAAACACTCACCCCAATCAGAGATCTGGGCCTAAATCAACTGGTTGTATGCTCACCACATCATTCCAGCTTGGACCCAGCCAAATGCAAATCAGTCTTGGCCCTGCTCCCCATGTGAACAGTTCAGCCCGAACTGCCAGGACATGTCCTCCCTGGACAGGACAAAATAATGCCACCTACAGCCTATGAAAAATGAGCAAACCCCGTTGTTCCAGTACCAGTACCTACTGTAAATATGCAGGATTCTGGAGAATTTCCTATTCTAATGTGGGCAGCATAGGCCATGTTTCACTGTTACTGTATAAATAGAGGCTTTACCACGGTGTATGGTCAGGATTGTACCAAAGAAGTTTATTTACCTGGTGACTGTAATGTCAGAAGACTATGAGCACTAGGACCCCGCGGTTCTAGGCGAATTCAATGAAAGAATTGCGTAACCATTTGGGAGGTGTGAAGGTGTGGTTATTAGTGGTTCTGAGAAAATGAAAAGTTTTAATATTGTACGATGTACGATGATGAATAGGGACGTAGGTTACTTGCTCCGTGTGTGGCATGTTCATACTGCATTACACCGTGCTGAGTAGGACATGAGAACTCGGGACAAGTAGGGGATAAGTGCCCCAAAGAAAAAAAAATGCTATCCCAGAGAGCTTGCAAGGACACAGAAAACTGCTCATGCTGAGTCACGTGCTCCCCACTTTGGTGCAAAGGAGTCTGCAGTTGGCGTATGTGGAGGTCATTCCCCACTATAGATTGTACAAGGCCTTGTGAAGAATTTGAAGGCCTAGCTGAGAAGCACCATTGGAAAACGCCCGCCACTTGTTGGCAAGGTTGAAGAAGAAATACTGATTGTGCCATAACATGGATCCATCATTCATACAAAGCGAACACTAACGGCAGCAACAATGAGGTACGAGAAACATAAATGTGCTCACCAGTGAAGTAAAACGCTTTATGATTGCAAAATGGGACATGACTGCCTAGACTTGGAGAAGAAGCTAATCCATGCAAAGTAGCAAGTAGCATCCACCACAGTTCGAGTCCCAATTTAAGCGAAATGACTCAAATGCACGGCCTGCCATTCTCAAAGTGGCAGTTTGGACTAGGAGTTGTGAACCGGCCGGAACAGGCCAGACATGACTCGAATGAGACAAAAAAAAAGATGCAAAGAGACTACAGCATGCATTGTGTTAAATCAAATTTATTAGTTTCTCCGCATAGTTACTTAAAACCATTGCAATAATAACACTAACGATCCAACCTTAAGTACAATAGTCGTACTAGACATCACATTTAGGATAAAATCGTTATTTATTAACACCATCGACGCTTATGGTTTTCCCCCCCTGTGCTGAAAATCTGTAATTCCTACTAATCATGACGAGCTCAGCTCGGCATGAGTGTACGAGAGGTGTACCTCATGACGAGCTGAGCTCGTCATGAGCGTCGAAGGTGTTAAGGGCATTCTTGCGCAATATCCCTACTAGGAATAACACAATTGAATTAAGGTTAAAACATGAGTTACACCAGCAGCTATTATTCATCTTTTTCTTGTCAGAATGTCAGTGCCAAGGTTCAGACAGTTTCGGGTCAGCCCCTAGAAGAAAAAAATGGCAGGTACAAGTATATGGCGTGGGATGCCAAGTGCGAAGCCGTTGCTGAGAGTCAAGTAAGGCCGGGTTGAGGGCAGCTCCTCATTGGTAAAAAATGAAAACCTTGGCTGCGTACAGAAGATGGTATCGGACGGGGCCCAGAGAGCTTTGTAGCCTGCCGTTACTTCTGTGTGGGCCAGGCTACCCCAGTGCGGCAGTGAATTGCTTGACCAATGGCAGGCAACCAGCTTTTTCAAAATGGTCTAAAGGAATTTACTGTGTTGATGAAACTCTGTGGCGCGCCATGAAATAGTCAGTTAACAATTTTTGAAGAGCGATAACCAATTTGGAAAGGGCTCGGTGAGGTAATAGTAGATCTTCTAGGTTTCTCACATATTTGCCACACCTTGCTAGCATTTGAGTGTCTGTTCGAGAGAAACAAAGTGTTGACGCCTCCAGGCATTTGTGAATGCCCCTTTTTAGGTCTCGCCTATTCCATTCCGCAAGGAATGAATATGCGAGTCTAATGCAGCTAAACCACTACTTAAACCAAAAGCTCACCAAAGGCTCTTCCGAGGCTCTCAAAAGACTCTCAAGCGGATTTTCACCAGTTCACGCAAATCACTTGACCACACAAGCACGCGCATCCGCCTGCCTCCGAGAGCTTCAAATTAAAGCCATCTGTTGCTTCCCCAGCGCACTCGGCCTCACTACTCCTCCCCCTAATTAACACACACTTCTTTCACGGCCGCGAGGCCGTGCTTGAAAGGGATTCGCTCCCCCGCCCCTATAAGCTTCTGTCCGCGATGTTCTTACATTCACAACTTGTTATATATCGCCAGAAGAAGTGACATCGCTGCTTGGGCGCCTTAATGAAAGTATTTTTGCAATTGAACTTTTTTATTGGTTGGGGTATTTCCGGGTGCTGTTTGTCAAATGAAACATTTGCTTATATTTTCCGGCTTGTAAAGATTTTGTTTTGTTAAAGACGCTGCAGCCTCTCTATCCGGTCTCTCCCTACCACTCTCTCTAGCCTTGCTCACGCCCCTCACTTCGCCTCGTTTCCTCTACCGATCTGTCCCAGACTTTTTCCCTCACCACCATCCTCTCTTTTACATTCAGACCCTGTCTCTCCCACCTACTCCCTTTCTCTACTTTTAGTCAGGCTCTCGCTGTTACGCGCTCTCTCCCCCTCCCCTCTTTCCTACATCTTGTCCCTTTGTTTCTCTATTCTCTGCTTTATATCGACCGCCTCTCAATACCATTTCTTTTCCCCTCTGCCTTTCTCTTCAACTCTCCCCCGCCCACTACTTCACACTTCACGGCCAGATCAGCTCTGTGAACACACGGCATCCCAGGCCTCTCCTTGCTGGGTTTGAGGTAGAGGCGCCAATCAAAGGGTCTCCGGGACTGAACCAGCTGTCTGAGGGCAACGCTCGCCCACCACCCCCCAAACAAAACGCCAGAAACGTATTATGCGCCTATGTTTGGTTCATCTTCACAACGCTGTAAATAAACACGGAGCGACACTCTCCAGACATGAACATATCAAACACATTGGCAATAAACTACGGATTGCCCGTGCAGTTATTTTCCTCCTGGTACTCTCCCTACCCCCCTTCCTGTACCGCCAACCCCTCCATTCTGCAGCCTCTTTATCCGGTCTCTCCTTACCACTCTCTCTAGCCTTGCTCACGCCCCTCACTTCGCCCCATTTCCTCTACCGATCTGTCCCAGACTTTTTCCCTCGCCACCATCCTCTGTTTTACATTCAGACCCTGTCTCTCCCACCTACTCACTTTCTCTACTTTTAGTCAGGCTCTCGCTGTTACGCACTCTCTCCCCCCTCCCCTCTTTCCTACATATTGCCCCTTTGTTTCTCTCTTCTCTGCTTTATATCGACCGCCTCTCAATACCATTTCTTTTCCCCTCTGCCTTTCTCTTCAACTCTCCCCCGTCCACTGCTTCACACTTCACGGCCAGATCGGCTCTTGTGAACACACGGCTGCCCGGGCCTCTCCTTGCTGGGTGTGAGGTAGAGGCGCCAATCAAAGGGTCTCCCGGACTGAACCAGCTGTCTGAGGGCAACGCTTGCCCACCACCCCCCAAACAACACGCCAGAAACTTATTATGCGCCTATGTTTGGTTCATCTTCGCAGCGCTGTAAATAAACACGGAGCGACACTCTCCAGACATGAACATATCAAACACATTGGCAATAAACTCCGGATTGCCCATGCAGTTATTTTCCTCCTGGTACTCTCCCTACCCCCCTTCCTGTACCGCCAACCCCTCCATTCTGCAGCCTCTTTATCCGGTCTTTCCCTACCACTCTCTCTAGCCTCGCTCACGCCCCTCACTTTGCCCCATTTCCTCTACCCATCTGTCCCAGACTTTTTCCCTCGCCACCATCCTCTCTTTTACATTCAGACCCTGTCTCTCCCACCTACTCTCTTTCTCTACTTTTAGTCAGGCTCTCGCTGTTACGCGCTCTCTCCCCCCTCCTCTGTTTCCTACATATTGTCCCTTTGTTTCTCTCTTCTCTGCTTTATATCGATCGCCTCTCAATACCATTTCTTTTCCCCTCTGCCTTTCTCTTCAACTCTTCTCTCATCTCCCTGCTCTCGCTCTACCTCCCTGCTTACACCCTCCCCTCTATCCACACCCTGTGATGTCAGCTTACAGGCCCTCTTGACGCACATGGAATCTAGCCGTCTCTCACTGAGAGTGACTATTTTAAGTGAAAGTCGATGACATTATGTAAGGCACTGGTTTTTAAATGCCACAAACTTTTATCCCCCTCCTGTGATGTGAAACTAATTTCTGGACGTTGTCGCCTATCGCCAGCTGCAGGCCAAAACTGCAGGCCTCACACCCTCTCACCCTCACTCACCCACACACCCTCACTCACCCTCACACCTCCTCACCATCACACATCCTCACACCCTCACTCACACCCTCACCCACCCTCACACCCTCACCCACCCTCACTCACCGTCACACCCTCACACCCCCTCACCCTCACACCCTCATCCCTTCATCCTCACACACCCACACTCACCCTCACACCCTCACCTCCCTCACCCTCACAACCCTCACCCTCACACCCTCACCCTCACACACCCTCACTCACCCTCACCCCCTCACATACATCACTCACCCTCACACCCCCTCACCC
Source organism: Lissotriton vulgaris (assembly GCF_964263255.1). Classification (NCBI taxonomy): domain Eukaryota; kingdom Metazoa; phylum Chordata; class Amphibia; order Caudata; family Salamandridae; genus Lissotriton; species Lissotriton vulgaris. The sequence goes on from NC_141691.1 coordinate 1,012,801,381, forward strand.
TCACCCACCCTCACACACCCTCACTCACCTTCACACCCCGCACCCCCTCATCCTCACTCACCCTCACACCTCCCCACCATCACACACCCTCACATCCTCACACCCTCACTCACACCCTCACCCACCCTCACACCCCCTCACCCTCACCCCCTCATCCTCACACACCCACACTCACCCTCACTCACCTTCATCCCTCACACACCCTCACCCTCACACAACCTCACTCACTCTCACACCCTCACCCTCACACACATCACTCACCCTCACACCCTCACAACCCTCACACCCTCACTCACCCTCACACCCTCACTCACCTTCACCCCTCACACACCTTCACCCCTCACACACCATCACCCTCACACACCCTCACTCACCCTCACCCCCTCACCCCCTCACCCTCACAACCTCACTCACCCTCACACCCTCACTCACCTTCAACCCTCACACACCCTCACCCTCACACACCCTCACTCACCCTCACACCCTCACACACCATCACTCACCCTCACACCCCCTCAACCCCACACCCTCACTCACCCTCACACGCCCTCACACCCTCACCCACCCTCACTCACCCTCACCATCACACACCCTCACATCCTCACACCCTCACCCACCCTCACACACCCACACCCCCTCACCCTCACACCCTCACCCCCTCATCCTCAAACACCCTCACACACCCTCACCCACCTTCACACCCTCACACACCCTCACACCCTCCCCCCTCATCCTCACTCACCCTCACACCTCCTCACCGTCACACACCCTCACATCCTCACAACCTCACTCACACTCACACCCTCACCCTCCCTCACACCCTCACACACCCACACCCTATCGCCCTCCCTATATCTATCTATTGCCCTCCCTCTATCTATCGCCCTCCCTCTATCTATCTATTGCCCTTCTTCTATCTATCTATCGCCCTCCCTCTATCTATCTATCGCCCTCCCTCTATCTATCCATCTCCCTCCCTCTATCTATCTATCGCCCTCCCTCTATCTATCGCCCTCCTCTATCTATCTATCGCCCTCCCTTTATCTATCCCCCTCCCTCTATCTATCTATCGCCCTCCCTCTATCTATCTATCGCCCTCACTCTATCTATCTTTCGACCTCACTCTATCTATCTTTCGCCCTCCCTCTAGCTATCTTTCGCCCTCACTCAATCTATGGCACCACCACAGCATCACCCAGGGGCACCACAGCATCACTCAGGGGCACCACAACATCACTATGCGCTACCACAGCATCACTGAACGCCACAGCATCACTCGTCGCCACTACAACATCACTCTGCGCCACCACAGTATCAATCTGTGCAACCATTCAACAACTGGTTCAAATATGTTCTTTCAATGTTTCAAGCTTTATTACAAATGTCACAAAAAGATGGTAATATTTCACTTCTGTTCTTGGATTTTCGTCACAATAAAATACACTGAACATAATCTTCACAAAAATTATTTACAAAACTTTAAGCTATTGCCATTATAAATTACAATAACTTTTATTTAAGTATTAATTATTAAAAAAAATTAAAAGCCATTGTTATTTGTAATATCAATACATCTAAGTCACGTAAATACAAAAAATGTTGCATTATAAATGCTATAGGTGTCACATTTGCAATAGATAAAATTCTTGGCAATGTAAATGACAAAGCTATTAATTTTGCTATTTTCAAAACCAACACATAAATAAAAAATGTGCCATTTACAAGACCAATAGCTCAAACTTTCCTAATGCGAGACCTATTGCATTGCAAATGCTTGTTAAATGGAGTGACTTCAGAAGAGATTACAGCATGCAAGAAACAAAAATCGTGCTTACCATCAAAGATGAAGATTTCCAGAATGCGCAGATTAAGGTGCACAACAATGCTGTCTGATCATCATATACTCTCAATTAATTTAGAAATAAGCACGAAGTACACTGCAGTTGCTTTCCTAAAGCCACCAATGCCATTCAATACCACCAAAAGGTAGAATATTGGCGCTAGATGGACCACAAGGATCGAGATTATGGATGATCTGGAAGAAGTAAATGACGAGAAAATCATTAGATATTTAAAGAATCTTGCTGGTGATATAGTAAAAGAAGTGATCAAATCTCACAGACTGAGATGATTTCGTACTGTCATATCAAAGAAGCATTAGGCCACAAGTTCAATCCAATGCCAAACGTCGACTATGAAAGGTACATTTTCAATCAAGCAAGAAAACAAGTTGGTAAAATAATAGATGAGTTTGTTGAGAGACTTTACATGCTGATCAGATATTTTAAATGTAGTGAATTTAATGATGAAGAAGCCATGTGCCTCAGAGTCATTGATGGCTGTCTTTAAGGCTTGTTCAGAAAACACATGTTGAGGGAGATGTAAAAGCACCAATGGCTGCAACAGCTGAGTAAAGACCAGATCGACAAGCTGCTGACATGGAAGCTTTAACAGCTAAGAGTGTGTCAGGGCTAATCATGAAGAGCAAAAACAAGCACAAAGTAGATGCACAAAAATCGACATTCTCAAAGAAAGGAAAACTGTGTTTTTAATGTGGATTTTCATTTCCACATGAAAGTATGTGTCCAGCCAAGGTTGTGGAAAGGAAAAACACTACATACCAGCTTGCAAGGCAAATGAGAATCCAATTGCATTACGAAGAGATAGGAAAAATAGATGCCAGAAAGTTCTAGAAGCATTCTCACCACGCCTAATAAGACAAAAAGCAGCCTTAATTACAACAGGTGGTAGTTCATCCTGCAAAATGTCTTCAACATCACAATCTAATAACAGTGAAGAGGATGAATGTCCGATGTTCATATTAATCAAAAAGTGGCATGTGTTGTGGCACATTGCAAGCGGCGTCGATAGAACAATGTAGAGACATGTGTTCTTATGGACGTCTGTCAAATCCGGAAGAACTACAAACCCCATGATTCCATGGGTTCTGACATTGCTGATGTAACCCCGTTCAAGGAAGCAAGGGATTTATATGCTTCTGGGGCACAGGTCGGGTCAGGGCCGGTCCTAGAACTTTTGGGGCCCCGGGCGAAATGGTAGATGTGAGGCCCCTCTAATTTGCATGTATCACATCACAAGAAGTGACCACAGAAAGTGACATTGCGGGACTATTGATCTTATTTGGCATCACTGAAGAGACCTAACGTGGATATCAGTAACAATGACAAAGATAAATATACAAATGAAATAAGTCCATATATTTTCAAACTGTATTAAATGGATTACATTTGTCACATGGGGTGGAAAAGCTAGTTCCAGGTCTTAGAAAGATGGATGTTTTTTCACTCAATGTTAACTGATCGTTTCCAGATGAGTGCTTGATAGAAATTCCAGTTCTGTCTCATAAAGGGGGGAGATCCTGTTGAGGTAATGAGGGGCGGGATCATTCAAAATATAAAATTACACAAAAGCAAACCTCGCACATTTCTAAAGTCTCCCTTACCATTTTGTGCCATTATGCTGCCACCTTAGAATGACATTAATACTAAGTCATTTCTTTTAACGTAAATCTTCTCACCAGTATACCACACGCACATGCTAAGAGTCGTAGGACAATCTTTTTTGTCTTTGGGCTTTTTACTTGCCAGAATTATGTTGAGTGCAAAAACACAACATATATAATACACAATTACAAGACACCATTGCGCACAAATTAAGATTGTACATAAATAATAAAAGACCTAGAACAACCGACACCACTACTAAATCATACATTGACTTGAAGGTATGCTGCAGATGTAAGTTTTTTTTTTTTTAAATCAACATTTTTGATTTGGTGTTAGAAATGCAAGTGGCTGGCTTTAGCGCTGATGGAGCCCTATGCAACAATGTTTGTTATTGCCCCTAATTACTTCCTCTGCCACGGATTCCCTCACTACCACCCTTTAACAGTGCCCCTCGAGTCTCCATAACCACATTCTCACTGAGATGCATTTAATTTGATTTACAGCGCTACTGATACCAGTGTAGGGTGTCAGAGAAATGTATATCACACACATTATACAGAGACAATCTCTCATAAATGTCTCAATCACTGTATAGGAAATGTTACATAAGACAAAGGACTGCAAGGTGTAGCAGCCATCAGACAATCATGTTAATAGGCAATATAGTTTTAGTGATAGGTCTGGAAAAACACAAACTCTGAATTTAGAACGTAATACCATGGTTGGAGGTTCTCTTTAATAGCCAGAATTGAATTCTATCCAAATGAACCCTTTTTGCAACATTAAGATAACCAAAGACTGGGGAAAAAACATAATCCTCCAATTTATACCTTGAAGTTTGCATGCAGTTCTTAGATGACAGTTAATAGCTCACTGTTCAATGTTAGGATTTTGACTTATAAACTGACTTATTTACACTATGTGCACTTTGTGATCTGCATGGTACATGTTCTTTGCAGCAGGCACATTAATCCTCTGCTCTACCTTTCCACGAGTCAAAACTTCCACTAGACTAAACTTCAATCTCTCTCAAGGAGGAACATTAATCACTTGAGTTATCATGACATTTTTATTGTTGCCGAAAATTGCTGGAGGCCAGGAAGGAGGCAGCAAGTGCTTTTAAAAACATAATATACTTGCAAAGATGATGCCCCCACCCGAAGTGAGCGCTCAGTGCGATGTCACCGGTCCCACCGCCCTAGAGCCTCCCTGCTCAAGGGTCCTGTAACCTCAATGACCGGGTCCCTGACCATCTAGGGCATGGGAACTCACAAACTTTCTCTGGGGGGGGGGGGGGCAAATTTACAGTATGGTTTTTGGCCAAGGGCCGCACTGGTGGGGGCGGGGTCAGAGGGGGAAAGCAAAAAAAAATTGTGACCATGAGGTTTCACACAGGTCCCTGCAGCAGATGCCTTTGTCCACTGAGCCACCAGACCAGCATACCCACATCTCTTTCTCTTTCTCCCTTTCTCTGTCTCCCTCCCTCTATCTCCCTCCATCCTGTCTCTCTCCCTCCTTGTCTCTCTCCCTCTGTCTTTCTCCCTCCTATCTCTCTCCTTCCCTCTGTCTCTCTCCCTCTTTCTCCCCCCATCTCCCTCCATCCCTGTCTCTCTCCCTCATTGTCTCTCTCTCTGTCTTTCTCCCTCCTTGTCTCTCTCCCTCTGTCTTTCTCCCTCCTTATCTCTCTTCTTCCCTCTGTCTCTCTCCCTCTGTCTCTCTCCGTCTGTCTCTCTCCGTCTGTCTCCCTCCGTCTGTCACCCTGCCCTGTCACCCTGCCTCTGTCACCCTGCCTCTGCCCCATCTCATAAAAACAAAAGTAGCGCTTCACTGGCAAACTCTTTAGAGTGGCGCTAATGTGCTTTGGGTTTGAATAAAATCAATGTTGCCACTTTTTTCGATCCACACTGTCTTTTTTTAGTTATTTTTCAATTTTAACCTTTTATTTCTGTCCGTCCGAGGGAGCACATTTAAAGTGAAAAATTTCAGAAAAAGACAACCTTTCCAGCAAGCATGGTTTTTTTGGTGGGGGGACAAAGAAAGGAAAGAGAGAGTAATGGCTACAGGGCACAAGGACGGGGGCCCCACACCTGGATCTTGCTCTAGTGCCTAGAGGCCCAGGGAAAGGGGGCCCCCTCCCCTGGGCCTCCAAGCAGTAAAGAAGCATTTCGTAAAACACTACCGTGACAGTTCTACATACATTTCAAATGCACATTCCCATAAAAAAAAAAATAGGGATACAAAAGTAAACACGAGCCAGTTGATCTGGCTGCTCCCTCCTCTCCTCACCCACCTCTCCTTACCTGTGTCTGTCTGGTTCCGCTAACGAAGGGGGCCTTCTGTCACCTAGCAACAAAATGCAGAAAGGCAATGGCCAGTACTTAGCAGAGGTGTTGCCTCCCCCCTGACACTGTGAGCACACATAATTGCTGGCCCAGTTGCGGTGCAGTCCCTACTTTGTTTGTCCCTTCCCCCGCACTCCTGTGCACCCAGGAATGCCATCACACCCTGCCAGCAAGGTCAAGACACCTCGCATTTGTAATTTCATTGCGTGGGGCAGGGGGCCCTGGAGGTTAACTGTGAAAGCGTGCCCTTTCACAGTGAAGCAGGGGGCCCCCTGAGCGCGAGGCCCTGGGCAGCTGCCCACACTGCCCATGCCTAGCGCCGGCCCTGGGTCGGGTGCTGTTTTTTCTGTGCCTGGAGCTGCAATTGACGAGAGGAGGTCTGGTAAAGTGCTTTGTGCACCACCATTTTTAAGTCCTTTCATTGTTATTATTAGAGCACCTTTTGTTTTGACCTGACTTCTGCGGACGTCATTTCTGTCTGCTGTTTTGCCCCATTGGTGGAGCTAGGGTGTTGCCTCTTGCGCGGTTGAACGAGCAGCGGCCCTATTCCAGATAATTGAGAAACAGCAACGCGTGGTGGTTATGCTGTTGCCATTACCACCAGTAAACATCTATTTCCACGGTTCTCTCGTGTTGGAGAGTTGGGAATCCAGCTTGTGCTGAGACAACGTTCAAAGCTGGTAAAACGCTGGCAAGTTTTAAACTCCTGCTCTTTTCAGACGTAAGTATTGTTTCCCAAGGAGCAAATGGGATAACATGTTTACTATGTGACAATGTGTTCTTGAATCATATTCATTTGGAAGCTGCAGCCATTGGTCTCGTATTGTGTCTTGTATGATGAGTGTCTCCTGGAAAACCGGAGCTACATGTATGAGCAAGTTTGGGGTTTATTGAATCACGTAAAGCACCAAGAGGAATTGGAGCTGGAACTAGCGATTCTGATGAGTGTTTTTTCCTTTGGGTGAGCCAACCCATAAACACTACGTTAACTGTGCTCTTGTCTTGGTTTGCTTATTTGTGTATCCCACAGCAGGGGTTAAGAATTTCTGGAGGCAGCTTCTGGCTACAGCCCACTTTGTGAAACCTTTGGTATGTAATCACTATCAGAAGTATAGACATTTTTTTGTTTTTTTGTTTAAATAAAAAAGAAAAAATCATAAAAAAGAAGTATAGACATTAAATGGGAGCATCGATAAGCTGGAATGATTATTAATTGTATTATTTCATTCTTAGATCATAGTGGAGTCATTCCTCACGGACTATCTGTCTAGGAATCGGAACTATTTTGCTCTACAGGTGTTATTCATGAAAGGAGTGTTAAAGAGGGGTTATTGTGCATGTTTTTGGTGTACTGTGTTCTCAACGTTATTGCTCTCGTTGCATGTATCCTTCCCAGCTGTCCCCATCCTTCCCTTCCCCCACTTGATCACTCCATTAAGTCTGTAGTCTAAACCAGACCATGGGACTATCAGGACGGGGAACCATATAGAGCAACTTACGATCCCGAGGATTCAAGGTCCTGACAAAATGCATATGTGGGTATTGCTGCTTCCAAAGAATGTCAACTAACAACAAATACAAGTGAGTTAATGAAACAAAAGAATTCACCTGGACTCATCCCCAAGTTTACACTAAAGGTGAATGGTTGCCCTATTACCTTTATAATCGAAAGCGGTTCATCAATCAACTTCATGTCAGTCGAACAGTTTACCACTTTGTCACCTGTACCGCAACACAATGCATTAAACACAAAGGTGAACACATGGACTTCCAAACCGTTGCAGAGTCAAGGATCATTCACAGTGACCTTACGACATAAAAAAACATCTGTGCAAGTCCCAATTCATGTTCTTCAAGGTACTTCATCCACTGGATATCTACTCAGGTCTGCAATTGCTGCTAACATTGGCCTCATATCTATCCATTACAACCTACACACTCAATCTGTAATTGTGAGTGAGTTCCCATCATTATTTCATGGCAGAGGAAGGCTCAAGACAATGAAGGTACAACTTCACATCAACAAGGACATCCAGCCTGCTACACAGCAGCACTGCATAATAGCCTTTCACCTGCAAAAAGCGATAAAAAAAGAAGTAGAAACACTGTTGAAGCACAACATCATTGAGCACCCTACTAGTACAACACCATGGGTATTACCCATTGTGGTAGTGCCTAAAAAGAGCAGTGGAGATGCAGTGCGCATCTGCGTTGATATGTACCAGACCAACAAAGCAATTGCGAGAGAAAGACATCCTGGTCTGCACATTGCAGACATGACCATGTAGCTGAACGGAGCCAAAGTCTTCTTCCGTCTTGACCTGAACAAGGGACACAATCAACACGAAATGGAAGAAAACTGTGAGTACATTATCCCTTTTTCAGCTCACATTGACTTGTTCAGATACAAAAGGATGGTTTTTTAAGTGTCATCTACTCTACAAATATTTCAAGATGTTATACGTGTAATAATTCAACTTGTTATGCATCCTTTCAATTACAGTGATGACATACCAGTGTTTGGGATAATACGAAAGGAGCAAGATAAACTATCAAACAATTGTGCCACTTACTTGAAATGCAGGCCTCACTCTAAATGCAGGAAAGTGTGACTTTCACTAAACCAAATTCAAGTTCTTTGGGCACATATTCTTTCAAGGGGAATGACTCCAGAGACCCAGGTAAAGTACAAGCACTGTCAGCCCCCAAACTCCCACAAGATGTCAGCATGCTACGATTCTTCTCGGGCATGGCTAGCTTTTTTCAAGGTGCAATCGTGAATTTGCTATAATGAGTGCCCCATTGAGATACCTGACTAAATGAAATGCCCAGTTCCGATGGTCCTCTGAATGTGACCAAAGCTTCAAAAGGTTTAATCATGCAATTGAAAATGCAACTGAGAGGGACTTCTTTGATCCTAAATTACATACTGAGATTACTGTTGATGTGAGGCAGTGGGGCTCAGAGCCATCCTTGCTCAACATAATGGAGATCCAAATGCTCAGAGAGACATTGTGGCATATGCCAATTGAAGTCTGTCTCACAACAATCGTGCCTATTCTCAGCAAGAGAAGGATAGTCTGGCTGTGGTATGAGCCTGTGAACACTTTCATGTATTTCTTTATGGAAAGAACTTCACGATTGTTACAGACCACCAAGCACTGCTCATCATATTCGGAAACCCAAAATCCAAGATCTACCCTAGCATTGAAAGGTGGAGGTTGCATTTACAAGAATATAACTATACAACTGTACATAAATAAGGCAAGAACCAAAACCCTGCAGATTACTTCTCAAGAGTACTATTACATCAGCATGGCTCAAAATCAAAAACAGCTGAAGAATACATCAACTTCATTGTAAGGCCCAGCATGCCAGCGATGTTATCGATTGAACAGATTGTTGCTGCAATAAATGCTGATAAAGACATTCTTGCCCTTAAGGACTTCATTTCAGCACAGTCATAGAGACAAAATATTCGACCTCTGAGTTACAGTGTTGAATTTCAACAGTTTAAAAAATGAGCAGGATGAACAGTCTGTCACTAAAGAAAGCATTGTGATAAGAAGCTCAAGGACTGTCATACCTGAGAGTCTAAGACAGCAAGTCATTGAACTCACTCACGAAGGACATTGTGGCAGTGTCAACACCATAAGGGATCGAGTGAGGTTCCCGCGCCAGGACAAGAGAGTTGAGAGAGAGCTCTAAAGGAGTGCCACTTCTGAAATTACCTGTCCCCTAAGGTGTCACAGCATCCACTAACCATGTCTGACCTTCCTGCACATGCGTGGGAAAGAGTGGACGTTGTTTTCTTTGGGCCTCTAGCGATTGGACACCATCGCTTGGTAGTCATTGGTGAGTATTACTGTTTTTCTCTGGTGAAGAAAATGTCTTCAACAACTCATTACAAGGTCATTGAGCATCTGGATGACATCTTTGCAGTATGGCGCACCTCAGGCATTCATAAATCTGACACTGTTGAGTTGCAAAGAGTTTAAGGAGTTTATAATTAGTCTCAATATCAAGCATCAAATAAGTACACCTTTGTGGCCCAAGCTAACGTTGTTATGGAACATTTTGCGGGCACCTGAAAGAAAGTAATCAAACGTGCATTGATAGATGGATTTGAGCTGAGTCAGGCATTATGTCAAGCCATCCATGACTAACGTTCGACTCCTCACTCCACCATCAGTGAGAATCCTGCCACCTTGCTGTTTAGGAGATCTATTAGAACCAAACTACCACATTGGACCACAGAACAAATTTGCAGTCCTGACGCAGTTCATGCAACTGACTCCGCTTGAAACAGTCAAATGAAGACATATGCTGATCAATGTCAGCAAACTCAGGATATTGTCTTCGACGAAGTTGACTTGGTTCTTGTCAAACAAAAACAAAAGCGGCGGAAAACAGATCCTCTGTTTGCTGCTTAGCCTCTGAGAGTTGTGAAGTGCAACGGACACATGATAATGGTGCAATATCCCAGAAAATCCATCACAAGGGGCTAGTCACACTTCAGACATCTATCTCAACACTCATCAGCCCCTGTATTAATAGATTAGTCTACCACACGTGATGACCTAGATCAAACATCAGCTCCTGCGTCTGTGTCCACACAGGGTGCAGCTCAACTACCTCATACCACGAGATCTAGCTGACCAGTGCGAGCACCTAGATGATTTATCAAAGAAATGTAATGCTGCTATTGTTTACACCTTTTTATACGACAAGGGGAAGATGCAGTGTCTTAAGACTAGGAGAGAATAGACCTCACAGTTCTGGGTGAACTCAATTAATTAATTAGGCAACCATTTGGGAGGTGTTAAAGTGTGGTTATTAGCAGTTATTAGATGAGAAGTTTCAGTTTGAATGTTGTTCGCTAATACATAAAGACGTTGGTTACGTGCACCATGTTTGGTGTGTTCATTTTGCATGCTACTGGGCTGAGGAGGATGCAACAGTGAGGAATGTTGTGTGAAGCAGCTTCCAGTTTAGGAAACAGTTTGTGCAACTATTTTCTTGGGATTGGAGATATCTGGACCTTGCAGATACGTAGGCCATTCTGTCACAATTTAGCAGCTATATTACAAATGTTCAACTATGGAAATATTGGAGTAGGATTAAAAAAATTATATATATTGTTATTACTATACAATTTGTAATATTTCTTTCGTTAACTAAAGAAATTGCAAGTCTGTATCCCTTAGACTCTCAAACAAGCACACAATGATTAAATAGATTCCATTTGAAATAAAACTATAAAACTGCTGTTAACTTGAAACGTGTCAGATGAACTTCAACAATTTATATGCAAAACCACAAAACACTTAGGGGCATATTATCAAGGGATTTATCTCCGCTTTTTTGGCTTTAAAAGCCAAGAAAGCGGAGATAAAATAAACTCCCTATCAGCAACAGGGTGCTAACACGCAAATTCGCATGTTATCACCCTTTTTCTCTACGCTTCCCTTTGCATCTCTAATGAGATGCAAAGGGGGCGTTCCAGAGAAAAATAATAGGAGAAATGTTGTTAAGCGACATTTCTCCTATTATCAAGGATTTCACTAACCCTGTTAGTGATAAAAAAAGCAGCGCTAACCGCGGTTAGCACTGCTTTTTTTACACCTGGTATTTTCCTGACTTAGCCATGATATCCTATGGAAGGTGGATATCATTGCTAAGTTTGTGAGCCCCTATCATCAAGCTAACGCCAATCTTTGAGAGATTATCGTTGATTTTCCAGCGATAATCTCTCAATTGGCAGTTAGCGTGAGGATTTTTATCACTTCTGAGATAAACCTTGCTAATAGCAAGTTATCTCTGCGATAATTTCCGGCGATGCTTAGCGTTAAAAAACTTTGTTGCTAAGCATCGTTAGCGATAAATATCGCTTAACGTTGGTAATATGCCCCTTAACTCTTTCTGTGCTACTACAAGCGAAATGCCCTTATTACGAGTTTGAGTGTTATTTATCACACATAATCATGCTACCCCAGTGTGTTTTATTTATTGTGTGCGATAAATAACAGTTATCCTGAGTTTGTGAGGAGTAATGTGTATTTTGCTGTTTAATGCACCAAAATCCGCATGGTAAGGTAAATACTGTACAATTCCCCCTGTTATATTTCGACAGGTTGAACCTGCCGAAATGTAACTGTGGCTGAGGTATTTAACACATCCAATAATTATCAGATGAGTTAAGTACCGACAAACTGGTAATTCTGACTTGTAAGTAAATCGAAGTTTATGCACGGGTCAGAATTTATAGGCTTACTCATAATCAGGGCCGTAGTGTTAAAAGCATGTCACTGAGTTGCCATATTTAAAAAAAAGATTGTTATGAAAACAAATAAGTTTAAATACATATTATGCAGCTGATTCAAGAGAAACTAACCAGAGTTTGTATTATGTTTTATTTTTGTTAGAATGCACAATCTGCATATGTGTAGAATGCTGCCAGACACCATCAGTGTTCTTGCTGCACCAGGAAAAGAGAGGATACAATTCTAATACAAACTCCTCATTTGAATACATTTTGAAAATTCAGTCCATTAAGATTCACAGCCACTTACCTTCACTTACTAATGCCAACAGGAAGCAGAACTTTTGAGTCACACATACATGCTTGTAAAAGTCTCATTTATTTATTTATTTATTTGCAAACTTGTACCGCGCTGGGAATCGACTCCCGGAGGAGTATCTCCGCGCCTTTGGCAGCATCAGAAAGCAAAAGGCCCTATCTTATGTTGTTAAATGCTCAACCAGACTAATAGTTAAACAGGAAAGTTTTTAGTTTTTTCCTGAAGGGAAAATGTTCCTTACATAATCTGATTTCATAAGGAAGTTCATTCCAAAGCTTCGGGCCTGCTACTGATAGAGCCCTTCCCCCTTGTCGTGTCTTCCAGAATCTGGGGACACATAGCAATTTGCGGTCTCCAGATCTCAGAGATCTTGAGGGGATGTATGGAATGAATTTCTTGGTTAAATAATCGGGACCTTTACCAGTGAGGCACTTGTGGATGATGCAGCATGTTTTAAACATCACCCTCTGTTTCACAGTGAGCCAATGGAGTTTATTGAGTAGAGGTTTTGAGGGAGTCCGGGCCGGGGCATTGAGAACGAGGCGTGCAGCCGTGTTTTGCACAACTTGTAGTCTGGCAATGATCCCCTCATTGGTGGCTAGCAGTAAACTATTACAGTAATCCAGTCTACTCAACACGAGCGACTGAACTAATGTTTTCCTGGTGGTATCAGGTAACAGGGGGAACACCCTTCGGAGAAGCCCAATAACATGGAAGCAGGAGCTTACCACTTGAGTAGCATGATGTTTAAGGGCGAGCTCCTGATCCAATTTAACTCCTAGATCTTTCACTACCACTTTGGGCTCAGGGACTGGGCCTAGATCTTGAGGCCACCAGTCAGGAGTCCACAGACGTTTGGTTTTCCCAAAGAGCATCACCTCGGTCTTAGAGACGTTACACTGAAGGAAGTTTGCTGCCATCCAATGTGCCACTTCTTTCATCCCCTGGGCAAAGGAGTTACGCACTTCAGGAGTCATGATTTTAAACGGAAAGAGGAGTTGTGTATCGTCTGCATACGATACGGGGATAAACCCGTGGGATCTCATGATGTTAGCTAGGGGTGCCACGTAGATGTTGAATAACGTTGGGCTCAAGCAGGAGCCCTGTGGCACCCCCTTTGAGATCTCCACCTCCTCTGACTGGTAAGAACCCAGTATGACTCTTTGAGTGCGTTTGGTGAAAAAACTCCTTAACCAGGCCAGCGCCTTGCCTCCCAGGCCGATGTCAACTAGTCTTGCGGTCATGATATCATGTGACACAGTGTCAAACGCCGCTGACAGATCTAAAAGCACCAGGACAACGGAGTAGCCCTTATCCTGAAGCATATGAAGATCGTCAGCGACGGACAGCAAGGCGGTCTCAGTGCTGTGCCTGGGCCTAAAACCCGATTGGGATGGATCTAGTCCCCCCGCACTTTCGATGTATTTGGATAAGTGCCGGTTAACAAACTTCTCAGTGAGCTTCCCTAAAAAAGGGAGGAGAGAGATGGGTCTCAGGTTTGTCAGGTTGGTCCAAGGAATGGAGTTGTTCTTCCGTAGAGGCCTCACCAGAGCATGCTTCCAGTCTAGGGGGACTTCCCCTGTACTCAAGGATAGATTGACTACCCGCCGAATTCCGGCACCCAGATCATCCCTCAGAAGTGACATGACCCGTGCTGGAATAATATCCGAAGGGCATCCACTCTTAGTTTGAGTGATTAGAGTACTTATGTCCTCCATTGATATTGGGGGGAATTCAACAAGCTTGCTAGCATTGTTTTCTGCTGTGCTGAGGTATGGCTGATCCATACTGTCAGCAGTTCTCATGTTATTGGAGGTGGATTTTGAGGCTAAGATCTTAGCGTAAATGCCTTCTATTTTTCTAACAAAGAACTGTGAGATATTGTTGCAGAGTTCCTGGGACTCAATCCCCTCTGTTTCACAAGCTGCAGGCTTGATAAAGGTCTGTAGGATTTGATAGAGAACTTTAACATTTTTACCAGCTGCTGATAATTGGGCTGCTATGTGATGTTTCCGGGCAGCCCGAATAGCTTTATGGTAACTTTTTAGGGAAGTCTTGTGATTTTCTTTATCCTCTGCCTTACGTGTGACTCTCCATCGTTTTTCTAATTTCCTCGCAATTAACTTTAGTTGTCTGAGATCGTCTGTGAACCAAACTTCTTGTTTAGGGGCAGGCCGTGGTTTATATGTTCTAAAAGGAACAACATAATTAATAGTTGTGGTTACAGCTTCATTAAATTTAGCTACTGTAGTGGTGACATTGTCGCCACATTCGACCCAATTGGGTTCTGTGTATTTCTCCCTAAAGCTCTCTGGTGTTAATTTATTCCAGGGTCTTCTGACATCAGCCATAGTCCTCTGGATGCCCTTAACCTCGTAATTAGAGCGAGTATAGAATGCTATAATGGAGTGATCAGTCCAGTCCACTTGACTGGGAGGCAAACATTTTATGGTGGTGGAATTATATAACACAAGATCCAAGGTATGGCCAGCTGAATGCGTGGGTCCCTGATTCATTTGATGAAAGCCAAGAGTAGCCAAATCAGCCAAAAGTGTCTGTGCCTCCACACAGGTAGTTATCTCGCTGTGGACATTAAAGTCCCCTACCAAGATGAAATCAGAATTCGCCTGTATGTGGGGGGCCAACGTTTCAACAAGTTGAATGGAGAAATTCCCAGATGGACCTGGGGGTCGATAGACTAATGCTCCCTTCCTGGTTTCCCTAGAATTAGGGTTGATAGTAAAGATCAAGAGCTCCATTTGTGGGTTACATACGGTCTTGGTAACAACCACCTCCATTTCCTGTTTATAAACAATGGCTAATCCACCTCCAGTTTTAATAGGCCGGTCCATCCTTACTATTTTGTATCCTAACGGCACCCCCATAGTTATGGCCGGAACTGAGTGAGGCTTCAGCCAAGTCTCAGTTAAGAAACAAAGATGTGGGTTCTCTGATGTTATGAGATCCCAGACCTGGGTAGAGTGGGTAACTAATGAGCGAACATTACACAAGAGGTTCTTGCAGTTTAGAGGTGAGTCATTAGGCGGACTGACGATCGACTTAGTCTGGTATTTGGTGGGGGCAGAGGAGGTGGATATAGTTTGACACGAAGTGATTACAGCGCGGCTGGTAAATTGTGTTAGGCATTCCCTACAGGAAAATGGTCCCTCCAGGCTACTCGCTACCTTATGGGAACACAGCGTTGTGGCATACCTGCTTAAAGCATTTAGGGTCTTGCTGGTATACGAGAGAGCAGGGCGATGAAGAAGTGGCTCCGAGCAAATGGAAGTGACCGCAATAGCCCCCTGCCCCTGGTCCCGTCCTGTTGCGGACGGGCGCAGACGGGCTGGTCTTTGGCTCGTCTTAGGCGCAGGAGTAGGCGCCACACTGCGCGTCAACACTGCGCGTTGGGCCGACGAGTTGCTTTATAGCCCTCGAGTCTAGGAGAGCTAGAGCGCTAACCGCTCGCCTCCCTGGATGTTCCTGGCTCTGCCCCGCCTTCCGCACCCGTGATTGGCTGGAGGGTCGGACTGGGCGTGCAGGCACAGGTCGAGCAACAACAGGAGCTGGTCCCTCAGTGCGTGTGGGTATGCGGATTTTTTTTTAGCAGAGTGCAACTAGTTATATCAGTTTTAGCACAAACAGCAAACTATTCCCCTTTTAAAAACGCTATTCCAGAATAACAAAAAAGCGTTAAAATGATCACAAGCTCACAGAGCTGGTTACAGCAAATAAAACAATGAAGAGCAGAATGCTCTGAGAATGGCGCCAAGCGGGGTGGGGAGAAGCTGCCACCGTCCCCCTCATGACTTGTTGCTAATCTAATGTACTGTCATTCTCATTTAATAGAGGCTTTAAAAATATTTGGGTGCTTTATTTTTTCCAAAGTGTGTGTATTTACAAGACAGTTGTCAGTTGTGACATTGTGCAGAACATTAATCAGTAAGCAACCAGTGTTTCATTTATTGGTTGTAGTGTGGGAGCAAAACGGTGCCCCAAAATTTGGATACACTAAAATGTACCACAATCAGTTCTCCTACAGTTTACTAATTCAAAGATGATGTTAAACCTCAATTTCAGGAGACAATATTTTCCTGCATTAAGGCACCTCCCCAAACATTAATTAGAAGAGTACAACCGTTTATTAAATAATTGGGTTCACTCAATAATTGAGTTCTAGATCAATGAAAAGTTTTAAGGGTTTTATTACAAAAATTCAAAATAAGCTGTACATAGTCAATGCCTCAAATGCATTTAGATGCAAAGTTATACACAATATGTAAACATACATTTTACATAGTATGTAAAAATGTTCTAAGTCTCAAGGGGCAGTAAAATCATAAGAAAATCGGACAGCATCCCTGGCATTATAGGAAAGCTCAAGAAACTATGTGGCTCACCCCAAAATCAATGGGTTCTAATACACATTTCTTGCATGGTAAATTAGAGAAACTGCATAATCATCATGATGTGAGCGAAAGTATAATTTCTTTAGCGATTCAAAACACAAGAATAATACACATAATCACCTTAACATATGGATACTATCAAACATTTTCCCAGTGGCCAAAAGGTTTGGTCTGTTATGTTATGTTATGTTATGTTACGACTATTTATTGTGCGCACAGATACTCCAGCCAAGGAGCGTCCTGGCGCAGAGACAAGGTAGCACGTAACACAACGGGAGACTAAAAAGGAAACTAGGAAACAGCTAAAACAAGAAGGTTTTTATAGCCCTCCGAAAGGTCAGAAGGTCCTCCAGCAAGCGGATTTCAACAGGCAAGGAGTTCCATGCTGACGCAGCCATTACCCTAAACGAGCGGCCTCCCATGCGGCTAAGCCTGAATCTGGGAACCACCGCAAGGGCCAGACCCTGAGAGCGGAGGCTACGGGCAGGAACATAAAAGGACAGACAACTCGACAGGATTTCCGGGCCAGTACCTCTCAAGATTTTAAAAGCAAGGCACAAAACCTTGAAGAGGATGCGCTTCCTAACCGGAAGCCAGTGTAGGGAACGAAGGACACCTGTCACTGAGCAGAATCTGGGCAAGCCAACAATCGCCCTCGCCGCAGCATTCTGAACCCGTTGTAAGCGGGTTAGTTCAGCCTGGTTAGCCCCAGCCAGGAGGGAGCTGGCGTAATCCAGGCGGGAGATGATAGTAGCCTGGATCACCAGCTGCCTGGTCGGGGCATCGAAGAACTTGAGAACAGGTCTCAAGCCCCTCAGAAGACCAAAACAACAGGCCGCGGTTCTTTTAGTATGGCCTACAAAGGAGAGGCCAGCATCCAGCCATACCCCCAGATTTTTCACTTCCGATACCGGGATCGGAGTAGGTCCCAACTCTGAGGGCCACCAGTGGTCACCCCACAGCTCCACTCCCTTCCCGACGACCATCACCTCTGTTTTAGTGGCGTTTAGCTGAAGGCAGTTGCCTGTCAGCCAACTAGCCACCGCCTTCAGTCCGGACTGAAACCTGGGGGCCTCAATCTCCGCATCCCCGCTGAGAGTAACCGCCAGCTGAGTGTCGTCGGCATATGAGACCAAAGTAAGGCCCCACTGCCTAGCGACATCAGCCAGCGGTCTCACGTAAAGATTGAACAACGTGGGACTCAGCGAGGACCCTTGCGGAACCCCCATGGCCAGCGGTTGGTAGTTGGACTTAAAGGGAGGGATGGCAACACAGAAGGAGCGGTCATCTAAAAAGGAGCGGAACCATTGCAGCACCTGACCGCCAATGCCAGTCTCCTCGAGCCGACGCAGGAGGATGCTGTGGTCTACCGTATCAAAGGCGGCGCTAAGATCTAACAAAATAAGCGCCGCCGTTTGACCAGCATCCAACCTTGCCCTGTGGTGTGAATGAAGCCCACACTGATGCCAGCAGGTTGGTGGTTGAGGTGTGGGGGTGTAAGGTGAATGTAGGGGAAATGTAGCAAGTACATCTAGTGGCTGAATTGAATTCCACAATGTGGAACCATAAAACTCAGATCATTCCTGCCTTCACCACTTGACCAAATTATGTGATTCTAGGCAATTTTTTTAAATTAAGATTTATACAGTGGCGGCTCCTCCGCAATGGTGGAGAAGAGTCACACCACTGCCTGGCTCAGAGCCAGCAAATGCTAAATAAAATGATATTCTTGCATCGTTTTTTTTTTACATTTTCTGGCTTTTAGCCAGTAGTGTTGGGAGAGGTGGGCTGAAGCATGGGAGGGGGAGAAGGAGTGTGATGTGCACTCCACTCCCTAAGTGTGCATATGTGTTTTGGCCGCCCGTCTCTGGCCGAACAAAACACACATGTGCACTTACGTTTTCTCCAGCCCAGCTGCATTGAGCAGCCAGGCTGGAGAAACCCCACAGACTCCCTGGTCTTAGCAGGGGGGGTTCTTGCCAGCTCAGACCAATCCCTGTGCTGCTCTGAAGCATGAGGATTGGATGGGAAGGTGCCCCAGGGGCTGTTGGGGCCTCACCCAGGAAGAGGAGGAGAAATGGTGCAACGCTGGAGCCGGTTCGCGGCTGAAGGTAAGCTTTATTTTTATATTATATTGTATTCCCAACCCCCCAATCGCGACGCCTCCCACATGACCACACCGCCCACCACCCTCTGCTCATAGCAGCCGCCGCCGGATTTATACAGACATTTGCCTAACTTAAACACATTAATAATTTCACTTTTGTGCATCATATGAAATTGTTTTAACTTCAACTATATTAATTTAGTTTGGATATGTAGGATCATGTGTAAATTAGTATATTATTCGTTATTATCAGTGCACAAAAATATAAACTCAAAAACAATCCCACAATGGTAAACAGCTAGGATAACAAAAAGGTCCATCTGTCATGTGGACAAATAAGAAGACGCTGACAATACCTTGGGCCATCTTCCACTTGATTGGTGGACAGTAGAACATACCCAGACAGGGGCAGCTGCTGAACTTTTGGCCATGCAGAACCTTGCTTTTGCAAAGTGTCTCTATTAAGGAGACAGCAAAAAATGCGTATTAGCAAATGTTAGGACTGATGCTATTTGATCGATGATTGCCCAAAGGTAGACACCAATCTACGTATTCCTCTTTAACAATGAACTCTTTCTTCTTTTGGTTTCCTTTAAAAATTCAAGGCGTTTTCATGTCACTCACAAGACCCTTTAGATTCAATTAAAATATACAGATTAGTTTCCGATTGTTAACTTCTGCAACATCTCACTTTAATTTTATTTCAACCTCATGCCCCTTATTCCCAACAATTTTCACTTCCAGTCTTGTATCTCATTGGAAGTGTGTTTTTGTTCCTTGCTTTCTCCCTGTGTCACTGTTTTACTATCTTTTCTTCCTCCTTTTGTTACCTTTCTGTCTTGTTTTGTTTTGCTCTGGGCCAAATTAGGATGCTAAAAATGAAATCCCGATTTCCAAAAATAAACGCCAGTGCCCACCACCTTCAACCAGGGGCACAAATTAAGCACCAGATAAAACTGTTGAAACCAGTAAAATGAGCCTTTTGTCTGGTGCTAAGAAAAAGTGCCAACATTCAAAAGGCTGTATGTAGTGCCAACGTTCTGCTCTTGTGACCAGACAGTTTGAAGATTGGGAGATGAAGTGGAGATTTGAACGTGCATCGAGGGACGATTGACAGCGAGTTCCACACTGTCTCCGCTCACGCTTTGATGTTGGCATGAAAATACCATTATGCAGAAATTAGAGAATAAAGTGAGTGCAGAAACGCTACCCACCTCCCAGTTATCCATATTTACATAACCCTTCTGATCTCGGGATTCATTTTGAAGAGCAGAATTTCCCTTCACCTCCTAATTAATTGCAACAACACAACTGTTGTTTCCTGGTAGGATAGCTGTGTAGGCAGAAGGTTTAATTATATGAAATATTAATGGTGTGTTGAAGTGTGAAGCCCTAAATTATCGTCTGACGATTATTGATCAAAAAAACAAACGGGATAAAGAGGAATTAGGATGGCAGACAGCAAAGAGACACCCATTGCGTTTCGCATTGTTAATCTCCCGCCTAACTAGGCACTTTTCGCGACTACGTGAATTATTTTGCCTTGTTGCTCCGCTTGAGGTTGCCATGGCGACTGCATAATTTCGTAATGGCCCAAAAATGACACTGGCATAGATACTGACAGGTAGGAATTAATTCACTAACAAGTAATTATGTAGTGAAATGTTGACTGCCAGGCAGGAGGTGCACTGTGACACATGCACTGTTTTCCAGGCCTAGCAGTAACATTAGCGTCGGTCATTAGCGGGAAGCTTCTCAGTACCGTGTTGCATAGAGGCTTATATGCAGACCTATTTAGTTACCTGTGTGACAGCCTTGTTCGGGACACCAGAAACAGCTGTCCCAGCCTGTATGAGCCAAAATAATTAGGCCTGTCATCTTCTCGCTCTGATTTCCCCTTCAACCTGCTCCACAAAATGCAAATATTTTGCTTTCATTGTCACATTCACCTTGACATGGATATTTCGGCAGCGCATAACTGCATGAGATGAGTCAGAATTTGCATTGTTCATTCTAATAAATTTGCCTCCCCTCTGCCGCCTGGCGGGACCCATCAGATAAAGTCTCCCAGAGTGTCATCAATCTCCGCGGTTGACAGACGGCTTCTGCCTTCATTTGTTACATACTGGAACATGCTTAATTATTTGTCCTGTAATTAGTTGGGAAAATGTCAAGAAATGTCAACTCTCTGTTCGCCGTGGAAGGGCTGCGCTTGAAAGCCACGGTGACTGAAGTGTCATTAATGCTGGCTAACAAGACGCAGATCGGCTGGGGAGAGGGGAGGCTTCTAAAAAAGTAATCATGGCGAGTTAAGGAAAACTGCGAATCAGCAGCCATGATAAGACGTGAATCCCATTAGGCAAACAGTTGCATTTTTCATCTGTTACTCGTGGCGGGGACAAATAAAACACAGGAGAGTGGGTATTCAAAGATGGCGTCCAGGAAGCTTGTCTAATGTTTGCCACACACCCGTTGCGCCTAAGCTGCCCAGGCAGGTGGGCGACGGCGTACTGCTGCTTTTCATTTTTTTCTACATCCAATTTTTTTGAACAAACAATATTTGTTTTTTTATTTGTATTTACTGGTGTGTTTTTTAGTCCCTGCATGGCTATGTGATTACAACAGCCACTTCTTAATTCTATGGTCAAATTGTAATTTTAGTGTGATTTTTGAATTTATTTATTTGTTTGGTGCTCTTAACCACCCCTCTGGTATCCTCAGAGCACTTCGAGGTGTGGGGTAGGTACCCTTAGCGATATAAATACAGCAATTACAGTATTTCCATTTCCAGAAAAAATAACCCAAGCCTATATTTTTGATAAGTAGTAAGGCACAATGTCGATGTAAGAACAGAAAGTGCACCTAGTCTGGTTTTCAAGAAACGAGTTATCAGGCTTTGCGAAAGAACTGGCTGCAAGTCTGAAACCAGCATATAGCTTTTTAAGAGAAGACCTACTAATCTCCATTTACAATACCTGAAAATGTCAACATATAATATTAAAAGTGTAGACAGTTGGTCCAGAATTCACGAAAAATGGGACTTCCTAATTAACCACATATCTTAGTTGATTTTACATTTTTATGAGGGAAATTAAAGTATTGTGTAATTTTCTGTAGCTGTGTATGATATTTCCATGGGTGATTATAAACCAAAACACATTTAGGAAACATTGGTTGACTATTTGTTAGAGGTTGAAAAACTTCTCGCTAAATATGTAGGGGCATATTTGCTACGAAGTGGTGGAGCGAGGCATTAGCCTCCTTGGCTTTACGCCATTTATGAAATGCAGGGCTGCAGCATATTTGCAAAACTTTTTTTTTCTATTGATTGATTATGTGCAGGAAGGGACACTTTCCTGCACATAAACAACCAATGGCCTTTTGCTGTTTCTATGTGTGCTGCACAATGCAGTATACATAGAAACAGTAAAATGAAACATTTCTCCTTGTTGCACCTGTTTAAGACCATGTTTTCCCTGGTCTTAATTTTGGCGCTGCCCCATATTTACACTGCCCTTGTAAATATGAGGCAGTGTCAAAATCAATGGGCTTTGAGGTGGACCGCCCAACGCAACACCCATTGCCCACCCCTTTCACGCTAAGTATAACGTTAAAGGGGGACTTATTCACAAGTGGCTTAACGCTGCCTTGTGAATAAGGCGAAACTGCTATCGCCACTACAACCACATATATGGTCTTTAGGAGGCGCACCAATAGAGACAGCAAAAGAGCATGTTTATTTGGGCCATATTTTTACTTCTAATTTACAAGATACAGCCCACCTCCAACACTTGAGTCGGAAGGCAGAATCCCAAGTTGGGGTTTTACAGAAACTGTACCTCTCTACGGGAAATAGACACTTTACACCAATGTTGGAGGTTTATGGTATGAAAATCCCTTAGATTCTTTCATATGCCATGGAATACACACAAATTGAAACATGGCAATCTATAAAAGCAAAGGAGGGAACCATACTCCGAAAATTGTTAAAAGTGTTGCAGTCAGTACCAGTTCAAGCACTATATCTCGAGCTATCGGTAATGGGAATCTCTGTCAGAGTAATTTCAAATATTGTTAGGTGGTCAGACAATTTATTACATGCGGCACCAGACACCTTAAGGCATCTGTTAAAACTGGAGACTTTTAGAGAGGAAGCGTCTGGGTATACTTTTAATAGGAATATGGTAAAAGCCTTTGAGGTTTCTCAATGCACTGTTGCACTTTTACAGGAGTGGCCCCCAGCACACTTGAAATTGTTTTTAAAACATTTGGCCCCCCGAATCAGTTATGAATCGGATAAAGAACATTGCATTCAATTGAAGCATTATAAAGTGTTTGCAGAACAAATAGAATTTAAAACCTATGCTCCCTATTTGCGTTTTCAACTGGAACATGGAGTAAGGTGCCGTATTCTACTCTTACGTTTGGGTATACTCCCTTTAGCAACATTCTTAGCAAGCTGGGAAGGTACAAATAACCCCAAAGGCATATGTGAAGTATGCAAAGGTGGCCGACAAGATTTGCTTCACGTTTTACTAAACTGCCCTAATGCGAGTATAGTAGCGGCTCGACAACATTATATAATTCAAATTCAATTAAAGTATAATGCATTCTTGGCCCAAGATTTCATTAGGTTGTATAACTCTCTTGTCAATGAATTTGTTTGCCATAACTTGTTTAAGTTTTTAAAAAGCTTTCTGCAGCTGTTCTAAGTTAAAATGCACAATCAGATTTGATCTCATCCTTATTGAATGTTTTATGGGTAGGCGATAGAATATTGTTACTGTTCCATTTTATAGTGTGTTTTAAAAGCAAACGTTTTACCATCTTAATCATTTTAAATTCAATAATAATAATTTTAATCCAGTATTTGTTGAACTAAGTTGAGGTCTGAATCAAATACAAATGTACTGATTTACTGAGGCTTGTAAATACGTCCCGTAGTCTTGAATGAACCTTTTCTAAATCTTCGGTTGCTTGCTTGTTATTTTTTAAAGGCCTATGTGTTTTTCAATATTGGCCACTAAATTTCAATATAGAGCTGTAGCATGGCCTATTATTGGTTTTACTATGAATATCGTTGTAAAGGAATGCTTAAAATTAAAAGTTATATTTGTAGGGAAAATATTCATTTGCTCTCATTCCTACATATCACTTTGAAACATTAGTCTGAATAATCCTGGTTGCAATTTTTCTGAGGTTTTTGCCATATGTACGACAGACTATGGAAGCAATAAAAGTCACAACAGCGCAGTTTATCATGTCTCCTATCAATATAAGCATTTTTGAAGGCAGCAAATATCACTAATTGCCAAAAAACAGCACAAAAAAACAAATGCTGAAATTGATGGCGTAAGTTTTGGAAAATAGATGTTGTTACTATTTACAGTTGATATGCTAATTCCAGCCAGTGGAGGAAATGTGTGTAAAATGCCTCTGACAAGCTCATCCAGCAGCCCTTAGCGATTGTGGTCGCAGCTTCCTCCCTTTCAGACCAGCCTACAGGTTAAAAATAATAAGATACTATTACCAGGAACTCCTGACAAGCATCCCAGGGGTGACAGCACACCACAGGGATGCTTAATAACCTGCCCAGCCTATTAAATAAGTGTAGGGATAAACAGGATGGCTTGAGTTTCACTGTGCAGCCATATATTTGTATAAAACAATAGAAATGTCAGTACAGCTCTCAAAGACTGAGAGCAAAAATCTACTTTAGCAATTAGCAGGCTGTACTTACCCTATAGAATATCTACAATTGTCTTTCATTCTTTCATGGAAATGTGAGTGCTCTTCTATTAACTACTCCCAGAAGTTCGGTATTTGAATTTCTAGATAAGACTCGGGCTATTTTGCTGCACTAGCTTTAGATACTAAACTTTCAGGCATTGACGAGTGAAGGTCAGTGCTTCAGAGGTCAAACATGTATGGGAAGAGGATGATAGGTAACACCTCACTTGCACTTCCAGTGCCAGAAAAGGTCTCACAAGGCATCTGAGTGGAGAATAAGGCTCATTTCATAGAACATCACTGCCATGCCAAAATTCACCTTTCCCAAACCTAGATATGTGACAGTAATATGTACACGAAGTAAAGGAAGTTACAATGGATGCATCATTAGACACTCTTGATTCTAAGTATGACCAAAATTACAAGCTCTGTGCAAATCAGAGTTTGCACAGGGATCAGAATGTTTGCTGTGAAACACCACACCCACAGAATCTTTCCCTGACAAATTTTGTCAGGTCAAACCTGCAGAAATGTAATGAAATGTGTGGAAAAAACGACAATACATTTGGAATTCGGAGTAGCAAACGCCAGTTCAGCATGGAGTTTTCCATTTTGACCCACTGAACTCGGAATAGGAGGTATTTAACCTTTGAACCAAACATCTCACACTGAGGTATCTGTATTTTTAGGCTAAGGTCAATGCAACCCTCTATTCCGACATACTAAGAATCAGGGACAGCAATCCAGTCATTAGAAGTCAGGAGGAGAAGACATGAGTTCATTTGTGGGCTCTCATTATTTGATGGGCACTTTTCAATTTTCAAGGGACTTGTCACAGTGACAACTCTATTCCACCTATTAACGTAGAGGCAATTTCTGCAAATAATTGTAGAATACGTTATTTTGTTCTAAACAATCTGAATTATTCTTACTCTTCTATGTGACAGTTGAGGAAGACCACATTTCCAGTGAGAGACCTTTTCATGAGTAACTCGCAATTTTTCACAGAGACTTCTACGAACTGCATTTAAGGCCCATTCTGTGCAGCATAACTCATGAACAAATTAGATGTATCTTTGGTAGCTCCTTCTGGAAAACAATATTCACATTAAGGTGCTTTATGAATAAGAAAGCTAACTTGAATATTTTTCCAATTTAAGGCATCACTTACATTAGTTTATCGAAATTTCTGCAGGTGTGTGTATGTGTGTGCATGTGTGGCAGCTGCCCTGGCTTTGACAAATTGTGATGTTTAATGTGTCTTTGCAAGTGGGTTCTTCATTGGGACAATCCTTTTATTCAAAACATCCCCATATCCTATAAAAACTCATGACTTTCAGTATTCCAAACAGGGAATGACAGGCCAGACCTGTATAAAATGAGATGACTGCGCTGAAATTGACGTGTACTGACTTGCGCAGGCAAACCTAGAAGACAGACAGCAAGAAATATATGCACCCGGCCTGGTCGTAGGTCACAGAGTTTTGCTACGCTGAACTCTGCGAAGTTACAAAAAACCTCTGCAAAGTTCCGCGAGTGGCGTAGTGCATTGCAAACTGCAGTTTGTGCTGGTATTCCTGCTGCTCGGTTAGAAATTCTACCTGAGCAGCATCTCACGCTCGCAAACTTATCGTTCGCGACTGCGAGTGGGAATATACTCCACTGCACGTCACGAAGTGGAGTTTTCTGCACTCCGCGAGCTCCGCAGAGTGCAGAAAACTCCGCAAACTCCACGAACGGACCGAAGTTCACAGCCCAGGCCTAATATACACCTGCATAGCTCATTGTGTTAAAAGAAATTCACATTTCCTGTCTGTGGACAAAGCAATACATTGCTCCACTTCCCGCCTCTTTCAGAATCTATGTGAGCATTTCCTGCACTAGCAATGATTTTGTTGCATGCTTAAAAGGGAAACGATTAATGAACACTTACCAATATCAGAAAGCTTGGGAAAGTGTTGATCCAGCGCTCCTGTAGAAAAATTGTCTCACAAACGCTACCTATCACCTCAATACTCACCATTAATTATGAAACACTTATACAGGCCCATAACACCAATGAGACAAATATTGAGCAGCTGAATCAAGTGATTTGATTTATATTCTATTCACATAATATTTACACTATTGAACTGCAGTTTATCTTTCATTGTCATGATTTTAAAACGATTTTTAACTGAAATCAAACCACTATGGTTGATGGATCAACTAATGGAAACTAGACCATGAATAAACAAGACCAGTTTGTCATTTAAAATCTAATTTTTATTTACTTTATTTTCATAAAGAAAAAGCGTTTTACGTTTAAAAATCTTTATTCCATAAGCAATAATGAAAGCAGCATTTTAATATGGAAATGAAATTAGAACTGACATTTTAAAGTTAGCTCAGAAACATGAAGAATTAGCAAAATAACGGTTTCCATTGCCTGAATCTATTTTCCCTGTCTCAATCTGTCTTTACCTAAAAAGGAATAAATCATTAAAAGTCTGTTGTCCTTACATGCGCCAAAAGTCCATCAGCATAACACACCATACAGGAATCGGAAAGTAAGAGTTTTTTCTCCACTCATGGTGTCATAATTTATACCTTTCTCTCTAGCTAAACTTTCTACATTTTACATTCTTTCATAGAAATCCAAGCTTTTTATTGGCTGTCCTGAGTCAGTCCATGATAAAATTCATTAGGTCATTCGACTCCTGACCACAATCCGGGTTTCATATAAGGCCCATTGTCTTTCATTTCCACATCCTCGATCTCCTCAAGAAAGATACTTTTCTCGAGCCTAGGACATCTACTTCCTAACCTTGGCAGGCATAACAAAATGCTGTCCTTTGCTGCCTCCGTGAACATGCTCAACACAACAAAGAAATCGCTCCTTGTTTCATAACGACTTTGCAGCAAGATTCTTCACAGCTGCGCATGTGCAAGAAATCACTCTGGACAAGCTTTCGTGTCAGCAGCTTTGTCAGCCATATTTCTGCACCAACTCTTAGGCCTTACTTCGGAAACTATTAATAAACAAACACAAGACATCAATTAATTAAAGAATTGAGACCCATTCTGTTACCCTCCCCCTTTGCTAATTAACCCTGTTAATTATGTTACCTGGCATAAGCACGAATATGCAGCTTTATATTTACCTGTCCTTTTCGAGTGATAGGAACTCCAAGAGCTTTTATCACAAAAGACATAACATAAGCACTAAAAATAAGCACATTTCATTAAATTAAACTGCCGCATTTAATACTGACAAAGACAATAGACAAGGTTAGTTTATTAATTTTTCTTTACATTTGCAACAAAAAGCACATTAGTCCCGCGTGTATTTCATGTTTGTATCTTTTAAAACTAAGTTGATTAATAATTTCACCACAAGCTTATTAGACTAATTACTCTTTGTTAGGAGAGGTTAACTTCGCAAGTTTGAACAAAATGTTGTTCTTTACCTTGCTCCATCAGTGTCAATCACATTTGCACAACATAGTTTCTGAAAATGTGGGATCAACAATACTGTGTGTTTAACTACAATTCACAAAAACCTGTATCCCAGTATAATCAATGAGGTAGGTAATAGGAGTTACCAGGCCTACCTGGGCAGCATCTGGATTATAAGTCACATGAGAATACCTGGCGCTTTGCTTGATAAAAGCTGGCAAAATGTGTGTGAGAACTCCCAGGGGTAAAGGGAGATTAACATCAGAAATCCCTCTGTCATTGTCTTACTTCTCAGGGGACTGTCAGGGTCTAACTAGTATTCCAGTGTTATTCCTCCTTCAAAACTGATCTATGTCCATGGTATTGGAAAGCCAAAGGGTACCACTCTGTTTCCTTGGCATTTCATAATGAGCAACAAAGTAGTATATATATATATATTCATATACATAGGGATTTAATTATGAGTGGATTGCAAAATCAGATCTATGAGGCGATGAAAAGCCACTCTGGGTGGATTTGCCCAGCCTCATAGAAATGGAGTAAGACAAAGCAGCGCAAATCGCTGCCTTACCATACTCTGAGTCAAGGAGGGGTTCCATGGGTGCCCAGTGGGTTTCCCAACACAATCCAGATGGATATTGATGATGCCTCAGATTTACTTTATCACAGAAACCTGGGACAGAGGCAAAACCCTACTCCTCTCCAGAACAGGCATAATTAGGAGAAATATTTGTATTTATCCTCTGTTTTACTCTTTCCATGTGTGCTGCATTCTGCAGCCCACATAGAATTTGGAAAACGCCTCTTGTTGCACAAAAACAACATTGCCTGCAACAATGCCAAAATTGATGATAGGCAGCGAATTGCATTCCACCGTAGGGGAAAAGGGCAGGATTGAACCCTATTTCATAAATATGGTGCATTCCTGCCTTTTCACATTGGTGTAGGTCAGCGCAGCAAGAAGACTTGCGGCACTGCCCTACACCAATTCCTCATAAATGAGGCCTCTAGTGTCTAATTAGTGCACATACAATTAGCATTAAAGCAGATATTTGCATTCTGAATATAGTTGTTTTATCAATTACTACCACATGTTGTTTAAATATTTTCTACTTCAAAAGTTATTGTTTGAATCACCTTACATTTTCTTGGAAGACAAGACCGTCTCATTTCTATTCTGCTTTTCAAGAGCACTTTAAGGACTCATGCTATAAAACATAACTGTGAAGTTGGGTACACAAATTCAAGTTAAAAGATATTTATTTAAAGTACAACACAATAAATTATTAAGAACGTCCAACAAGATGTAGTTACCATCAAACGTAGCATGTAATTACTTGGCACTCCTTCAAATTACTTGCTCATAGACGTAGTGTTCCCTGAATAATGCACTTCCTGGAAGAGTCATGCACATTTTTGAAAAGTAATTAGCCAGTACATGCCAAAGCAGATCTCAGTGTGCTGTGAATTTGTACAGGTTTCAGACATCTTCTTCTCCCTTAGGGGGATCAAAGAAGAAGGTGCATTTGAAGTATGGGTCTCCTGGGCAAAGCCATTAAATCAGAATATGCTAATGTCAGGTCTTACCTATGGATCTCTAGCTGTCTGTTGTTGATAAATCTGGCGTATACAGTATCAATACTTAGAGTGGGCTTTGAATCCACTCTTTAGTCATCATTGGTAGGCCTTCCTGTCAATTTAATTAGCTTTCTTCTGATGGCCTTCCTTCATCTGATTCTTCCAGTCCCTTGCCAGGAGGACAACCTCTTTACCTTTACTTTATAATTGTATGACTTGTCGCCTTACACGGCTAGGAGCTATTTTTTTTATCTTCTTTCAGCACTCTTTGGGTGACATACCTTTTCTTGTTCTTGCTGCCATGTGCTGCTTCCTCTTCACATCCCCACCCCTCACACCCTCAGTTTTATTCCTCAAGCTCCTAAGTTGCTTGTCCAGCTATCCCCCCTCACTGGTGCTCAGCGGTGTTGAGTTGCACCTCCTCCTTTTTCATCCGGTTCTACCAATACCTTCCCATCCTGCTTTTATTTTTTAATTTGTATTTTTCCCTGCAGTCCCAGCAGCTGTAATTTCCACTGAGCCAACCACTTCTGTTTATTGTGTGTTCACAATTTTTTTAAATGTAGCACTCCATAACAGTAAATGGGGAGATTAAAAAAATGGCTCAGCAGCACAATGAGATTTGGAAAAAAGGGGACCCCTACTTCAGACAATGGATCTTGCTAGCTGTAGGGAGAAATGCAACAATGGGTAAGAATGATGCTAGCCACAAGATCTATATTGTTTAGTTATAATAAATGCATCAGGCCAAAGTCTTTGTTTAAGATCAATACAAGGAAATATACAGAATACATACAAGATAAACATGAATTTTTATTTTTTCAAAATATATATATATATTCTTATTATGTTTACTTATCCATTCATCATATTTTTCTATTCTTCCTTTTGTTCTTTTTGTCTTTAGATGTTTTTGATAGTGTTATTTCATAAGTTATAGTGCAATTCATAAGGAAACCAATATTTACAATACACATATATCAACATAAATGCAAAAGAACAAAAGGAAGAATAGAAGACTATGATGAAAGAATAAGTAAACATAATAAAAAATAAGAAATACATTTTGAAATAAGAAAAATTCTCTTTACTCATATGTACATGTTTATCCTTGTATGTATTTGGTATATTTCCTTGTATTGATCTTAAGCAAAGACTTTTGCCTGATGCATTTATGATAACTAAACAATATAGATTTTTGTGTCTAGCATTTTTTCTTACCCATTCCATCAGCACATTGATTCATCCATTCACATGTGTGATGAAGCATGTGCACACATACATAATTATACTATTTTTACTACTTTTGGTGATGTTGTGTTTAGAATCAACGACAGACTAGTATTGTTATTTTTACTAATGTCCTTCAGCACCAGCTTAAAAAAAAGTGGCAACTGTAGAGTCATGAGGCCTATGTGCACACACATGGTGACACATGTGAGCATATACATCATCACGCTGTGGCTTGTATTTTTTTATTTTTTCTAATGCAGTTCAGCATCAACAATCACTGACAAAGCCAAAAGTCATTAACGTCTTTCAACAGAGAGATCTGTTGACTTTGCCAAAGCTTGTTACAGCTTTATACATAGCCAAAGCAAGAAGCTTGCTGTGAATTCTGCTACTCAGTTTTATTCAGTCTCACCTCTTTCAGTTGATCTGAGTCTGGCACGTGCCCTGAATACTTTCTATTGACAACTAACTCAGAGTGATACATCAGCAAGAATTTCTATTGCATTATATCCATTCTAAGATTACATACTAAAGTCTTAATCTTCGACAAAGTAACTAGGTGCCACCACACATTGAAGTTCCCAGGCGTTGCCTTATTGCATAGAGGATTATACATTGATTAATGGCACCAATTTCTCAAAGTTAATTTGCAGTATTTATAAATTTTAGATTTACAGATTCCTTCCACAAATTTGCCTTATGAGTGGACTTGCACATCTCTTAAAATATATTCCAAAGCCCCCTAAACAAAGTTCAAAATGTATTTGAAGAAATCAAAGGCAGTTCAGTAGTTTCAAAATTACACACATTCCAAATTAGGTATAATTCAATGTTTCAATCTTTAGACAGCCATCTTTATTGGATGTATGTATTGTGTGTGTGTATTATTGTATAATTATGTGTAAAGATTGACCCTAGCTGGGAATTAATGGAGTGATAAATAGTGATGAATGAGAGCACAATGAGTGATACAATTATATATCAGAGGTAGGCAATAGGTAGAAAAAGTGTGTTGGGGTAATGCCCCCTACATAGATGTGTCTGCAGCTTCGTTCTTAATTATAAGAGGGTTGGAGCATTTGTGATGTCAGTGTAGATACCGTTCTAGATTTTGGATCAGTGGAAGGACATGACATAGCTTTTTTTCTTGTCTTCTTCATCATTTGTTCTCCAATCTCTTGATGCCCTTGCTCATGGCTTGTCATATCCCCAAGATGCCGCTGAATACTGCTGTTACTCTGACCTCCGTTCTGCTGTGCGAGGAGGCAGAGCCCTTGTTGGTGAAAAAGGATATCGTTAGCGCTTGGTTCTTGAAGGCGCTAGGGAGCTGAGCTGTGCAGTATCTCTGACCCCATCATTACTGCTCGCGTTTCCCGCTTCGCGGGAAACACTCGCATTTCCTTGCTGGTCGGCGGACTGTGACTCACTACAGGACTTCAGGACCCACAAATCAACTAGCCCTGGAGCACCGCCCTGACACGCCCCCCTCACCTGGCGATAATTGAGCAGTAGGAACGCGCATCGCGGGACGCGCGCGGGCGACGCCGGGCGAAGCCCGGGCAAAGGGCGGGCCGTCTGAGGCCGTCCGAGGTCGGACAAGGTTGGGTTGGGCCAGGAACTCTGCCCAAACATCTACAGGCCTACAGACGTTCATTGAGCTGCAAATTCATCGTCTGTCAGGTAATCCGCTTCTTAACATTCAAACATTACATCCTGTTACCTAGCCATCTGCACACATGCCTGGTTTGCCTGGTAAAAAGTCAACGCCTGCAACTAACACTATGGAGAACTATTTAGTCCAGGTAGTGGCGAAAATAAACAGTGACAGAAGGTCCTCATTGGGTTTGGACTCATCCACACAATCCCCACTAGTAGATATAGAAACTGAGGATCCTTTTAACCTGATAAATACTAGCCTCTCTGGAGTGGCACAAGCTCCCTCACAGGATACTGTCACCATTCAACCAAGTGGCTTAGTGGCCAGCACCGAAGATATCAACGACATTGATGTAGTGCCTCTGAGTCCTATGATCTGTGAGCTTATTACCCCTCCCATTGTTCCAATTCCAGCACCAAGGGTTACAGGGGTTAAAAGAAAAGTTATACAAAAACGACCGGGGTTAAGGTCAGCTAAAAACAAAATTGCAACACCACCAAGGAAAACCTCTTGTGAGGAGGAGGACGATCCCTCGGGGGAAACATATGTAACCTTCTCTAATATCCTACTTCAGAAATTTTGCAGTCTGATGGACATAAAAATCAAAGGTATAGTCAAACCTCTGATAAGCAAAATTGATAAGCTATCCGCTGAAGTGACTAAATTGGAAGGTCTCCTTGGTAAAACGCTGGGTGAAGTAGGGAAACTCCCTGAAGTCATTACGTCCAATGTACAACCTCTGGTTAATGACATTTTAGCAAATAAATTGCCACCCACTGTTATTCCAAACCCCCCAGTGGCTCCTCTGATGAACCTACCGGAAATTAGCTCTGGTGTTGCACCCCCCGCCCATTCTATTGTTGAACCTAATACCTCGAAAGGGTCATTTGAGCTGGTGGTGGAAGCCTCGCCATTAGTTCTTGTATTAGCAAATGTACCCCCTCTGGCTTCCGGTGAAGCTGAATCAACAGCATCGCTTGTAAATAAATCTTTATCTTGGCTAACCAACAACATGGCCATATCTCCGTGGGGGAAACAGCAACTGGCCGAGGAACTGGCAAATGCAAGAAGAGTGGAGTGGATTGGGAACAGAGAAAAAAAGTTCAAGGGCGATTGCGTTGTGCTTAATCTCTCACACCCTGATGCATTACCAAACATACTGCCTAATATTTTTCCGCCACAGAGACGCTCCACTTCTATCGTACCACTGACCCTTGACTTCTTTTATCCTGGAAAAGGCAGAGGCCCCAATCCAAGCACCTTAAGAACAAAATGGAACGTTGTAACCAAAAGGGGTAGTAAGAATTTTGGTTCCGTTGAGTGGGGACTAGGTTTAGAAAACAGATTTTCTGCTCTTTTCAATCTAGATGCTTGTGATTGACAAATAACTAATTGTATGCCTCAGCTGCAAATACCCTCATCCTTGTGTGCAATAGGGGGGCACAATCGAGCCATGGGCTCTCCAAACGAGTTATGTACTCCAGATGTTTCAGTAGGATTAACAAATCTAATAGTAGAAGGTAATGTCAATGTGGATGTAAATACGAACAGGCCTGTTCTCAGTTCTGATTTTTGTGGGGAGCATGCCTTTGGGAACCTACTATCCTGGAATATAGCTGGGCTATGTTCCAAAATGGACTGTGGAGAGTGGTTTGAATTCGTTAGCAAGTACGACGTCTGTATTTTCCAAGAAACTTGGGCCTGTGATCCTGTTTATGCATTGGGGTATCTGAATTATTATGTACCGGCCATCAAAGGTCCCAAGGGGAGACCAATGGGAGGTCTCACTATATGGGTCCGTCAGTCCCTGAAGATCCTAGTAAAAAATCTAGAGCTAAATCACAAAGACATCCAGCTCATTAGACTAGAGAGGGACTCCTCTACTCCCATTGACATCTATAACCTACATGTTAGAGGGGGAAATGCGGGTAAATCTGCGGTCTTATCGTCTCGGTACAGTTACCTAGACACTCACTCTTCTGGGAATAACATCATACTGGCAGGAGACCTAAACCGTACTTTTGAACCCCTTGATACTGGTGAGGCTTTTTTAGGTGTGGAGGAAGACAATTTGTGGGAAATCCCAGCACTTGATTTAACCCC
Organism: Lissotriton vulgaris; assembly: GCF_964263255.1. Classification (NCBI taxonomy): domain Eukaryota; kingdom Metazoa; phylum Chordata; class Amphibia; order Caudata; family Salamandridae; genus Lissotriton; species Lissotriton vulgaris. The sequence goes on from NC_141691.1 coordinate 1,012,836,026, forward strand.
AATAACTCGCTGGACCGAGGATATCCTAAGCCTGAATGCTATGTGCCTTGAATATGGGTTAAGGGCTCTGAATGGTCGTACTAAGTCAGACAGAGTACCAGCCATGACCTTTGATAATGGAAGATCCAAGAGTCGTATTGACTATGTTATATGCTGTATGGCCCTATGGGCATCCATTATTGATATGGAGGTTAAGGAAAGGCTTGAGAGTGACCATAATCCTCTTTGCGTCCTCCACAAATGGTGGCTGTCTGATGTGATTGCCCCCAGTGCTTCTATCGATCCCCTACCCCCGTTGATTGTACCTACAAACGATTTACGTAGGCTGAGGTGAACTAGTGTTAAAACTGATCAGCTGGTTATGGAAAAAATAAACATGGCAACTGACAAGGCTATCATGGCCCTTGAGGGTGAAACTGGGTTTCTTCCTAGTATAAATAATGCCACTAAGGTCCATGAAGCTCTCTTTGATGAAATTAGAGGCCATTTCCTGAAACCGGCAAATAAAAAGATGCATGCCCACAGACCAGCACGTTGGTACAATCACGAATGTAGGCTGGCAAGAACCTCCTTGGGTGATGCTATTAAGAACAAGAATTTAGAGGCAATTAGATCTGCCAGGAAGCATTACAAAAAATGTATAGTAAGAGCGAAAAAAGATTGGGATGAGGCACACTGGAATAACTTAAAAAATGCTAGTGACCGTAAGGACTCCAGGATATTCTGGCACATAGTTAAATGGGGACATGATAGGATAGAAGAAGCAAGCACTAATAATGTCCCCCAGGATGCTTGGGTTAAGTTCTTTAGTGAGCAGTATGCTTCTAGAGATCAGGAAGTGGATAGAAGGTGTACACACGGTTTACCTACTGGGGATGACATCTTCACTAAGAATGAAATACTCGCTGCCTTAAAAACTGTTCGTAGTGGGCGGGCTCCTGGTATTGACGGGGTGCCGGCAGATGTTTTCGTGAATGACACTGATAGATGGTGCAGATACATTCTTTTGTTGATAAATTTGATTACCAGGGGGGCAGATATCCCAGTGACCTGGAGGGGTGCTGTAATCATCCCTATATACAAAAAAGGAGATCGGGCACAGCCCGGTAACTATCGCCCCATTAGTTTAATAGATACCATCCAGAAAATAGTGGGCCGAGTAGTTGTCAATAGGTTGCTGGATTGGGTTGATGAACACAACATTTTATCCCCCTTTCAGGCCGGATTTCGCAGGGCAACCAGCACTGTGGATCAAGTCTTCCGTTTTCAACTAATACAGTGGAAGACCGTGGTGCTAGGGGGAGGCAGCCTGTATGCAGCATTTTTTGATTTGCGGGCTGCCTTCGACCTGGTACCGAGGGCGAAACTGTGGGAAGTGCTTGAGACACTAGGGGTCCCTGGGGATCTGTTGATTTTAATTATGCGACTGCATGAGGGCAACTATGCCAAAATAAGATGGGGAGGATACGGGAACAACACTGCCGAATTTCCTGTTGAGCGCGGGGTTCGGCAGGGATGTTCAATGGCCCCTACTTTGTTTACCCTCTTTATTAATGGTGTTGTTTCCCGCATGCAATCTCGGGCTGTGGATGCCCCTTCTCTCGCTGGGGAGAAAGTGCCGATTTTAATGTTCGCCGATGACACTTTAATTTTATCAAAAACCCCCAGTGGCTTACAAAAAGCATTGGCAATATTTGACGGGTTCTGTACTGACCACGGACTTGAGGTGAATGCGACCAAGACAAAACTCATGGCTTTTAACCCACATAGAAATTTTAAATCGAATATTACCATGAGTGGCCGCATTCTCGAAGTTGTAAAATCCTTCACCTATCTGGGGATCTTGATCGCCAATGACAATAAGTGGCAGCAACACCTTAACATCGCTACATTAAGGCACAAGCAGCTATCTGGGGCTATAATTAAGGAGCATAGGAAGTCAATGACTAAACCAATTAAACCACCACTGATAATATACGAGGCAAAAGCAATTGGGTCTGCCTTGTATGGTGCGGAGCTATGGGGGTATGAAAACCTCCATGAACTCCAACTATCCGAAAATAAATTTTTGAGGTCATTGACGGGTACTCCACAGAGCAGCCCACTATTGCCCCTGCGTTACGAGTTAGGTAGAAGAGAGCTTACGGAAAAGGCCAAACTGCGCCCGATATTATTCTGGCGCAGACTTTGGACCACACCAGAACTCTCTCATTATGCGGAGGGGTTCTCTGATGTCATTAAAGCTGATCATTACAATAAAATCAGGTGGTTTAAAACCTTAAAGACTGTACTGTTCAATTTAGGACTTCATGCCTTATGGACAGATCCTGCTGGGGCTTTATTTCCCTCTAAGACTGTGTTAAAAGACATATTTTGGGAACACGTAGCTAATAGTAGCTTACTTAACACCAACAGTGGAACTATGACCACTGGCTACTTAGAAACTAAAATGTTCCCCATTTATGAAAAGTATTGGGACTACATATTGAACCCCCTGGACAGGAAATTGTTATTTCAAATGAGGGTAGGTTCGCTCCCCCTCTGTAACTTAACAGCTAAATGGAAATCAGGGGGGGCAGTACTATGTCCAGCCTGTGGGGTAGGAAAAGAAACCCTAGGTCATTTTCTGTTTTGTTGCCCAGTATATTCTGCCCCAAGGCAAGCCTGGTTGGCTCCTATGTGTAGGAATTTAGGTACAAAAAGTAGTATGGTGGCACTGCGTATAGTAAAATCTACTACTGAAGAATGGATCAATATTGCAATTGCAAAGTACCTGGGATGGGCGTGGGTTTTAAGGATGAGACTGCTGGCAAGTTAAATACTGCCATCAAGTCGCCCAGAGATTGCTAGACATTTGTCTATTCTCTGTAACTGCTTGGTAAATAGCCAGAGACTGCTAAACTAATGTTTATTCTCTGTAAATTTTTTAACTGACCAGAGACTGCTAGACACTCGTCTATTCTCTGTTTATGTAATCTGTCATTGGCTTAATATTGATTTTTTAATGCAATGAATTCTTTTTTAATGTATGACTTCCTGGGGATATTTACATTGTTATTATGATCATTCCCCTCTGGTCTCTATTTGTCGACGGTAATGATTTCTGCACCTGTACATATGATGTGTCATTGTTTTTAAATTGTCAAAATATGTATGTGCTTGTTTGATTGATTATGTAAATTTAATTGCTTTTTTAATTGTATGTAGGTTTGTCTTGCTTTTATGAGTAATACTCGAATAAAGCACTTTTTGAATTGAAATTGATATCCCCAAGAAATGAATAGCTTCATGGCCAAGCATGTGCATATTTTTGCTGATGACCTTGTTAGTGATACAGTTAGCTTTGAAGATGTAACACTTCCCAGGAGGTCGGCTTGATGGGAAAAGGTGTCCTTATACATGATCTTATTAATTCCTCTGTTATCTTGACTGATATTGTTCTATTCCAGGTGAATATCCTAAGAAGTGAACTATGCAGACTGGACAACAAGGAAAAGTAAAATGTAGATATTTGTTGGTCCAAAGAAAGATACTCAAATCCACAACATTTGTACTTTATATCACAGGTACATTTTTCAAAGTGCAAAAAGTATTGCACTGTCAAGCTGCCTGTTGTAAAACCATAGTTCCTACAATCAGTTCTAAAACAGTTACAATTCAATTCAGACTCACTTTAAATCATCTCTTCTGGCTACCTTTTTCATCAATCCCGAAGCATCCTCCATAAACAATGTAATCCTTCGAATATTTTTCAGTGCATGACCAAACTTTTTCTTTGCCGTACGGCTCCTGTTAAAAAACTCACAACCCCAAAACATATGAAAGGTGAGGGCAGCATTTGCAGATATATCAGAGGTGGTCTAACTTGTGCAAAACGACAATGTTTTAAAAGTGGTAGGATATATTTTATCCGGAGATCGTTATAAAAAAACATAAACTGTATAAGATCTTGGTCTGAGAAGTCATCACAAGAGCAGTGCTTTAGGGCCCCTGGCTTAGAAAAAGCCTTAGCGAACATGAGATACCAGTTAATATAATTAAATCTAAATATGATTAAAAGAAAACGATGGTGTAAGTTTTTAATATAAGACAAAATGGGTTGTTCTAGGGTTCTAGGACTCAATATTATATATTGTCTTATTGTGAGTTTATTAAGTTCGCTATCTTCCCTTTTCACAATCTTCCTGGTTAGAAATTGTATTTTAATATCTATCAGCTCTCCAGGGTGCATCTGTCTGAGATGTGTAAAGATCTCAGGGCGCCCTATTTTCGCTAGCTGCTGAGAGATGTAATCTAGGCAGGGAACATCAGCAGCCCTACCTAGCCTCATACAATCTTCCAAAATTAATTGGTTCAGAGAAGGAGTGGGGCTAGACCATATTTGTAACCTCCATATTAAAGGGGCCACTGATATATGATTAGAAATGTAACCCTGAGATGTTGGGGGGGTTTCCTAGTGTTTATTTATTGCGGGCGAGGTGCGAGGCCTTGGTGTTTCCTCACAATGTTATTTATTTACCTGATATTCTGTTATTCCTCATGTGTCCGAGAATATGCAGGCGATGCCTGTATCCACAAGTGCCATAATGAGAAGGTCGATTTGTGTACATGTGTTGTAACTATGCCAATTAGGGGGGATCTTCCTTTTGTACACATTAAAACAAAAAATCTGAAAAATAAAGTAAAAAAAAAAAAAGAAATGTAACCCTGCCCTAGTTCTTTGTTCACTATAAAAGAAGGGGTGCTCGGGGGACAGCTAAAAGTTTCAGCAGATATTTATTTTCAGACCCTTGCAGATCGCCGGCCTTCTTATAGCCCCATACCTCGCTGCGATACGTTGCCATTGGGACACATTTCTTGTTATAGACCTTCAATAGTGGTGATGAAGAGTCTTGTAAAAAGGGCATAAAAGTACGACATGCAAAGTATCGCAAATGGAGAGTAATCACAGATACATGGCGACAAATCTGCATTCTTATACCAGATACGCTCAGAAAAAAGCAGTTGATGGATGATACCGAACTTAAAATAGGTCACTAAACGCTGTTGATGCTTTGTCATTTCAAGGAGAAGATAAGGTTCTATCCCGGGAACTGTCGTAACCAAAGCAAAATGACAATATGTCTTTTTTGCCAAGGCCAACCCTTCCCTCTAAGCTGCCACCCTAAGACGAAAAGGCTGCCTTAACCAAAGAACGTCTTGCTTCACAATACTTTCCAGGCTAGAGACTAACTCAGGCCTCCCAAGGGCTTTAAAGTTTTCCGTCAAGTAGTGCAACCAGGGAATATTGGACATATTGTCCAGATTCAAGCAGTCTGGAATGACTAACCTATTAAATGGAGAAGTGTGGCTCACTGGTTAGAGGAGACAGACCTGGAAGCAGAGGTCAGCCCGGGACCAGGGTTCAATTTCCGGCTCGGTGGGGTCTTGAGTCCTAAAATGTCCATGGACTCGACAATTCTCGCTCCGGTGCCTACTCGATTCACGGGTTCACACTCTGCGACTCTGGGCAATAGCTTCCTTAATCTCCACAACGGCCCCTTGCGGCGGATTGCCTGGCTTTCACCTTGCGGATACCCTGCCGGGGTTATCTCACAGGGGAATATCAGGACGGGTTCCCTAAGCAAGCGCTTAAAAACCGCTCGGTGATTTGCGCTATATAAAGTCCTGTACATTTACATTTAAATTTAAGGTTAAGTTCCTCCATTAGCAAACCTGCACACCATAATAAGAGTAGTCGCAGATGAATAAAATCATTGATATAGCCCATACCAAGCTGTTTGTGTAAGATCTCAGAAGGCATGCATTGCCCTACCCCCAAAAGGCCCCTTAAGAATTTGTTCTCCGCCACCTCCGCCACCAGAGTCAGAGCTATATTAACTTAGCCCCTCATCTCACATCCAAATGTGGAAATTGGCATACACTTCGCTTTGTAAACATCAAGCATAATTTTCAATGGCTTCTGATAGAGCTAGGAGGAAAAGTCAATAACATTGTCATGCCCTCTTAAGGCTCCCAATGTTGTTTTTAATAAAGGCTGACAGCTGAGACCAGAATCAATTAAAATCCCTAGATAAGTAAAGGTATCCACCTTGCTTAGAACCTGACCCTGCACCATAATGGTGGAGCTGTTGGTATTTTTCAGGCCAACGGCCATAACATGAGATTTCTTAAAAATTAGTGACTAGATCTAAACTGCCTATAAAATTGATAAAAAGGTCTAAAAGCCGTTAGAGACTTCTAGCAGTATGAGCAATCAAGACTGCATTGTCTGCATGTTAAAGAGCTGGGAGAAATCTCCCCAGATCTTGTGAGATCTAACCAGTGGACTGGAAAAGCCCTCTCTAAGTTATTTATGTACATAATAAAAAGAAAGGGTGCCAAAATACAGCCCTGCTGAACACCCCTTTTTCAATCAGAGTGCTTGGTACATTCCTCGTTACTTCCATATATAACAGAGCCTGTTAGACCATGATGAAAGATTTAAGAAATACAAACAACCAATGAATGTTCCACCCCCATGGACCCCCAACTCAGCCCATAGGTTATCTCTGCTAACCTTATCAAAGGCAGAGATGAGGTCCATGAAGGGAAGGTGTAAAGAACCCTTTTTGGCAATAGTATATTTGATTATTACTAAGTGTAAATTCAGGTTCTGCTGCACAGTGCCCGTACCAGGCCTAAACCTCTATTGTAAATCAGACAATATGTTATGCTCATCTGCTTATTGGGTTTGTCTCTTCAGGATAACCTGTCCAATAATTGTCATCTCAACATCAATTAACAAGATAGGTCTTTAGCAAGCGGGGTCCCTTGTGTCCCCCTTCTCGAATACATTCACTATCACAGAATGATGCCAAGCCTCAGGCAGAGAGCAACTGAATGCAGCATTGATATGAAGAGTAGGAAGAGGAGCCCAAAAGTCCACTAGGGACTTAAACAGGTCCCCTGGGACCTTATAGGCGCCCGGGGCTTTGCCCGATGGACGGGACATGATAGCATCCCTTATCTCATCCCAATGAAGCATCAGCTTGTCGCCTTGTGTCAAGGGTGACATAGGTGAATCTTGGTTCTCCCCCTGGTACAGGGAAGAAAAATGGTCCTCCCAATCCTGAGCTGGGATTAATGCTCCCAGATCAGTCACCTGGTCCTCTTTAAAAAAGGGATGATTAACCACCTTCCAGAACATAGTATTATCTTTCAGGGTACTAGCTGTAAGAATGTCCTCCCACAGTTGTTTTTATAAGTTGACGTTTCCCATGATTTAAGGCTGCTCTATATTTGGCTCTATTCTCCTTCACTTCTCTGTTATCTCGAGGCTTAATATAAGCTAAAAGTGCTTTGCGCACCCTCATGCAATTCTTATCAAACCATGGACATGGGGGTGGAGGGCCTGACTGTCCTGGCTTTAGGAGGGTTGAGTTAACTTGAGTGTACACCTTAACAAAAGCCCTCAGTATACGATTGTGAAGGCACTCTTCATCCAGACAGATCTGAAGTTCTGACGGACTGGCCATGACCAGCTCAGTGAAAAAGATTTCAGTAATTAATTTGCCCCACCTTAATCTAAAAACAGTGGTACTTGACTATAGATCAAACGAAAATACTTGTCAGAGATTATTTTATAATTAGGAATGCGATTAAATCTGCATGCTTTGACTCAAGCAAGTGGGAGACATATATTTAATTTCAAACTGGGTTTTTACGCAAGACAAAAGGGTAGTACCCAAAGTTGGAAAAGAAGGGATATTACCACACTTCAATTATAGGTTCTTAACCAAATTTACATATTTATTTACAGTTTGATAAAAAACAATTATAGTTATAAACGGCGCAAGTACAGTGAGGAAAGGAAAGGGTGCTCAAGTGTTTACACAGGAAAAGGAAAGCGTATTTGACTGTACCAGGTGTTCCCAGCAAGAATACGTGCCTGATAATGGCCAAGGTCCCCCCACCCCCTTTATGCCCCCTGTCCTGAAGAAGACCCGCAGCCGAGGCCTCAAACATCCCTAGAGCACCAGGGTCGAAACGTCGACCCCTTTTAATTTGTGTGCCTGTATCTATATTGTCCCTTTTCCTTCCCATTAAAACTGTATGGACAGGCCATCTTGAAAGCGGAAGGTCCCCCGCTTTTGTTTGTTGTAAATATTGAAATTGTACAGTCAAATACGCTTTCCTTTTCCTCTTTAAACACTTGAGCACCCTTTCCTTTCCTCACTGTACTTGCGCCGTTTATAACTATAATTGTTTTTCATCAAACTGTAAATAAATATGTAAATTTGGTTAAGAACCTATAATTGAAGTGTGGTAATATCCCTTCTTTTCCAACTTTGGGTACTACCTTTTTGTCTTGCGTAAAAACCCAGTTTGAAATTAAATATATGTCTCCCACTTGCTTGAGTCAAAGCATGCAGATTTAATCGCATCCCTAATTATAAAATAATCTCTGACAAGTATTTTTGTTTGATCTATAGTCAAGGACCACTGTTTTTCTTCATACCATTTGACACCCAGGTCCTTTGATTCTATGGGTAATGCCCCATTGATTTAATGGCCACCTTAATCTAAGCCCCTGGTCTTTGATGTTGACTGGGAAACTAAAAGGATGATATAAAACAGCTTGCTTTGTGTCCCAATGGAAACTAGCAGCGATCAGGGTCACTAGAGGCTTTCCAAATGACAGAAAAAGCACTCAGAAAAGAAGATAAGCCAGATGAGACATAAATATAATCAATAGAAGATCCAGAACATGGACCTTTGAAAGTTTGGCCGCTTTTGCAAGAAAACATAGTTCCAAGGCTCAGGAGAGTAGCTAGGTTGTATTCTGAGGACATAAGATCACCCTGTGCAGTGTGCTTAAAATGGACATGATCCTGAGAGCCATCCTCCCAGTCTCTCCCTTAGATTAAAACAAAAGACACACAGAAGTCACCAAAAAGAATCAGGCTAGTATATTTACGGAGGTGCAAGAAATGAAAAGATTTTAGAACGGTGCCCAGTGATATCACATCATCAGTCTCCTTCCCATGGATGGCTTTGTACATATTAACACATAGTTTCCTAGTATCATTAGTAAAGTAAAGGTGAACCCTGAGAATATGAGGGAAGTTCCCAAGATCAGTTCTATTTTATGGGTCCAGTCTAGTTTAACAATGTCATAAGGCCCCCATCTGCTCTCCCGCTAGGTGAGGGGGAGGCATTAATAGAAATGGTGGTACAAAAGGGGGTGGTTATGGACGGAGCATCTGAATCAATCAAACACTCACACCCAGTCAAAAGATCTGGGTTTAATCCATCACCGTTCTTTAGCCCACTCTGCCACCCCAGTTCAGACATGGCTATATGCAAATCAGTGCCTCATGGGAACAGTCCAGCCCGAACTGCCAAGCCATGTCTTCCCTGGACCGGAAACAAGCTTCTGAGGACCGGTTTCTGGCATTCCAGCCGTCTTCAGCCCGGCTTGCTTGAATCCAGTGGCAAAGTGAGCAAGGGACTCACGTCTGAGCATACCCTGCCACACTTATGGAGGCCAAAAGAGGTACAAAAGGGGGTGGTTATGGACGGAGAATCTGAATCAATCAAACACTCACACCCAGTCAAAAGATCTGGGTTTAATCCATCATCGTTCTTTAGCCCACTCTGCCACCCCAGTTCAGACATGGCTATATGCAAATCAGTCTGACCCTGTGCCTCATGGGAACAGTCCAGCTCGAACTGCCAAGCCATGTCTTCCCTGGACCGGAAACAAGCTTCCGAGGACCGGTTTCTGGCATTCCAGCCGTCTTCAGCCCGGCTTGCTTGAATCCAGTGGCAAAGTGAGCAAGGGACTCACGTCTGAGCAATCCTGCCACACTTATGGAGGCCAAAAGCGGCACAAAAGGGGGTGGGTGTTTTTAGCTTGTTATGATTAAATTAACCACCCACATGAACAAATTGATTGCATCTCTGTGTAATCCTTACATAAACACCGGCTGAGGCGCAACAGACCTCGCAGCTCCACGAGATTGCTCGTTCTAAATCCAACAGGTATGCCGTCGCGCATGAGCACCGGCCTCCCCCTACCCATTCATCTCATGGTCTTCCCAAATACCAATTCACAAACCTTGTTTTCCACAGAAAATCAAGGTGTCGTAACTAGGACAGTAACCAGGACGCCTAGTAACCCACCACCCAGGTAAAATCCAAGCCTAAGCATGCTGTAAACGCCACCCCCTGTGTCATTAGATCACTGCCTCACCCCCTCCTTTCCCAACAGGTACCCTATCGTTCATGTGGGTGGTTAATTTAATCATAACAAGCTAAAAACACCCAAGTGCTGCACCAGGGTAAGCAAATCTTTCACTTTCACTTTTACCCGCACTACCGCGAGAATGCACGTATGTATGCACGTATGTATGGACACTCTCAGACAATTTTAATAATATAAGGTGACTAGCTATGCGTGCTAATGAAATCTAGAACATGCTATGCAGATGTAATTTTACTCACCGTGTAAGCTCTAAGACTCGATTTTCAGGCTCAGTCAGACGACGGTTGAATTTTTTCACCATGGAACAGTAAACAATGTGATAAACACCAGTCACACAAGCACAAGTTCCTGTATGCCCGGGTTTTGCACAAATACGAGACACCACCTAGAGCACGCTAAGTCTATTTCGAGTACCTGCAAAAGTATATATAACCGCTCCTGCATGTTACATTGAAGGACTAGTCAGTAATTCAGTCATTGTCTATTTTTCTTCCTATTTCTCCTAAACAGGCTTGTGTATTATTACAGGCAGGCAAATGTTGTCAATTTTAGTCCTGATGATGGTCCCATGTAATTGAGCAAGAGGGATCGAAACGTCGACTCCACATAGTGTTTTCACAACCTTACCATTGTGCCTCATTCTGTTGTGTCTAACACTTTCTGGCAATACTTCTATCCAAACACTGAGTTAAAAGTGGCGAGTATTGCTCCCCTCTTTTTTTGCCTGTAAATTTCTCTCTTATTTGTTGTTTGTCCGTCTTGAGTAAGGTACAGGACTGTGCCTCTGAACCATTTATTCTTGTTTATCTTTTTCAAATAAATACCCTGTCCGGCTGGACAGAGGACAAAAATATAGTTTCCTATTATGGCCTATATTACATTGTTTCTCTTGATTTTGATAAGCTAAGGACCTTTGTCCCTCATAGCATATTCTCCCACCGTCCATAGCTAACTGTTTGGGTCCCCTTGTTAGATATAACAAACCATCAACCCTCCCACAGCCTCTTCAGTCCGCAGAGTCTATACAATGCAGTCAGGGCTTGTATGTCTTGCTTGTCATCCTGAGCTATAGAGTTGAATATGGCTGCGTGGCTCCGTTTAATAGGGGATCCCTGTGTGTTGGCAGCCCGCTCTGTACTTGGATCTGTTAATGCAGAATCCCCCAGTCCCCTGCAGCGTCTGCCTCAGCCAGGGAATCAATGTTCTGCCTTGAATAAGCTTAATGTAGAATCTCCCACATCTATCTCAATATCTCACGTATTCTTTGCCTCGACTTTTCTTTTCCCCATGGTGCAGGAAAGAGCAGATCAAGCTCAGGTCGAACTAGATGTGCGAGTGGGTACCAAAATAACTATGACAGTGGAAATTAAAATCTGGGATCGGACTGTTGCACACAAGCCATATTGGCCGATTACCTCTTCTTGGGCTGACACATATGATTCTGCAGTGCGTCCCAGGCATGCCCAACATCCCCTAGAGAAAAGACAACTCTCAGCAGGTTCTTTTCCAAGCAATCTCTGGTATTAGCAATCAGCCCTCTAGCGAGTCATTCACTGGAACATTAAATCCGAGACCAGAGCTTGAGGCAATGACTTGAGTGCCGTAGCAGACTCTGTGAGGCCCACTCATCAGGAGAGCAGGCAGAGATGCAAAAGACTCAATTACTGTACAAAGTATGCTGCCACCCCACAAGCACACAGACTCTCCACTTATATGGGCCCAAACAGTATGCAGCATAGATGGATTGCAAGAACCACACTCTTACTTCTATGGTCTTTGCCAGACTTACAGTGTTTCAAAGTGGATCCAAGGGGGGGGGGGTGACCTGGTCCCACCTCCTCCTGTTGCCGACGGGCACAGGACAGGCCTGCCCTTGGCCTGGGCTTCACTCAGGCGCATACCACATGTTGTGACAAGAAGACGCGCTTTACAACACTTCTTAAAAAACAGGTGGTGGGAGCAGCAAGGATCAGCCCCTGGGGAGCTGGTCCTTGTAGTCCCTGTTAGTGGCAGCAAGAATCAGTGTCTGATATCCCGCATGGTCGGACAAGAAGATGCACTTTATAGTGCTTGTTAAAACACAGGTGGTGGGAGCACCAGGGGCCACCTTCTTAGGCCCTTGGCAGCTGATCCTCGTAGACCCTGGTTTGCCGCAGCAGAAAGCAGTGTCGGGTATCCCACCTGCAGGACAAGACCTGGTGCACTTTATAGTGCTTGTTAAAACAGAGTTGGTGGCACCACCAGGGTCTGCCTTCTGGGGCCCTTGTCAGCTGGTCCTTGTAGTCCCTATCAGTGGCAGCAAGAAGCAGTGTCCAGTATCCCGCACGGCAAACCCCCACAACTTAAATTGTACTTTCGAACACTAATTATTGACTTCAACTCCTCAGTGTATACATTATAAGTTGACCGCTTTGCTGCTGATGACGAGCTCAGCTTGTCATCAGCCACAGTAGTCGTGTGCGGATTACGAGCTGAGCTCGTCACGTAACGCGGCTTTTCGTAAATTGCCGCACACAGCGGGAAAAGCCGTCACAGCGATGCGGTTAAGCAATTCAGACAATTTATCTTACAATTAGATGACCAATGGTTAGTAGGCTTTAGAGTCTATGATAAGGCTTGTGTTTTGATTTATTATGTCTCGCCGGAAGTCATACAAGTAAATATTGGAAAGAATACGAGCCCACAACTTATCAGAAATAGGTACACTCAACACATTGGGGTGCTAGGCTCACCAGCATGACAGAAACCGGTACTGCAAGCACTCTCTGCATCCCCATTCTTGCATGGCATGAAAAGACTGCCTGGCACTAACATCCTATAAGTATGAGCCATCTTCAGGTTGGTACGGGCCTCTGGCTCAGATGCTTTCTTCAACAACATTAACCCCTTGCATGCTGATGACAGAGCGGTTCCGTCATCAGCTACGGGTGAGCTGTGCTGATGACGGAACCGTTCCGTCATGACTCCGCCCGCGCAAGGCGGAGTCAGCATGGGCGGGGAATTCCCGCCGCACGCAAGGGGTTAAGTGAGACAAACAGAAGGGCAGCATAAATTCCAATTATACCCAGGTCTTGGTGAATAAAGGATACAAAAAATTAAGTGTTGGGGATAAAGTTAGACAGCAAATTTTGAAAGGGGGTCAGAATGGGAGCCTGTAGGTATACTTCTATTCTGATAGCAGTAACACCTTGTGAGCATTTTTTTGCGTGTTAAACGCCAATATATATTTCTTAAAGTACTTAATGGAGACCCTGAGGCGATGGCTTAAAAGCATTACTTTGATTCAAAATCAAATGACACAAAATGTGACAGTTAGAAACTTATGATGTTGAAAGGTGTTTCTTCACATCTGCTCTACTGATGCATTCAATATTCCGATAAGATCCAGCCAGACCTTAGTCATTTGGTGCCAGCATTTTACAAAAGCTCTCAGGCCACTCCAAAACGTTCATGCTTACTCCTGGCAGATTGAACATCATATTCCATTTCCTGAGATGAGCAAGTATATTTTATTTTTGCCTTTCCTTAGCGTATCCAGTGTCTTGCACCACACTTTCTTAAGAAATAAGAAATACATTAAAAATTACTTTTTGTCAAGCGAAATACTGCATTTGCTTGCATATATAAATGAAATACTGACACAAGCGGCTAAGAAACACATTTTTCTGGGGTTTGAAACAATCATACTTTACTCCATACAAAAGAATAGATGATTGCTTGGGAACCTTACCTCAGACTTATAGCAAACACTGCAATACAGTCCTTCGATTAAAATGGAGCACCTTTTTGCCATTTCTATTCATAGACACTGAACTTAGTTGTATATATGAAACAAGCAACTCCTGCCACAGAAAGAAAGAAAACGTACACATATTTTGAGTCATGTGGGAAAGTTGTACAAATTACTTGTCATCATTTTGTGAAAACTGCCTGACGATCCTGCATTGTTGGATTTGGGTGATCAATTGCTGTATGTTTCCCAGTAAGCACTGTTCATTAAACATTTCACCCGTTCAAGATTCAGTCCCATGAATATATGATAATTTTCGGGCACATGCTAGGTTTGCCTACTAAATATGTCCATGTGTGAGTACTTACCATATTGACTTGAGACAATAATGAACTGTTGCTGCTTGTTGCTTCCTTTTAGGTTGTCTGTAGGACAGCCTCTTTGTGTACGCATGTAGACACTTCTGTGCATGCACAGGGAAAGTGTTTGTGTATATATGTAAGGGGCAATGATCACGTACGCTTATTGTATGCTTGTCATGCCTAAAGGTTGCACACATTAAATATGAGTTTTAAAGGACTGCATGTCTTTTTCACGGATATTTAACTCAAAGATATATGAACGTTTAATTGTTAAACATAAGCCTTAATCACAGACATGGATTGTCGACAACATTGCATTCCTGTAAACTGACCAATTTAAAAATGCATCTTTCAGGAAAAATGTGCTTCTCCTCATTTAAGGGGCAAGATATAGCACAAAAATCTCAAGGTAGTTCGGTGCAGTCTGTAACAAACTAAAAAGTAACTTGCCTTAAAAAATAAAAAAAAAATAGCATTTGGCCGTTCATTATTTTGGTGTCTGAAAAAGTCTGAAAAAGACATTTGATGCATGAACGTCGACTTTCTCTAAGCAAAGGAAAACATGTTGCTCAGACCAAAACAAATTCTGACATGGGAAACAAAAAACACATTATACAACGGTATCTTCGTAGTCTGAAAGGGAACAGTTCATATAAATAAAAGCACACTTCAAGCAGTTTTTCTTGTTTTTAAGCCAACCTATTTTCTATTATTACCTACTTGGTAGGGGAAACAGCCTGTTCATGCTCTTCTGTGATTCTGTGTACTGTATTGTGTCATCTATGTATTTGTTCTTGTCATGTCAATCAGCGCTTGTAGTACATTAGGTTACATGTATATTGCAATTTTCCTATGTGCTATGTTACTATAGGCCACCGCTCAAATGACTTTCATACTTTCATTATATTAATTCACCACTAATCCTTTATGGGTACCTGAGTAGCGTGCTAATCGCCGAAAAAAGCGCTTCGACGCCTCGTCAGGGGTAGAACGCGCTATATAAATGCAATTACAGTACAATAAAATTGGCTACCATGCTATGGCCCTGCACTCCCACTGCAATTAGAACAGGTGCTATCGTGAAGTCTGTTCATCCGGCCTCAATGTGGGCTGCATTGTTAACTATATGTTCACAGTAGGAGCTGCCTGAATACATTTTATAGGAAGGTGATATACCAGTGAGAGATATAATAAGCATAGCTAAACTAAACAAGCACTAGAACTGCAACATTCAGCGAGTAACAAAAAGCAAAAATAAAATATAGATAGAAAAAAAAACATGAATCTGATTAGTATTTTTTTAATGCAAATGTAACATTTGACATGGCCAGTGAACAACAAGAATCGTCTGTAGGAGCTGCAGCAGACATTCATGCTAATTCCGGGTGGCTGCGCTGCTTCTGCCCAATGAATAAAACACCCAGTAGCTATAGTAGTTTTTCACAACACTTGTTTCGCATCCCGCCTGTGAAAATGTAGCGCCGAGGCTCACAAACTGTGATGGTTTTCTCCAGCCCACAATGGGATAAGCCTAGAACAATACATGTAAGAAGAAGGGCAGAATCCCAGCAGTAAGGTCATGGAATATCTGAAATAACGCATGGAAAACGCTGCCAATTGTTCAGAATAACTGTACAATGCCAAAGCCTCTTATAGCATTGTTAAGTCTTTATTCAGTAATACATTATCATGCATATTTCATAGCAGGGATTACTATTACAGAATTGTGTGTCATTTTTGTTGTACGTCTTTATAATTACACCTTGAAGCCACAACCACGCACCCCCACTTTTACTACATATTCATGAAAAGCGGACTTGTAATTTGATAAAGGGGAGCGCGTGTTCTCGACTCCATTCAAACGGTATCGCGAGGCTGAATTAGAGTAGGCATCTGTGCCCCCCCCCCCCCCCTTTAATCTCTTCAAGCACATTCCAGCTGCTGTGATGTGCAGGAGGGAGATAAGTCCTAAACGGACTAACGCTAAGCAAGCCAGACAACTCTATTATTGGCTTCATAATTGCTTAATTAAACTTTTGTCACTAATCATTATGAGGGCAATAGAGCTGTTATACTGGCTTCTGTTAAGCAAAAATCAATAAAGTGCCGGAGTTAATTTCACCGCATTTTTTGTCCTGCAAATGAAATTCATTGCTGCCGGTTAGTGATCTGTGGTGCTGGCGGCCTGCTGATATGAGCAGCCATCACCATTTGAATTGGGGGTATTCAGCAGCACATGAATATGAACAAATGGCAAACATAAATCTCTTGCATGAAGTACACCTTCTCTCCCTTTATTATGGAACAATTGACCCATCTAAAATGAATTCTAATGCCAGGAAAGCGTTTAGATTTAAATTACACCATGGTCTTCTGGACCTGAAAGATGACGGCATAAAAAAGATTAATATGCTAATTATATTTTTTTCCTCCTTATTCCCCGGCCTCCCCCCCCAACCTCTTCCTTCCGACATCTATGGTGGGCATTGTGAAGCGTGTAAATAAGATGACTGTTTTGTCAAGAAAGGGCTCTGAGGCTCACTCAATTCCACTGCAATTTAATTTGCTTATTCAAAACCTTGCAGCGGGTTCTGACTGTGGTCGCGTTAACAGTTTTTTTTCTCATAATGCTTTCCTTTTTAGCGGAATTCCCAGAATATGATATGGGTGTCTTGTTTGATTGAAACGGATTTGTTGGAACTGGGAATGTTGATATGCTGTAGCATATGATCGAGGTAAAGTTCCCATATGTTGACACATTTCAGAAGTATAAACTGGAGCGTCTATAAAGCCAACACTAACATGTCCACAATGTCTTCCTGTAAAATGCGTTGATGAAAATAGTCTTGGTACGAGTCATTTTTTGTCACTGCCTTGTTAAGCGTGTTCCTGTGACTGCCACGTCTTCTTCCTGAGAACAGAGAATAGTACAAGGAACCTGGAAGATGTATTTCAACAGAGAAAAATAATTGAAGAGTAACTGGTAACTGTCTATCACTCACATGAACAGCTGTGGTACATTGTTCTCTGGAGCAGTGTGCCTACATGTGTCTGTGTGAGGCTCTTTGATATTTAAGGAGACATAGATGTTTGTGCCCCCCCTCTATAATGACCACTGTAGAGGCCCAAAGTTTGTGTCTTCACAAGGAAAATTGGAAGTCACCTAATTTCCGTGGTGATGTGGATCCCCACAAATGTGCAGATGAGAGAATGTCTTTGTATGCCAGTGCCCTTGCACCATATTATAGATAAAGAAAGGTGGGGAAAAGTGCATGGGAGTGCCCTGATCACTAAATGTTAACACAGAGGTTGCCACAAATTGAAGGCACTCAACCTGGTGCCCTTTGAAAAGGGGTGCGGTTGAACACATGGCTCATATATAGGGCCTCACTCAGGGGAGCACAGACACAGATTGCTCCCCATGTGGATGTCTCAGGGCATTAATGAAAAGTAGGTACAAGGCTTCCTTGGCAGCGCCAGCAACAACAACATCACACCGTCACAAGACCTCTGCAACTCCCTCGCCACGTACTTCCACCGCAAGATCACAGACATACACGACAGCTTCGGACCCCAGACCCCGTCTCCAGTCACCGAACCAACGACCCCCACCACCACCCTCAGCGCCTGGACCCCCATCAGAACGGAAGACACCACCCACGTCATGAACACCATCCACCCCGGCTCCCCCTCCGACCCTTGTCCTCATCATATCTTCAACAAGGCCGACACCATAATCGCACCCCACCTCCGGAACATCATTAACAACTCCTTCACGTCAGCCATCTTCCCTGGAAGCTGGAAACACGCAGAAATCAACGCCCTTCTGAAGAAACTAACAGCGGACCCCAAAGACCTCAAGAACTTTCGCCCCATCTCTTTTCTCCCCTTCTCGGCTAAAGTCATTGAGAAGACGTCAACAAACAGCTGACTGCTTTCCTCGAAGCAAAATACTCGCTCGACCCACCCCAGTCCGGATTCCGAGCCAACCACAGCACCAAAACCGCCCTCATCACAGCCACCGATGACATCAGGACCCTGATAGACAACGGAGAAACAGCCGCTCTCATCCTCCTGGACCTCTCAGCAGCCTTTGACACCGTCTGCCACCACACCCTAATAACCCGCCTCTACAACTCTGGGATCCAAGGAAAAGCCCTGGACTGGATCACTTTGTTCCTCTCCGACAGAACCCAGAGAGTCCGCCTGCCTCCCTTCCGCTCCGAGGCCACCAAGATCATCTGCGGCGTATCCCAGGGCTCCTCACTCAGCCCAATCCTCTTCAATATCTACATGAGCCCCCTCGCCACCATCGCACGCAAACACAACATCAACATCATCTCCTACGCCGTCGACACCCAACTGATACTCTCCCTCACCAAAGACCCTCGCACCGCCAAAGCCAACTTACAGGACGGAATGAAAGATGTCGCAGAATGGATGAAGCACAGCTGTCTGAAGCTCAACTTGGACAAGACGGAGGTCCTCATCCTCGGACAATCCCCATCCGCCTAGGACGGCTCCTGGTGGCCCACAACACTGGGCACCGCACCGACACCCACGGACCACGCTCGCAGCCTGGGATTCATCCTGGACTCCTCCCTCATGATGACCAAGTAAGTCAATGCAGTATCATCCTCATGCTTCAACACCCTGAGCATGCTCCTGAGGTTCTTCGATTTCTGACTTCGTCCCGTATTTAGCCGCCATTTTGTGTCTTGCCGCCATTTAGAGTTGCCCTCACTCAGGCAGCACGGCGAACGTTGTGTTTTTCTTTTTTCAGCTGCTGCGTGTCCTGTCAGTTAAAAAGTAACTCCATTGCCCTAGTTTATGAAACCCGATGTCAGGCTCTGGCTGAGTTCGTTAATCCATGTCTGGCTTGATTGATCCCTGTCTCGACCGACTATTTGCCTTCTCCTATTCTTTCCTTATAGTATCTTATCCGACTGGCCTTCGCTATTCTCTCCTTGTATTCTCCTATTACACAACTATCCTTTGAGGCACACAAATACGTCCTGCCACCTGCAAGAAGGGATTGTTGATGCCATCACTGATTAATTTGTTGGGAGGAGTAACACACGGGGTCTGAGAGAGGGGCGTATTTGAGACATCTGATAGCTTGTTTTCCAACTTTTCTCATTGGTTTGTTTTGTATGTGTAAGGAGTGAGATGCTGTAAATATGTTGCTATAAAAGATTGTGCGCCACGGATTGAAGTGGCAGTCTCTTTAGAACCCACCTTGCGTGTAACTTCTGGAATAACGGTGCTTAGCTGCAGCTAATAAACCTGGCTTCCTCGCTCAACGGAGTGTCTCGTGTCTCTGTTCTTTACAATAAACAAGTGGCTGGTCAACTGGCGTTGACTCAGACTTGAATGTGCACAGCTTAATTGAATTTATTGATCTGACAATTTTTCTCTGTCAACTTATTTTATTTCCAGTTCTTTAAACTGGTATAGTCAAAGACTTTAACGTTGCATTATTTGACATGTAACATTATTCATACTATTAACGCATCAAAACAATACAGAATACAATATTTCATCAAACACAAAAATACAAATATATCAATGTAATGTTGGTTAGATTGGCATTCGCCCAATGCATTTCGGGAAGTTAGAAGAGTCCCTTCGTCAGGGGCACCACTTTAAAAAAACATAAATATACAGGCACATCAGTTGAAATGTTTGAAGCATACAGAAATACCTTCTCCATTATCACCCAGTGCAGCTTTGTGTGAAAAAATATATAATAAAAGCTTTTAACTCACTAAATAACCAGGTTGCTGAAACAAATAACCAACTGGCATCTGCAGGCAAAATCAAAATAAATATGAAACACGGTGCTTTCCTTGTAATCATCTAATATCTAACGGAATTGAGCCACCAGTATGCATACCTAACGACTTGGTTCCTCGAGTGAAAGAAATGTAACACCAAAATGGACTCTGTTCACCCTTCAGTATTCCTCGGTCCAATGTCAACCTAAAACAAGTTGACAAACACCATTACCGACTCCTAATCACATTCTAACCGATGCATAATCACAACGTGGTCGTTTACATACCTCGGGAAAGCTTCTAAAAAGGCTGTGGTTCTCGTAATCACGCTACGTCCTTAAGACACCATGCATATCGACGAACCTGTGAAATAATCATAAGATCGCCATCACACTACTGGCCACAATCGAACCTTTCCAAATTATCACGGAGCACTAAGAGTCCTCACCTTTGTAAAGGCTCACACAACCTAAAGACGCCACTATCACTGTTCTCCAATGCTCGTTACGAACAAGCCTGCAGTTTCCGATGTTTAGATTCAGCGCTCTCTACTTAACTCAACATCAGCGTTCCTCATAGGCTGCTACGTAAAGGCGTCTACCAATCCTGTCTTCTAAGCCTGTCCCTCCTCGCCCAGTCAACCGACTCGTTCAGACAAACGCTCCCATAGGTTCAATCTCCGTCAAGGTAACCTATCTTCAAAGGCTTACGCGTTCCGTTATTTTGATAAGTCAAAACATTCTGTGCATTATTGATACTAACAACTCAACACCGTTCCTAAAACAACGTTTCCTACACAAGAGTTCAAAATTACGTGAATAACATAAAATAAAATAAAACAAATGAAATAAATTGTGCCAAAGTGACCAAAGGAAGAAGTGAAAAAAATAGACATGTATGCTTATTTCATGTGATTAGAACTTACACAATTTTTACAGTCATTGCTTCATTGATCAATGCTATTTACAAGTAACTGCTCAATTCAATCCGGTCATTCAGACCTCCTGGGGTCAGAGTTCCAAGCTTTTTTATCCAAAAAGTTTCCCTCTGCAGCAATTTTTTATTCAGATCTATACCTTCCCTGTTCTGTACATATTCAATGATTTGGAATCTTAGCTGTGCTATGGAATGTTGTTTCTCTAGCCAGTGATTAGATAAGGGAGATGTTAGTGATTTGTTGTGAATCCTGCTTTTGTGCTCTGACATACGAATTTTCAATTTGCGTTCAGTCTTTCCTATGTACAATAATCCGCAAGGGCACTTGATTGAATAGATAACCTGATTCGTGTTGCAGTCGCCATCATATGTTAACTTTATCGATTTAATTAATCATAAAAGGACTAGCTGGAATGGGGTTGGTATGATATTATATTATAATCATAATAGTGACTCAGTATTGTTTTGTCAGAAGGAGATGGCACCTGTTAGGTGTCTTATGAAAGCCCTCACCCACCAACCTAGTTGGTGGCATGCTTCATCATCGGGCCCACCCAGTGACACCTAGCGTGTCCCGGGTGTGCTACGACGCCTGGCTACAGCGGAGCAGGTATGTCACTGTGTACAGATATGGCACTGGCTGAAACATGTTGACACATCAAAGGACGTAGGAGGTCGTAACCCGCCTCTAACGTCCTACTGCCTTATTTTTAACCGCTGGCGGAGGCCCATTTATTAAAGTGTTCTTACCCTTTGGGTACTGGGACCCCCGCCAAGCCGTTTTAAACTCACTTACTTAACACCCTTCACCACACACACAGTGACATACCTGCTCCGCTGTAGCCAGGCATCGTAGCACACCCGGGACACGCTAGGTGTCACTGGGTGGGCCCGATGATGAAGCATGCCACCAACTAGGTTGGTGGGTGAGGGCTTTCATAAGACACCTAACAGGTGCCATCTCCTTCTGACAAAACAATACTGAGTCACTATTATGATTATAATATAATATCATACCAACCCCATTCCAGCTAGTCCTTTTTTGATTAATTAAACATATAAACCGGGGATCTGGACTAGCTATCTGGTCCTCTCTCTCCCTCTTGATACACGCAACTTTATCGATTTACCAGAGTGTGAGTGTGAAAGTTCATTGCCTAAGATCACATTGTTGCAGTGTACACAGTTTGTGCATCTGCGCATCCCTCTGAAATTTTTTTGCTTTATTTCTTTGTTGCTCAATAACTCTTTTACATTTTTTGAACGAGTATAAGCAAAAAGTGGTTTATCCTTAAAAATTTGATTGAAGTCTGGCTCCTGTTCCAGAAGTTCCCATCTTTTTTTGATGATGTTTTTAATCTTTTGCGAATTGGTGGAAAATTTTGACACAAATACATTGCGTTTCTTATCATTTTGTGGTTTTTTCATAAGTAATGTATCTCGATTCTCCTTCAATGCTTTAATCTCTGCTTTTTCCAGTACAGTCGTTGGATATCCTCTTTTTTTGTAGTTTTCCTTAAATTCATTTATGTGTTCAATGCTTTTCTCAGGTTTAGCTACAATTCTCCTCAATCTAAGAAATTGTGAATAAGGTAAATTTCTTATTAGATTAGGGGGGTGAAAGCTCAAGAAGTGCAGCATACTATTTTTATCGGTTGGTTTCCGATGTAGAGTGGTGACAATTTGGTTTCCTTCAATCATTACCTTCACATCTAGATATGCAATCTCAGACTTACTAGTACTGTATGTTACTTGTATCCTCGGATTCCTGGTATTCAATTTCAAGATGTTATCTTTCAATTCAGTTTCAGATCCTGACCAAATCAAAAAAATATCGTCAATGAAGCGACAAAAGAATTCAAGGTTGTCGGTCCATTCATTGTGTGAAAAAATATGGTCTTGTTCGAATTTTGCCATATAGGTATTGGCATATACTGGAGCCCCAGTAAAGCCCATTGAAGTCCCATTTAGTTGCATGTAGAACTTGTCTGCCCATTTAAAATAACTGTTTTGCAGACAGAATTGGGTCAACTCCAGTATGAATATTGGGTTTATCTCAATTTCTGGATGTTGTAGTAACATCCATTCTTCTGCTTCCAAACCATCTGTGTGACCAATTGAAGTGTACAAAGATACTATATCTATGGTACATAGAATGTACTCTTTACCAGTATGAAGTTTAATTTTTGCCAATTTAAGTAAAAAGTCTGTTGTGTCCTGAATGTAAGCGTGCAAATTTTGGATAAATGGTTGTAAAAAATGATCGATTATTTTTCCCGCTGGCTCAAACACAGAGTTGCATCCAGATACAATGGGCCTGAATGGCGGATCTTCCAATGATTTATGCACCTTCGGTAACATATAGAGGTTGGGTCTTTTTGGATTCCTGACCATCAAATATTTCGCCATCTTTTCTGTGACCCAATTTGCTTCTTCAGCTTTTTCTATCAGTCCATGGAGTATCTTCTGTATTTCACAGGTTGGATCTTGGTCTAGTGGTAGATAAGTATTAGTGTCATTTACATGCTCCTGTACTTTTTTATTGTAAAACTCAGAGTCCATCAATACTAGCGCTCCACCTTTATCTGCTTTCTGAAAGGTTAACTCCATGTTTCTACCCAATTGAACCAGTATACTTTTTTCTCTCCTGTTCAAATTATTCCTTTGTGGGTTATTCTTGTTGTAGTTCAGCTTTTTCACATCTTTGCTTACAAGTGACTCAAATAAATCCAGTGTCTTGTGTGATGTAGGTGCTTCAAAAGTGCTTTTAGGTCGAAATATTTCCTCTTTCTTTTCCACAGTTTCCTCCTTTTGAACAATATTGTCAAAAAAATGCCTTAATTTCAGATTCCTCATAAATTTGTAGAAAGATATTTCATCCTCAAACAGGGAACCAGTATATGTGGGGACAAACGTAATGCCTTTATTCAAGATTAACTCCTCTTGTGTTGTCAAGGAATACTTCGAAATGTTGATTATGAGGGTTTCCCCTGACTCCTTAATCCCTTCTTCCTTTCCTTCTCTTTTTCTTTTTCCTCTCCTTGTTTTTTTGTAGTGTCCAAATCTGGAGGTCGATCTGTTTCCAAAGTTTCCAATAAAAAAGACACCTGTGCACCTGAAGTAGCTGCTTTATCCTGGCTCGGTATATTACTGACAGTTGATGTAATTTTGACCGGTGCTCTTGATGGGTCTACATCCTTATCTGTAGCCAAGCTTTCTTCAGATGAATTTGTTGGGCGCTGTGTGAAACGTCTTTTTGCATATACTTCTGCCCATGTATATGCTTCATTAAGTTTATAGTCTATGGTGTCCCTTTTAAATTTCCTAAGCTTTGTTTCTTGTAGCTCCTTTCCATACTCATCAAGTTTAATATTGAGATCACTCAAGAATCTGCCAAGATCTTCTTCTGTCATTCTCTCGGAGAGATCTGTTTTTATGATTGAAATTTCAGTTTTTAATTCGTCAATTGTTTTCGCTAGTTCCTCTATGATAAGGAGGATTAAATCCAGTGAGCATTTGTTCAGAATTTGGTACCACTTCTCCATGAATTGAGCATTATTTTGTAGACGATATAACATGGGTTTGATGGATAATCTGAGTCCCCTTGGGATCCGTTTGACCTTATGGTACTGAATCAAAGTTGACGCGTGTAATCGTTGATTTAACTCACGTTTAGCAATAAATTCGAGTTGTTTGAGCTGATGACTGATTGATCCACTGTGTGCCTGTAGATCACTTACTTTCTTTATAAGACCATAGACGTCGGCTGCTTGTTCTGTGGTATAAGCTCTTGTTGTTGCTCTATTATCGGTCAATGAAGCTATAGATTCAAAAGACATTGTCAACGTTTATCAATGGTTATCATTTCAACTGATGTGCCTGTATATTTATGTTTTTTTACAGTGGTGCCCCTGACGAAGGGACTCTTCTAACGTCCCGAAATGCATTGGGCGAATGCCAATCTAACCAACATTACATTGATATATTTGTATTTTTGTGTTTGATGAAATATTGTATTCTGTATTGTTTTGATGCGTTAATAGTATGAATAATGTTACATGTCAAATAATGCAACGTTAAAGTCTTTGACTAGATCAGTGTAAAGAACTGGAAATAAAATAAGTTGACAGAGAAAAATTGTCAGATCAATAAATTCAATTAAGCTGTGCACATTCAAGTCTGAGTCAACGCCAGTTGACCAGCCACTTGTTTATTGTAATTCAGAGTATTGGGTAAACTCTATTGATTGTAGCACGCGGATCAAAAAAACTCTTCAAATTAATTTCTAAAAAAACTTGAGAAGAAACGGTGTGCTCAGAACACATTCTTCTGTTTTTTACAAGGCAGGTGAACTGGGGGATTAAGGCGTGCCCTGCGCCGCCAGGCCCATAAGGCCCGGTACTCAACTCTGAAAGTTCTTCCGGTGGATCCCTACCGAAACCAGAAAGACGGTCACCCAATCTCTTGTCACCAACCGACTGGACTATGGGAACGCCCTCTACGCAGGAACCACAGCCAAACTTCAGAAACGGCTTCAGCGCATACAGAACGCCTCCACACGACTCATCCTCGACATCCCTCATCACAACCACATATCCACCCACCTGAAAAACCTGCACTGGCTCCCCGTCAGCAAGAGGATCACGTTCAGGCTGCTCACCCACGCACACAAAGCACTCCACGACATGGGCCCTGAATACCTCAGCAACCGCCTCTCGTTCTACACCCCCACCCGCCAGCTCCGCTCCACCAGCCCCGCCCTCGCCACCGTCCCACGGATTCACAGAGCCACCACAGGAGGAAGATCATTCTCCTACCTGGCAGCCAAGACATGGAACTCCCTCCTCACACACCTACGACTGACCCAGGACCATCTCACCTTCAGGAGACACCTCAAGACCTGGTTATTCGAGCAGTAGCAGCCCCCCTCCCCTCAGCGCCTTGATACCCTCGCGGGTGAGTAGAGCGCTCCACAAATGTATTGATTGATTGATTGAAGACACTGTCAGCGCAGCAGGGCCTGTGTTTTCAGTATTTGTGCAGTGGTACCTTGCATCTCATTCTCTTGAGGTGGCCACAGTAGTTATCCAATGGTTTTTCCCAGTACACTGATGGTTTTGTTACTCCTGTCCATACATGGTTGCAATGCCATCTTCATTGTGAGAAGAGTACTGTGGCTGGAGGCCAGATGTCCCATGTAGGCCTCTGTCCAGGCAATGACTACAAATATGTAATGCAAGATATTGCCTGTAAAATAAATATCACTTGAGAAACCTATCTGATTTTTCTTGTGCTAGACTAGTTTGTAGAGTGGTAGCCTTCCACATTCTTTTGTAGGCAAATGGTGATGGGATCATATTGAAATTCACAACTAGACAGGAAAGCAATTGGTCTTCAGGGTAGGTTGTGCTTGTAATTTCAGTTGATCATTACGAAAAATGGGGTAATCCAACCAGTCAAAAACGGACCTGGGTACAGTATGGGAATTCAAAATTGGTCCATGACTAATTTGACATGAGATAAATTCAAATATGGACAATCTGTGTTGTGTAAAGCGTTACAACACTGGTATTCAATACCTAACAGAACCACTATCATGTATAAAGTCAATACCTTATTCATAAAAGCATGTCTTGAAAGCGAACATT
The DNA here is from genome assembly GCF_964263255.1 of Lissotriton vulgaris. Lineage (NCBI taxonomy): Eukaryota > Metazoa > Chordata > Amphibia > Caudata > Salamandridae > Lissotriton > Lissotriton vulgaris. Next base: position 1,012,862,728 of record NC_141691.1, read on the forward strand.
TCGGAGAAACCACACAAGTAAGCACCACAGAAACCAATATAATTTGCAAAACATTTATTTAGTTCAATTAGACTAAACTTCAGTAGATATACTGACAATAAGTTGCACGAGGGGAAGAAAAGGAGAGTTAAGGTGGTGGTAGTGATGGGTACTGAGAGTGAAAGTCATAGAAGTGAAGGTAAAACAATATATTTTGTTCTGTAATTACTGGTAAGCATACCAGTGTTAGCAGACCTGTCCGTTATTGAAACGTTTATTTACATTGATTCAGTAAGTTACAATCATGCAGCAATGCACTCTCAAGGGTATGTTGGGTAGGGAACCGGTACAGGTCTTGTATGATGGAGAGCGTTGACGTTTCGACTCAACTGATGCAATGAGGGAAGTTTAGACCTCAGCTGCGAGTCTTCTTCAGGACGGGATATGGCAGCCTGGGGGTGGAGAATGTGAATTAGATAAGGGAGGCGCTGTGTGTGGGGTCAAGGTATGTGATTTATACCATGGTAAACCTATTACACTGACCTATTCCTGGTGCCAGGCCTGGCTACTCAGGTATGTAGAAGAATTGTTGCTCAATAGGGTATGAATATAGGCCCAAAGTTGGCAGAAATACTGGAATCCGTGGAGTGCGGGAAATCCACCATCCTCTAACTTGTATCTTAGTTAGGATAAGTTTTTCTTTGCTCCAACTTGTATCTTAGTTAGGAATAGAGTGAGAAATCACACTCCTGTAGAATAAATTAGAAATATCAACATAATGGCTAAGAAGCCATGTGTAATATGTACAGTGTTATGTCTATCCAGTGTTACTGGACCGGGGGCCACTTAAATGCAGAAAATCCAATCGGAAAAGCCGATGGAGGAGGACTGTGCATTCCACTGTATTCTGCGCTCAAGTTCTGTAGATAAAGAACGAGCCAGAACAGTGGTGAAAGGTTAAGAATGGACCCGCCATATGTAAGCACTGTGAAAGAAGAACCACCTGGATAAGGGAAAACTATATTATACAATAGAGCCAGCTATGAAAGTGAAGGAATACAGGCCGTCGCTTTGTGATAAATTACCGGCCCGAATTCATGTTAAAAACGGGGAAACTAATATGTACACAATGGGGCCGCTAGTCAGCCAGTACAGTGGATGAAAAAATAATTACAGTGTCAGGACGTTCCATGATTAAATGCCGAGCCGAGTCACCATCGTGGTGAAAGAATTGTACGGGAATTACTGGATGAAGAGTGCTCGGATGGCTGGATAATATATCTGTGACATAACGTGAATGAAATTTACCTAAATCATGCAGTACCGGCTCGATGCATGCTGCTCAGTAACCTCCGGGCAGAGACTGGAGTATGAGCTGTGCCGGTAGTTATAGCCTGGTGACTGGCGAAAAATCACGTACACGTAGGGTGCACGCCGTGCGGCGTGCATGTCATCAATTATGTAATGTAATTTCAGATGAGCCAGAAGATGCTTACTGTCAGGTTTTATATTATCCATAAAGTTCACGAATTTCACTTGTAAAAGGGCAAGTGCCCCACAGTAGCCTTCTTCTGTAAGTCTATTTCTGTTCTCTCATCTGATCCACGCAACAGGGGTGATGCGCAGGTGCCGATCCACTCAACGACGCTGATGCACCAGTTCAATAGAGGATGTGTGGGTTTTGATGCAGCAAGCAATGTAGGCCTCACTTCCAAGGGTTCAGGACTGGGGTGGCATCACTTGGCAGGGCAATGTGCAGCCCCTCCAGGGTAAGATTGAAACCATTATGGCATGGCAACCATCTGAAACCTAGACAGAGGTGAGGGCCTTCCTAGGCCTCACAGACTACTACAGAAGATTTCTAAGGGGTATGTTACCATTGTTACCCCCTTAACAAGCTTTTGACACCCTCAAGGAAGCCATGTGTACAACACCTGTACACAATGCACCTCTTTCCCCAAGCAATTAATTGTAAAAATGGGTGTTTCAGAGCCTGGCTTAGGGGCAATCTAACCCCAGCTAATTGTAAAAGGCCTAGACCAACCAATGTCCTGTATTAGTAGGAGGGCACTGAAGAAGTTGAGACCATATCTGTTTGGAACTCACGTTGGTGATACTTCTCAGGGGTAAGCCCGAATTCGGCAATTAAAATGGCTTTCATTGGGGTATACTTGTTTTAGTCCCCAACATCTTGCTTAAGAAGCGTGTCCCTCTCCACAGTAGGCGTGTGTTTCCACAGCTCCTACCCACCAGTGATCCTCAGGAACCCTGTGAACCTTCAGTGCAGCTTCATAAGTAGAAAACCACTTATCAATGTCCTCTCCCACCACATAACTGGGCACCAAATCCTTGGGTCTGCGACCATGTTTGTCTACTTTCAACAGGTATGCTGCCACCATCAAGCTGTAATCTGCTTGCCTGGACTTGATATTCAGCTCCTTTAGACTCAGTTCATGAGCGAGTAAGATTTTCGATTGTCTATTCTTATGTATAAAAAAGCCCTGAAAAATGCCCAGACCGCTTTTTATCAAGAGAAAATCAGCTCGGCATCATGTTCATCGAGGGAGACTTTCTTAATCGTCAAACAACTTCTCAAAACACCAGAATCCACAGGCTCGATTGACCCCTCAAACAACCACTGTGACAAACTGGCTACGTTTTTTGATCAAAAGATCCAAAACATTTTACAGCTACTCCCACCCCTTTCCCCGATAGACCACTCATCGCTACCTGTACTGCAGGGCAATTACCTTAACACGGGACTTGACTCATTCACCCCTATAAGTCCTGACACCCTGTCTCCCATTTTCCACTCACTCAAAAGTGGCTCACCATCTGACCCCGCTCCAGTTAAAATCTTAAAGCTGGTTGCACCTACCATTCTCGAACCTTTGGTAATTGTGATCAATGCCTCACTGACCAACGGACTGGTTCCCCCTAGCTGGAAGAAGGCGAAGGTTAGGGCCTTACTTAAAAAACCTAACTTAAACCCCCTCAACCTCTCCAACTTTAGACCAATCTCCCTCCTTCCGTGCACTAGCAAGATTACAGAAAAATTCATCAACTCCCAGCTGTCTAATTATCTCGAAACGAATGAATTACTTAAATCCTCACAGACAGGTTTTCGCCAGGGCACTGAAACCGCAATGGTGACGGTGGTCGAGGAAGCCAGGAAGATCATGGACACAGGAGGATCAGTGGCAGTGATCCTCCCGGACCTGAGCGCGGCCTTCGAGACGGTCAACCACCAGATCCTAGTCCAGCGACTTAGCGATCTTGGGATCACAGGCACTGCCCTGTCTTGGCTGAAATTGATTCTTCAGGACCCCTCATTCCAGGTTATAGAGGGCAATTATACATCTAAAGAGACCCCTATACATTGTGGAGTGCCTCAGGGCTCTTCTTTGAGCCCCACGCTCTTCAACGTATATATGTCCCCCCTGGAAAAGATAGTCACCCCACATGGGATAAAACTCCTGACGTACGCAGATGACACGCAGCTGGTGGTCTCTCTCACCCAGCAGGAAAATCCCACCATAGACCTCTACTCCTGCCTGAGACATAGTCAGCTGGATGGACAGATCTCACTTGAAGCGTAACAGCGACAAGACGGAGATCATGGTGATGGGGAATCAGGCCCATTTCCACCCAGACTCTCTTTGGCCCCCCTGCATGGGTAAACCTCCAACTCCCAAGCCCGAGATTAAAAGCCTCGGTCTATGGCTAGATAAAAACCTCACCATGCAAACCCAAGCAAGGAAAACGGGGGGAGTTTGTTTCCGTCTCTTACGCTCAATCCGAAAAATCCTACCACTGCTCCCTCTCCAATCAAGGAAACTTTTGATCCAAGGCCTTATTTTGTCAAGGTTGGATTATGGCAACGCACTGTACCTGGGCGTACCACAGAAAGTTACAACTAAATTACAGGTAGTACAAAACGCCGCCGCCAGGATCTTGACCAATACTAAGACCCGCTGCTCGGTCAAACCAGCTATCCGAGAGCTGCACTGGCTACCCGTCATAGAAAGAGTGCAGTTCAAGGCACTCTGCCTTATGCACAAAATTCTTAACGGAAAAGCCCCCCTATACTTAAAGATCTGGTCACTCCTTATACCACCTCCAGACCCCTCCGATCTTCTAATGCCAACCTCACTCGAGTACCCAAGATCAATAGAGCACGATCAGGAGGTCGTTGTTTTTCGTACAACGCGTCCAAATTGTGGAATTCCCTTCCCTCTGACCTTCATGCACAACCCAACCTGCTGGCATTTCGAAAATCTCTCAAGACATGGCTGTTCCCGTGAGCTCCCCCCCCTCTTCATTCCATCTGTAATGATTCAGCGCTGGGACGCTCACGGGCAGCTATGCGCTTTAGAAATCCGGTAACATTAACATTAACATTAACGTTTCCTCAAAGGCTAGTTTCTTCTCCTCTGACTCTGCCTCTATTTTCTATTTAGCCATCTGTAGCTTAAATTCTCCCTCCTCCCTCCTCTCGGCCAGTTCCTTTGGGGAGGTCACTGGAAGGGCCACTGCTCCCTGCCCTGGCAGGAAGCTCCAAATCAGGGATCTGCTTCTCCCCTTCCACTGCAGGTGGAAGAGCACTCAAAAGGGTCATCCTTCCATCCCTTCATCCTCTCCTGTGGTCTCACCCAGCACAGAGTTCACTTCTGCCCAGGACCTCAGTGCCTTTTGCAATTCTACCATCCTGGTGAATCTCTTGGCAGGAAGTCCAATCTACCTACATAAGTTGTTGACCATTCATGTAGGTGCAGTTGTAGACCTAGCAGCCAGAGATATGAATGTGAGAGAACATAAAAGAAAAATCAATCAGGGAGATTTTTAAATTCAAATTTGTCTGGGTTGTGGATTGGTAGTGCACACCAAGTTACTGTATGGCACTGCACTAACACAAGTTCTATCTTCACCACTGATGACCAATGTTAGAAATTTGGTGTGTGTTGTCTGGGGTGTGAGCCCTCGTCAAGCTGCAACTACAGTCCTAGTCAGGATAAGAAGCAGGCAAACCCTACATTAAGTTGTGCTCACCCTGTAGTAACTTGGCATAGAGCAGTCAGGATTAACTTATAGGCAATGTGTAAAGTATTTGTGCAACACTTCAAACAGGGAAACAGTGAAAACACCACACCAAAAGATTCCACGCCGGGTTACAAGGCTAGAACTTAATTTAATCAATAACACAAGACCAAAACAACACAAATCCAATTAGTAGAACTTGAGATATGAATTTAATAAACTGCAAAACAGTGATTATAAGCAATAACCTCTTACTTGGGATATATGATTGAGCAGGACATAAACAAAGTCAAAAGTTCAGGCTCATCGCAATGCAGCACGGGCTGGAAACAGGAACTCAGAGAGATAGGCTGAACAAAAGTACCTTGATACTTGAATCATCGACATCAAAGATGCAAACCACAGCCAGTGTGATACATCTGTGATGAGCTGGTCCATTTCCGCACTGCAGCGGCAAATCATTGACTCTGATGATTGACAAGCTGTGGTGCAGAGATTCTGCATCATTGTCAAGGATGCCATATATGGAGATTCAGTGGTGGTTCACGCAGGAGGAGCGATGCACTGGTTCCGACCCATGCAACAGGAGCAATGCGCCGGTTCTGATCCACGCAACAGGGAGAATGCACCAGTTTTCATCCACACAACAGTGCCAATGTGCTGGTTTGATAGAGAATGTGCAGTTTTACTGAACAAGCACCATAGGCCATAGGCCTCACTTGAAAGGGTACAAGAATGGGGTTGCACAATATGGCAATGCAGACCCAGAGACAATAGGGTCCAGGAGTAGAAGCAGGTAAGTTTATGTCAGGCGGCCAGCCAGCTAGCCATTGGAGTTCCTTTGGGATCAAGTGATGCAGGTCCAGTTCTTCTCACCCAGACAGGAGAACACCAGTCAGCAGGGCAGCACATCAAGGCAGGAGTCCAGCAAAGTAGTAGTTCAGTAGAGTGACAGTCCTTTAGCACCCCAGCAGTCCTTCTTCCTGGCAGACACTTCACAGGTCCAGAAGTGTACTGAAGTCATGGATTCAGAGGTACAGCACTTATACCCAATCGGTCCTTTGAATTGGGAGATACATCACAGACAGGTTTTTGAAGAGCACAGAGTCCTCCCCTCCTCCCTTGGCTCCAGACTCACTGCAGAGGGGTATGCAGTCCTTTGTGCGGGTTCAGGACACAGCCTATTAAGGTGTAAGTGAGGCTGGGTCCAGCTCCTACCATCCTTCCACGGTGGCCCTTCAAGTCAGAACTAAGCTCCCTTTGTGTGTGGCTGTCTAGGGGGAATGCACAAAGTCCAGCTGTTACCCACCCCAGAGCGTTCAGAGTCAGGCAGAAGGCACAAATGGCTAAAACAAGAAAACACCAACTTTCTAAAAGTGGCATTTCCCAGATTGCAATATAAAATCCAACGTCATCATGAATTAGGATTTTAAATTAGGATTCCAGATACACCAGATATGGGTGTATTCTCTCTTTACAATTGGAAATGACACATAAAGTGTAATATGGTAATCCCAATGTTATCCTATGGTAGAGATAGGCTCACAGTAGTAAAAAATGACTTTGGGCTTACTTAAAAGTAAATGCCCTGCCTTTGAAAAACATTGCACCATGCCCTCTGGGTTGTCCAGGGCCTATCTTCAGGGTGACCTATGTGTATAAAAAGGGAGGGTTTGGGCCTGGAAAAATGTGTATTTGGCCGGTTGACATAGCAGAGTAAAACTGCTCACACAGGCTCAGCAGTGTCAAGCCAGAGACATTGTTAAAGGGCTACTTCAGTGGGTGGCACGTTCAGTGCTGCAGGCCACTAGTAACATTTAATTTACAGGCCCTGGGTACAGGGGTACCACTTTGCTAGGGACTTATAAGTAAATTAAATATGTGAATTGGTATGGACCAATATAACCATGCTTAGAGAAAAGAGCATAAGCACGTTGTCACTGGTTAGCAGTGGTAAGTTCACAGAGTCAAACAGTCTGCAAAAACGAGATCAGAAAAGTAAAGGAGGTAGACAAAAAGTTAGGGGTAAGACTACCGTAGGGCTGTCATGTTTAACAACCTGCAAATAAAAAGAACGAGAATAAATTCATGAAGTTTTGACTACAACAAGGTACCATTCATAAGTTACATTCCATATTGATGCAAAAATGTAGAGATCACTCAGGCACCCCATTAAGACAATCATAGTGACTTTAAAAAAACAATTTTAAGGGTACAAGAAAAAAGTAAATGTCAATTTGAACATCTAAATAAACCCACTAGTTAAGCTTAAAGCCAGTGTGAAGACAACACAGTTAAGAAACTGGTGATAAAGAAAGTAAAGGATTATCAGTGGTCCAGATTGAAGCGTAAGAAACAATTGAGAAAACCAGACCTAAGAAAACATGTGGCATTATGAGAGCTCGCTCCTGTAGGAAACAACCTTCAGACTTCCAGGGAAGTCATCAATAAACCCCAGCTTGAACTCAGCTGCAAGAGGGCTGATTGCAGATTGGACAGCGACGATCCAGGGAACAAACGCTAAAATAATCTACACTAGACCCATCTTCTTTAATCCCAATTTATCTTCCTTGTTGACTTCATCTCACAAGTGGGAAAAGGATGACATATTATCATTACAAAGCCAAGTCATAGACCTCTATGGTAAGGGTTGTCGTCAGTAAATCTGACACTGGGCAAGTCTAGCTTCTTGAATGAAGAAGCAGAAATACCAGAAAGATTCTCTGATTTCTTCTGTCCGATTTTGGTCTCTGCTAGATGACGGTGCAAAATGAGCAACCCATATTCCTGGAATGGCCACTAAATCTATGACATGTTGAAACAGACTCTTTACTCTATTTATAATGGTCTATAATTTGTGTCCTTCTATGTTTTTAGCACCTTCAAGTAGGGAATCCCATTTCCTGATACAGTTTTCCCTTATTTTAAATTATATTTAGCTTATATAATGAGAGACTGTTTCCTTCAAGCTCCCACCGCTTTTTGTTTTCTTTATTGTTCTTTAAAAAATTTCTCCTTCGCGTCTTATTTGTCATACTACTTTTCAGATTTACAATTTGCTTGGAATTTTGGCTTGATTTCATAAATGTGATAGATATTTCCCATATTATCTTCATAGGAGGCTCTTTTTGTAAGCCTATTTATCATTCATCCTTGCACTTTTGTGGTCTCAAGGGAGCTGATACTTCTAAAACGTTATTGTCATTTCTAGAATGATCCGCATTTCCCCATTCCTTCTATCATTATTGCCAACCAATGGTCTTTCCTCTAGGTCACATTTACGTATTCAATTCTCCCCAAAAGATTTAGAAACATTTGTACTGAAGCACTTGCTTGTAGAGTGTTTTTGACATATCTTAGTCAATCTAATCTAAATCTAATCTAAAGCACTGCAAATTCCTTAGCAAAGCTACTTTAATTACAGAATTATATGGTGTGTGTCATGGGCTTCTAAATTTAGGTTGTTTGCATGAGAGTCTATATTTGTGTGTGCACCTCTGCAGTTTTGGTACGCTGCACATCCTGACAGGTCAATAGTCTGTCATCATGTCTCTGACATGAGATGCAGAGCATCCCACACACGTTTAAGGGGCTGATGATACCCTCAGATGTGGGAAATGATAGTGATTAATACCATGCTAACATTCCAGGTTGCTGCAACCACCATTCATCAATGATTAAGTGCAGGTTTTTCTGAGGTGGTGAAAGCCTGCATGGCCCTCTTCACACTGCGTGACCCTGCTCTAGACCAGTGTCCCATCCCGTCATGCTATTAGATCTCACATCGGCTTATGTTTGCCCCGTGTCTTTCCAAAATAGGCATATGGAGCTGTGCAAAGCATTCCCACCGCCACTAAAATTAAGAAATACACAATCAGAATAATTTACAATGAAATAATGAGTGACAGTGTCCTTTCCTTTTCAGTGAAACTAAGGTCTGTTCCTTCCATTTAAAGAGGCACCAAGGGCCAGATGTAGGTAGACAAATACTGGTAGGTAACGGCCGAAAATACCGAATTTTTGCCGTTACTGACCGGTATTTGGATATTGAGATGTAGGGTCAGAAAAAATACTGATTCGGTAAATAAGAGTCAGTAATATTATCGAATCGGTAATTTTACTGAATCGGTAATTTTACCAAATCGGTAAATTAGAAATGCTAAAAAATGACTTTTGAGATGTAGGTAACTTCTAAAATACCGAATTTCATGAAAGTCGGTATTTAAGAGTCTGTATTTACCATGGATTGAAAGCAGGTGGTAACCAGGTGCAGGCTATAAAAAGGGCCCAAAATGCAACAGTGTGACCAAAATGGCGGCATTCTACGTGATAGCAAGGCGGCTACAGCTACAGGCAGCAGGAGAGAGGGTCTGGAGAAGGGAGGAGCAAGTCTACAGGCAGAGGATAACGCTATTTCAACTAACTGAGCCAGAGATATTGCAAAGGTACAGGCTACACCCCGAAACCATCCTAAACTTGATCAGGGACCTGCACCCACTTTTGGAGCACCCAACCCCAAGGGCGCACACCATCCCACCCCATGTGCAGGTGCTGTGTAGCCTACACCTGCTTACATCTGGGAGTGTCATTGCTGTGGTAGGTGGGGTGTCCCAGAGCTGCCTGTCCCGTTTCTTCAGGAAGTTCCTAGAGGCCATGATGCAGAGAATGCATCATTACATCAGCTTCCCTGAAACTCATGCCGCACTGTTCAAGACCAAGACTGACTTTTATCAAATTGCACATTTTCCACATGTCATTGGCTGTATTGATGGCATCCACATCACAATATGCCCACCTGCTGCCACAGAGTACATTTACAGAAACAGAAAGTCAACCCACACAATAAATGTACAGGTAATCTGTGATGCCAAGAACATGATCACGGACATAGTGGCCAAGTTCCCAGGAAGTACCCACGACTCCTACATCTTTCAGAATAGTGGGATCTACCATGCCTGACAGTGGGGGAATTTGGCGAAGGATACCTGCTAGGTAAAACACTGTATGACACTCCCTTGAGACATATTGCAGATGTATGTGTATGTGTGCATGTGAGTAATGGCTGTCTCATTTCCATATAGGGGATAGTGCATATGCCGCCCGCTGTTTCATCCTGACACCCTACTTCAACCCTTCAACCCCCAGCCAGAGACGATACAATGTGGCACACAAATCTACTAGGAACATTGTGGAGTGCACCTTTGGGCTGTTAAAAAGCAGGTTCCGCTGCCTCCACAAAAGTGGAGGGGCACGGCAGTACTCTCCAATCATCTGCTTTAAGATGATTGTAACTTGTGCAATGTTGCACAACCTTGCTACTAAGGAGGGCACCGAGGTGGAATTGAGCGACTATGAGGACCATGATGATGAATATGCACTGCCTGAACCCAACACAGCAGGAGGTGCGACACCAACAGATGGCAGACACAGACGGGCAGAGATCACACGTAACTACTTTTAAGTAAGTAAAGAGACACAGACAGGTGGAGTATGCACCCAATGTAGTTCAATATTTGGCACTATGCATGTACTAAAAAGCACAAATGTGCAACACAAATGTAATGCATTTGATAATGGTAGTCCTGGGTCACTTCCCCATTTACTGTACAAGTCATTTCCGCCCACGCCTACCAGTGCCAGATGTAAGTGGCTGGCTCTCTTCACTGTGTGTTTGGGCTGTTGGATCACCATGGCACCTGCTGCTCCTCCATGTCCCAACAACAAAGGGGCTTGTCATGCTGCTCCCACTGATGCTTTCCTCACTTTCTGGTACATCCAGAGCAGCAGTTTGTGCTGTCTGTGCATTAATCAGCACTTCTACAGCACTAGTCATTCTAGCAATGCCCCTAGATACCTCATTGCTGTTGTGTGTGAGTCCATCTTGCATGTTGATGCATCGTCTGCATAGCAGGGAAGTGGCTGTGGCCAGGCGCTTCATTGCCTTACTTTGTTGCTGCGCATGCTGCCTCTCCTTGAGCCTTGCTAACATGTCCTAGTCCAGTTTACTGCACAGAAGCTGCACCGATTGTGTCATGTCCCGCATCCCTGCAGCCATCTCCTTGTTCACATCAACCAGTTCTCTGATGCCCTTCCCTATGTCTTCTACATTTACGTTCAGGTTCTCATCTGGCGTTGCACAGACTGGATGGCCTTCCCCTGCATCCTTTGAATCTTGACCATGCTACCCTCCAGCCCACGGAAATACTGGGACCCCCACATGTGCTGAAACACTGCTATCTCTGGGCCTGCAGCGCCTGATACCTGTACGGGCACCCTCTGCACTGGACTGCTGTGTGGCAGTGCTTCCTTCCCCAACCAAGGTTTGAGTGTCATGCCCATCCATGTCACCTGCTGATGACTCCATTTGGACTAGCGGGGCAACTACACGCCTCTTGCTCTTTTGTGATGCAGGTGTTGTTAGAGGCAGTGATGCAGGCAGTTCAGGTGAGGACAGTGGCAGAGGGGATCCTGAACGTTCTGGGGACGCCTGCAGATGTGGAGACATTTCAAGGTCTTGGGATGGTGGCTGTGTTGTTGGTACACCTGTGTCCTCTGTGACATTCTCTGCACTTTTGCCTGCCTCCTGGCTGTCATCCCTCTCTGGTTCTGTGCCTTCCGTCTCCCTGGTAAGCCTGCGAGATGTCTCGCCTGTGGACATATCAGCGTACATTAGCTCTGTGCTCCTGCCTCACAGCCTCTACAATTAAATAATTCACACTGAAACACTGTACATGTTGCCTGCGCTTGATTATGTCTGTTATGATTTGCCTAACTTGTTGCTTGCTGTACTATATGACATGGTGTTTCATTTAATGACTACATGTCCCATGATGCATTGCTCCTGTATAGTGCTACCTCTACTGGACTGGGGTTAACTTTGCCACATAGGGAAAAGGGAAGGTGATGGGGTGGGGGTGATTGCTGTGCATGCCTCTTACGTTTTCTGGTGGCAGCTCTGGCTGAGCTGTCTGCATCTCCCAGTCCACAGATGCTCTCTGGTTCAATGGTAGACCCCACCAGCTCCTCCAGCTCCGTCAAGGGGGTGCATAGTTCTTCCCTCCTCAAGTTTTGTTTGCCTCTTTGTGGAGCTCTGCAATTGTTTTCTTAGTCAGGCTCCTCAGGTCATACCACCTCTTTTTCAGGTCTTCTATGTCCCATGGAGTCAGTCCTACAGCATTCACATTTGCTTGAATTTCAAGCCAAATCTTCCATTTGGCAGATTCAGCCACAGTCAGGGACAGCTTGCCAAACAATTTCTGGTGTTCCTTCACCACCTCCTCCACAAGGACCTGCAGCTCAATGGTGCTACATTTTATTTTTCTCTTCCTCTCTGGAAGTTCCTTTTCACTGCTGCTTGCCATTTTCAAAGTTTAAAAGCACAAAGCTTTTCCTGTGGCTCAGGGACTTAGCTCAGCTTTCACAGCCTCTTCAGGTCCTTTTAATTACTTGCAGCTGCCTGTGTAGCCACTTCCTGGTAGAGAGGGGGGGGGTGGTAGCACCTGATTGGCTGCCTACTTAAGTTTCACTTTTATTTGCTTTCCGATTCGGTATTTACCGAATCGGTATTTACTGATTCGGTATGTACCGAATCGGTATTTCCCATTCATTCCTATTTGGCCCATAGGAATGAATGGGAAATACCGATTCGGTAAATACCGATTCGGTAAATACTGATTCGGAAAATTCCGAATTGCAGATTCCGAATTTTAATGAATCGGTAAAAAATACTCATTTTTTACCTACATTGCATTTACCGTTTCTGAAATACCGAATTGGTAAATTTCAGTATTTTAGAGCCGGTAAATTGCAATTACCTACATCTAGCCCTAAGTCCTCTATTTAGATATTGATGGTGTATGGCAGTAGCATCTCTCTACTATGTTTCTGCTATCTGTTCCGAACCCAACAAAAAGAGTGCCAATCTCCACCAGCATCACCTCCACCAACTTCCTGCAAATCTCCCACCCTGTCAGAATGGCGGGGCTATTCTTGCAGTCCAATTTTGACATGATCATGTTGTGACGGAAGACAGAAATATCCTCCCTCAATAAGGACTCCCTTGGAGCCGAGGAATAGAATATGGATTCTGCCACCCATCGCTGTGGGACACCCCATTCATTCTAAGGGATTCCATGGCCTCCTGCCCTGGGGAATCCCAGAGAATAACCACAAGTGTGTATGGTAATGGGAACGAGGATAAACCTTGTGGATTCCCTAGTGCCTTTGTTACTCCAATGAGACATTTAACAAGTACAGATTTCATCAGTCAGACTAGGGGCATGAGCAGGGCGGGCATGCACTGCCATACTTAATGTGCAATTAAAGCAAAATATACCATCATACATGGTGGAAGACTAGTGGACGGTGTCAGGAATTATATCTGGGTGGAGGCGATGCCTTGATTTATGTCTACATGATGGCTTAATTGTAGTTTGCTCAGGAACTGCAGTTTGTGTAGTTGTGCCCCGGTTTTTTCACAATAAAGTGACAACACAATAAAGTCATATTTCTAAACCATTCATCATAGCTTTTATACTTTCCTGAATGATCTGTGTTCCTTATAAAATGAGAGCATGGTGTAAAAATCACTTTATAGAAATGTGAATCCAAAAGCAACATTTCTGTACTATGAACATTATCTGTAATGATAACTGCTATCTTTCACACTTGTAGTATAAGAATAGTTAAATATGAAAGATGCTTTTGAGCTAATTTTTTGATGATTTAACAATGATATTAACTTGTGATAGTTTACTAAGTAAGCATACAATTATTTTCTGTTTGAAACTCCATAACAGGGTTCTCCAAAGTGGGTACTGGAGGGCCAGATCCATGCCAGATTTTGAGGATACCTACATTTATCTAAATGGGGATGTGCTAAAATCTGGCATGGATATGGACCCCAGGACCGACTTTGGAGAACCTTGCCCGCATTGTTGGGCCTGGCTTGCACAGAGCATTATCTGTCTTCCTAGCTTCATAATTTCCCCCCAGAAATCATACAACAAATACACATATATTTATGCAAAAAAGGGGCTTTAGTTAGCCGTCCTCGTCTATTGGTTGGTTCAAGTGTCAGTTACATTTCGCTTCCACCCACTACAGCATACAGCTTTTGAAAGTGGACCAACCCACTCCAGCCATTGCCTTCCTTGAATGAATGAATGAAATAAAATTTATAATGCGCAACTAAAAACCGGAGGCATCAAGGCGCCTAACAAAACAGATCAAAACATAGAGAGGCAGAACACAACTACGAGTCTGACTTCGCAAAAAGCCGAGTTTTCAGAGCCTTTCTGAATAACTGCATGGTGGGAAGGGACTTAAGGTCCCCCGGAAGGGTGTTCCACCACTTAGGTACCAGGGTGGAGAAGGCTTTGCCACCCCATTTAGCTCTACGGATGCGGGGCACGGATAAAAATGATTTTTTGCTAGAGCAAAGGTTCCTCAGGGGGCAATAGGGAGACAGGATGGATCCGATCCCAGTGGCGCTACCTCTGGCCAAGGCTCCATAGGTCATGCACAATGTTTTAAAGAGGATCCGGTCTTCAATGGGGAGCCAGTGTAGCGATTTTCTGGCGGATGTGGCCGAGGCACGTCTAGGTAGGTCTAAAACAAATTTGGCTGCCGAGTTCTGGACCATTTGCAATCGCTGCAGCAGACCCTTATTTAGTCCTGCATACAGCGCATTACAATAGACCAATGAGTGCAATCACTATCTGTTTTCTAGCCTGCTCAGAGAGATAATGTCTGATCTTCCTCAATACATGAATAATTCCCCAACAGGTTGAGACTGTCCTATTGACCTGTTAACGCATGCTGAGGGTGGGATCAATCAGGACTTCTAGGTTTTTGGCTGATAGAGCAGGGACAGGACAGGCTCCCAGTGAGTCCGGCCACCAACCCGCCGACCATGTCTCTTCCTTTCCTCCGAACACCATGACCTCCGTCTTCTGCCCATTTAGTTTCAATGAATTGTGAATCATACATTGAGCGACTGCCTCCATGCAAGATCTAAAGTTGGAGGCAGCCGAGCTGGCCGACTGGGAGAGAGAGACGAGGATCTGGGTGTCGTCTGCTTAGGACACTGCCTCCATCCCAAAAGATCTTATGAGTCTGGCAAGTGGGGTCACATAGATGTTAAAAAGGGTCGGGCTTAATGCCGACCCCTGAGGGACCCCACACTGCACAGACAGGGATGGAGATAGAAAGTCCCCCAGCTTCACCCTCTGCTCTCTCTGATCGAGAAAGGAGGTCAGCAAGCGCAAGGCAGACCCCTCAACCCCAATCTCCCTCAGGCGAGATGTTAAAACTGAGGGAGAGAGGGTGTTGAAGGCAGCTGTGAGATCGAGCAGGATCAGGAGGGTGGTCTGACCCCCATCAACTCGTGTACGGATATTATCCAACACTTTGGTGAGGGCAGACTCAGTGCTGTGTTCCCTCCTGAAACCGTGCTGCTAGTGGTCCAGCTGGCCTGAGCTTTCCATGAAGCCCGCAAGATGCTTATTCAGATGGATTTCCAGCATCTTCGCAGGATCCTTCAATATGAATGATGAGTGATGACACAGTGGTTGCACTTTGTGCACCTCCACCTAAAAAGTAGTTTACTTTAGTTCCAGGGCTGGGGGGGCCAGTCTCTGTTTTCATTTAATGTATTTTTGTAAATGTATTTTTGGGATGGATTTGTTTTGTTTGCAAACTTATGCATGCCAACTTTGCAAGTTGGCATCTTCCTTTTTCTTACTTTTAAACTCTTAATGTCATTTATATGTCTGTTATTCTAGGTTACTTCAAATCACAGGATAGTAAACACAAACTAACACAGTCTCAAAATGCTTCAGTGAATCACAATAGTTGGTGAACTATCCATCATCCCAATTATGATAATCAAAGGTCAAGCTTAGCCAAAATTCTTCTCTCTGCTGCTTCACAACATTACTCTTTTGAAAACTGTCTCCTCTATAACTCATGTAAGATCCATTGCTAATATCTCAGACTGATAAACAAGAAAAGAAGTGAACACCCACTCAGTTACAAAAGCATCCCAGCTACAACATCTAAGGGCAAAATCACAAAACCTTTTGGACTCGTGCTATTTCCTATCCTTAGTCGTAAGAAAAGCAGTACATGGTGCAATCACCTTTTAACTCCACATTGTGCAAGCTGGTTTGGGTGAGTGGTAATGTGTGATAAGAATTTTTATGTATATTTAGTATGTGCCATTTTGTTGTGGTGGTTATTTGTTGTGTGCACTTTTTAGGTTTCGGCCTGCGTAGGCTGCGCTTGCGCAGTCTCGCTGGCGCGATATTATGTTTTTCAGAGTGGGGCTTGAACCTGCCCCTCTTCTCCATTGGCTGGCTTGCTAAACGGAGCCCAGCCATTGGAAGCGAGGGGCGTCTGTCCATTTAAGCCCCGTCTTTTTGGAATTCGGAGGGGTGTTTTTTAGTTTCTTTCTCTCCTCTTCCCATTGGCTGGAATTTTACATTCCAGCCAATGGGAAGAGGAGAGAAAGAAAAACACACCCCCGAATCCGAAAATGACGGGGCGTTTCTCCGAAGCATTTCTGCATGACCTCGGAAAAACATGGTGGTGTGGAGCGCTCCTCTCTTGACTTCAGGGTCCTCCCCAGGGCTCTCTCTACCCCCACGTGAGCCCTACAACTATTGTATTATAGATGGTTAACAATAAAATACAGGCATGTTTGGAACAACATCAAACAGGACTCGTCAGCGAAGCTCGACTTGTTTTAGGCTGAGGGAGATTATGTGATTTGCACAGAATAACAGGATGCTTAGGCCTGCCGCCAGACCGTAAACTGGTTCCCCGTCTTAAAAGTTGGCCGGCCTAGCCGTTAAGCCACAGCCTCTAGCACCCTTTATTTTTCCACCGTTAATCCCGTGCCCCTCACCCCTCCGGAGCTCCCTCCATTGTCTCAGGATCAGCAGGCTGCGCACTGAGATCTCCAGACGGCTCCATCACGAACAGTATCTTCCGGGTGACGTCACGTTCACGCTGGCGCCACCCGCATCTTGAAAAAGAGCTTGGGCTGGCAGCGGAAGAGGAGAATAGAACACCGAACAGAACACTAAATAGAAATCTTCAGTTTCAGAGAACAATTGATACCTCAGAGACATTTTAGTATGTGTCAGTAATTTATAAAAAAAATATTTAGTTTAAAATGTAATACAACCCAGCAAACAAATTTTTACTCCTACAAGTGGGGCTTTAACATTGTTTACAAGGTTTTTCAATATACTCTATCGCTCTTAGAGGTCACTTGCTTTGGCCTTGGCTCCTTCCCAAGATGTCCCCAGGACGCAAAGATCGTATCCTCCCAGAGTTTGAGACCAGTCAATGCCCAAAGCGGCCCAAGCAGAAGCCTAAATTCAACCCAACTCAGAGCAGTATCCACCCAAAAACCAGCCCAAAAATAAAACGCTCACATTTTACAAAATAGCCTTCATAAAACATTATAAAATTAATTCTAAAGTGTATTTCATAAACGTATAGTAGGAGCAGGATCACTTGGCAACAATTGGCTTCTGCAATCATGAATACATTCTATTCTGGCATGCAGCAGCAACCGGGCCCGAGTCTTGCTGCACTGCAATAAAGTTACCGGCAGCGCAGCTATCTTAGCCCCAGGCCAGTACATGTAAACGTAATTGTTGTACTAGTGCTGCATCTACGGTTGCTCATCATGAAGTGCTTGTGTCCGCATGTCGGTGCCGGTGGCGTGAGGAGCTATAAAGGCATGAATCTGCATTTTTAGTGCAATGATGCGGACCCCCTTAATAAATATGCTAGCCTTACCCCTTATGAGTTGTACTTGGCAGGGTAGGGCGCACCTAGCTAAATTGTCTCGTGGGAGTTTAGAGTAAATGCTGTTCAGAGCGTGTCAGCACTGGAGCGCCGCAGGGATACGGGGAGTATTCAAATTCCTGAATTGCTGAGCACAGTAAACGAGGTAAGTAAGCATTTACAGCAGGGGCTTACTTCAATTCTATATGATATGAGCGTTTCACTCGTCATTAACACTTTGCTTAGTGCGCTGTGCCATTATTAGTCTCTAGATGCTGCATGTTTTGGGTTCGCGGCAGCCTTCGAGCAAGGCACATGGAACATCCACAGCGAACAAGTTGGCAACCTTATAAGCACAGTGCGTGGATAGAAACATTTCCTGAGAAATGTCTTGGCAACACTGCTCTGTGGATGCCGTATTGGAGGGCGGGGGGTCTTGGCGAGAGGGGCACACCTGTGGTGTTTATTCCTTCACCGCCCTCGTCCTGGTAAGGCTGTTAAACATCGAGGTGGGGCAGTGGATCCGGTTTTCTATAAAATGTGCATTTTGCCTCTAGGCAAACTGACACCACAGAAAGATTCATTTGCATGCTGTCGCTTGTTTGTGGTGTTGATCATTTGGGCAGCATTATTGCCATTTGATGTATGGTTGTGTTGCATTTGTGTTTTGGCTGTTTTGTTGAGTTGTACCAATTATGTTTCAATTGTGATGGTTTGTGTATGTTGCTGTGTGCTCTGTTGTTTAGGTGGTCACCCACCATTTTAATTATAGGGCCCAGGACCACATTCTGCATGTGACACAAGCCAAGAACCCCTGGACCATTGAGAATGCCCATGTTCACATTTATCCTGATTACACCTTGGAAGTTCAGTGATGCAGATCTTCATTCAGGGAGGTAAAGAAGTGCCTCTGTGAACACAGCATTAAATATGCCTTACAGTTCCATGCTACTCTTCAGATAGTGCAGGAAGGCATCACTTATTTTTGTGCAACACTGGAGGACGCCTGGTACTGGCTAGAGTATAGGGGTCTTGCACCCTCATCAAGAGGTAAAACTGACCCTCCTTCTGTCTGTAGAATGCAAAGACTACAGAAGCCACATAGTAGACATCATCCACAGGGTCCCAGTTAGGAGCAGGCAGCTAAGGGGAGGGCCCATATGGTGGAGGATGTGGAGAGGCGTGTGTCAGTCTCCTCTCCTCCAACTCCAGGCTTAAAGACAGAGAACCGACCGATTGATTCACTGGAGGTGATTGAGTCGTAGGTTGCTGCACGGCTGGGTGTCAGCCCGACTGTAACCCCTCAGCTGGCCGAAGACTTGATTTGAAGTGCATCTCTCCGATTGGCGGCGTTCTACATGAACGGGTGATGTATCTGCGTATGTGAATATAATAATAATAAAGCCAAATAGAGAACTATGGGTTAAGGTCATTTTGATATAGGCCCTCTGCTGTCATAATGTTCTACCCCACAATTATCAAGAATCACTGGTAAAGACTGTAATTTAGTGTTGTTAATATTGCATTATAGTGCCAATGGTTGGCCACCCATTGGTGTACCAGCCTTGGAGTGGGGTTTGGAGTCTTCGATATTAATTTTATGTTATTCACAGAATGGATTTTTCTTCTATTTTAGTGGAAGATGTGACGTACTGCATGTGCTAGGAACTGGGGAGAGGGACATGCGGTGGGGTGGTGATGTTGGAGAGTGCATCCTTACATACAATAAAATTACTCTCAATATTAATGCAGTGGGATGCTCACTATTATTGTTAACCTGCAATTTATGTGGCCTGGCAAGGTACACCAAGCATTGTTGTGTCTACTGTTATCACTGTGCACATAAGATTCAGATTGCTCTCCTTCAAGAGATGCATCTAACGTCATCAATACTGGAAACTATGCACAGGCGCTGAATAGGTGTGTTGATTGGGACCACATATTCCAGATATGCCAGAGGAGTATTCAATTACGTGGCTCCTGGGGTACCTCTAGAAGTTTTGCATACTCAAATTGACCCAGATGGCCATTATGATGTGTTGGAAGGGATATTGGATGGTCTTCCACTCTCACTAATATCGCTTTGTGCTCCCAATGCTAATCAAGTTCCCTTTTTTCAATCCTTGACCCCAACACTGCTGCGTGATGCACTGCACTGACTTATTGGGAGGGGATTTTAACTGCACCCTGGACCTGCACGATGACCGCTCCTGCCCCCAATGTCAGGAACACAGCCGATATCTCTCTCACATCACATACAGAAATGGGCCATTAAAATCCAAGTATAGGAGGCATGGTGCAGACTGAATCCAGAGAATAGCAAATTCTCATATTACTTTGGGCTGCATGATCTACATACAAGGATCGATCTTATTTATTGCTCACAGGTATCCCTTGCCACAGTGATGTGGGTTGAATATCTTTGACGCACTCTATCTGATCATTGCCCTCTACAACTGCAACTGAGCTGGGAGAGAAGCAAACCCAAAATACCAACATAGTGCCTACCCATGGAGGAGCTCTGCAACATCCCACTATGCTCTACTCTTTCAGATAACAGTACTTTTTATTTTCAGGAAAACTAAGGCTCTGTTTCAGGAGCCGGGGTCCAGTGGGATGTGTTCAAGGCTGCGCTCCCTGGTTATATTATTACAGTGGTTTATGGCACTAAACTAATCATTCATAGAGAACGTGGTACCCTGAAGATGGACATACTTTGCTACAAACAGCTATCCCTCACAGATCAGTTGGTTGCGGCACTACTAGCGCAGGCTAGTCTAGCACACAAAACTTCTCTGGAAAAGTTGGGAACCCTAAATTCTAGGAGACTTGTGGAGGGCGACAATGCTGGTAGGCTACTGGCCTGGTTACTCCACACAGATTTTCCTAGGAACCCGATTGTGTCAATTAGAGATGGCACAGGCATATCCTTAATATGCAGGACAATATTAACATTACTTTTAATTATATTAAGCAACCTTACATAAAACTCCAAAAGAGGAGGGCCTAGCTGCAGTGCAGCCTTTCCTAGATGGAGTGACTCTCCCGCACATTCAACCCTCGCAGTGGGTAAAAGTGAAAGCTCCAATAATTGAAACTGAGATCTCTGACTCAGTAAAGTAGATGGCATGAAGCAGGACCGCTGGGGCAGATGGTTGGTGTCTGGAATTTTATTCCACATATAAAACACAACTCCTCCTTCAGTGCTCAAAACGTATACCGAGGCTTACGCAAAAGGAGAATTGCCTCCTTCCCTTAGGGATGCGGTATTGCTAGTCTTGCCTAAACCGGATAGGGACCTGCTACTCCTAACGTCATATCACCCTTTATCTCTTTTGAACTCAGACTATAAGATACTTTGTAAGGCAATAGCCAACTGAATGGTTTTGGTGGTACAAACTGTGGTACACCACTATCCAAATGGGTTAATTCCTGAAAGGAACAACTTCCTTATGTTACTTAGGCTCTTTATGTTAATGGATCGTGCACTTCGGACGAGTGCGATTCTTTGGCTCGCATTCCCTCAACATTGAGAAGGCCTTTGAAACCCTGGGATGGAGCTACCTGATGGCAGTGCTCAATAAGCTAGGAATAGGACCCAGTTTCATTAAATGGATCTCATTACTATACAATTCGCCAGTTGCTTGAGTTAAAACGGGAAACACTTTTTCAGCCCCCTTATATCATAGAGTGGGGCACCCGACAATTCTTCCCCCTCTCCCTGAATATTTTTGCCCTGTCAATTGAACCATTGGTCCGCACACTCAGACCACTTGCTACAAGTTAGGGGATAGAAGCTAACAGTCATCGGCACGTAATATCCATGTATGCTAAGGATGCATTGGTGTATCTACAGGAAGATGCATTCATACCCCAAGACCCTGTAGCCCTACTGAAACAGTTTAGCCATGCATCAGGTTTGTAAGGGAATTGGGATAAATCCCACCTATTTCCAATGACGTTACTTTCTTCCGATCAACGGAGGGAACTCCCAGTTACTCCACTCTTTGGTCCTGCAACTTTTTTAAATATCTGGAAATCCAGGTATATCATTCAGCAAAGGACTTGCTGGACGGGATGGGAAAATGGCAGTGAGCAATGCCAGGTCCTCTTTACCATTGTGGATTGGGATACCGCTTTCTCCTATGGGTCTCATAGTTATATCAAATATGCTGGTGCTCCCCAGATTGCTGTATTTTTTCACCGCTCTCCTCATTTGAATTCCTCAGACTTTTTCAGGACTTAAGGACATTTTTAACTGACTTAATATGGGATGATAGTAGTAAACACGTGACCCTTATTAAATGTTATTTTCCCCTGGTGGAAGGCAGTTTGGATTCCTTAAATTATGAGTATTATTATGTGGCTGCACAATTACAGTGGCCAATACCCTGTTTGGCAGGCCAAAATAGTATTGGGGTGCTGGTCGGTTGGGGCACATCTGTATTAGGTTTTTAAATGGTTGCTGGGTTCAGAGAGACTGATTTCAAAGAAGGTCGGGAATATCCTTATGTCCATGGTCCGGTCTTGCTGGAATACTTATTTGGTCAAGAAGCGGTCCCATATCCCCTAAACTCCTGAGCTACCACAAAGGGTGATGCCGGGTTGCATAGACTTAGGCTCCGTTCCAGATGCAATCGCCTGGACTACTCGGAGCCTCATTACATGGGGAGACCTTTTCTCTGACAATTTGTTTTGTGCATGTGAGAGCCTGGTGGACGATTATGGTATCCCACCGGGCTCCTTTCTCCTTTATGGCTTGCTCACCCTGCATTTACATGTGGTCTGGCCTAAAACCCAGGACGAACCGGATGCATGCAGACTCCTCCAAACCATACTTACACATGGAACAGGTCGTTGTGCTATCACATTGTTATATAACTCTATACGTGGGGACTGGGGCATCCCTCTTGCTGCTCACCATGCTTACAGGGATAATGCACTGACTATTACGCTCACCGACGAGCAGTGGGCTCAATGTCTTGGGGTCCAAAACGCATCTCCTTGAACGCTAGGCTTATATACAGCCTATTTAATTACCCTCATTGTACGTAAACATGGACTTGTACGTATATACCAGGGAACACAACACTGAGGTAAATTTTATTCTCGTGGTACGGTCATGCCCACACCTGACTACTTACTGGGAAAAGATAGCCAAAGTACTCTCTGAAGTTGTAGGCAATATAGTACGCATAGACGGTTTACATTATCAATTGGGGATTACCTCCCGTACAGCAGCACGTAAAGTCACCAATACATTTGTAGACTTGGCGTTGGTGGTGGCCAAGAGTAGGATATCAATGAACTGGAAATCAGCTGTACCTCTGTCCATCAAATTGAGGCTTTCTGACCTACGCGCTGCCATTATAGTGGAACAGGAGGTGTCACATGGTGCTGTGGCAGGATGCTTACCCACAGCCAGTCCTCCAAATTGGCAGAAATACTTAGAGTTAGTGGAAGCCAGATAAGTGGGTAGTTACTTCTGAACGAGTGATGGATATTTACGATGAATGCAGGCCATGAGAGTGTGTGCACTGGTTATGTTGGGCCCTTGCTCTGGGCCGTGCTTCCTCTCTCTCCCCCCAAGCACCCCCTGCACCTACCATGACAGCGATCTGACTTATGGTTCTCGCAGTTGGTAACCTCCCCCTTCATTTCATTCGCTTTCCCTTGCGCTATGCTGCAGTCACTTGAAATCACAAGATTGTTTCTTCCGCATGCTAATTGTTGTAGGTTACTGTTCACAAAATGTTATACACAAAGCCTGTCCTTGATACTATACTCCAGCACCCCCAAAAAAGTGTTGCTCTCCACTGAAGAAGGACAATTATCCTGAAACACGTGTCTAGAGATACACAGCACTGGCTGCACCAACAAGGGTGAATCACTAAAGCCTGACACCTAAGAAAGTGTTATCATGCACTGCATTTATTATGATGCATCAGGGCAAACTGAGTGCTGGAGTGTGAGGCAGTGGGCGCCCACTCCCCTCCTACTACAAATATATGTATACGTGCAGATTGTCATGCAGTATGTAATTTTTGTATAATGTTGTAAACTGTGATACTCTGACAGGGGACAAATACTAAGCATTGAGATGGTCTTGTAAGCAGCTAATGTCTGTACTGAATGCTCTTAATCTTATTATTGTCAAATTATTAATAAAGAAATATTTTTTTAAAAGGCTCTTTTGTTTACTTTAGTGATGTCAACTAATGCCAGTTCATTTGCATCAAGACCTTAAAAGTTTCCACAGAAGCAACTATTTTCCACCGTCTAAGTTGCTAAAATACCTCTGCTCCAGCTTATCAAATATTTAAGATACCAGTCATCCCAAACCTGTGTAAGAGACTAAATGGTTGTGTTTTAAGTGGAATGTTACCTCATTTTAAAGAGGCGAGATTGGTCAGACGACACTTTTTAACCACGTGTTTTTCTTTTGTGGTTTATTTGCAACATGCGTATTCTTGTAGTTTGAAAAGTACCTATCTTTCTTTTCAGCCACGTTGTCTACTTCCAATATGGTGGTGCTTGTGTGTCTGCCTCGCAGACAAACATCCCAGGACGCACGGCACTGGCATCCATCAAATTACCTGTAGACGTGTATGTCTGCACGAGCCTTTTCAGGGAGACACGGTAAGGCGTGCTCTAGTCATTCACGCGAAAATCACTTAATGGTATTTAGTACAGGCCTGTAATCCCTGCTGGTCCTGTGTAATTGCAACCCTTGGGTTCTGTCTGTAGCCACACTGTGTATTACAGCTGTTTTGTTTGCGCAGCTCAGGTGGTTTTCGGAGTGGAGTACGAAACAATGAAAATGTATGTATCGGCTGGACCTAAAACGATGATATGTTCTTTCACTCTTGGATTTAAGGCTCATCAGGGAATTGAGTTCATGTAAAAAAAGACCAAGTATTATGTCAATGTCTAACTTTAACTATTTAAACACAGACATATAGTTATAGCATGTAGATCTTTTCTGTCTAGCGCTTCTTCCATCTACAAATAAAAGGAAGGACTTTTATTTCATTTCTTACCAACAAAGACTTTCGAAGCAACGCGGCAGCTGAAATTCCGCTACAGTTGTTTTAGGCATGAATACCTGAGGACAAGGCGCTAATCTGTCTCATCGTGCTAATTAGGTTGCATTGAGAACTCACAGCAGAACCCTTTGAGGATCATATTAAAATTTAAAGATGGAGGATTTACGCAATTGATTTTTGTGTTATTTCACGGACTATTTTTCGCTTTAACATTTCCAGTCAAAACACCCTACATTATTTGGATGAAAATGAAATTGAACAATAGCATGCACACTGAGAAAAAATAGATCAAAACAACGAATTTCCGGGTGAGCACTTGTTACTATTTTGAATCCACTTGTCCTTGCCTTCCAATCTTGTTACCCAAACTCAAAAAGTAGAGTGCAGATTTTCTATAATATCTCTCTCTCTCTCTCTCTCGCGCGCTCTCGCTCTCTCTCTCCCTCTCTCTCCCGCTCTCGCTCTCGCTCCCGCTCTCGCTCTCTCTCTCTCTCTCTCTCGCTTGCAACTTGAAACTATATTTTGTTTACGGTGACCTACGATCTACTGCCCACAGAGTTTACACAATAATGCCGAGACAGTCCAGAATAGAGTCGAGTATTTTATCATACCAGAAGGTTTGAATAGGTTCGACGCTACCTACCCACGTTCCTTATCTTTTCTTGAGTGTTGATATTTAGCCCACATCATTGTTGCAAATTTTTCAGAATAAAAAGTGAATAGCAGTTTGACCACTTTCTCCACAATAAACTGATAATTCATGCATCATGAAATGTGTGTGCACGTTAGAGAGTCATAGGGAGAGAGCACGAAGAATCTGTCTGCAGATAAAGGTTTGGGGGAAGGAAGGGAGAGGCCAAATGGCAGTGGTCATCTACTGTCTCTTGGTATATCTTGGCTTGTTTAAAAAAGATCTAGAAATTCACTGAAAAAAGCAAGTCATGGTATAGATAAGTGTTGATATGAGGTAAAAACTAGAGTTTAGAAACCAAAACAAACACACAAATTTACTATAGTTTACTGAGCTCTCTAAAAATGATGCACCTATCATGCTCTGCTTATGACCTCACATATTACATCCTTCATGACATGTCAAATGACATAATTGATGGCATCACTGATGACATCTCAAATTACATCATTGGTGACATCACTGATAGCCTCATAGTCACATATAGAATAGAGTTACAGAGTATACATGAGGGCCCCTAGCATAGACATTGTATAAGCCCTTGAAACAAGCATGAGTGTGCATGTTGAAAGTTATGTGGTGCACTGTTTACAAATCACTAAAGTTTTAGGTGCAATTATTACTTCAAGTATGCACCTAATGTGGGTTGCAGAGGTATGTTTGAAAGTTGGTTGATACTTTAAGCCAAAGCTTGGTAACAAATCTGTGAGAAAAGCCAAACCTTCAGATGACAATGGATTATCCACCAGTGGATATTTGGGCATGTGCCCACATTACAAAACGTACAATGTAGGGGTGTACTATTTAGAGGTAATTACATTTTCCCTGGTGTTGTAAGAATGGCTCTAATGTTGCATGCCACTGTGCCCATCTCAGGAACGTGTAACGAGTATTTTACTAAATGACTGATTGCTGTCAATAGGACCTGGATGCAAGTGTCTTTACAGTGGCAAATGCATACCTCCCAACATCTTGACTTAAAGATGCAGGTCATGTGAAGTCTTTAAGTGATTCAGAGTCAGATTATTTTTTATTTCCAAGAAATACATTCTTACAGAAATATGGCATATTACTCAATTCATTGAGAGAGTACAATTACAAATATCATAAAATCACCCATAAAGAGGACTTAATTAAGAAAATACAGCCAACACATAACACCAACCAACCTAAGGCAAGTATAAAATGGTGTATAAAATATCTTCCCACTAAAACTCATTGGGCTATCTGCAGTCCATTCATCCCACTCTTAACAAAAGTTTTGAAATGCATAAGTTTAACCTACGACACGCAAGACTCATTTTGTCATTTTATGCAATAAAAGAGCATTGTACAGGCCAGAATAGCTTAAACTAGCAGCGAGACAATCCATATTAAAATCCCATTTCACAGGGCAATAGAGAACAATAAAAAAAGTAAAAATTCGCCCTGTTAGAGCAAGCATCAAATCTCAATTATAACAAGTAAAGTGCATTGTGCAATGTCATAATTTTTACAATTATCAGTGTCTTAATCAGTCTGGCCTCACTAATGGACCCAATTATCCAATTTCAGGGCAAATGTCATAACTAGGGCATCCTTGTAATGTTATCTCCATCTAACCTTAATAGCAAAAATAAATCCCTGTAACCCTAAACTGAAATGCCTATGCCAGTCTAGGACAGCTTGGGAGGGGAAATTATGGTATGGAATTATACAATTTAGTGCAAGTATTGGTCGATGGCAACGGCTACCACCTGGTGTTTCAAACCACAGGCCCAGTTTAAACCCATTTCATTCGACTGTATCTAATATTTTTTTAAACAGGAAGTAAGATCTTCTTTCTTTCCTCTAGGAAAAATTCACAATCAACCAGTAAGTGGCTTACTGAATATTTTATCCTGCTGATATGGACACTGATCATGGTTCTCACCTATTTTCGCTTTCAGCCCTGGTATATGCCATCCCGGGCTCAATTTCTACCCTCAGCCACAAGATTTCATTTAGTAGAATCCTATTTGGGATTCTGAATAGATACAGTAAAAAGATCCATGCCGTCCTAAAAAATTAGAGAGAGCACAACAGTTCTCTTGTTGCTCAAGCACTGAAGGTCCTCGCTCTAGCTAGTTTCTTCTTCACAACGCCTAAGAGTGCTCTTTATTTGACTAATTTGCTTTGCTTCGCCCTCTTCAATGTGCGTATCTGGAACTTCTAGGTGCTCCAACATTACTGTTACTGGATTCCTCTTACCAGGGAAGATTGGCATTAACTCAGGGAGAATTAACACTGATAATTTATCGCAGGGACTACTCCATTTTTAATCAGAAAATAAAACTGCAGCTCTCTTGCATCCACTAGAGCACTTTAGACTACAGTTCTCAACTCCCTCCTTATAGTTTGAACCATTGCATTTTTTGGTAAATCAAGGAGTGATTTCCAAATGCGACCTTCTAACCCTTCCCATGTGACACATCTACCCATTGCCAGTACCTACGCTCCATATAAGGCCTGGGGGATTAATTTACTCTTTTTGACTTTACTTAGTGGCTCAAAGGTAGATCTGCTGTGCTTATGGTCAAACAATTTCAAGTTATTCACTTCAGTTGCCAATACAAGCCTCCGAGTGGCCAGATGTTTTAATCATCTTAAATCATCTGAAAAAACCATCCCCAAATACTTACACTCACATGCCTGCTCCAACCGCGCATTGCCTTAAAACAAAGTGAATATCCTTTTTCTTTTTGCGAAGCACACCATTTTAGTCTTGTCAATGTTAATCTTTAATTTATTTTCAAGGCAATAAGAACTTAGGACCTGATTTAGATCTTGGCGGATGGGTTAATCTGTCACAACGGTGTCTTGACGGTGATGGATATCCGGTCTGCTGAAATGTAAATCACATAGGATGTAATGCCATTTATATTTCAGCGGACAGGATAGCTGTCACAGTTGTGATGGAGTAAGCCGTCTGCCGAGATCTAAATCAGGCCTATAGTGCATTTAATTTGCATTGGAGCCCAATAGGCATAAGATCCATCACCGTCAGGTCATCTGTATACATAAGGCAACTTATGTGCCTAACCCCAATCTTAGGAGAAAAACTATGACTAGCACTTAATTCCTGGGGCGGTCCGCTATAAACAAACTGAAAAGCAGAGGAGCTAAAACACGCCCCTGGCATAATTTGTTATCTACTGCGAATTTTCTTGACAGGCTACCTGTCCAGTCAAGCTCAACCTGTATTCAGTTAACACTATGCAATTTCACCAGGAGGTCTAACAGGGCCTCAAATACATTCTACTGTCAGAACTTTCACCAAAGCGTGCCTCTATCCACCATCTCAAAGGCCACATGAGAGTCAATGAAGCACCAGCAAAGGTCACCTACCATTATCATTGACTGCCTTGTGACATCCTGTAGTGTAGTTCCTATTTTCCCAATAGGCCCTGCGCATTGGAATAACATAAACAGTAGTATCGGCGTAGAAGTGCGGATCTTCCAGGCCTCCACTGACTATGCTAAACTTAATTGGGTTTGTTACCAACTAGCTCAGAGGTCACTGGAAACTTTCTAGACTGAAATAGGAAGTGATCAGCTTCTCTGGCACAGCCAAGAAGGGATTCAGTTTTCCAACAACCGTGCAACATGACAACTTTGCTCCTCAGATCAAGAGTCAATCTCTAGGGTCGTGTGAAACAATAGACAGTTATTTTACTCAGTCAGTGGTTGTGCAGTTTACTTTCACAATATGTAGAGAATAGAGAGACGGGCGTTTGTCAATAAAAGGTTAACATTTATTGAACAGTCTTTCTTCTCGTACAAGAGAAATGAATTGCCACAATTGCAAGACTTGTTATTATAAAAAGTACGTACAGTAAGATAAGTATTGCGAAATAATACTGTAAAAGCATTGATATGGTTTCTTAGCCAAACAATGGTTTAAAAGGAATAAAACATATATACATTCATATATACATTAGGCTAAAATACTCAACTGGTGCTTCTAACTACGCCTACCCCAGTGTACCTGACCTAAGCCTAATACTTGGGAGGGGAGTAAGTAAGTAGCTTTAAGTTAAGTTGGTTTTGCCAAGGTTTGCTTCAAGAATTCTCTCTCAAGGGTTTAGTCAACACCATACCTCTGGAATAGAATGATGGAGGTCTGGTATCTCCCTCAGGGCTCGATATCCCAGTCACCCGCAAGGGTAGACTAGAAACGCCGGAGCTGGATTTCTCTGCAGGAGAAAGACAGCTTCTCTTCTTCAGCGCATCGAGGAGGAGGAGGGGCAGCGTCCGGGGGCAGCTTGTGCTGGGCTCTGGCAGGGGACGGCTGTTCAGCTCCTAAGTTCACCACACCATCGTTCGCTTGTTAGCAGCGATAGCAGTAGCGATAGCAGCTATGGTATCATCAGCATGACAGCATCTTCAGCAGCAGCGAGATAGCTGGCAGCATCAGCTTCAGCGATGGCATTAGCGTAAACAGCAGCAACATCAGCGAACAGCAGACAGCGTTTGCTTAAGGCAACGTTGGTAATATTTATACCTGAAAGGTGCCTTGTTTGACGTAAGTTTTTGGACATAAGACGTCAATAAAGATGTCACTAGGAAGTGATCGTCTATCAGTGCTCATTAGAGTTCTATTACTAATCAAAACACAGCAAGCGGGGATTTCCAGGTTTGCTGAGTTTTTATCTTGTTGAAGAACTCGGAGTGTTAATCTAGGAATCTCAGATAGTAACTTCTGCTCCGTCATTGCACTAATTGGTTGCAAAGGAAGTGGCAGAGAAAGCTATTCTGGAATGTGGCTCTGTTTGTGTGAGGCCAGAGACGAGTTTCTGAATATTGCACTTGAACGGTTATGCCAATATAGGGAATAAATGGATTTATAGCCGAATAGGGGCATAAGGTCACAGTATCGATCAGGATCCTAGATTAGAACGCAACACCCACTCCACGAATTCATGTCCATCAAATTACTAAAACTAGAGCAATAAGATGCATGTGTAACATTGGCCACCCCAAAATACATATATGCATTTGAAATAGGCGTATTTGTAATACTTGAAAATTTAGGTACTGTACGTTTTTGAAACATAGAAATCATTCAAAAATTATAGCATATGAAATCAATGAACGATTATGCAAAAAGAATTACACGAGAAATATCTCTGAAACAGAAGAAGGGCGAGATAATTTCATCACATATAAATGCATTGCAATAAAATGTGCTAGAGGCTGGTGTAGTTATTATGTCTTTAGATGTGTTTAAAAATAGAAGTTGAAGCTTCTGTTCTCTATGAATAGTTTTACTTTAAGCAAATAATTTTTCGTGCCAAAAAAGGGTGAATATTAAAAAAGTGTTCAATTCAAAAGAATTTTGCTTGAACGGGGAAAATAGAGTTCCAACGCTTTTAGCAGTTTTTGTTGTTCAAAACGGAAGGCCGGATTCAGAGTTCATGGGAACGCTGTGTGTCGGAATGCTTCTCTAAAGTTATTATTTCTGTTCGGGTGAGAACATCATATCAGACAGGCTCTCAAAGAATTGGTCTACAAAATCAGGTGACAGTTCGACCAAATTCGATAGCGCTGTAACTTGGCAGGTGTGAGAATGATTGCTGTCATCAAAGTCGGGATCAAGCAAAAAGAACAAAACCTCAGTATTGACCTATATTTCTTTTAACATTGAATAAATCTAATCAGTTTGTATGAAAGATGCCCAAGAGAGAAACTTTAAAGTATTATTCAAACATGTAAGTTTATTAATCTTTTTTCATTTAAAAAAAATTTTTTTTAGAAGCATTTGTGCAACTGTACAAATCATTTTGTTATCAATGGCAAATTAATCATTTTTACATACATATTTTTTCTAAGGAGAGTTTTCGTAAAGAGCAGAACATTCAGAGTGCCCTCTAGTAACAACTAGTCTTAACAATCAAACACGCACACTCACATACCAGTCATACTGTTTCCTATTTTTAAAAAAGAAGCATATCTGTCTACATAAACACAAAGACTAAATTTTACAAGACATAGGACTAGCAAAGTTGGCTACTCTAAGGTGCACTTAATGGAATACACATGGGAACCTAGATGGTACAGTTCTACTAGTTGTGATGGAGTTAACCAGTTCGTATCCAAAACAGTGGATGTTGGGCCTGGGCCGACGTACGTTTCGGTGAAAGTCACCTTCCTCAGGGCCAAGGACAACGTATACAACAATATACCAAAGTGATCTTAAAAAGTTGAGGGCATAATGCAATTTTCTGAAAGATAGAAAGTACAAAAAAAGCATGTAAATGTCATTGTTCCTATTACTTCTTTATATAACAGTCTAACTCAGTGGCATCAAATAAATACAAATCTACATTTTAATAGTAGCAAAAAAGTGCTCATAGCTAACAATACCTCCTTATGTCGAGTTTAAGATTGAATAGACCAAAAAGATTAAGAGTCCAGCAGTGAGAAGAAAAAGGACAGAAACATAGCAGTTCCCATTGTATCTGGTGCACCCAATTGTGCTTATGATTAATTGCATGCAGTGCTTGTTGAATATTCTAAAGTGCTGTTATGTAGTATTGTCATGGGGGAAAAAAGGATTTACCTATGATGTAGTCTGTATAGACACTGGATGTGTTATAGGGTAAATACTGGTCATTCTTTGTTAAGGCAAAAGCTGAAAAAACAAAAGAATTTCTGTAGTTGCCTAATAGCATAGAGGCTAGCGTTTAGAAATGGCATAAAGGTCACGCTATATTACCTAAGATTCCAGGGCAAAATCTCTTAGTTATAGGGCCATGTGGTTTGATGAGTCAGGAAGCTTCTGTGAATCGAGGATTTTTTTTCTGTGCAGACAACAGTAAGAAACCTAATAAGTATCTAGCTATTAGCCGCATAATGGATGACTATGATCATAAAGATAATTTATATAAGATACCTGATCGGTTGTAATTATCGATGTTTAAAACACGAATAATATGGGTCAGTGCGCCTCTATGTAAATGCTAGAAAGACATGACAGAGATTTTGTTACTCTATTTTGTAGCACATTACGTTGAAAAGACTGCACAGTCTCTACTTTAGAATTGACACGGCATTATGTAAAGTGCCATAAAATGCATGTCTAGTTAAAGACTCAAATTGTTTGTAATGCGTATTTATTATCTAATGGCAAGTCCTGTATAAAGCCTTTTTTATGCTGTGGTTAGATTTGGTATTTTGCACCACTTAAAGTGCAGCTTTAGAATTTGCAGCGGCAGCGCGTTTGGTGACATGGCGACCTATTGGTATTCTAAACATTCGGCATTGTGGTGTGACTTGATCGTCTTAACTTGTATTAGAGGTTTTACGCCGCAGCTGGGGGTTCCATGGATTTGGCCCAAGGTATGGAATTAAACTGACATTTGTCACTGGGGCCTTAAAAAGAATAACGAGGATTGCAATGAGACAAGTGGCTGGAGGTAATTGCAAAATGCCAGAAGTAAATAGAGGCATAGGAATAAGTCTTGCGTTATATTTAGTGCCATAAGATGCATGTCTAGTTAAAGACTTAAATTGTTTGTAATGCGTATTTATTATCTAATGGCAAGTCCTGTATAAAGCCTTTTTTATGCCGTGGTTAGATTTGGTATTTTGCACCACTTAAAGTGCAGCTTTAGAATTTGCAGCGGCAGCGCGTTTGGTGACATGGCGACCTATTGATATTCTGAACATTCGGCAGTTTGGTGTGACTTGATCGTCTTACCTTGTATTAGAGGTTTTACGCCGCAGCTGGGGCTTCCATGGATTTGGCACAAGGTACGGAGTTAAACGGACATTTGTCACTGGGGCCTTAAAAAGAATAACGAGGATTGCAATGAGACAGGTGGCTGGAGGTAATTACAAAATAAATGCCAGAAGTAAATAGTGGCCTAGGAATAAGTCTTGTGTTATATTTAGTGCGGCGTGGGTTGCATATTGTTTGCAACCGCTCAATACGATCTGATAGCTAGAGTGCGGGCGAGCGCAAAAACGGAGCATATTTTCAGGAGGTCTCTTACCTTTTCCGTGTTAAGCTGTTGCCGCGACCAGGGGTTCTTGGGAATAGTCCCAACGAGAGAAGTTTATGAGCTTGGGGAACAGTTTAAGTACAGCATAGTAATTGCATACAGGTGAGGGTTCATGAACAGAGAAATGGGATTCACGCTCGGCGTTCGATTGGAGAGAGTTTAAACATAGTTGACAGACTACGGTTGGCATGCCCACACTGTGGCGGCCATATTGGAACAGGTTTTAGTTAGATGATCTTAAAGAGAGGTATGACGAAAAATAGGATACATTAGAAGAGAAACTAAAAGCAAATCCGTCTTTAGAAGATGCAAAGAAAATTCTTCAGGAAATAAATGAAGAAATAGAAGAATTTGATACATATCTAACAAAAAAGAAAATGGACAAATTAAGAAAAGATGTCCGCTGGTTTGCACAAGAAAAAATGTATCCTTATCTCAAACAAGATTTTTACACCCAGCAACAAGATGACCCAGCTGAAGGAAGTAGATCCTATGATCAGACCTATCATAACTCCAGATTTAACAAAAGAGTTAGATTTCAAACTTTTTCTAACACCAACTCCTCAGACTCAGAACAAGAAGGAACAATGACAGAAGAAGATTATGACTATGGCTTCCCTAATCACAATCAAAGAGGCCATTTCTCAGGAAGACCAAATCGAGGCCCACGACATCCTTTTTTATCGAGGGGCAGGGGACGAGGAAGACCTCGCTATCAAACAGCGAATCAAAATCAATATCAACAACCGATCCAATATCAACAACCGAACCCTCCACATCCTCAGCCATATGTCCAAACGAGACAACAACAATATTGGAAACAAAAAAAAAATCTAAACAACACATCTATACCAATATTTAATCTCTCTTCACACAATCTATCATCGGAAGAAGTGAAAGTACTGAGTAAAGGTCTATCATATGTCCCTAGCACTGGAGCAAACAGATTCCAAATCCATCAAGACATCTTCTCCTTTTTCAGGAAGATCAGATTAAAAAAATATTTTGAGATTATGGATGCAAGAGAAGAAGAGGAAAACCTATCAGGCTGCCGCCCCCCTTCCACCTTCACCCCCACTTTGGACATGCTTGGACCAGAAGTCGCAATATTTGAGAAAAGTGTTCTTAATGAACTGGAAAGAGTTTTGAAATATATCCCATTGCCCCACACAAACCTGGAAAAAGAGGAAAGACTAGCCCTGAAGACGCCACAAAACAACCAAGACATTATAATAAAACCTTGTGACAAGGCAGGAGGGATTGTGATCATGAATACAAACCACTACGCAGACAAAATCAATCAGATGTTAGAAGTGGAAGAACATTACAGAAGAGCAAGCAGACGATCTCTCGCCAATCTAGCAGAGGAGATAAAAGCTACAGTATCCAATGCCTTCGTAGAAGGGCATATCTGCCAGAAAGAAATGGACTGCCTCATTAACACCTACCCAGTGGTACCTGCAATCTACGGTGTTCCAAAAACACATAAGAACACATTGGACCCACCCCTGAGACCGATAGTAGCCTCTATAAACTCCAGCACGGAACCCCTTTCAAAATATTTAGACTCCTTCCTGTGCCCTCTCACCACCACGTATGCCTCCTACATCAAGGACACTGGGCACATGATTAAAGTCCTTGAACATTCTCCATTTAATAATGCTACCCAATTGCTTGTGACATGTGATATAGAATCCCTATACACGAATATCCCTCAAGACAAAGCTATGAAATCAGTTGCAGCACTCCTAGCAAGAACACCAGGATCCAGACCCGACACCTTTATTCTGGAATGTTTGAGAATGGTTCTACAAAACAATTTTTTTGAATTTGGTAATGAGGTATACCATCAAGTCAAAGGGGTCAGCATGGGGGCCTCTTGTGCCCCCAGCATAGCTAATATATATATGGGAGAATTTGAGCGCAAGAATATCTACAATGAAATCGCGCCCTTTTTTGAGAACATCTCCAGATGGCATCGATTTATAGACGATGTGTTCTTTATCTGGTCAGGGACGGAAGACCTCTTAAAAGAATTCATAGAATGGCTCAACTTGGCAGACAAAAATCTGAAATTCACTCACAACTTTTCCCCAGACAAAGTGGAATTCCTAGACATATGGATACGGCATACAGACGGAGAACTGACAGTCGACCTATATCGTAAACCCACAGCCAAAAACACCATCTTGGAGCATGGCAGCTACCATCCTAACTGCCAAAAGGATTCTATCCCATTTGGGGAATTCTTACGAATAAAAAGAAACTGTACGTCTATGAAGGATTTCATGACACATGCCAACCAATTAACGGAACGGTTATTGGCAAGAGGATACCCTAAGCGTCTAATATGCAACTCTATGAAAAGAGCAAAATATTATAACAGAGATGTTCTGTTAAACCCAACTCCGAAATCCCAGGAACAAAAACTTGTGTGTGTTCTGAATCACTCCACCATCAATAATAAGATAAGGAAGGTGATCCATAACAACTGGAAGATATTGAACACCAATGACCAGGAAGACAAACTAAGCAAACCTATCTTAGCATTTAGAAGAAATCAAAATCTCCGAGACAAGCTGGTACACAGCAGGTGGAAAAGCAAAGAAAGAAATAAACAGAAAACCATCGATGGAAATCCACTGCCAATTGGCAACCACA
Organism: Lissotriton vulgaris; assembly: GCF_964263255.1. Lineage (NCBI taxonomy): Eukaryota > Metazoa > Chordata > Amphibia > Caudata > Salamandridae > Lissotriton > Lissotriton vulgaris. The sequence continues at coordinate 1,012,898,967 of NC_141691.1, forward strand.
GATGTGGTAATTGCCACGCATGTGACCAGATAATTCCCAGAGAGATATGGACCTATGGTCAAAAGCAAGGGAACCTAAAAGAAATGACTAATTGCAGAAACAAAAATGTCATACACCTTATTATATGCCCGTGTGACATAGGGTATATAGGCGAAACATCTAGAGAATTCCGTACTAGACTCTCGGAACACAAGTCCGCAATTAGAACGCAAAAAACGAATGCCCCAATGGTATCCCACTTTGTCCAATACGGCCACAAAGAAAAAGATCTGCGATGGCAGATTCTGGAACACGTTCACATACCTCCTGGAAAAGATCCAACAATCTTACGCAAAAAACGTATAACTTTCTGGATCCATTTTTTGGAAACAGTCCGTTGTGGGCACAACGAGGAAATCTCCTGGATAGTTACGCTTTGATGACACCTCTGTTTCTGTAATTTCAATCTGACTATCTGGCCACACATACACGCACCCCTAACATGTTTTTGTGAAGTACCAACTTTATGCTACACAACTCTGCAAACTTTCACAAATCCGTGACTCTTTGAGTCTTCTCATAGTTAATCTTGTAAATTAGTACTTTTTGACACCTCCTAATGTATCCTATTTTTTGTCATACCTCTCTTTAAGATCATCTAACTAAAACCTGTTCCAATATGGCCACCACAGTGTGGGCATGCCAACCGTAGTCTGTCAACTATGTTTAAACTCTCTCCAATCGAACGCAGAGCGTGAATCCCATTTCTCTGTTCATGAACCCTCACCTGTATGCAATTACTATGCTGTACTTAAACTGTTCCCCAAGCTCATAAACTTCTCTCGTTGGGACTATTCCCAAGAACCCCTGGTCCCGGCAACAGCTTAACACGGAAAAGGTAAGAGACCTCCTGAAAATATGCTCCGTTTTTGCGCTCGCCCGCACTCTAGCTATCAGATCGTATTGAGCGGTTGCAAACAATATGCAACCCACGCCGCACTAAATATAACGCGAGACTTATTCCTAGGCCACTATTTACTTCTGGCATTTTGTAATTACCTCCAGCCTCCTGTCTCATTGCAATCCTTGTTATTCTTTTTAGGGCCCCAGTGACAAATGTCCGTTTAACTCCGTACCTTGTGCCAAATCCATGGAACCCCCAGCTGCGGCGTAAAACCTCTAATACAAGGTAAGACGATCAAGTCACACCACACTGCCGAATCTTTAGAATATCAATAGGTCGCCATGTCACCAAGCGCGCTGCCGCTGCAAATTCTAAAGCTGCACTTTAAGTGGTGCAAAATACCAAATCTAACCACAGCGTAAAAAAGGCTTTATACAGGACTTGCCATTAGATAATAAATACGCATTACAAACAATTTGAGTCTTTAACTAGACATGCATTTTATAGCACTTTTCATAATGCCGTGTCAATTCTAAAGTAGAGACTGTGCAGTCTTTTCAACGTTATGTGCTACAAAATAGAGTAACAAAATCTCTGTCATGTCTTTCTAGCATTTACATAGAGGCGCACTGACCCATAATATTCGTGTTTTAAACATCGATAATTACAACCGATCAGGTATCTTATATAAATTATCTTTATGATCATAGTCATCCATTATGCGGCTAATAGCTAGATACTTATTAGGTTTCTTACTGTTGTCTGCACAGAAAAAAAAACCTCGATTCACAGAAGCTTCCTGACTCATCAAACCACATGGCCCTATAACTAAGAGATTTTGCCCTGGAATCTGAGGTAATATAGCGTGACCTTTATGCCATTTCTAAACGCTAGCCTCTATGCTATTAGGCAACTACAGAAATTCTTTTGTTTTTTCAGCTTTTGCCTTAACAAAGAATGACCAGTATTTACCCTATAACACATCCAGTGTCTATACAGACTACATCATAGGTAAATCCTTTTTTCTCCCAATGACAATACTACATAACAGCACTTTAGAATATTCAACAAGCACTGCATGCAACTAATCATAAGCACAATTGGGTGCACCAGATACAATGGGAACTGCTATGTTTCTGTCCTTTTTCTTCTCACTGCTGGACCCTTAATCTTTTTGGTCTATTCAATCTTAAACTCGACATAAGGATGTATTGTTAGCTATGAGCACTTTTTTGCTACTATTAAAATGTAGATATGTATTTATTTGATGCCACTGAGTTTGACTGTTATATAAAGAAGTAATAGGAACAATGACATTTACATGCTTTTTTTGTACTTTCTATCTTTCAGAAAATTGCATTATGCCCTCAACTTTTTAAGATCACTTTGTTATATTGTTGTATACGTTGTCCTTGGCCCTGAGGAAGGTGACTTTCACCGAAACGTACGTCGGCCCAGGCCCAACATCCACTGTTTTGGATACGAACTGGTTAACTCCATCACAACTAATAGACCTGTACCATCTAGGTTCCCATGTGTATTCCATTAAGTGCACCTTAGAGTAGCCAACTGTGTTAGTTTCCTGCCAGAAAAGTGTATTGCTGCCAAAAGTCCGTATTGCTGGAGCACCTGAGAAGCTGAGACCGCGCCCACCCGCCTCTCGCCGCCGGACCCTTGTTTCATCTGTGGTCCAGACCGCTGAGCGGAGCGCGGTGCTGGGGACGCCCAAAAACTACATTTCCCAGCATTCCCGGCGACGCTGGTCGCGTCAATCGAGCGCCAGGAGGCGCATAAATTTGGTGTCACCCCGGTCGAGTGGGGTTCCTGCCAGAAAAGTGTATTGCTGCCAAAAGTCCGTATTGCTGGAGCACCTGAGAAGCTGAGACCGCGCCCACCCGCCTCTCGCCGCCAGACCCTTGTTTCATCTGTGGTCCAGACCGCTGAGCGGAGCGCGGTGCTGGGGATGCCCAAAAACTACATTTCCCAGCATTCCCGGCGACGCTGGTCGCGTCAATCGAGCGCCAGGAGGCGCATAAATTTGGTGTCACCCCGGTCGAGTGGGGTTCCTGCCAGAAAAGTGTATTGCTGCCAAAAGTCCGTATTGCTGGAGCACCTGAGAAGCTGAGACCGCGCCCACCCGCCTCTCGCCGCCGAACCCTTGTTTCATCTGTGGTCCAGACCGCTGAGCGGAGCGCGGTGCTGGGGACGCCCAAAAACTACATTTCCCAGCATTCCCGGCGATGCTGGTCGCGTCAATCGAGCGCCAGGAGGCGCATACATTTGGTGTCACCCCGGTCGAGTGGGGTTCCTGCCAGAAAAGTGTATTGCTGCCAAAAGTCCGTATTGCTGGAGCACCTGAGAAGCTGAGACCGCGCCCACCGGCCTCTCGCCGCCGGACCCTTGTTTCATCTGTGGTCCAGACCGCTGAGCGGAGCGCGGTGCTGGGGACGCCCAAAAACTACATTTCCCAGCATTCCCGGCGACGCTGGTCGCGTCAATCAAGCGCCAGGAGGTGCATAAATTTGGTGTCACCCCGGTCGAGTGGGGTTCCTGCCAGAAAAGTGTATTTCTGCCAAAAGTCCGTATTGCTGGAGCACCTGAGAAGCTGAGACCGCGCCCACCCGCCTCTCGCCGCCGGACCCTTGTTTCATCTGTGGTCCAGACCGCTGAGCGGAGCGCGGTGCTGGGGACGCCCAAAAACTACATTTCCCAGCATTCCCGGCGACGCTGGTCGCATCAATCGAGCGCCAGGAGGCGCATAAATTTGGTGTCACCCCGGTCGAGTGGGGTTCCTGCCAGAAAAGTGTATTGCTGCCAAAAGTCCGTATTGCTGGAGCACCTGAGAAGCTGAGACCGCGCCCACCCGCCTCTCGCCGCCGGACCCTTGTTTCATCTGTGGTCCAGACCGCTGAGCGGAGCGCGGTGCTGGGGACGCCCAAAAACTACATTTCCCAGCATTCCCGGCGACGCTGGTCGCGTCAATCGAGCGCCAGGAGGCGCATAAATTTGGTGTCACCCCCGTCTCGCGGGACGCGAGCGGGACGCCGGGCGAAGCCGGCGCCAAGGGCGGGCCCGTTTTAGCCCGTTCTAGACTGTGAGAGACTGGACTGGGCCACCCCCCTTTCCCCTATCCTGCAAATCCATTCTGCGGTAAGGCGACATACCTATATATTTATATTGTATCTGGGCTACTATTGCTATATTCGCCATTAGGGCACTGTTGCTCACACTTGACTGATCATCATGTCGAGGCAAAAAACACCAGCCACCCCGGCAAACACAATGGACAATTATCTGGTCCAGGTAGTGGCAAAAATCAACAATGATCGGAGGTCCTCCCTGGGACTTATGGATTCGCCACCCTGTGCCCAAATTAATCAATCAGGGGTATTCCAGTCTGCCAGTGATGAAATTATTACCGCCGACCCGATTGAGGACCCTAATGATCACTCCACAATAAATGTATCCATGGCTTCCATTGTCCAACAATCCGATCCTCTTGTAGATCTAATCATCTTAGAAGAGCCAAATAAATCTGATGCAACTGTGGAGCTAGACCCAGAGAGCAATACCCTTCCCACTCCTGTCCCTGCACCAAGAGCTAAAAAAGGGATTACCAAGGCACCACCTAGAAGAGGTGGCCTACGCTCTTGCAAGAATAAACCTGTAACTCCTCCTAGAAGAACAAAGAAAAGGGTGGAAGAAGGGATAAGGGAGGAAGAGTACGAAAGTGTAGACGGGGAGGATACCCTCTTAAATAAGCTCATGGGCATACTAGAGTCCAAATTATCAGGGTTAATGAAACCCCTCATATCAAAAGTAGACCAACTAGCTAACAAAGTTAATAAGCTAGAGACCCTCCTAAGGAAAACCAATGAGGGGGTGGGGGAAATATCAAATCTAATAACAACCAAATTTGAACACATAGAGGCTGCAGGGAAAACACTCGGGGGGAATATGAATGCAGACCCGCAAGCAACATCTGAGCAAATCCAACAAGCTAGCTCTAGGCACGGTGACACCCCTGACACGGCTTTAACTTTAGATCCAGTACAAGCAGTAGACAACACAACCTCTGAGATTCTCAACCTAGAAATCGGCCCAGTTGAACTAATTGTCGAAGCCTCCCCCTTGATCCTAGTACTTGCAAACACACCACCGTTGAAAACAGGTCAGATTGAGTCTTCGGATTCCCTAAGAAATAAGGCTCTACAGTGGCTTAGTAACAACATGCACATATCTCCCTGGGGCAAGGAAAAATTATCTGATGATCTGCTCACAGCAAGAAGGGTTAAGTGGATAGGCACTAAGGCAAAGAAATTCCAAGGGGACTGTTTGGTTTTGAATTTCAAGGGCCCTGAAGTATTGCCAGATGTCCTACGGAACCTCTTCCCTCCACAACATAGAACCGCAGAAATAATACCACTGACACTTGATTTCTTCTATAGTAGAAGAGGTCTAGTAGCTAAACCTAGCATATTAAGAACAAAGTGGACAGTTGTGGGAAATAGAAGGGCTAGGACTAATCCATTATGCGAGTGGGGTTAAACTTGGATAACCACTATTCCGCGTTATCCGACCTAAACGATTGTGATTGACTCGTATGTGCTTCTCCTGTCCCTCCTGAAATCCAGCGGCACAAAGGACATGTTAAGACTCCTATTCCAGACGAGTCTCCATTAGATAAATTGACCCTGGTCCCTAATGTATCCTTCACTTCCGTCCCAGAGGAACCAAATAGAGTTCTGATGGAACAAATAAGAGCACTAGAGGTAATTGAGAAGCCACCAACATTGAGTGGAGCCTTAGCCCGAGGCATAGAACTTGTAGAAGCAATAAATATTCCTGATATTGACCAGATACACCATCAAATGGTTATACCGCCACTATCTATTATCTCTTGGAATATAGCTGGCATCACAAATAAGATAAATATCCCAGATTGGGTTGACTTTATCGACCATTACGATATTGTTATGCTGCAAGAAACTTGGTCGTCCACACCAATTTTCCGGCAAGGCTATTTGAACTTTTACGTCCCAGCCATAAGAAACCGAGTGGGTCGTCCCTCTGGGGGCCTGTTAATTTGGGTACGCCAAGCTTTGAATTGCTCGGTTAAGCAAAGATCTATACCCTCCAACGATATTCTAGCACTTGACATTAACTGGCAAAATGGCCAACAACTTGCCCTGTTTAATCTCTATTCCAGGGGAGTTGGTAGGGGCAAACCCTCAGAGACCTTAACGACCCTTGAGCAACATATTGAAATGCTACCAGTGCCACCTCTCATAATAATAGGCGGGGATTTTAACACCACCTTTGAACCCTTGGGCGAAGAGGATAGGATCCTGGCCGAAGATGAGGATACCAAGTGGAGAATTCCCCAATTAGACATCCCAGTAATCAGAAAATGGAGCACAGTAGCAATCCAGTTGAAAAGTTTTTGTCTTTCTAGAGGGCTTAGAGCAGTCAATGGACGGGCACCGTCAGATGTAATGGGGAAAAATACATTTGATAATGGCCGAGCTGCCAGTAGAATAGATTATATACTCCTGGATGTAAGGGCCTGGGATAAATTGGTAGATATGGAAGTGAAGAATAAGATAGAAAATGACCACAATCCTTTGTGCCTGACACTCCATCCCTACCATGAAGTGCCCGATCATCCAAGAGGGGATCAAATGGTGACGCAAGACCTTGTAAGTTCAAATAACCTCCGCCACTTGAAGTGGAGCATGCTCCTAGAAGATATTGCCAAAATAGAGACTTTAAAGGAATTAGTGGTGGACGAAGTCTCTAAGATTAAGTCCCATTATGGAATGATTGACTTCACAGATTACATGATGGCCGCTCACGAGAAACTGTTTTCCAAAATTCAAAGTTTCTTTGTTAAAGCAGTAGTCTCAAACAAAAAGAAAAAGGCCCAAGAGATTAAAGGGTGGTATGACAAGAGTTGCAGGGTAGCACGAGATAATCTTAGCCTGGAACTAAGATCAGGAAGTGTAGAAGCAGTAAGGCTGGCGAGAAACCAGTATAGACAGGCTCAAAAATTGGCAAAGAAGCGTTGGGATGAGGATTGCTGGCGCGAACTCAAGGAGGCGTGTGCCTCCAAGGACTCAAAGCGCTTCTGGGCCACAGTAAAATGGGCAAAGGGTGGCGTAGCACTCCAGCCTACGAACCATGTCCCGAAAAGCAATTGGGTAGAATACTTCCAACCACAGTATGCCCGCAATTCCATGATTAACAATGATTGTCCTCCTCCACAAGTTCACTATAAATCTCCAATATTCATTGAAAAGGATGTGAGTATTGTATTGGATTGTGTAGCAGGGGGTAAAGCTCCAGGCATGGATGGAATTCCGGCTGATATATTTCTATCGGATCGGAAGTCCTGGTGTAGCTATTTTGCAATGCTGGCTAATGCGGTGGCAATGGGAGGGAAAGTGTCTGCTTCATGGAAGGGAGCTGAAATCATCCCCATATATAAGAAAGGTGATAGAACCCTGGCTAAAAACTACAGACCCATTAGTTTGATTGATACAGCGCAAAAACTAATGGGACGATTAGTCCAAAATAAACTGCAGCAATGGATCAACGAAAAAAATATTTTGTCATCTTACCAAGCGGGGTTTCGCCCCCTAACTAGCAGCGTTGATCAAGTCCTCCACTTTTTAACCATCTATTGGAGAAATGTCACTCTAAAGAAGGGGACATTGTATGCAGTCTTTGTGGACCTAAAGGCCGCTTTCGACTTGGTCCCCAGAGAAAAACTCTGGCAGACCTTGGCAGATGTAGGCTTAAGCCAGGAACTGCTTACACTCCTTGTTCGCCTACACGAAAATAATTTTGCTAGAATAAGATGGGGCAAGCAAGGAGAAGTAACTGATCCCTTTCCGGTAGAACGTGGGGTGAGACAAGGGTGTGTCCTAGCGCCAACCCTCTTCTCTATTTATATAAATGGTATCGTTGAACACCTAGAGAAGATTGCTAGTGACGCCCCAGTAATTGCTGGCTCTCGTGTACCTGTCCTCATGTTTGCGGACGATACACTCTTACTTTCCCGTACCCCCAGTGGGCTCCAAAAAGTGGTTGATGCCTTTGGTGTATTTTGTGACGGGAGGGGCCTTGAATTGAATACCACCAAAACAAAATTCATGTGCCTCAACCAGCAGTCCACCTTCAAAGGCGTAATAAAATATAAAGGTACACCCCTAGAAAGAGTGGACTCTTTTTCTTACCTAGGCATCACTTTACAAGAAAACATGAGTTGGAAACCACATATAACCACAACTTTATTAAAGTTTAGGCAGCTAGCAGGCGCAATCAACCTAAAACACCGCACCTCGCTGACAAAGCCAGTAAACTGTGTGTTGGAAATTTATTCTATGAAAGTCCTGGGGGCTTGTTTATATGGCTCGGAACTATGGGGGTTTTCTAATTTGAGAGAACTGGGCCGAGCAGAAAACAGGTTTTTACGAGAGATTGTGATGGTCCCACAAAGCACACCCACAATTCCACTAAAAATGGATCTGGGAAGAAAAGGCATAGAGGACATAGCGAGGCTACGCCCTCTACTATATTGGAGACGGGTCATGGTGACCCCAGAACTAAGCCACTATGCGGCGGCATTGACGGACGTCATTAAATTCGACCGCTTCCATAGTATTCCATGGCTAAGGGAGCTCCGGGGACTCCTTAAAAAATTGAAATTGGACCATCTATGGGACACCAAAGACGTATCCTGCTTTCCTACGAAGGCAAAGCTGAAAGACTTATATTGGGAAATGGTATATTCTACAATGTTTAGTGACAGTACAAGTCCAAATTTAACATCTCGCTTCTTAAATATAAAAATGTACCCTTCTTGCGAATCTTTCTGGGACATCATTGAAAAGCCTCATGACAGGAAACTTTATTTTCAATTTTGCATAGGTACACTCCCGGTGAACGCGTTTAAGAAGCATTGGTCCCCAGCTTGGGATGAACATTGCCACCATTGTAATGAACTAACTGAGCACATTTCCCATCTCTTATTCTGTTGCCCACTGTACTCGTCCCCAAGACGTAAATGGTTGAAACCTGTGTGCTCAAATTTGGGAACCCGCAGCCAATCTGAAGCCCTTAGGATACTTGAAACAGATTGTTCCATATTGCTTGTGGTTGGGGTAGCAAAATTTCTGGCTTGGTCATGGTTAATTCGTACCCGATCGCTAATGGCAATTGCACCGTAATGAAATTATGCATATTCTTAATTTTGCACTTTGCCATATGGGTTATTGTATTTCATTTGATAGAAAATCTACCTTTTAAGAAGTGTGATAACTTGATGTAATTTGATGTTTTTTATCATGTATTTATTCGACATCTCATGTTTAATATGTATTTTTAGAAAGTATTTTTTACATGTAGTATTTATTGTATCAGGGTTAGGTGAATGCTTTTATGACAAATGTCGAATAAAGCTTTAAAACGAAACGCAAAACGTTAGTCCTATGTCTTGTAAAATTTAGTCTTTGCGTTTATGTAGACAGATATGCTTCTTTTTTAAAAATAGGAAACAGTATGACTGGTATGTGAGTGTGCGTGTTTGATTGTTAAGACTAGTTGTTACTAGAGGGCACTCTGAATGTTCTGCTCTTTACGAAAACTCTCCTTAGAAAAAATATGTATGTAAAAATGATTAATTTGCCATTGATAACAAAATGATTTGTACAGTTGCACAAATGCTTCTCCAAAAAATTTTTTAAATGAAAAAAGATTAATAAACTTACATGTTTGAATAATACTTTAAAGTTTCTCTCTTGGGCATCTTTCATACAAACTCATTAGATTTATTCAATGTTAAAAGAAATATAGGTCCTTACTGAGGTTTTGTTCTTTTTGCGTGGTTTATCTCTCCCCCCTCTGGACCTTAAATTATCCGGGAGAACTCTTTCTTGCATTATATCAAAGTCGGGATCAGCAATGCTCACAGACGGTCGTACCTGGATGATGTTGCTTTTGTCACTCGCTCCACTGTTACCACCTAGTCGTAGCACAGGAGTCTCAACGAATGCCGTCATCAGGATTGGTAGCCGCTGGGGACAACACAATGCGTGAGCCGTTATCGGACTGAGCAAAGTATCGATATCCATTGGTACTGCTGATGGAAGTAAATGACAGATGTCCAACACGCACTCATCTCCGCATAGCATACATCGAAGTACAGGTAAGATGCAGGATTGCCATATCGGTCTGAATGAAAGGAACCAGGTCATGTTTAGATCTCTCAGCCTGGCCAATCCAAGGACTCTAGTTATTCTGTCCCGGTAGCGCATTGCTAGGATTGTTTCTTCCATTCCCATAGGAGTCATGTCTGAGCTGTGGCTTGCCATAACAAAGCAGGAGGGTCAAAAACAAAATCCCTGCTACAAGTCCCAAAAATAGGGGTATGCCGCCAAAAACAGAGTGGACAAAATTTGGAACGAATCCCAGAATTGCTTTAAATGGTGTAAGCAGTCCCGTAAAAATCGTCTTAAATATGCCTGGGATGCCTGTGGCACTAGACATGTTAAGAAGTTGGCTCAACATTTCTACGAAATGCACGGGGCAATTTGTTGATAAAAGGTCATGAACCTCCGTAGCTGTCCTTGCAACTAGAAGATCATACGTCTCTTTTGATGACGTTATGGGCACTGTTGTCTGTAAAAGCACAGATTTCATTTTGCTTAAAGTATCAATTCGTATAGAAGAGAAATGCAGACGAGGCCAGATGGGAGTCTCTATGTCTCCAGGCCCGCTCGGGAACAATGCTTGCATACAGCATTTGACAGTGGATGTTACGCTTACGAGATAACTTTTCCCTGGAACAAGGCCACAACATCTGTGATCCGTTCTAAGAATGTAACTCCCATTCGAAAGTTGCATAAAGAAGGGCTCTATCTGCGTTGCAGGTGTGACAAGCTGGTGGCATGAAAGGTTGTTAAAATTACCTTCACAGGCTCCGTGTAAATTAATACCTTGACACAAAAGTATACAGCTTAGTGAATGTTTACAGTTTTCACCACTAAGAAATACATTTTTGTCGCTGTCACTATAGCATGAATGTGTGTATGGTAATTTCCATTCTGATTTTACATATCCTTTTCCCAATCGTTCATACTGGCCAGTAGGTATGTATTCAAGGCACTTTTTAAATTGGAAAGTTGTTATCGGAATAGTGATAATTCCGTGTATTATCCATTCAATGACAGGACTCTCTGACATTGTCAATGGTAATCTCTCAAGTTTTTCGATGTTCAGGATTGTATAGTCTGCTCCTTTCTGTGCCAAACTGATTTGTTTATCAGTAAGGTTAAAAATGGAAAATAATGACGTTGTGTTGATTAAACGCCAAGGCACATAGCCTGAACAAAGATTTTGCAGCGTCCAGCCCAATTGTACAATAGAACGTAATTGAGATTGGCCATGCTGTAACATTAGCAAGTTTCTGTCTATTATCTCAGAGGCAGAAGATACAATATTGTCCAACGAATATATTCTGGAGGACAGAGTCATTAACCCATTGTTCACTACAGAAAGTGATTTTTCCAAATTAATACGATCAATTTCTCGTATTTTTTCTGCTGTTTCAATTTGTGTGACTTTCCAAGCCTCGTTGTACACAGCATAGATGCTGGCCGCTATGAAACGTTTTTGAAGCTGTTTGCGTGGTCCAAGAATGAAATTGCGCAAATCAGCACCATCATTAAGTAAAGATAAGTGTTGCTTAATTTCAGCCAGTGTGGATGATCCTAGCCATTCGAGGCAGAGTTTCCCTACACTGTATGTTGTTACTATCCCTGGATGTTGTCTCTGGGAGTATCTAGGGTCTTGTCTGGTCATTTGTAACCCTGAGAAGTACTTGAATTTCTCAAAGAATGTTTTAGAACTGCTTTTAGGTGGTGTAGCACAATGTTCCCATTGATTATACTTAAAAACATTTCTAGGCTGTGCAGATTTATGCAAATAATGATCGCCATAATGTGTAAAACAGAATAACTGTTCATAACTAGACGAACCTTGTAAATAATCATGTTCTGTGAATCTAGCTGACATTACTAAATCAGACATCATGTCATTAATACTGTTAAAGTCCCAATCATCAGAGAATGTACTAGGTTTTACAAAGTCACTTAAGGAAACCTTCAGTTGATGAGGATACTTCAGGATCTCGACCGGCCATAGATCTCATAGTCAGTTTTCTCCCATACTACCCCACCAGGTATTGGAATTGCTGTGACATTTACTGTTGACAGTTCTCTTTTCTTCACGTGGGATGATCTGTGTGGTTTGAGGACTAGGTTGATGTTCTGACTTGCTGTGTCCATTGTACTATATTTTCCCTCAATGAATTTTCCCAAACAAAGTACCATGATGAGCCAAAGCAGGAGGAAAAATACACCTAGACCGAACCAGAACTCTAACCAAGGGGAAATAAGGTGGATTTCCTTCAGTTCATGAAAGAGTTACGTTGCTTTTTCTTTAAAAGTCATTTTTGTTTCTGGCATCACTTCGGGGTTACTTTGATCCTCGGAAAAGTTGTCGAAGTCGATGAAATAACCAGAGGCAGTTCTGTAATTGTTGGGATTGTTCTTTCAATCTGTCTTTCGGTAGCACTTTCTGATGCCACATTATTGTAGACTGGTGTTTCTTGACGAACTGTTTTAATCTGTGTCTCAAGAGGCACGAGTTCCATGGCATTATTGCATAGTCCTTCTCTGTCCACTGTAGGCTGATCGAATGTGATTAGTCTTTCAGTTTGAACCTCTTGGATTGTTACAAGTTTGGGTATTCTGTTGTTTCTTGGGAGTCCACTGGGCCTACTGTTGATTATAGGCCACATGCTTGTGGTTTTACCAGGTCGATAGATACGACTCTGTTCTCCTTTTTACCAGCAAGGGGCGGTAGTACTACTGATCTTGTTCCGGTGACTGCCAAGACAGGTACTGCTTTTCTGTAAGAAGGCCCAAATTCCTTCTTCACTACGATTTTTTCTCTGACTAGATCCCCAATCTTTGGAATCCAGACAGGCCTTGCTGGGGCTGTTGCTTGTGGTGCCTCGTCAGTGGTATCTGGCTGTTGCTTTAACTTTATGTTGCTTAAGGATTTTCTTGTTTCATTCAGTTCCTGTAAAACAGCCAAACGATCTTTGATGTCAAAGTCTGTTTTCTTATCTTGTACCACTGATACCTGACTATCTAAGTCCTGAATTCTCATTCTAATTCCGAACAATAGCTCGTATGGGCTGAAACCTTTTAGAGATTTTCTTGGCAAATTGTTAAGACTGGTCTGGACACTTATTAAATGTTTGACCCACCCAGCGCCTGAACCTAATACCTTCGCTGTTATAGATCGCTTTATGTCTCGGTTTTTTCTTTCTACCACACTATTCCCTTCGGGGTGCGACGGACAAGAATACCGCAACCCAATTCCCATGCTGGCCATGGCCTCCTTATAAGCTCGAGAGCTTAAAGCAGGACCCTGGTCAGAATGGAACGTGGTAATTGCGTATGTGCCAATAAAGACTCGCAGATCTTTTATAACCGTTCTAGCGTCAGCCGAGCGCTGGGGCCTCATTTTTTAAGTGTGTTTAGCCTTAACGATTAATAGGACGCAGGATGGGGTGTAGACAGCGTTACGCTGTTCCTGATCGGTAGCCGGTAGCATGGTTCACTACTGCGATCCCTATTGCAGTTTTCACAGTTGTTTGCATATATTTGGTGTTGTACACTCATTCCCGGCCACCAGTATACTGATTGTAATTCAGTCAGGGATTCCCTGATATTTCTGTGCTTAGGACCCAAACCCATGTGTGCGTCTGCTATTAAAAATATTCTCCTGTTCGTGTTTGGAATTACCCTATCCCCCACTCCAGGGATTCGAGCAAAAGGAACGGAGTTTGCATCGATTACGTATGCATAATTGAGTGGATAGTTCACGGGTAGTGCTGCACAGTTGCCTTTTACGGTCGTTTTTACTGCCAGCATGGTTTCCCCGTCTATGTATTTTTCTGTACGCTTTTTTGTGGCTACGGGAGCCGGTTTAGTTGCTTCCGCTATGGCTGTGATAGCCAATGAATTCCCTGCAACGTGAACGCCATCACGTTGAAGACTCTGTGCGTGTATCACGTGAGTCTTTTGTAGTTCTTTCTGTAAAAGAGCTACCTGTTTCCAGAGCAATTTATGCTTTATTGTGGCACCTGTGTCATCTTTGTAATCGTTTTCAATCCAACTCTGCAGTTTATTATTGTAAGAGTTGACGCAAAAATGAGAATCGCACACGATAAGTGTCGGGAATTCACGTTCTGCATTTTCAAGCGCCATCTTTAAAGATCTGATTTCAGCTCTCTGAGCCGAACAGTTTCTTACTGATTCAGTTTTTGTTACTTTCGGTCTGAATTTACTGCACAGCCAACGACCTTTAACAATCGCACAGGCTGCATCGTAGGATTTGCTCTCTATGTTGAAATGCTGTATAAATCTATCTGTATAGATTATACAGGCGTATTGTGGGAGAGGCAGAAGTTGGATTCGCAGAGGATATTCTTCTTCATATTCTAAATCATTCAGTTCTTTGAATTGCGGGGCGAAATAGTATTTCACATCTTCCGCTCCAAGAGAATCTATACACTGTATCCATTTCGGATCCAGTGACACTGTAGGCAGGTTTACTGGGTTGAATAGCGCCTCGAAGGCGGATTCCGCTGTGAGGATATTAATCCGTTTGCCGTGTGCTAGTTCTCGTTCATTTGCTAATGCAATTTGCACTGCTTTCACAGTTCTTTCTGTGTGACTGAATGTTTTTTCTATTTGTGTGTACAAGTGAGATTTAATTGAAATTGGTACCTTTTCTCCCTCATTAGAGGTCAGGTACGTGAATCCGCATCCTCCTGGGATGACTCGGATTACAAGATCGCGTGTGTTGTCACGTGTGTCTAATTTTGTTTTAGCTAACATGTCTGTTTGCAGTGATCTCAAAATTTCTGTGCGTTTTTGAGTCCAATTCATTTGTTTAAAATCAGGTTTAATTAGTTCGTAGAGAGGTTTAACCCTCTCTGCGTAATTTTGAATGTATGTCCTTCCGAAATTCAGAAAACCTAGTATGGATTGTAAATTCTTCAGCATTTTTGGAGCTTGGAGTACAGCGCACTTCTCTAAAAAGTTGTCCGCTAGGCTTTTTCCTTCACTTGATAATTCGTACCCTAAGAATAGTACTGTCAGATGGGCAATTCAAGACTTTTTAAAGTTGAATTTGTAACCCTCTGCTGCGAACCCAAGTATAATGGTGTTCACTCTTTTCAAGTGAGTATCCAAGTCGTCGTCTGTGAGATAGATATCATCTACGTAGGATAATGCCTCATCATCATATATTTGTAGTAACTCTGTTACCCTAGCTGAGAATAGTCCTGGGCTGTTCTTGAACCCCTGTGGGAGTCGACAGAATTTTTTCTGCGACCCAAATGCTGAGAAAGCGGTCAAATATCTGCTTTCTGGTGCAATGTTTTGACAAAAGAAACCATTAGATATGTCTAATGTCGTTTTATATTTTTTCCTAACTATGTTATTCATTAGGGCTGCACTATGCGAGTTTTGTACTGCAAATGTTTTGCAACATGTATTAAGGTGTCTGTAGTCCAAAACTAGACGATATGAATTGTCTGGTTTGGAGACAGGAAACAAAGGATTGTTCATTTGAGAGGTGCATGTTTCAATCACCCCCTGGTATTCAAGTTGATATAAGATCTCCCTGACTTTTTTTTTAGCTTCTTGCTTAATGGGATACTGCTGTTGGGCAGTTGGTTCACTTTTTAATTGTATTTTGTGGGGAGGTGAGTCCTCATCCCATCCTACATGATTTTTATATAATGCCGGTGCCTGGGCTACTGCCCATTTCCTTGCATAAGTATATTTTTTGTGAATCGGAATGTGATTCGAGAAGGCAGGCATAATCATTTCTTCGCCACGAGGGCACTCCCTGACAAACTCTGGGGGCCAATCTTTTTCAGCTAACAGAATATCATAGCCTTTTGAGAGTTTATCCCAAAATAGACCCTTTATTTTCCTAGTCTTATCACCCTCTATACGCAATGTTATTTCGTATATCTTATGGGGCTCGCTAAGTCTGGTGTCGGCAGTTTCAACCTGAATATATTCATTTGTGTCCACTGTCTCCAGATGACTCATCAAGATCTTGCGGGCTATACTGATTTCTGCTGCACTGTCTAACATTGTCTGTGCCCACTCCCCGTTTTTCAACTGTGTCCTCAGTATTTTCGGCATGGTTGATTACTCAAATACTGGCTACCTTCTTTTTTGGAAATTGAGATTTTTTACTCTGAGCAGGTTCCTTGTCTTTGGACCTGGTGTGCTCTCCTGGGTCTGACCGTCCTCTTCTTTCCGATTTCTGCAAAAAAGATCGAGAGGGACGTGTATCAATACTTTGATATCTATCAGGTTTTTTCAGATTATCCCTATTTCTCAGGTTATATCTTTTCTCAGAGGGCTCCCTCTGGGGAGACTGGTGTTCTCGAGTCGGAGTTCTTTCCCTCCGTCGAGGAGACCTTCCTCTGGACTGGAAAACTTTTTCCTTGGGAGTGGATTGTTTATTTCCATCCCAGCTCTTTTTAGGAGTGTTTAAATTATTTTTAATAAATAATTTTTCAGGATTTTCGAGAAGTTGGGGCTTAACTGGTTTTCCACTCAAGCTGTCTCTACCTAATTCTTCATAGCATTTCTCTATGATTTTGGCAAGCTCAATTGGCTGATCTGTTATATCTGTTTCCTTCAACTTCTGGCGGATCGCCACAGATGCTGCTTCTCCCTTTATGTTGGCTAATAATATAGCCGAGACCTGCTTGAAGTCTTTCAGTAATTTCATACCAAGAGTTAAAGCGGGCTCTGGACCGTATTCATTCTGAATCTGTCGTAGTACATCTGGTATTACCGCCATAGACGGAAGACCATGTGTTTTTGTGCAAATGGAAGCAAAGACTGTACCCCAAGTGTCACAGTCCTCCACGTGTGGTGCGATTCCCATAGGAAGGCAGATTGTCAAGATTCTGTGTTTCTCAATAGGGGTAGTATCCGAAAATACTGCCTCTATTTGAGTAATTTTCTGTGCTAACCAGAAAGGGATTTGTTCCTGTTTTACGGGTGTTTTACCAAGACATGACTGTATGTTCTGTGGTGTAATTTTATTAGTGTTCCCCTGATGAGGGGTCAGCTGTGGTACATTAAGAGCTGGTTGGACTTTTGCAGTCCGCATTACATATTGGACTAATTGCCCATGTATTTTAATTAATGTTTTTAGCTGTACTAACAGCTCTTCTTTTGAAATTTTTGCAATGTCCGGGTGTGGTGTGTAGCTGGCTAGAACCCGCCACGTTGCTCCTGGTCTACCTAGTGGACCGAGCCTGGTAATATGATCATTATGTTTTAGGGCGCCATTAAACCAGAGCAGGTGCTCTTGGAATTTTAGTGGGATTTCAGTCTCCTCGAAAGGAGCGTACTCATCGGGAGGTTTCTCTATTTTGTAAGAGTGAAACTCATTTGTGCTAGCATTTGCCGCTGGAAAGTTTATCCATGAATAGAATACCTCTGTCTGCCGATATTCGTGTGCCTCTATCACGAAAATTACTGTACCACCTTGTGGTGTCAGTCCGTTTTCTATAAGTTTTAACGTTATAGACTTTCTTAAATGTACCGGGATGATAATTGCATCCGGGTCTATCTGTAGGAGACTCGTGTCTTCCTCTATTAGTAGGGTTGCCAGTCTAGCTGCTTCCCTTTCTTCTTCACTGTCTGACATTTTATAAATGCAGGCTTTGCAGAGTAGGTCTCCAAGGAGACAAAGATTAGGTGCACAATATTTTGGAACACTGTATCCTTCAACGTTGAATAAACCAGAGCTTTACATAGGAATCTCTTCCTACTGAGTTCGGGCGGATTTTAACCTTTCACCCACTCCAGACGTCTATTGGAGTATTTACGGGAGAAAGGGGTCTGTGTGAAATATGCACGGCTGAGTTACTCTAACGTCTTGCGTTAGTTTATCGCCTTACCAAACGTTTGGGCGCCATGTAGTGTAGTTCCTATTTTCCCAATAGGCCCTGCGCATTGGAATAACATAAACAGTAGTATCGGCGTAGAAGTGCGGATCTTCCAGGCCTCCACTGACTATGCTAAACTTAATTGGGTTTGTTACCAACTAGCTCAGAGGTCACTGAAAAACTTTCTTGACTGAAATAGGAAGTGATCAGCTTCCCTGGCACAGCCAAGAAGGGATTCAGTTTTCCAACAACCGTGCAACATGACAACTTTGCTCCTCAGATCAAGAGTCAATCTCTAGGGTCGTGTGAAACAATAGACAGTTATTTTACTCAGTCAGTGGTTGTGCAGTTTACTTTCACAATATGTAGAGAATAGAGAGACGGGCGTTTGTCAATAAAAGGTTAACATTTATTGAACAGTCTTTCTTCTCGTACAAGAGAAATGCATTGCCACAATTGCAAGACTTGTTATTATAAAAAGTACGTACAGTAAGATAAGTATTGCGAAATAATACTGTAAAAGCATTGATATGGTTTCTTAGCCATACAATGGTTTAAAAGGAATAAAACATATATACATTCATATATACATTAGGCTAAAATACTCAACTGGTGCTTCTAACTACGCCTACCCCAGTGTACCTGACCTAAGCCTAATACTTGGGAGGGGAGTAAGTAAGTAGCTTTAGGTTAAGTTGGTTTTGCCAAGGTTTGCTTCAAGAATTCTCTCTCAAGGGTTTAGTCAACACCATACCTCTGGAATAGAATGATGGAGGTCTGGTATCTCCCTCAGGGCTCGAAATCCCAGTCACCCGCAAGGGTAGACTAGAAACGCCGTAGCTGGAATTCTCTGCAGGAGAAAGACAGCGTCTCTTCTTCAGCGCGTCGAGGAGGAGGAGGGGCAGCGTCCGCGGGCAGCTTGTGCTGGGCTCTGGCAGGGGACGGCTGTTCAGCTCCTAAGTTCACCACACCATCGTTCGCTTGTTAGCAGCGATAGCAGTAGCGATAGCAGCTATGGTATCATCAGCATGACAGCTTCTTCAGCAGCAGCGAGATAGCTGGCAGCATCAGCTTCAGCGATGGCATTAGCGTAAACAGCAGCAACATCAGCGAACAGCAGACAGCGTTTGCTTAAGGCAACGTTGGTAATATTTATACCTGAAAGGTGCCTTGTTTGACGTAAGTTTTTGGACATAAGACGTCAATAAAGATGTCACTAGGAAGTGATCGTCTATCAGTGCTCATTAGAGTTCTATTACTAATCAAAACACAGCAAGCGGGGATTTCCAGGTTTGCTGAGTTTTTATCTTGATGAAGAACTCTGAGTGTTAATCTAGGAATCTCAGATAGTAACTTCTGCTCTGTCATTGCACTAATTGGTTGCAAAGGAAGTGGCAGAGAAAGCTATTCTGGAATGTGGCTCTGTTCGTGTGAGGCCAGAGACGAGTTTCTGAATATTGCACTTGAACGGTTATGCCAATATAGGGAAGAAATGGATTTATAGCCGAATAGGGGCATAAGGTCACAGTATCGATCAGGATCCTAGATTAGAACGCAACAATCCCACTGCGTAAAACAGTTGTCCATTTCTGAAGTATTTGGTCTAAATTCTCCCTGCTTCACAGGGATCAGTCTGGCATCAAAAGCCCAGGTGGCTAAATGCTTGAATAGGGTTTGAGCAAATAGCTTATAAGCGATATCCAGAAAAGGAATCAGATGAGAGTTAGCAGGCGGGTCGGTTTTGCCTTTTTTACGAATAGGCTTTACAATGGCTTCCTTCCATTAATCTGGAAAAATGCCTGTAGATGTAACCCATTTGAAAAATCCACTCAAAATGTGGCCCCCCCTTCCTAGGGTCTTTCTTAAAGATAACAGATGAGAGACCATCTGGACCACCAGCCCTAAAGGTTTTCATATGGCAAATCATTTCAGACAATACCACAGTAGTCTCGGAGTTTGCGATAGCCTCTCTATCAACTTTTGAGATATCCGCGGTCATCAACAGATTTTCAGAGGTTTCTTCACAATAGAGAGAATAAATAAAGTGGAACCAATCGTCTTCACTCATCTGTGCCTCAAGGGAAGATGGCGAGGTAAAGGTAACTGAATTCACCTGCCACCAATAGTGATTACTACTCTGCTCAACAATTGTAGCTAACTTTTGCTCCCAATTTACCTTTGTAAAATCCCCCTTTTTATGGGCCAAGAAGTTACGATATGCAATTTTCGAAGTCTCCATAGGTTCTCTTGTACTAGTTTATTTGGGATTTATATTAGAGTATCAACAACTCTTGGAAAAGGTCATGGGAGTTAACGTGAAGATCAGTGAGCACACATTGGGGCTTCACCTGAGTCATGTCTCCTTGGACTCAACAAATGATCAATGGGAGACAAATACCCCCACAGGTTTATTGACCTAGTCTTTCTCCTGTTTAAATGCAATATTTCAATGGCCTGTAAAGCACCTGCAGCCCCATTGGATAAGGGCTGGCTGCACTGCAGAAATGGGCATGAGCTGAATCCAGCGCAATGGAGATAATGCATGCAGGTGGAAGGGAATCACCCCATGGAGGGAACTGGGAGAAATGCATTATGAACCTGGAGGCTAAAAATGCTAATCGTCTACCCTGAATATAAGTCAGGTACTCAATTAATTATCCGGAGCACACTTGTTTCGAACTTCGCTAACCTTGCCAACACATTCCTGAAGTAGGGCAAAAACAAACCTGCATATTCTATTGATAGTTGGGGTACTAAATACATAAGTAACATGCACTTGTGAGATGCAAGCCAGAATGCCACACTTAAGCTCCCCATGTGGTGTCCCAGCACTGCTTCCCTATGAGAGACAAGATGTCGCCGGTTTTTGATGTCTCCATTAACACTGTTCTTGTATTTTTGTTGTCTTCTTTCTTTTCGTTTCCTTCTCTTCTATTGTTCTTTTTCACATTTATTTATTTATAAAGTTTTATATAGCGCAAACTTGATCCCGAAGGATATCAGAGCGCTTTTCAATCTGAGGCAAAGGTAACAAATCAGAACATTGAAAGTATTGACACACTTATACTAATACAACAACTTCAACATTACACACTAACTTCTGTGGTACTTTCCACATCAAGAGATAGAGTGATATAGCTTTTGTTAGAAAAAGTTCTATCGTTGATTATACACCTTGAATACTGCATATATCTCTGTTTGTACTAGATGTGCGCACTGCAGATATGACTGGTTGTTGCACTACCTATATTGTCAAGATTGTTACATGATTTAAGTTGCTGTGCGTTGCAACTAATAAATAAATGTTAAAAAAAGTGTGGATGAATCTTATTCAACGCTCTTCTTACCTACAGAGAGTTGTCATCAAACCAGCCATTCCCCTTTCCTCTAGTACCACTGACTAGCTTAGGACCACCCTTTGCCAGCTTGAAGAGGGCTAATAATTGCTTCATCAATCTGACATACCAATCTATCGCATAATCCCATATTTCCAAATCTAGATGGTCACATTCGATTGAAGATACAAACTGAAGTGACTCTTCCATTATCAAAACTTGTATTCTTCAATAGTAAACTACCTCAAGGGGCAAAGTCTTCTTTACACAAGCCACAACAGGATCTTTAAAATCCAAGCTAAGAGCATAGTGATCACAGGGCCTTAAATCAAGAACTCTGAAGTATTTTAAGCAATAAACCTGAAGAATTGGCACAAACACAAAGTCACTGGGCATACAGCTGTTACCATATTATATAGGTACTGCTGGTAGTTGGGTCATCATTACTCCGATTGTTAAGATTGATCAAGTTCTGCTGACCTACACAGGGGATCTCTTTCATATCTCCTTCGCAGGTTCTTGCTGGAAAAAAGACAGTCGGGAATGTTAAATGCCAACCGCACTTCTCCTTCAATGAATCATCACACTCTTTAAATGCTGCTTTGTCATTAAAATCCCCTCTACTACATAGAGAGCATCAGGATAATCCTTTTAATTCGAAGGATTAATCTTGAATTTTAAACTTTTAATTCTCTGTTTACTCCTTTGATGTTCAATGTATTTTAAGATAGAACTTTTTAAAGATGTCTAAGAAATAATGTTTAAACCAATGGCCAATTTCATATGTGTACAAAATGTTCTTTTTTTGTATTACTGTGATGCTTTAATGATTTGATCTATCGAAATAAAGCCTTTGAACTGAACTGAACTGAACTTGAACTGATAATCCAATAGCAATGTTTGCACATGGTAACTAGAATCAACAGTTCACACTCATTCATTCATTCATTCAAGATAACATTACTTTGGCCACCAGGGGCACAAAAGTACAAGTACAGTACACAAATGAATGAACAATACAATGCAGGTTGTTG
This sequence comes from Lissotriton vulgaris, assembly GCF_964263255.1. Taxonomy (NCBI): domain Eukaryota; kingdom Metazoa; phylum Chordata; class Amphibia; order Caudata; family Salamandridae; genus Lissotriton; species Lissotriton vulgaris. The sequence continues at coordinate 1,012,921,287 of NC_141691.1, forward strand.
TAAAATATTTCAGATGAATGATAAAAGCATAAAATATAAAACCTATAAAAATAGATATTAACATTGGTACAATACACCTAATTACAAACACCCCAAAGTGAAAATCTCAAAAAGTTAAACAGTTGGTTAGACTTTTCTATGCAGGGTCCACATGGCTCCAAGAAACTTAGCAACAGGTATATCATGTGGTAAGTTGCAGTCATACCTCAGAATACAAAGAGATTGGCTGCGCTAGCATAGACACCTCCAAAACTTGCGGGGCAAGCATAGGCGGGACAAACGAAGAAGACATGCAAAACGCTCTCTACCATAGACAAGCATTGAGAGTACGCACTCATGCAAAGGGCGTGCAGGATGGAAGAATGTATATATTTAGATAAATGATGTACTCCAACTCCACTTCACCAGTGAACAGATCAATCAAGCAGACAAGGACCCATACACAAGCAGTTTGCAGCTTTGTTACTTTCCTCCCAAAATGGACAGATACCAATATTAGTAATTTGCTTACTGCTCTTACCCTAATCAAGGCCTTGGCACTTTGTGCTATAGCGACATACCCTTCAATAACTGGGCACTACAACAGTCAGGTTTCCTGGAAGAACCACACTGGGCAATTAGACAGGACCTCTCTGTAATTCCCCATTTTCATGAAAGATATAAATCCATGAATGTCCCATACCAAGATACACCCTGGCAGCAGTTGCCCTGACTCCTACTAGTCAATCTCCTCAGCTCATCCATCACTCCAAGCTGAAGCATAATGAGCTTGCATGCCTTTAGGGAGCGGGCTCTCAACTCCCCAAGAACTGTAACTCTGATGGTCATGGCCATAATTTCCTCCTGATATTAAGGGGGTTTCTGGTCACATAAAAAATGGGGCGGGGGGTTGAAAGATCTTGATTGCTGCTAGTTTGGCTCTATCATTTTGAAACAAAAATCATAACTATATTTCTTGGAACCAGTCCCGCTTCCACCAACTGATTCTAGCACCTGTTCTTTGCCTTCACCCAAAGAACCTAGTAGAGGTACCCTGATTGCATTTTAACCCACTATGTTCACATAAAAATTGGGTTTTCTGGGGGCAGTCACCATTCCCTGGCTGACTAATAGTCTCCCACTTTGCCTCAATACCTTCACATAGACAAATGCTATTTGCTACAAAAGCTAGTGCACAGACTTGAACTAAACCCTTAGGGGCAGATTTACAAGCTTGTTGCACCACTTTTGCGTCATTTTCCTCATGTTAAAAATGACACAAAAGTGGCGCAAGGGCCTTGTAAATCTGCCCCTTAGTCTCCTCAGAATCAAACAGTACACACATTAACTTCCCCCCCTGGCTACTATCTTGAAGCCAACTAATACCAGCTCCTTTGAGGTGACATTCTTTAGGTTTTTAATGGTTACAAATGCACTTAACAGTCTATATCTATTTAAGGGCCAGCTGGCAGAGTGCCATGTTCTCCTCTTAGATTGGGGTTTAAAGAAAAACTTCCTTGTCATCCTAGGCCTGGGATAATTTCTTACTTGGACTGATGGAGTCTTTTTTTTAAACAACCTTGGTTTCTCTCTTGCAGAATTACTGCTACCAGATGTGGGATTGGCGAAGGGGGCTCTCTAGACTACTTTTGCCCCCAATTGCCTCTGTAATAGCAGTCATACATTTAGCAGTGTGCTCCTGAAATGTTCTCCCCTTAGAAATGTTATCAGCCTTCCTACACCCTTTATACCAGGCCTCGCCAAGGAATCTAGTTGCTTGCCCTTTGCAGGATTCGCAACTGGAATTGGTAACTCAGGGACTCCACTTCAGTCATCTACTGGCTAACTACACGTTTTAAACTTCCCCTTTTCTGGCGACCTTCGTTTCGCCCCACCCCCCCCCATTCTGCACAACAGGTTGAGCCTAAACTTTGACAGGACTCTTCTCTTCCCAAAAACACTACCTCTATTCAGAAAAATATTGGGGCACTTTGAAATGAAGGTACAACAAATGCAGTAGATGACATAACCTCTAAGAGGCTAGAAAGAAAACATGAATCTGGGATGAGCCCTTTTGGCCCCCTCTCAGGGTAACCTCCTTAGCCCCATCATTTAATGTTTTACTTATACTTTCAAGAAGTTAGATCTGTTTAACACTTTGAGCATTATTCAATACTAAGGGGTTGATTACGATGTTGTGTGGAAAGGCTCCAAACGGGATTCGGAAGAAGCAAATCCGATTCAGAGCATATGTTTAAGATCGAATCGTCCACTGTTCCAAACGACCAAGTATGATGAGAAAAAGCCTTCCGCATTGACCGAATCAGTTCCGAACCCAAATTAGTCAGTCAGACTTCTTTGGAGCCGATTCACTCAGCTTAATGGGGCCGGCTTCCGAATGAGCGAGTACGGTGACTGATTTTGGCAGCCATACCAACTCGGTTTTGCAGAGACAAAACAGGTGTGGGAATTAGACTTCGAGGGCCGTAGCAGGCACCCCTACACCTGGGTTCCTCTAAATCGGGTACAGGGGTGTTCCTATGGGTCCACCCTATCCATGCATGCACAGTGTGGCAGGCAGCAAGGGATACCACCGCAATGCACTACTTATGATCCGACAAACTACATCACTCATGACATGGTCAGTTACAACACTCATGACATCCCTGATGACATCTCAAATGATATCACTGATTAGATCATCCACAAAACCACTCACACACCCACACAAACACTTATGCACCCACTCACACACATACATCCAATCACTCCCACTCCCACTCACTGATTCATCGAGCACCTCACACTCCCTCTCTTTCCCCATATAGCTACTCACTTCCCATGTGCCTACTCACACAGCTACTCACTCACCAATACAGTCACTCAAACAACCACTCACTCACCCATAAAGACACTCACACTCTCCCTTATTCACCCATGCAGCCATTCACAAACCCAGTGCCCATACATACAGCCTCGCAATAGAGCCACTCATTCACCCATACAATCACTGAAACACCTACTCATACAAATATACAAGCACTCACATGTGTACTCACTTACCCATACAGCCACTCACATAGACACTCCCTCTCCAATACAGCCACTCACACAACCAATAAATTAACCAAACACCCACTCAAATAGCCGCTCAGTCACCCATATAACCACTTAAACACATAGTCATTTGCCAATACAACCAGTTCTAGCCTCTTAGTCACCCATGTAGCCTCTCACATATCCATGCACAGACCCATAAAGGTACACACACAGGCACTCACTCACCCATACAGCCACTCCCTCACAATACAGACACTCACACACTTATTCATCCATAGAGCTGCTCACAAACCTGCTCACTCATACAGCCACTCACACAGCCACTCACTCACCCATACCGCCACTCACTCACCCAGTCACTCACCAATGCAGCCAGTCACACAGCCATTCCCACACCCAGTTAATCACGCACACATGTACTCACCCATACAGATACTCACACACTTATACAGCCACTTAGACATCCACTCACACATGGATCACACAATCACATAGTCACTCACATAATATATGTTAGAAGTAGTATCACTCATTCGTAGTACACAAAGTAAAGTAATTTAACTTTGGTAGTACCTTACTATATATGTTTAACACTCATAAACCTTTAAAAAACACACACAATCACTGGATGATGTCATCAGTGATGTCATTTGAGATATCATCAATGATGTCATGAGTGATGTCACTCACCATGTAATGAATGATGTAATATGTGAGGTCATAAGCGGTGCATTGCGGGGGCATAAGTTATCGATAACTATAACTTCTGAATTTCACTGGTTTAGTATGAGTGAAATCTGCCCACACTGCCCCCTGCAGCCTCATTGACAGCCACCTTCCCGGGGCTCAAATATATTAATGTAGGGGATCCATCGCAGACCCCTTGCCACAGGGACTGCCACCTCCCCAGGGCAAAGTTTTACAAAGGAAGAGGTCCACGGGGCCCACCTTGTGGACCTATTGCTGAAGCTGGCGACTGCCACAGCCCAGGGCCGGTTCCTGCTACCTCCTGAGGTGTCTACCCTTGGGAGGAAGCTGTTTACTTTTGCTTGGTGGGAGCCGGCAGCTTCCACCAAGCAAAACCAAGCATAACTCTGACTTCTGTAAGCTGGAGCTGCCAAAAAGCTTCCGCTTGCAGAAAGCAGAATTTTCATCTGTTTCCATGCATGAAAATATGCCTGCAGGGAAACAGATAAAAACATTGCTCCAGCAAGCTGGGAATGCTATTTCAATCAGCTCCATACTTGCAGGAGCATTGTCGGCTCCCACCGGAGTTGGGAGCCGATTGGGACTGCGGGGGGCTTTGGGCTCCTTTGACTGTTCCATAGCACACTGGATGTCCTGGGAGCACTCAGGAGACTTGGCTGGGCCCCGGGGATGGGGTCCCCAGGGCAGAATTCGACCCAGGGACAGGGTCTCGCAGCCACCCTCCCTACTAAAGATAAATACATTTTAATGTCGGGCCCCAGGGAATGGGGTGCCCAGGGCCTAAAGTGGCCTGGTGAAGGCACCCTTGTGGCCCCTCTCTCCCAATGAATTAAGGCCTGACCCCGGAGATGGTGTCTCTGGAGCCAAAATCAAGCTGGGACGGGGCTGCAAGGCCCTCCCTCCCCATTGGATAATGGTAGGGCCCAGGTAGGGGGCTGTGCAGCCCCCTCCCCCATTGCATTAAGCCCTGACCCTGGGGATGGAGTCCTTTGGGCTGAAATCTGTCCGGGGAAGGATGACTGCATGCACCCTCCCCATTTTTTTTAGGGCAGTGCCCCAGGGCGACTACCCCCCAAACTGCACGGCCAAAGGCCATGCGTGGCGCAGGGTTGGGTAGTTATAGGAGGTTTGCTAAAGGGCCTGAACGCAGGTCATCCCCGCTGTGCATGACCAAGGGCCATGCATGACGGAAGTTGTATTAATGTGGAAAATGAGCCCATAATTCTATCGATGCCCAGGCCGCTGGCGCAAACCGCCTCTTAGTTCCCATGTTGAATAATTACCAAATAAAGAGACGGGCGCTGGAAGCAGGAATCAAGAACTGAGTTTAATTCTCATGAGGAGAGCCAGTCATTTCGGACACGAAACACAGTGTCTTTCGGGAGGTGCTCTAACAAGTGAGCTGAGACTCTTGCTTTTATACCTTACAAAACACTTGATAGTACAATCAGGACAGTATGACGCAAAAGAAAGACATCCCTATAATCCTCGTGTCAATCCTACCCCACATATGTTCACAATGGGGACCCTTGACCTGCTGATAAGAGGGGAGGGCAATCACGCAGCTGAGTGTTCCGTAGGATGTGTACGCCTGATCATAGCCCCGGGGGGTGGGGTGGCTAGGATCAATAGTGGATCCTTTGAAGAGGAGTGACTTCATACAATAAGGGCAGTAAATGGTATCTCCTGGCTCAGGCGATGGCCTCGGACATGTGTGGTCAGCCGGACTCGGGGGAAGGGGTCATCAAAGGAGTGGTATTCATGCCGCGTGGACAATCGAGCGCGGAGGGAAGGCTCGTCAACAGAGGGGTATTCATGGAAGGAAAGGAGGTGTTGGTCAGGCGCGGCCGTGACTCTCAAGGACAGGGCCTTGCAGAAGAGGAAGGTTTATGACTTGCCCATGTGAGGAGAAGGGAGGGGTAGCCAGGGTGGACACAGGGACAGAGTCACACAGAGAGAGAGAGATCTGATGACCCGTACATGAGAGAGCGGGGGCAGTCAGGTGCAGCTGGGGAGGGCTACGTCAGCCAAGGCGAAGGATGCCTCTTCAAGAGGGAATGGGGGGTTTTGTGTGGGTCAAGCAGGAGAGTCGCCTTTCGCAGCAGGGTCGCACAGGGGGAGAGGGTTTCATGGCCTACGCATGAGAGAGGGGGTTTAGGATATGCGCAGGAGGGAAGCCGGGGATTCCAATGGGTAAAAGGCCATAGTGCCTAGAATGGCTGTACATATGCATAGGGGTATGGGCTCTTACTGGCAGAGTGATACGGTCAATAATTTACGGTATTCATGGTGCTCACAGAGAGAGGAGTGGGAGAAGAAGGGGAATGAATGCTGTCTATGTACATCAATTCCTTCAACTTTCACAGTCGCCCCTTTTTACATAACAGCAGTCATTTTTGCAATTGATGGGTTTACAGGTAGACAGGCATCGTTGATGAATTAGCATTTTGTCGATACTAACATTTGGCGTACAATCATAGACAGTCGAGGTGATGGGCAGAATGCAGCACATAGGAAATTGCATTTTCGTTGTGTTCCTGACAATTAAACGCACTACATAGCATAAATCTTTCTAACTTAAAAATGTGACCAATGAACAGTTTTGACCAGGTAGTTGAGAGCGGAATTCAGTTCAATACACAAGATTTCTTCGTCACAGTGTCTTTTTATCATTGAGCCATCACTGGTAGGCTCTAGTCCGAGCACTTTCGTTGGCGCTGTTGAGCACCGGCGGTGGAGCTATGGGTCCAGCTCAGTTCTATCCTTTCGCGTTGCAGGGTGCGGTCAGTCCTCTGCTGTTAGACCACAGTCCTGTTCCCTAAATAATCCGTTTGGCGGCGCCTTATGCTCGGCACCTATATTTCTGTGGCAACACCCTATTCCCATATGAAGGCAGTTCTTCCTTTTGGCAAAAAGTCACGTGGAAAAGAGGGTGAGCATGGTTCAAATAGTCGATAGGAGAGAGAGCGAGCGGAGTTGGGTCAGAGTTCCTGGGGCACACAAAAGGGACCAAGGGAGCAAAGGATAACAAGCAGGCAGGCCCATCAATCGAGTCCAAAGAAGGGGGACGGAGACTCCAGGCACACGTGGGTTAGCAGACGGAGGGCTTCAAGGCGGCCCATCGTTTTTCATTTTCCACGTTGAAATTGCGGTCTCGTCCCGTATCCTGTTGCTCTGCGGCTCCACCTTTGGTCGAGGTCACACGGGTCACAAGATCCTCAGTCAGGCTGTACATCACATCTGACCCACCTCCTTCGGTGATCGTGAATCTTTGAATAGGTACAAGACAAGGTTTTAGAGAAATGGCAGAAGAAGACATCTACGCATGTGAATTCCTCCCTCAATTCTACGCATTTGGGAGATACGCTCATTGGTCACAGTCAGAGGTCCATTACCAAGCAGTGCATGTGTCAGCATTCCTACTGAGTTCATGGCAGGTTTATTCATCGTCCTATTTATAACTCAAGTGAGGATAAATGAGATTCCCATCAACTGTGCATTACATCATATTCAACATTACGGAGCATTTCCCTTCAGGACTGGCTAACCTTTTCAAACAGGGCGGGGATGCCATCATCGAGAGTCAGGCAAAACAGGGTTTTCTCGGGGGTCAACAGCTACTCATGGTCATCATGTTTATATTCGGGACAGCAACTGGGGTCTATCAAAAATGGGGCGGGGATGCTTCGGGCGCTTGCGCTTGGGTGCAAAAGGGGGTGGGGCAATCTGGGCATTGGGGGTCAATCTAGACGTTGGCGTTCGTCTCTGAAGAACAGACATAAGGTGCCATGGACATACAGTTCCCCTATAAATGGCCAGATTTGGGGGACTTTAGTCGTCTTACCTGTCCTTTCCTTCTCAGCCAATTCAAGTTCATTCATTTTGCAGAAAGGAGAGGCAGTAATATGGCGAGATACAATCATTTTAGTTTCGGTCAATTTCGCTGAACACCTTCGCGTTCAATATGTATCAAATCAGACTGGTGCCGGTGGGGCACAATTTTACCAAAAAGAGGGAGAGAAAATAGGGAGACTCTCATAGAGAGTGAGAGTCGTCCGCAATCTAAACGAGCCATTCGGTACACGTATGACATGTAGAGAGAGGGGGAGAGAGAGAGAGAGAGAGATAAGGGGTGGTGAGAGAGAGAGAGAGAGAGAGAGAGAGAGAGAAAGAGAGAGAGACGTGTACGAAAATAGGTCATTTAGTGCGCTCACAACACAGAACAGCAAAGGTCAGGTAACACGCAGATACAGACAGAGGGAAGACATAAATCCGTACATTACACACACACAAACTCAGACAGGGAAGACGGCACATGTATTACACATATATAAGACATTCACGACAAGACAGGAAACAATTGTTAGCCTACAAGATCTGTTTTATATATCCTACGTATCTTTACTATCCTATTTATCTACGTGCTTAGCTCTTTCTACCCTTCCCTCCTTTTTCTTCTCGCTTGTCACGTCTGCGAGCGTTCCCAATTACCAATACTCACACCTCGGTTGGTCGATCAGAAATTAACCTGGTCGTGCTAGTTACCCATGGTTGGATCTTAAACCATTTTTCAGTTCCCTCCTTTGGTGGGAAGTTCTCCAGGCTGAGGCAACGGCAAGGATTGATCGGGAGAACAGTCCGACAGCTTGGCTATATCTATAAGAGTGTGAGAAAGGGGGCAGTGCATTTTGAACATCAGCAACATTTCTAACTTCCTAGACGGGTGGTGCCGTGGCAACCCTTACCCGTATATTTTTCTTTGTCCTTTCCCTACCTAGTCAAACGTCCAGTTACATTATTTAACGCGTCATTTCTAGTCAATTTTTCGTCATTCAGTACCTGTCCAGTTTCTATGTCAGTCCATCCTCTCAGTCGCTATGTCCTAAGGAGGAACAGTCATGTTTAAGTCCACGTCTTTTTTTTAAAACTTATCGTTATGAGGACTACACACTTATTCCCTCTTTCCCTTTTCGTCGGTGGTCCGACCATCGCTCTTCCACACTTCAGCCGCCGTTCTGACGTGACCTGCAGAAGGGAGAAAAAAGAGGGGGTGGGGGGCAGCATTCAAAGTACATCAGCATGCAGTAGTCCGAAAATGTTTTTACCTACCACTTACTCCACGTACCGCCTTTCTTTACCATCTCGGCGTTTAAGCCCATAGGGACCAGTAATGTCAGGTAGATAATCATTGACGATCTGCGTATCTACATGAGTTACTTGGTCGTAACCCTCTTTATCGGGTGCAAGGGTGACGGTCAGGTGGCATTTCCGTGGTGTCGTTTTAAGGGTGTCTAAAACACTTTTCCGGCTGCCTGTGACACATAATGTAGCTGCTAAATATCTGATCCCTTTTGATCTACATCCTTCATCATACTTATTCTTCGCTCACAGTAGTAAGGCATCCAAAACTCATTAATGCAACTGCTACAACCATGCTTTCTTTTTCAAAATACTTTTAATAAACGAAATTGGTGGCAGTTCATTGCATAAAGTGCAGCAGTGCAATAAAATCGTATTAAAACTTCCCTACAGAGCAAGCATGATGCATGTCAGTAATTCATCTTTAATAAATTCATAAATTCATTATCCAATGTTCATTCATTACCTAAATTACACCAATTCATTTTCCAAATCATAATCAGTACCCACCCTAAGTCAGTTCATTGTCCAAGCACATACTCAACATCCTTCATATCTACTTTCATTATCCAAAAACTGCATATATATCTCGGGACAAAAAGCTGCGCAGTCAGGGTGCAACAAAGTTTATTCAAAACGTCTCATTTTGTGTCGGCGCCATTTTGGGTGGGGTCAGGCGAGTTCCAGCACAGTCAGAATGTCTCTAGTCTCGCATGGTTGGCCCAGAACCTTCCGTTGGCAGTTCAAAAAGTTTTGTGCTATGTGGTTAACAGTCTAACAAATATGGACCATGAGTCAAAGAGTGGGGAGGGCGGAGGCAAGACATCCCCCCCTTTTCTCTTGACATGTGGCGGGACTACCTGGAACTGTCCAGGCGTCGACATGTGGCGGGACTACCTGTAACTATGCAGGCGATGGCATGTGACGGGACTACTTGCAACTGTCAGGCGTTGGGTGTAGTTGCCGCCATTATAGCACAAAGAAATGCCGCCATCCTTGCTTTGGCTTCGGCCGTCGACGAAAGCCGGATCGGGTGAGAGAGAGGGGTGGTCGGTGGCCGAGGCAAGACAGCCCCCTCTCTCCCCGCGGCCTGCAGGGCGGCAGAAGAGAAGAGATGGAGAGGTCCTTGCCATTCTCTGGACCGCCTGCCCAACAACATCTCCTACTGACCGTGGCCAGGCGAGCCCCTCGTGCCTCGAGGCCTCGCCTTCCGGATGGGCGTAACCGCGGACCTGTTGCACTTCGGGAGCTTCCGGAATGGGGGTAGGTACCTATTGAATTGTTTCTATTTCATGTGACCGTTATTTGGGCGTGGCGGGCAATGAGGCAGACATGTTGGGAGCAGGAATAGGCAGTGAAGCCTAGCTACCTCGTGGCTATTTTTGCTTTCAAACTTTTCACCATTTTACATTTCTTATTACGAACTATTTCTAATGTTTCTTATTTTTAGTGAAGTCAAAAGCTCATCAGGGGGTTACTGACTTAGCCTGATTTCTTTTTATTTTTCTTTCTCTTCCTTAGCGTGTTTCGAGCTAAAGCTTTCTGTTAGTAGGGAACGGTGAACACTTCATATTTTTATGTGTCCTTTTCACTAGGGGGTACTTCTGGACGGACCAGACGAGTTCCCTCCAATAAATGGTCCGGGGTGGAACGAGATTATCGATCAAAAAGGGGAACATATATTCCTTCATTAGGGTATCATCCTGGGCAGACCGAGCGATGTACTTCCACTTACTAGGGTAGCCTCCTGGACGGACCAGATGGTCTACTTCCACTAAATGGCCCATGAGCGGGGAGCATATGTCCTCCATAAGGGTAGTCTCCTGGGCGGACCATGCGAGCTACCCCCCAAATAACCAAACAGTGGGGAGTGGGTAGGACTGACGAATTCACAAAGGGGCATAACCTACCCTTTACTACTTGCAAAGACTAGATAGAATATTTCTACTCCACGTTGTTTGCAGGCAGAAAATACCTCAAACGAAACAATTCCTGGAACAACAATGTCCAGGCAACCAACCAATCAGTGGGGAGAAAAACAGGCATGACGGATTACAACGGGGACAAACGTCTGCATTACCTGCCCTTCGCTATCCAGAAAGGAAGACAGAATATTTCTACTCGTCTCAGTTTGTAGACAGGGAAGATCTCAAAGAGCAACAATCGATTATTAATCGATTTTAAACAATCCAGTGGGGAGAAAAGTAGGCATGACGGATTACAACGGGGACAAAAGTCTGCATTACCTACCCTTCTCTATCTGCAAAGAGGGACGACGTTCCTATTCGCCGCTGTTTGTAAACAGAGAATGTCTCGTTCTCAAAAGAGAACCAATATGTCAAGTAGCATTCAAAGCTAAATGAACCAATACCAACAATATCAGTATACAAATACCGATTTCAATACAATCAATCAATCAATCAGGTGGATAGAACCACCCTACCAATCAGGCGTAAAAACACCCTACTTAATCTTACCCGGACCGGACCATACGGACAGTTCTTCGACTTCCTTCTCCAGCGCCCGATCGTTCTCTTACTCCATGTAGCATTCCTGTGGGATTCCAGTCAGGACAATAGGTCACTCAAGAGAGGTCCGTTCAGAATTGGTGAAGTTCTTTCGATCGGCAGCCGGGCGAGGGCCCTCTCAAGGCAGGCATACCCCGATCATTTAGATGTTCCCTTCTTCGTCTGGATCTCTCTTACCGAACCTTATGTAACTGATGGACCCCGCGTTGGGACGCCAATTGTGGAAAATGAGCCCATAATTCTATCGATGCCCAGGCCGCTGGCGCAAACCGCCTCTTAGTTCCCATGTTGAATAATTACCAAATAAAGAGACGGGCGCTGGAAGCAGGAATCAAGAACTGAGTTTAATTCTCATGAGGAGAGCCAGTCATTTCGGACACGAAACACAGTGTCTTTCGGGAGGTGCTCTAACAAGTGAGCTGAGACTCTTGCTTTTATACCTTACAAAACACTTGATAGTACAATCAGGACAGTATGACGCAAAAGAAAGACATCCCTATAATCCTCGTGTCAATCCTACCCCACATATGTTCACAATGGGGACCCTTGACCTGCTGATAAGAGGGGAGGGCAATCACGCAGCTGAGTGTTCCGTAGGATGTGTACGCCTGATCATAGCCCCGGGGGGTGGGGTGGCTAGGATCAATAGTGGATCCTTTGAAGAGGAGTGACTTCATACAATAAGGGCAGTAAATGGTATCTCCTGGCTCAGGCGATGGCCTCGGACATGTGTGGTCAGCCGGACTCGGGGGAAGGGGTCATCAAAGGAGTGGTATTCATGCCGCGTGGACAATCGAGCGCGGAGGGAAGGCTCGTCAACAGAGGGGTATTCATGGAAGGAAAGGAGGTGTTGGTCAGGCGCGGCCGTGACTCTCAAGGACAGGGCCTTGCAGAAGAGGAAGGTTTATGACTTGCCCATGTGAGGAGAAGGGAGGGGTAGCCAGGGTGGACACAGGGACAGAGTCACACAGAGAGAGAGAGATCTGATGACCCGTACATGAGAGAGCGGGGGCAGTCAGGTGCAGCTGGGGAGGGCTACGTCAGCCAAGGCGAAGGATGCCTCTTCAAGAGGGAATGGGGGGTTTTGTGCGGGTCAAGCAGGAGAGTCGCCTTTCGCAGCAGGGTCGCACAGGGGGAGAGGGTTTCATGGCCTACGCATGAGAGAGGGGGTTTAGGATATGCGCAGGAGGGAAGCCGGGGATTCCAATGGGTAAAAGGCCATAGTGCCTAGAATGGCTGTACATATGCATAGGGGTATGGGCTCTTACTGGCAGAGTGATACGGTCAATAATTTACGGTATTCATGGTGCTCACAGAGAGAGGAGTGGGAGAAGAAGGGGAATGAATGCTGTCTATGTACATCAATTCCTTCAACTTTCACATTAATGTAAAGTAATTCAAATTACTTACAGTGAAAGAAACATAGAAATTCACTAAAAAAACAAAGAGTACAGGAATATTATAGTTAGGAGACAGATAAAAAAATATATATCAAGTAACTATAACTCATACTCTAAGGTACCTATAACTTGCACAATCACCATTCCTGTGGTGATAAACTCTGGAAAATATGCCTCATAATTTCATATGGTGGCCATCTTGGGCTACCGAAAAAGTATCTCTGGCAATAAACATATGTGCCTTGTTGGATACATTATTCACAAACATGTTTCGATGTCAGCAGTGTTGTTCTACAATCCTGTGATGTATAGTTGTACATTTTAGTCAGAGTGTCACCATTATGTCCACGTGATTTTGATGGAATCAAAACATAACTGCCTATATTGAGAGATCAGACTAAACATTGCTTGCTTTGTCACCACCGGTTGCCACTGTCTAATCATAGTTAGGCTCAAGTTTCATAGCAAATACATTTATTGTGTTGCTAAGAATTTTGGAGCCATTTGATAAATCTCCATGAAACTCTCCAAAATAAAGTGCTTTGTCTTGCCTAGTTTGCACATGGAAAGTTTTGGGGTGATCTGACAAGCGGGGGCAGAGAAAAAAAAGAGGGTCTCAAAACACATTTTCTTATTAATTTTCCCTTAGGAACTTTAGACACAGCTACAGTGTAAACCGCTAAACAGATTTACTCAACATTTGGTAGAAAGCTAGATCTAGGTCCAGAAAGAGTGTTTTTTTATGTTTACAGGTAAATACGTAAAATAGTTTTTGAGCAATTAATGCTCAAAAACGTTGTATATCTAGGGACGAGGAGGCTCAGTGGATCCTGACAGATCTCAAACTGATATCTGATTGGTTGCCACCAGCTCAACCAGGATGTGGTGGCAGCCATATTAGGTCTTGGTATTTGGTCCTGAGTTCTAAAAACAAACAAAAAAAAGGCAGAAGGGGCAGGGTAGGAATACCCTGACCCCCTAGGCTTGGTGGTGGGGATCACAGAGGGGCCAACATAGTTTTAAAATAAAAATGCTGTCACAAATTCATGTGCTCTTTTGCATATATATATATTTTTTAAAGCCCTGTGTGTGGGCAGGTGCAGGAGGGAAGAGATGTTTATATTTTGGTCTAGGGGGTGCTTGTAGACCCCTGCCCAGGGCACTTTTGGCCTCAGCGACCCCATCGCCCTGGGCCGGGCACAATTTTATGCAGATGGGGGGCATGCTGCTTTTGGTCACGAGGCACCCTTTCCCCCGGGACAGCTGCATTTATTTGTAAAGGGGGAGGGGGCCTAGGGCCCCTCTCCAAGGCCTCCTTGAACTAGGGGGAACTCATCTCTGGGGTCTGGCGGCATTTGTAAAGGGGGAGGAGCCATGCAGCCCCACTTTTCGGGCGACATTTGGCCCCAGGGACCCCATCCCCCTTGCCTGCCACATGTTTTAATGGGAGGAGGGATGGAAGGACCCTCCTGGAGTAACTAATGGCGCAGGGGACTTTGGTGTTTACCACATAAAATAAGGAAGCAGGAGACATCAGATGCAGGTAAGTGGGTTTTAATAACCTCATCCACGAAGGCACAACGATCAACTGACTTCCAAAGAAGTCTACATTCTAACAGAGAACCCAAAGCAGGATTCTACAAATTAAAGGTACAGGGAATAAAAGGAAATACAAGAATGCATATTATCACACATCTCCCTTCCTAACAAAACAAAAGAAAGAAAGAGAGAAAGAAAAAAAAACTAAACATAATCTTTTAAGTAGGAAGGAGGTCTACGCACTCTTTGACCTTTTCTAGAAGAAAACAACAAACCCGGAGAACCCGGAGAACAGTAACGGGAATTGCCTGAACAACCACCAACCCCGGGAGCATCATTACCAACACCAACAACAGGCAACCTTGAACCAACCAAAACCACACCACTGTTATTTCATATCCTTCCATCATCCGTCTTGACGGCATTCCTGAAGATTTTCACCACAGAACGAACTTCAGTGAACTTTGACCAAGGCCTACACCCCACAGGGGCTCTGATGCGAACAAGATCACCAAGTATGAACTTTTGAAACAAAACAGCCTTCCTACTATCAAAATATTCTTTCCTAGCAGTTTGTTTGTCTAATTCCTTACATCTCCATTCCCCAACACTATTATCGACCAAACCTTTGTTCAACTTCATCCAACCTGGACACCACAAAGTATTGGGAACCCTGCCCTTGAACAACTCAAAAGGAGATCTTCCTGTAGTAGAATGAGGAGCCATGCGATAACTATTAATTCTGTCCTTAAGAGACACCTTCCAGTCCAAACCAGAGGACCTTGCCAACTGAATAGCTTCTTTAAGAGTCTTGTTAACTCTTTCGACAGCACCATTCGACTTGGGATGATACAAAGAACATTTCTTATGGACTACACCACACTTCTTTAAGTAATCCTCAAACAGCTTCGAGCAAAACTGAGGCCCATTATCTGAAAGCAAACTGTTAGGAAAACTTTCTTTAAAAAAAACACCATCTAAAAATTTGATAACAGCATCTGAAGTTATGTCTCTTACAGCACTAACCTCAATCCATCTCGAATATAAGTCTATCAAAACAATCAAATATGGAGTATCAGAAACTCCAGACAAAGGACCAACAATGTCGATTGCAACCTCATCCCAAGGATGATTGGGTAAAACTCTTTTAACCATGGGCATCTGTCTAGTCTTTACAATTTTATCACTCGCACAACATTCAGGACAGTCTCTCACCATTCTCTCTATTTCTAGATCCATGCCAGGCCACCAAAACTGCAAACTGAGAATTTCCTTAGTCTTGACAATGCCTAGGTGTCCACAATGAGCATGAGACAACAATTTTTTCCTAATACTAATTGGTGGTATTAGCTTCGTCCCAAGAGTGAGAAGACCATCATCAGTAACAGAAAGTTCTTCTGAAACTAATAACCACGTTTTTTCTAAACGACCATGGCTCTTCAAGGAAGAAATAACCCTAGAAATCTCTTCATCCTTCACTAACTCACTCCTCCATTCACATTCATCAACAGCTCCTACAGTAACCTCACATACACTGATATTGTCATCTGTTTCATAGGTATCTTCTTCTTGAAAATTCTCAACACTAACTAGCCTTGATAAACAATCCGCTGACTTGTTAGCCACACCAGGTATGTAATCCACCTCAAAATCGAATTCCTGTAATGAAATCACCCATTTTCTTATTCTTGAAGAAATGGCATCCAAACCTTTCTTTGAAAATACCTCTCTTAAGGGCTTGTGATCCGATAAAACGCACACTTTCGAGCTTACATAATTGGGTGCATAAGTGACTCGTGTCGGCATACTGAATCATGCTTGCACTTGAATCGAGAGAACACAGAGAAAGTGACTTGTGTCGGTTGTTTTGTTCACTCGAAGGTTGCCGAAAGTCACATTAAATGGATCCCCAGAGATCATGTCACTTAAATTACTAAGATCTGACACTGCGAAATCCTCTGCGGTCTCTCGACGTCAGTAGAAGCATGACTGAGTATGCCGACACAAGTCACTTTCTCTGTGTTCTCTCGATTCTAGTGCAAGCATGATTCAGTATGCCGACACGAGTCACTTATGCACCCAATTATGTAAGCTCGGTAACCTCACCCTGTTCAAGACACCAATTAGAACACGTTAAGCCGTTTCTGAATAAATGTAACATGTGCAAAGTAATTGGACTGTCTGATTAGTTGAAGTAATTCAGCCTTTGGTTACCACTTCTCCCCTTCTTTCCTTTTTCCTCCTTAACAGGCGGATAATATCGTAAATACAGGCAGGCAAATGTTGTCAATTTCAGTCCTGATGATGATCCCATGTAATTAGAGCAAAAAGGGATCGAAACGTCAACTTCATGTAGTGTTGTCACAACATAACGATTGTGTTTTATCCCAGTTGTGTCTAGCGCTTTCTGGAAAATATTTCAATTCAACATTGATTTAAAAGTGGCCAGTATTGCTCTTTTTTGCCTGTGAAATTTTCTTATTTGTTGTTTGTCTTTCTTGAGTATGGTACAGGATTGTGCCTAAAAACCATTTACTCAACTGTTTCATTGTGTTTAAATAAATACCCTGTCCGGCTGGACAAAGGACAAATATAGTTTCCTATTATGGCCTATATTTCATTCACACTTTATTTTGGTAAGCTAAGGACCCTTGTCTTTTGAAGCATGCTTTAACTTGGTGGCAGCAATTTCAAGTCTTTTTCCAAGTGGAAGCAAACACCAAGTCTGCTCCCAAAGGGTGGGAGATTAAAAATGCTTCCACCCTTTGGGATAGGACTTTAAATCTGTTCCTGTGCCCACGGGCTGGGAAAGAGATCTAAATATTGCTTCAGCCAGCAGGGAAGAGCCTTATTAGCTGCTGCCTGTCGGTGGGAGCAATGCTGGCTCCTGTAGGGAGCCAGCTAAGGGCCGCAGAGGCCTTGGGGTTCCTTAGCAACTCCCAATGACAGTGAGGTGGGGGCCCTGAGTGGGCACCAGGGCACCCAGTCTTTGTTGAGCCAGACTATAGATGGTGGGCCCCCTGTGGCAGAAATCGTCCCAAGGAAAGAGCAATGTGCCCCTTCCCTCTTTAATACTGTGTCAGCGCCTAGGGCATAGGGTGCCCCGGGCTATAATCAACCTGGAGAGGTGGGCCAGTGACCCATCCCCTAAATTTGTTGCCAGGCCATGATGGATGGGCTCCCTGGGGCCAAAACCAGCCTAGGGAGGGGAGCCTTGTGTCCCCTTCCCCTAAAAAATGCACTGGGCCCTGCCGGATGGAGTCCTGGGGCTGAAATCCACCCAGCAAGGGGGGACGTGTGACCCCCTTTACTTAAGTTTAATTAGTTTCACTGTTAGATGGGGTCCCCAGGGCATAACAAGACTTGTGGAGGGCCGACCACTTGGCCCCCTTTATTATTAACAACTGCCCTAGGGGAAAGGTGTCTCAAGGACCTTACAAGGCTCAGGGACGGGAAATGTACCGCTTTAATTTTAACAGTGGTCCTGGGGAATGGAGTCTCCCTTTAAATTTTTATAGTGGCCTTGGGGATAGTGCCCACAGGGCCTAACACGGCTAAGGGAGAGAAATCCATGCGGCATCCCTCCCCTTAATTAAGAAAGACCCCAGGGAATGTGGTCCCTAGGACCTACAAAGGATCAGGGGGGGCCTCATGGCACCCCCTCTCATTTAAAACAAATACGGCCCTGGGGGATGGGGTGGTCAGGTCCTAAGAAGGCTCTGGGAGGAGGGCCACGTGGTGCCCCTTCCCTTTAAAATACATATGGCCCTGGGGTATTGGGTCCGCAGGGCATATTAGGTACAAGGAGGGGGCCATGCAGCCTCCCTCCACTTTAAGAAAGGCCCTGGGGGTCCCCAGTCCAGGCCCTGTAGTCAGCTCCTCAAATGATGGACGCCGCCACCTTAGTTTCGACCTGCACAGGGTAAGTGTCTTTGTTATCTAAAACTTCCCTGCATTAGTGGCAGATCACTTGTAGCTATGAGGTAATGACCTCCTAAGACTGTGTTTTATTACTTTGTATCTCAAACAAGATTCAAAATGGAACACCTCAAGGCACTCATCCACTTTTAAGCCAACACACAAAATGGCCACTGCTTCAAAATGGCCTCAAAGATGATCTGAACATATCTCTTTAATTTCTGAACACAGGTAGGTACTCTCAGGACCCTTATCATTTGACATTGTTATTCACCTAAGACATGTATATATTTATTTTCTAAATCAAAATAATTACTTGCACTGAGAATAGATTTAAACAAAACTGGGAAATAATTACCCGAGCAACTTGTTCCCACCTATTATTGGCAAAGTATATTAATCAATCGTCTCACCACTATGGCAGTGCCAAGCTGAACATACTCTTCTATTAAAACTCAACTATTAATAGTTAAAGGTCATTAAGAACTACTGACACTGTTCTTCTCCAGCCTTACTGCTCACCCCTTCAGTGGCATTCTCTACAGGCACGGGAGGGAGGATGTTTGCTCCCCTTCTCTCTTCCAGGACCCCCGCCCCTTATTATTTTGGTTCCCTAATCGCTGACTACTGCGCACATCAATCAACATGGCACATAATACTTATCTTGCCTCTAACTCCTTTGTCCGATTGGGCATACGCTCGGTTAAGATTATCTACACCCCAACCTATTGTTAAAGGCCAAGAAGACCTTCAAGCACAATATCCTCAAGAGGTGGCCTGAAACTCTGATTCCGGACACATATTTCTCAAATAAGGGCACTATAGTGACTGATCTTATCTTCTACACCTTCAGAAGAGCACATTGGAGACAGGCCTTCACCTCTGTGCTGCACTCCAAACTGATCAAAACACTGCATGGCTTTCGTTTAACCACACTCCCATCCCGGGTCCTTATGGCGGAGCTGACAACCTCCATTTACAATAATGGCCATGTCCTTATCAAAGCCTCAGACCTGAACCACAAGTGATCCAATCATGCCTTCTTGAGGTTCAAGAACAACCTAACTAACTCCAACACCTCCACTGGCTGTCAAAATGTGCCAATCACTGGCTTTGATCCTGTGGTGATTAATGGCCCCTCCTCCCCATTGCCCACACTCCTGTCTGTTAACACGCCCCCACAACGCGACCTAAGTTAACAGAGGCTATACCTACTCTCAATTAAACAAAGGAGAGAGTGAGGGAATGAATTCACAAAAGTGAACGGAGAGTACTCCTGTTCCCCTGGGTATCAGTAATGCAAAAACAAGAAAGGAGTACCATCAGAGATAGCTTAGTTAAAGCAGTCTGAATGGAATGAAATGAGAAAAAAGAAGAGAGTCCTTCCTTTTAAGAAACCCCTCACTCACCGACCTAGTCGGTGACATGCTTCATCATCGGGGTCCACCCTGACAGCCGAGTGCCATCAGGGTGTGCTGCGACACCTGAACTACAGTGGAGCGGGTATTTTGTGTGTGAAGTGAAAAAAATATGTTAAAAATTGTCCTGGTATACCTATGTGAAAATTTATTCTCAAGGAACTGGACAATATTAAAAGTAAGTGTGTGGATACGTTTAGGTATTATGAGGAAAATGGGTGGTCAGGACACACTAACGCCCTGCCGGTCCCTAAGTTCCTGTGCACAACTGACAAATGATCAGAGTGAAAAAAGCTCCAAAACAACAATGGTTGAGCTAAAAGAAAAAGACAAAAGACTCCTATTTAGGATCTTTTTGGCTTCACGGGGTGGAGGGAAGGTAAAACACCCAAGCTGCCATATTAGATCAGTTGGGTACAGATTGCGGAGTACCTACTCGCCTCTCCGTGCCTCCCCGACCGGTGTCCTGACCACCCATTTTCCTTTTTTGGTCCTGACGAAAACCCGGTACCTTCCATCCTACGGGTTGAAACATGTAGACCACACACATAAGTGATACACACGGTCATAATATCTAAACGTATCCACACACTTACTTTTAATATTGTCCAGTTCCTTGAGAATAAATTTTCACATAGGTATACCAGGACAATTTTTAACATATTTTTTTCACTTCACACACAAAATACCCGCTCCACTGTAGTTCAGGTGTCGCAGCACACCCTGATGGCACTCGGCTGTCAGGGTGGACCCCGATGATGAAGCATGTCACCGACTAGGTCGGTGAGTGAGGGGTTTCTTAAAAGGAAGGACTCTCTTCTTTTTTCTCATTTCATTCCATTCAGACTGCTTTAACTAAGCTATACCTACTCTCCACATCACAAGCCTGAAAAACACATGACTATCTAGTGCTGACAATGTTTTAACTGACCTGAGTCCCTCCCAACTTGTTGCTATTCACACCAATGCTCCTCCTTTACCTTACCTCACCTCCTATCCTCCATCCCCTGGGTCATATATCATTTGCTCCAATCATGGGTGTGATGACTAACCTACCAACCCAAACAGTCAGGTAGGTTTGGAGACTCTCCCCCTAGGCCCTGGATCTTCCAATCGCAAGGCCAGGAGCCTTGTAGATGTCTCCTATACGGTGACCAATAACAGACACTCACCCACATTTTCACTACACACTTCACCACCCTCTACTCCTCCTAATTCCACTTTGCCTCTTCCTATTCCCACTCATAGCTCTGATTCCTATCTCAAGTATGACCCTATCTCCCTATGTAATTGTGCCAATGGTCCTACCCAATCCTACACTAACCCTTCCACAGCAGAACCTGTCCTTCTTGCGCGGGCTACTCCTGTAAATAAGTGCTTGAACAATCATGGCCTTGAGAAGAAGATTGATGACCTCAAGCATGATTTCTCGGTAGTCAAAGAGTTGGTGCAAACAATTCTGCAGTTCTCCTTTAAGATGGATAAGCATTGGTTACCACCCTCCGTGCAGAAGAACTATATCTATAATTCACAGAAGCTATACTCAACCAAAGATCTCTCCTCCTTCTGCTCGCATCTTAGCTCCAGCTGGAGCTTGAGGCCTCTACCTAACCACCAACCTCGGCCCCACAGACCCTTACCTCAGTTATCGAATGAAGACATTTTTGTCCTGCTTGGGACCTATACTGACTTAAAGACGGTCGCCCAACACCACTCCTCTCTCTACATCCCCTCAATCATTGCAGACCCTGACAGGGAAACAAGCCTTAAGCTCAGAAAGTTGAACACTGAGAACCTACTTCACAGAAACACCTCTACTCAAGAAGTGGTCACTTCCAACTTGCACATCAATTTGATGCTACTCAATTGAAGATCAGCTGTGAAACATGCAGCTGATATTTCCGATCTCATCATTGCGCATAACTTAGAAATTCTGATCATCACTGAAACCTGGCTCAATGATTATTTCCCCCAATTCTTGACATCTTAATTCCTCCCGACTACTCCATTCTCAGAAGTGATCAACGGGATAAAACAGGAGGGGGCATTGCCTGCATTCATCGCTCCAATCTCACAGTAAAACAATACTCATGTACTGCCTTATCCTCCTGTGAACAGCTAGTCTTTGAGATCTGGAACAAAGGCAAGAAGATTTGTGTGCTGCACTTTATCTACCACCCTCCTGGTGACAATCTAGTCATCATAGAGCAAATCATGGAGGTCATTAGCTTAAGCTCGGATCAAACCTGCCACATATTCCTCTGTGACTTCAACTTTCATTGAAATGACACAAATGATCCAATTGTCCGTACCTTTAAGACTTTCCTCTCTGACCTCAATTTCTCACAACTCTGTAAAGGCCCGACTCACAAAAAAGGCACCACTCTAGACTTCATTATTGCCAAAGACAACTTCATACAAATATGCGAAATCCTACCCTGTGACTGGTCTGGTAATTTTCAGATTCCCTTCCTCATCTTAGACAAGGGACCGGGTCAACAGGGTTAACCCCTAAATGCAAAAACAAAATGACTTGCAATATGAGAGACCTCGACATTAACATGAAAACGTCTATCACAAAAAATAGTCTACAGCCAACCCAATTTGACGAACCTTGACGATCTCTGAACATTACATTCACACTTTTTCTAACATTCTTGACTCTATTGCTCTGAAACAGCCCAACAGGACCCCTGTCAAACATTGTAAACCATGGTTTAATGGTTCTTTAAATGATGAACGGCGCATTCTAAGACTTTCGGAGAAACTCTGGAGAAACTCGCCTTCCACCACAAATCTCTCTCAACTGAAGAAAGTGAGAAGCGTTTACAATAAACACATGCGAATGGCGTAAACTGAACACTTAAGAATTCAACTAGATGGAGGCAAAAAAACCTCTTTGAAATCATTAAGGCACAAGCTAACCAATCTTCTAACCAGAGCTCCCCTCCACTATCCCTGATCGCTAGTGGTGATAAGTTACAGCTCACTTTGCTAATAAAACAAGGAAAATAGAGCTGGACCTATTACCTACCACCCCAATTGGATTGGTGTCCCTACAACGCATGCTTTTACATCGCATGCCTTTACAACGCGGTTTTTACCACGCAGTCCATTACAACGCATAATGCTTTTAGGCGCTGGATAGTGAATAATTTAATTTACTATTCCAACTCCAGTCCCCGTGGATAGCAGGGAAGGTGTTGGATAGTAAATTAAATATATTCCCTATCCTAGAGCGCCCCCCAGCGCAATGCGTTGTAATGGTATGCGTTGTAATGGTTGCGATGTAATGGTAGTGCGTTGTAAAAAATGCGTTGTAAGTGATGTTCCCCCCCCAATTTTGTTATCCAAGATGCAGTCCACAGGATCAGGGGAGGTGCAAGATTTCATGACAATCTACTCGCCTTTGCGCAGCTCTCTCAAAATCAACACCTCTTGGAGCAGTTTACTCCTACCAGACTACAATGAGATACTTCACAACATGGCACCCATCAAACCCTTCACCCAATTTGGTGATCCTCTACCTGCCAAGCTCTATAAAGATTTAATTTCAGCCTTTCTCCCTCTTAGGCCCAAGATCATTCATGAATCCCTCTTACAGGGAATGATTCTGGACTGCCTAAAAATTGGGCAGGTTACTCCCATTCCTAAGAAGCCTAACTGGGACCTATCAGATCCAAACAATTTTCGACTATCACCAGCAGCATGACTCTAGCTAAATTGCTTGAAAAATGCATACATTCACAGCTCTGCAAACCTATTGAGAGATATCAACTTGTGGATCCTCATCAGTCAGGATTCAGAGCAGTGCACAGCACGGAAACAGAACTATCTCACATTGCTGATGATGCAGTGAGAGCCCTTGACTAAAATGTTCCATATCTCCTGATCCTTCAAGGCCTATTCTCAGCCTTCAATATCATCAAACATGAAAACCTGATTGATCTCCTACAACATAGGATGTGTTTTTCGGGCTCAGTCCTAAAATGTTTGCCTCCTTCCTTCAAAACCTCACGCAAAGGATCAAAGTTAATCATGCCCTCGCTTCAAGTACCCCTGTCCTAATTGGAGTCCCCAAAGTTCTAAGCTATCGCCCACTCTGTTCTACCTATTTATGGAACCTCTTGCGGTCATTCTGAGCAGAGCGAACATTCAAATACCATATGTATGGGGATGACATGCAATTGTACCTGAAGATCTCACAAGAGGACATAAAAACTGTAAATACTGCACTTGCCCAATCTCAACAATGGTTAGCTCAGAACCATCTCCTACTAAATACTCTCAAAACGGAATTTCTATTGTTCACCCCCCTAATCATTCCACTCCTCCCCTTGACTGGATTAAACACCTTACTGCTCTGAACTACTTACCTCACGTCGTAGACTCTGCCAAATCTTGAGGTATTACCTTAGATAAACATCTAAAAATGGAAGTACACATCAGTGCTACTACTAGGGGGGCCAATTTCCAACTCAATATGCTGAAGAAAAGCAAACCATTCTTACCCGCCGAATATCTCAAGGCAGCGGTTCAATAACTGCTTATCCCTAGATTGGAATATGGGCTGGTGACCCTAGCAGTACTTCCTAAAGCTAACTTGGCCCCACTCAGAGCTACCTTGAACGCATCGGCCAGACTTTTAACAGTTGAGTAAATTTTGGTCTCATCTCACCGTCCTTTGGCAGCTAAATTGGTTATCCATTGAAGTTAGAATCCGACTCAAGATAGCTTGTCTAACTCATAAAGCCATACACTATAATACCCCATACTACCTAGCAAATAAACTTGAACTATCGGGCTCCAGCCGGAACATCAGAAGTACATCCATCGTTCTCTTGAAACCTCCAAGATTCAAAAATAAAAGATTGCACAACCATGCGTTCACTGGTCTTGCTCCGAGAATCTGGAACTCCTTGACATCCGAGATCAGATCCAATCCTTCCACTACTTCCTTTAAAAAACGAGTCAAAAAACATCTAATGAACGAACGTTAACAAGTCGATCATGCTTTTGTGTTTTGTCAATAACCAGAATCTTGAATCATTTTCACTGATGTACTATTTTATGTTTCTTTTGCCCTCATTTTGTTCTAGCCCTCGATAGTTACTGCTGATTTTTGCATGTTTCCTTTTTGTTAAAATTCACGATACACTTTTAACATCTTGGTTCTTTCTATTGTATGATGTTTTATTCTGAGCGCTCTACGGCACCTCTGATGCACCCTACGTGTTATTCTTAAATGTTATCCCACAGGTTGTAACTTCACACACCTTCTTTATTTTTTGTATACTTACTGGTGCTAACTCTGTACAGCGCTCTGATACCCATTTGGGTCTTGTTCGCGCTATATACTACTTTTCAAGTAAATAAATAAATAAAGGCATCCCACCCCATGCTACAGAGGGCCTTTCACTGTGCGTTGCAGAGGGTTGGCCGTAGTGCCTTTCCACAGGCTAGACCCTGTGTCTAACCCCCCTACAGGCAGCCAAACCCATGTTGCAAACCACCCAAAGGCGGCCAAACCCCATTGCAGGCTGACAAAGCCATGCACCGCCATTGGTGATGCTGCATAGGGTTTGCCTTGGGCCCCAGGGACCGAATCTCCCAGGGCCAAAACATATATATTTAGAGGAGGGTCCATGCAGTTCCACTCCCCAAGTGTTAATAGGCCCCATGAACCCCATTCATTGGGGCCAATTTCAACAATAAGCAAATGGGGAAGGTATGCTCCCCTTTCTGAGCCTTGATTGGCCGCATGGACCCCATCCCCCAGAGCTGCATTCTAAGGATAGGTGGGCGTGCAGCCCCATTCCCAAGCCTCATAAAGCCTGGGGGACTCCATCCCCTGGGATCAAACCAATTAAAAATGGGAGGGGACATGAGCCCTCCCCCAGGCTTTCTTGTGCCCAATCTCATCCTCGTTGCAAAATTTAATAAACAATGGAGAGGGGGCATGTGACCCCCTTCCAATGCCTTATCAGGCCCTGGACACCCCATCCTAGAGGGGCAAATAATTAATAAAGAGAGGGAGTGCACAGCCGCCTCCTTGAGCCTAACTAGACCCCGTACACCCCATCACCTGGGCCTGAAATGTAAATAAAGGGAAGGGTAGCTGGGAGGCCCCCTCACTGAAGCTTTATAATCCCTAGGGCCTCATTCCCAGGGACCATTCCTTTTTGAAAAGTGGAGGGGGGCACTCGGCCCCCCTCTCCATACCTTTTTTGGCCCCTGGGACTACACAGTTTGCAAAATGTATAGGTGGGGGCCCCAGTGCCCACCTGGTGCACTCACTGACTAATACATTGGGGGCCACGGGAGAGCTCTGTGACCCCAGCCAGATCCCAGCCTGGTGTGGGTATCAACATTGCTACCATCCAGAGGGAGCAGCTGCTTTTTGCATGCTTCTTCTAGATGGGAGAATATTTGTTTTGTTTTCCTGCCTGCATCAGCATGGGCATGGAAATGAGGCAAAAGTTTGCTCCCAGTCTGCCGGAGCATTTTTACAATTTCCCGCCAGCTGAGAGCAGACTTAGGGGTCAATTATGATCCCATTCGGAAGGGCTTCGAATCGGATTCGGGTTTGCCAAATCCAATACTGAGCCCTTGTTTTGAACACAGTTCTGAAC
Organism: Lissotriton vulgaris; assembly: GCF_964263255.1. Lineage (NCBI taxonomy): Eukaryota > Metazoa > Chordata > Amphibia > Caudata > Salamandridae > Lissotriton > Lissotriton vulgaris. The sequence continues at coordinate 1,012,947,608 of NC_141691.1, forward strand.
GACTCATTATGATGCCCCGAAACCTTGTAGGTTTTCTGACTCGGTTCCAAATGGCATTCATACAGGTTGAGCCTTTCAGAGCCGATTCATACAGCTCTATGGACTCTGTTTCCGAGAGAGCGATTAGGATGACTGATTCAGACTGCCATTCCGATTCAGTTTGCCAGGAATGAAAGGCTGTCGGAATCTGTCTTCAGGGGCCCATAGCAGACCCCCACTCACCCAGTGGCCTCCGAATCGGGCTTATGGGGATATCCATGGATCCCCTCTACCCAAACATGCACAGTGGGGCAGTCACAAAGGGGTGCCCACCACAGGGTGCACGATTTGCACATATAAAAAATGGCAGCTGCCATTTTGTTTTATTTTTTTGCCACGTTACTGCTGGGCTGACATAGGATTGTGGCAAAAATTGCCAAATTTGTTTGAATTTTGATTTTGAGGGCTCTTCTGGGTCACACCCCACAGGGCCTACAGGGACAGGGTATTCCTACCCTGCAGTAGAGTTAAGCGATTTCCCTTGGTTAAGTATCTGAGGAATTAAGCCCAAATATTGATCTTGGACACAAGACTCAAGTAAGTGAAAGTATAAACATAAACAACTTTGTATATAAAAATGTAAAAATATTTTATTAAAACAATATTTTTGTCAATCTAAAAAACACATACACAAAGCATAAAATAGAGTTTATCAACTCTTTACACAACTCATATAGACATCACCAAATGCTTGTACTACAATTCATACACAACTTATATAGACATCAATGATAAAAAAGTAGATTAGAAAAAGACCTGCACACCTGCTCTAATTTATACAGTATGAGAAGGGGGAAGGGGGGAGAGAAGGGAAACAAAAACAGACATTAACGATTTGTCATACAGTGTTGTACATTAAGTCCCTCAATGTAACTCAAACCCAGACTTGACTTTTTTTTCGATGTTCATTGGGCGAGTTGGGTTATTTAATTGTGCAGAGATAAGCGTCAACGCGTTTCGATGGACTCATTAGATGTATGCCATCTTTCTCAAGACTTTTATATTGGGATCTCTCCTATGTTGGCACTGGGTGGTTGCCTTTACACGGAAATCCTTATTGCATTATCCTATTATAGTTCGGTCTTGATGGATTCTTAATTGTAAATATTTGCATCCTCGCCACTATATCTTCGGTCAAATCTGTTGGTCTTGTAGTCCCTCGGTATCAGTTGACACACGTTCAGTCTGTGTGAGGGAGGGGGTAGGTGGATGCCTGTCTCCTTAATTATATTGTATTCGTTGCCTGGCTCTTGCACTTCAACCCGCTACCGCACCATCGTGTGCTACAGTTCCAGCCTTCGCGTTGTAGCCAAATCTTTGCTGCGGTGGGATCCTAGGGTCGGGTGAATTGGGAAGGCGCCGTGTTCTTTTACTTGATTATACTGGCGTCCCTTTGATTATATAGGTCTTTGGACTGCACCCGACCTCGTACATACGTGCTCCTCGATGTCTTCCAAAAAAATTTTGGTACCCTGCACCTTTATACTATTTGGTTTTTAAACTCCAGGACAAGGGACTAAATCCCCGTGTCCTGTAATGGCTACCAGCAACAACAAAAAATTCATGTTGCCAGCAGCCAAACGTCAGATAATTAAGACAGTTTGGGTGGAGACCAAACTGGAGGACTTTTTTCAGATCAGCAGACTACTCTCAAAATGCTCCTATCTCGGTTATCAATATGTTTTAAATATAATATTAGGATCTTCTCATCTTGATATAAAAGGATAGTGTGTTGACTGGTTGTGTCAATAAATTGCTGATTTTATTAAAAAACAAATAGGTGCACTAAATTGTGCTCAAACTTAGTTGCCATTAGTTTGAGAGTGGTTGTTTGATGATTACCCTTGTTGATCTATAGAATGGTTAATGGTTGAGGGTAATAAATCATGACTTATTTTCAATTTTTGACTCACTGAGCCAGTCAAAGGACTATATAATAGGGGCACAATATTGCGGTCGGGTTTCCTGACAATAAGTAGATGGAGACGGTAGTATTGAAAAGTAACATCCTAGAGGAAAAGCTCATTTATTTTGTACCGGTGACTCAAAATCTTGGGTTCACTATAATCAACATGCCCTATTGTGGTGTCTGAGACAAGGAGCATTGATAAGTCTCAGATAGGTTAACTTCTTCTTTGTCAAAGTGGAGTGCCGCTTATGGAACACTAAAGGGCTACCATTTGAAATTAACTTTGGAGCACTTACAAGCTCCTTGTTAGAACCTTTGCTACAGAAAAAAAGTGGTAGTTTGAATGAATTATTCTGTTTTAAATTGGTGAGTCAGAGATCAAACCTTGAACACTCATTACCAACTTTTCTCTAAGAGACTTTGCTGGCTCTTAAATAACCCAACTCTTAGAATGAATTAAAATTCGAAAATATTTGATCAGTTTTTACCGGACCATAAAGAAAGAAAATAAGCGTAATTTTAAAGTTTGTACACATGGTGTAGACCAGTATATGACTGCCTAATTTCTGTCCAATGTACGCATTAACTGTTTCAGACAGAACAAGCTATTATGGTATGGCACTGCACACTCCATTGTCCTCACACATGGACACTTATCGTAAACATCTGGTAGAACTCTGAAGTTATGCTTTGTTAATCTTTATCCACCGAGCCTCCTCCACAGATCTCATTTGGAGCATCCAGCAATCAGCATAAATACAAGACTTCAATAAAAACACACACAGCTGGCAAACTATAATTAAAAAATCTGTCTGAACAAACGAGTCTTCAGTTTGGTTTTAAACTGCCAACATAACAGCCTTGCAGCTTTTAAACAGGATTTATTTTTCTCAAGGACGCATCTAAAACTTCAGGTCTATGTGATCTGCCACATTTTGTGTTCAATTCTTGATAGAAATGTTCTTTAGGCATACAAAAGAAGCGGCACATCACAGAATGATGTTATATCTCGTGCAAAATAGAATGTGGCCCATGAACTGTGCTTAATTGGAGCCAGTGGAGCCCGCCTGTACTCATGTTTTGGGACCATCACTTATATCTCTGAATCAAACCTCTAAGGAGGGCAAGATACGGAAACACAAACAGGTCGGATGGACGGAGTAAGAGAGAGATGGAAAACCGTCATGGAGGGAGAAAGCAGGAACCTGCAAGAGTGAGATAAAGTGACAGGGAGTGTCTGATAGTGGATTAAAGAGGCTTGGGATATATTCAAGACCACGCAGCTTTGGTATTAGGCCCACTGACATTTAATTGTAGGGCTGCAGGTTTCTAAGCAGATGTTTGGGCAACAGCACTCTTTCCTTTCTTTCCAAATTAAGTACCATCCATGAAAGACCCACACTCTGTGATGTTACGCAGCAAAGACCAGAACCGAGCTCTCAGTCATGCCAACTTATGAATGCCAAGTTCATGACCTTAATATTAATAGGTCTTCCTGAATCATACAAACAGCCTGCAAACCAGGCTTTACAGGTTTCTATTTTATGCGTCTGAAGCATGAGGCAAAAGTTGAGCTATGTTTATTACTTCATATCCGTCCTTATCCCTAGTGGCGCCGGCATGGCTCATAGGTGGTGGGGTGGGCAGGTCGCGCGGGGGTGGGGAGGAGGGGGGGGGGGTTCGTGCAATAAAAAAACATTGAAAAATAAAATAAACGTACCTTGCCACCGGGTCCCGCATCACTACACCTGCTCTCTTCGTGGAACTCGAGGAACAGGAAGGAGGCCCCACTGACCAATCACAACATTGCAATACAGTATTGTGATTGGTAAGCACCCAGGCTCCCCTGGCCAATCACAATGCTGCAGGTCAGCATTGTGATTATTTTTGAGAGTCCTGGGTCGATGCTCAACCAGGGAACGAGGGCCTGGGCTTGTTCTCCACGCAGGCTGTAATGCGACCAGCATGGAGAATGGGGAAAGTGCTCATGACTAGTTTGGGCGGCCTGAGCGGGCTGACCAAACAGTCATTGCACACTTAGTAGTGGCCAAACCAGTCATCCCCTGCCCTGCTCCTAGAGCAGAGCAGCCCGATCAACGACCCACCCGCAAAGCAGCATGAAGAATAAAATGATAACTATGTTATTATCATTTTATGTTTCTTCTTCCTCGCCCTGCTTAAAAGGAGTCGAGTGATGCTACTTCCCCTTAGTGAAGGAACCACCAATGGTTTTCCCAGTCATTGCTGCTGATGTGGATCTCATGTATGAAATAGAAACTCTCCGAAGAAAATGCTGTGAATTCAAGCCCCACACACTCAGTTTGAGATCAATAAAGGGGCTGGACTTTCTGGCAACTTCCTAGATGTGTCATCCCCCATCAATATAGCCTTTGATAAATTCAGAGCATCAGGAACCCAGTACAGCGATCTGTGCCTAAATCCATCGTTTTTTTTCTCACCACGCCATTCCAATTTGAATCCAGCCATGTTCAAATCAGTCTTGACCCTGTGCCCAATGGGAACAGTCCAGCCCGAACTGCCAGGCCAGGTCCGCCCTGGACTGGAAACAAGCATCCTAGGACCGGTTTCGGGGTTTCACCCCTCTTCAGCCAGGATAGCTTGACTCCAGTGGCATGGAGAGCACGGGACCCAGGTCTGGGCATATCTGTCCCACTCGGGGTGACAGATGCAAAAATAACAATAGATGCACAGAATGCAGAACAATGTTATATATTCACCCCAGTACAGAGATCTGGGCCTTAAATCCATAATTTATTTGCTCACCATGGCATTCCAGTTTGAACCCAGCCATATGCAAATCAGTCTTGACCATGTGCCCTGGAATGGCATGGTGAGCAAAAAAACTATAGATTTAGGCCCAGATCCATGTACTGGGGTGAATGTATGAAAATTGTTCTGCATTATGTCCATCAATTGTTGTTTTTGTATTTGTCACCCCGAGTGGGACGGGTATGCCCAGACGTAGGTCCCTTGCTCTCCATGCCACTGGAGTAAAGCTATCCTGGCTGAAGAGGGGTGAAACCCTGAAAACGGCCTAGGATGCTTGTTTCCAGTCTAGGGAGGACCTGGCCTGGCAGTTCGGACTGGACTGTTCCCATTGGGCACAGGGTCAAGACTGATTTGCATATGACTGGGTTCAAATTGGAATGGCGAGGTGAGCAAAAAAATGATGGATTTAGGCACAGATCTCTGTACTGGGGTAAATGTATAACATTGTTCTGCATTCTGTCCATCAATTGTTATTTTTGTATTTGTCACCCCAAGTGAGACGGGTATGCCCAGACGGGGTCCTGTGCTCTCCATGCCACTGGAGTCAAGATATCCTGGCTGCAGAGAGTTGAAATCCCGAAACCGGTTCTAGGATGCATGTTTCCAGTCCAGGGAGGGTCTGGCTTTTTGGGATGGACTGTTCTTATTGGGCACAGGGTCAAGACTGATTTGCATATGGCTGGGTTCAAACTGGAATTGCATGGTGAGCAAAACAACGGTAGATTTAGGCCCAGATCTCTGTACTGGGGTGAATGTATGACATTGTTCTGCATTCCGTCCATCAATTGTTATTTTTGCATCAGTGTGAATAGGGGCTTTTATATTTTTAAGATTTTTAGGCCATTTCTTAGAACTCTCTGGGAGCTTAGCCTGTCATTTTAATGCTGTGGCTTCAATATGGGATTGATGGTTTTACGGTATCAGAATTCCTGCTTTAATCTTCCTTGACTGCCCTCTCCTTTTGGACATGTAGTTACCACAATGTGTTGCAGCAGAAGTTACTGTTGGTGTGTTGTTCATAGGCGTTCATGGCCATGGTTGCTGCAATGGTATTCCACTGAGGTAACGGGTCGGGCAAGGAAGAGGGACATAATGACTAGATAGCTTACAGATAATCTTTATTACTCCTACTGCTTCTCTTTCTCATCCTAAACATTACAGCTCTCGCACCAACCATGGGATGCCTAGAATTTTATGGTGACTTGGATGCAACAGAACAATACTTTTGTAAGTTATTTCCTCAATGGTAATCAGGATGTGTGGGCGAAGTACATTCAGCACTGCCAAGAACAAAAAAAATTGCAAATAACCACATTTTCTTTGGAGAGTTCCAGTCTCTGAAGTGGGACATGCCTCAACTGTAAACAATGGGACAAGGAAGTGTACTCTATGAGTAAGAAAGATTACCTTAAGTATTCAACACATTCTGGGTAAAGGCAAAGAACATGCACAGCTTTATATGGGTGTTTTCCTTCCTGCCTGTTTCTAAAACTAACTACTGAGCATTGGTAAAGCTAATAGATTCTTTCTTTGATACCGGGCACCGAGCTACAGTCTATTCTAGTGGGATTTGCATATTTGTTCCCAATGGCCACTGAGTATATGCACACATGCATGGACACCTTCATATAATGTTTTATTTCACAAAGCATAAAACATCACTAGTAGGAGGACAGCGTTTCTATGCTGGTGATATATTCAACAAGTGTTGGCAAAGCTTGGCAGTACGCGCTGTGGCAGGTTGCAGTGGAGTCACATCCTTTATAGAGGGATTGGAGGTCGAGAGGGACGGAAGAAAGGTTACCAGAGAGTATTACTTAAAGTCCCTGGCAAAAACATGTATCCTTCCATAAAATACCATGGCTTTAAGCACAACCCATCCAACCAACTAATGTAATTGCTTACACAAGCAGTGGCAAAGGCAATACATCAGGCCAAGCTGTTGGCTTTTCCAATGTTGTCTGCAAAGTTTTGTTTTTAAAAAAGTGACATTCAAAACCATTTTAAAATACTGGAGGATAAGCCAGCACATAAAGTGTGGTATCTCAAAACTGTACAGTGAATTCAATGTTTTCATTCTTTAAAAAGGGCATGATTTCTTTTTCATATACGTGTTAATCAAAACTCCCTGAACAGATTATACAAAAATAAGGAAGTGTGAGGATGTAAAGGGAAACACGTGCCGAAGACTAATTTACTTTCTACAGTATTTTATTATTTGGCCCTCTGGAGTAGCCCTAGAAGTAGATTTACGTGCCTCCAGGAGAAGTGTCAGCTAAGTCTAACTTCTACCTCAGATGCAAAATTAACCACTGTAGCAGATGGACATTCCCCAGCACATAAAAGCTTTTGTATGCCAAAAAGTCCTAGAAGTAATTTTTGCAGAATTATGGGCTGTTGAGCTAACACCGGGACTCAAACCAGGTTGCCCAGTTGCAATGGCGCCCACTCTAGCCTTTAGGTCACATCTCACCCCATACATATTTGGAACATAGGAGACAAAATAAAAACAAACTTTAACAGCTGCTCTTTAGCATACCCTAGTAAAATCTTTCCTGTTGCTTTGCTTTTACATACAAACTAGGAGGTGTGAGGAACAGCACAGTGGTGGGGGTTACTTGAGTAGGGATAAAATAGCACAGAAGGAAGAGAGTTAGAAAGCACATGCTTTCTCACTGAAAGCTAAAAATAAGTAGTCCTCTAAATATGAGCAGTGAAAGTGTACAAGTCAGCCAATTAAAATGTTCATAAAGTGGCTATGCTCCAGTGGAAGGATAAACACAAAAGGCCTAATTATGATTTCGGACAGACATGATCACCAAAGTATCGGGACCGACCGACCTCCGGTCGATGGTCCCCACACAACCATTACAATGCGACCGCACATGGTGCAGACACATACTCCCATTTCTTTATGGGAGCTTGTGCTGCTGCTGTAAACCGGCCTTAGCACAAACTCCCATGGAGAAATGGGAGATTCTGTTAATCTCTGCACCATGTGGCAGGCACCTCAAGGTGCCTGCCACATGGTGCAGGGATTAACAGGGGGCACCATAAGTGCCCCCTCGGCCCCGAACTGGAGAACGTGGAGGAATGGGGGGGTGGTACGGGACTTCGCTGTAAATAAGTCCAAGACTGTTTATTGTAGTTGAAAGCTTTTATTTGTAGAAGAAAAGTTTATGCAGAAGAATCCACTGCAACACATCAGGCAGGCAGATGAGCTGAGAATAACTCACTCTCAGCTCGTCAACCAGAGTTCCAAATTCCAATAGACCGAGCCCAAAAGCATGAAGTTTCTGACAGGACATTAAAGCTACAGAGATACAAATGTAATACATACAACAACACCCCCCTTTCCCCATAATGAAAAAAAAACATAAAAAAAGAACCACTTATCCAAAACAAAATCAATAGTTTTGGATGGTAGCTTGGCAGCACAATGACAGCGAGGAATTCCTCCTTCAACACCAACATTTTGAAAAGGTGTGGGAGAAGAACTTCAAGGAACACTTGTAGGAGAAGTACAACCAGAATTCGAAACTGGAGGAACAATAGAAAAAGCTCCAGAAAAAAAAGGTGCACATGGAATGCTAGAATGAATATCAAAAGTAGAAGAACATTCACTATACTCATCTCTACCAGTATACATTTGTTTATAAAGTTCTGCTTGTTCATTAGTGAGTTTAACAACTCTATCCTTATTCCACCACCCCCTCCCATCCAACAGCAAAGAAGGTTTACTAACCCTCACAACACGTATAGGAAGAGAAAAAGTGGATTGACCCATGGATACTTTGAAAGTTTTTTTAATGAGAAACCAATCATTAACGGAAAAAGTCTGATGTTTGACGCTAGAATGGGTGTCAAATGACACTTTTATTATTTTTATGTATAAAACTCTAGTCTTCACAACATTGCAATCATCATTCACAAACCTTTTACTAATTAGAGAAGAACCAGCACTAAGATTAGAAAACCACTCTGGAATTAACCTTGCTTGATCTTGCCTCCTTAACCCTAAGAGCTTTGAAAGGAGTGACACCAGTAGTGGAATGGGGTGAAGTAATATAAGCCCAAACTTTCTCTTGCTAGAAGTTAGCAACATCAACATTTGCAGCCACAGCAGTTTGAATGCCTTCTTTGAGGATGCGATTAGCCCTCCCACCTAAACCATTAGAAGAGGGACTGTAACAAGAGACTTCTAAGTGAATAATATCAGACTTTTTCAAGAAATCATTCTTCTGTTTAGAAACAAAGGAAATACCATTGTCCGTAACAATGGAACAAGGTGCACCCTCAATCTTGAAAAATGTTTCCAATAAAGAAACGACTGAAGCAGAATTTGCTACTTCAACAAAAGAATAATACAACCATTTGGAAGAGTAGTCTATTGCAACAAGCAAGTACCTCATCTGAGATGGAAGAAGATTGAAAAGTCCACAAAAATCAAGAGCAATTTTTTCCCAAGGCATCTCAGGAAAAGGGAAAAACCAAAGGGGATGATGGACGGAGCGTTGACAATACAAATATTTACTGATCTGGGTTTAATCAATCAGCGTTCTTTAGCTCACTTGGCCACCCCAGTTCAGACATGGCCATATGCAAATCATTTTGACCCTGTGCCTCATGGGAACAGTCCAGCCCGAACTGCCAAGCCATGTCTTCCTTGGACCGGAATCAAACTTCCCAGGACCGGCTTCTGGCATTACAGCCATCTTCAGCCGGGCTTGCTTGAATCCAGTGGCAATGTGAGCAAGGGACTCACATCTGAGCATACCCTGCCAACTTAGGGGGAACAAAGATGGCAGAGTGGGCTAAAGAATGGTGATGGATTCAACCCAGATCAGTTGACTGGGGGTGAGTGCTTGTATTGTCAACGCTCCGTCCATCATTTCCTTTGGTTTTGCTCTATCTCAGGAAAAGGGACTGGAAATAATGTCTTTTTTGTTGAGTTTCCAGTGTTTATCTGAGACAACACATTTGGGACATTTTGAAACAAAATTGCACATCATGGAATCCAAACCTGGCCACCAGTAAACCTGTTTAGTTTTCTTAGTAGTGGCAGACATACCCAAATGCCCTTCATGAGCAATGGTAACAATTCTGTCCCTAATTTGCTGGGGAGGAACACACATACCATTGCGAATGCAAACACCATTTTCAAAAGATAACTCCTCACTGACTTGGGCAAAAGACCTCAATTCACTAGATAAACTTTACTGGAAGGCCACTTATTTCTAACAAAAAATTCAACTTTCTTCAAATTCTCATCTTTCTCCATAGCCAGGATCCACTCCTCATGAGAAAACTTATCACTGCTAGCATAAACAACATCAATGACACCAATCACACAGTCATCATCAAGATCATCTAAAGTAGAAGGATTGCAAGGTAAAGGAATGCGTGATAATCAATCAGCACGGACATTCTTACCACTTTGTATATATTTTATTTCAAGGTCAAACTCTTGTAGTTTGGAAAGAAGACTGACAAGGCGAATAGAAGCCTTGCCCAGACCATTTCCAGCCAATAGAAAAACCAAATGACCCGTGAAAATTTCATATTTCTCCCCCCAAATGTAACTTTTTAATTTTCTGACAGCTCAGACAATACTCAAAGCCACCCTCTCAATGATACTATGGTGGCATGCAGCATTGGAAAGAGATCTATAGGGAAAGGCTATGGTATTTTCATGTCCATCTATCCACTGACCAAAAACAGCTCCTAAACCTTTCAGACTAGCGTCAACAGTGCTAAAAGAATCACCAGAACGGTTAAAAGAGTGTAATACAGGGGCTTTAATAACAAAAGATTTGAGTTTCTCAAAAACTCAGACCAAGAAGCATTCCAGGCAAATTTCACACCTTTTTCAAGTAAATCTCTCAAAGGCTGAACAACAAGGGAATAACCAGAAACAAACCTGGCATAATATTCACAAAGGCCAAAGAAAGAGTGTAAGGTGTCCTTATCAACAGGTGCAGAAGCATTTTTAATAACCTCAATGTTGCAGAATTGAGGTTTGATCCCTTCAGCAGAGATGAAGTGACCTAAATACTCAACCTTGTCAACAAGAAGCTTGCACTTGTTGGGTTTGACAGTCATTCCAGTAGAATTAAGAACATTAAGTACATTTTGTAAAATCTGAATGTTTTCATCCTTGGTCTCGGTAAAAATAAGAATGTCATCTTGGAATGCCTGTACATGCGGCATATCACCAATAACCTGTCCATGAGTTTTTAAAAAACAATTGCCGGTGAATGCAAGTCAAAATGTAAGCCTGAAAAATTTAAAAGCTCCAAATGGAGTTACAAACGCTGTAAGAGATTGGGATTCTTCAGAAAATTGAATCTGTTGATATGCCGAATGCAGGTCAATGGTGGAGAAAAGTTTTGCAATGCCAATATTAGCCAACATCTTTTGAATATGAGGAAGTGGATGGCAATCCATAAGAATGTTGTGATTGAGAGATCTCAACTCAACACATAACCTGAGATCCCCAGTCTTTTTTGGGGCCAAAACAACAGGAGAAACCCATTTTTGAAGCATCAATGGATGCAATGATACCCTCTGACTGAACTTTTTTTAATCAAATATTAAGATCATCCCTAATACTGAGAAGGACAGGTCTGACTTTGTGGACAATGGGGACAGCATCCTTCTTTAATTTGATGCAGTGTTCAAAACCCTTTACAGAACCCACAGCATCTTTGAACAGACCACGAAAAGCATTAACCAGGTTGGAAACAATATTATCTTCTGAGTCAAGTAGTAAGACGTCCTTAGAGAGAGGACCTAAAGTAATAGGAGGATCTTGCCCAGGACACAAAATAATACCTAGACGAGCCAGGTCCTTCCACCCAACAATATCTTTTCCATTTACAGCTATATATATCTTGGTTTTAATGGATCTGCCCGAACATTGCACAACACCCCCAAAAGAAACCTTAAAGGTCAATATCTTGCTCCCTGAAAGCCTTAGGATTGATATCAGGGGACAATAGAGGTGTACCAGGTAACCATAACTCATGGAACTCACGGACAGCAACAATAGTAATTGGGGCACCAGAATCATCCAAGACAGAGATGGATCTCCCATCAACAATGGCAACAACCATAGGACCTTTAATAGAGGAAACATCGGAGTCGGCATTGGTATCCACAGTAAGAAATACATCTGAAAATGTATTTTCACATTGTTTACCTTCTAAGTCAGTATCATCTACAGAGACATTTGAAACTTTTACTTTACTTAAGGAAAAATTAGCACCACTTCTTCAAAAACTTTGGAAGTGGACAAACTTGATGCAACCATTGCATTTCTTGCCAATGGCAGGACTGGTAGGATTGTTTCCAATATGATTCTGAGACCCACAGTGAAAACAAACAAGCTGTTTGCGGGTAGATTGTACTTCACGATTGGTTCTGTCGACGGTTTGCTTATTGCTAACAGCACAAACAAGATTGCTGTCAGAAAACGCATTGACTGTAGGAGAAGAGATAGCAGAATGACTGATTAAAGCTTTAGAGGTGACAATGGACCTTTCAATACTCATAGCAATATCTAAAACTTCAGGTAGAGTAGGATTGAGGCAAGCTAGTAGTCGTTCTAGAATTACTATTTTTTTTAAATATTAAAAAACAAACTGATCCCTAATGTGTGTGTCAGTGTTAATACCAAACTCGCATTTCTCAGCTAGAGCTCTGAGAGTAGCAATGTAGTCCTCAACAGATTCATCACACGATTGTTTGCACATAGCAAAGTGAACCTTTCCAACAAAACGCTTGAAACATCTGGATACTGCTTCCTCATGTGTTCCTTTGCCTCCAAATAAACGTTCCAAGGAGTACCCTCAGAAACTGGAGCTGGAGAACGAGGAAGATTGTGAAAAACCCTTTGTCCAACAACATAGTCATTTTTCTGGAAGGAGTGTAACCCTCAACATCAATAGCTGCCAAATAGTTTTCGAAAATGCGAAGCCATTCCAGCCATTTAATGTCAGGTTTACCTGCTTTTTGGTGGAATGGAGGTGGTTGAATGATGCCATGATTGGAGGCCATGGCACAATGAAGATTGATCAACAAAGTCCAGCAGAGCAGATGTGTGACGGAACAAATGTAAAAATGCAGATATTAGCAGGTAAGATGTGGAAATCACAAAAGAAAAAAAAATGTAAAGATGTGTAGAATTACCACAAAATAAATATTTGCACGTAAAGTGTGCAAATCACTGAAAAGTAGTAAACATGTGTTGAATTTCCATAAGTACTCAGCGAAAACAGGTGTGTGGATCACCATGGAAACAATAAATATCTGCATGTAATGTGTGCAAATCACCAAAAGTAGTAAATATGTGTATTTCCACAAGTATTCAGGGAAAGCAAATCACTGAAAAGTAGTAAATATGCGTATTTCCACAAGTATTCAGGGAAAAAAGGTGTGTGGATCACCTTGGAAACTGCATTGAATTTCCTAAAAGTATTTTGCCCAAACAGGTGTGTGGATCATCGTAGAGATGAAAGGTAATCCTCATGCTGGTGGTCATCGGGCCACCAGCGTGTGACGTCAGCACGCAGAGGAAATCCACCAATGCATGGCGCGCAAGCTCCTACAGCTGTGTGATGTCGAAGGCTGGAGCGTCGGGGACGAGAAGCACTGCCACAGGGAAGCGAGGACGCCGCTCGAGATAAAAGAATGCCGAGCTCGAGGCACAACAATGGAGAAGACGAGATGGTAGCGCGTGGCAGGCTCAGAACAGTGGCACAATGTAGGCAGAAGCTGAAGGGAAAATGGCGCGCTAGGGCAAATATAAACAATCCCACCATCATATTCCTTGAGAAATCAGGTGAATCCAGGACAGCAGACACAGCCGGTGGGTTCAGGAAGAGAGTCCCAGGAAAGCAGCAGTGATGAAGTTGCAGTCAAGGACAAAAACAGCTTACCCCACTCCAGGTACCAATATGTGGTATGGGGTTGCACTGTAAATAAGTCTGAGACTGTTTCTTGTAGTTGAAAGCTTTTATTTGTAGAAGAAACGCTTATGCAGAAGAACCCACAGCAACACATCAGGCAGGAAGACGAGCTGAGAATAACTGACTCTCATCTCATCAACCATAGCTCCAAATTCCAAAAGTCAGAACCCAAAAGCATGAAGGTTCTGACAGAACATTAAAGGTATAGAGATACAAATGTAATACATACCAGGGCCCTCAAAATCGCATTCCGGCTGACTTCCCATGTCGAAAAGCCCAACATGGTAAGCCTGTCCGAAACCAACATCGTAATCCTGATGGCGGAAATGTCGTCCTCAGGGATTAAGTTAGGGCCTCCGACTGGCCGACGGCTCCTTGAGCCCATTAGAATCCAGCCGCACGGACCGTCCGGTTTTGATTCCGACCGCCTGCATTGTTATTAGGTGGTTGGAATTGAAAGCGGAGATGTCGGTCGTAAAGCCTGACCTGCAGGCAGCCCCAAAGTGTGGAAGGAAATCCATTGAATAATAAGCAAACAAACAAGAATGGCAATAAAGCCTAACAATAATAAGCAATAGACAGGCTGAAAGCGAACTGGAAGTTTATTACAGGTCACAACCAGCCAGCTGTCTAAAAATGTCAACAGCCTGTAGAAGTAGGCCTCAGCAAGGCCTACCGGTGCTAGGGTTTCGCCCTTCTCTCTACACAAGTCCTCACACCAGTAAGTAGAAGTTGGCAGAAAAGCTGAAATATCAAGAAAATAGTTTAATAAACCTCATGAGGTGGAACTACATTCACACAACACCCTTCCGCAGTGTATGAAGTAGCACAAGGAGTAGAAGAACCATAGGTCTTTTATACCCACACAGGAGCTCAAAAGGAGGCGGTACAAGTACACATGTTATGTTATGTTAACAATTATTTCTAGAGCGCACGTACACCCAGAGGTTTCATGGCGCTATGACTGAAGAGATGCAACTTGTATGGTGTTATGCGTAGGCCTGCATGAAAATCCAAGTTTTCAACAATCCCCTAAAGCACATCAAGTCTGTACAGCTTCTGATCTCGATAAGTAATGCGTTCCATAGTTTAGGGGCCAAAAAGGCAAACCTACGTCCACCTTGGCGTTTGAGTTTATAAGATGGTACCATCATCAACTGAAGTTGGGCAGAGTGCAGGGGACGTAGGGGGATAAAGCTAGAGACTAACTTGTTAATGAATGCGGGGCTGTTACAATGTAGTAACTTAAATATCAGGCATCCTGATTTAAATAATGATCTCTGAGCAACCGGAAGCCAATGTAACTTCTTCAGGAGGACGGATGCGGGTGCCATTTGGGTTGATGAAATATCAACCTTGCCGCTTGGTTCTGAACCAGTTGGAGGCGTTTGTATAGAAAGAGGGGAAGTCCCAGATAGATAGCGTTAGCGTAGTCTAAATGGGACAACACCAGTGCAATTACCACCTGCACTAGTGCTGAGTGAGTAAACATACGGCAGATCTTTCTTATCCTACGAAGTTGAAAGGAACAGGAGGAAACCACTGTTCCGACCTGTGTTTTCAAGGATAGATCACTGTCAATGGTTACCCCCAGACTACGTACATGGGGGGCCTGTTGTGGTAGATTACCCAATTCAGGAGGCCAATAATGAGGGCCCCAAAACCTGCTGCTGTTCCCTGTCAGCAACAGTTCGGTCTTGTCTGGATTCAATTTAAGATGGTTCTGATCCATCCACTGACGGATAAACCGCATTGTCTCTTGAAATTGTGAAACTGAACTTGAGGTACCATCAATTGTGACCAGGAGCTGCAAATCATCAGCATAGTTAAAAGTGACTGTATTAATTTCTTTCAATGCCAGAATCAAGGGACATAAATAAATATTGAATAGATGAGGTGATAAAGACGATCCCTGCGGGACCCCACAAGAAATGGAAGACTTGGCAGCCGTAAAGGTCCCTAGTCAAACTGCTTGAGAGCGACCGTTATGGAAGGAGCAAATCCAACTGAAGGCCGAACCCTGGATGCTGGCCTTCCCGATACGGTCGCACAGGATTTTGTGATCAACCACTTTGAACGCAGCCGACAAATCCAGAAGGACCAATGCCTGAGGTATACCTAGGTCGGCCTTCTGACGTAGGGAGTCAAGGACTGTCAGCATGACTGCCTCAGTACCATGCACTGGGCGAAAACCAGCCTAATGTGGGTCCAAATACCTTGAGGCTTCAATAAAGTTGGACAAACATGTTGCTACATGTGCTTCCAGCACCTTGGCTAAAAAAGGGAGTAAGGAAATAGGTCGGTTATTTGCCAGGATAGCAGGGTCAGCGCCTGTTTTTTTTTTAAAGTGGAACCACAACTGCCTCTTTAAATGACCTAGGGACGAGGCCCTGGGAAAGGGACTCATTTAGGAAGCTAATCAATAAGTCAGAAAAACTAGAGAAGGTCTCTTTCATAACATGAGGAGGACAGCTGTCCAGGGGGGACCCTGATTTTACTCTGGACAACAAGTTATTTAATATATTGATAGTTATGACTGGGAAGGAATCTAAAACGGATGTATTTTTGTTTACAGTGAGAATCGTCCTTGCCCCAGATCTCTTAGGTATGCTTGCTTTAATTCGTGCAATTTTATCTAGAAAGAATTTGTTCAGTGTATCACAAAATTCTTGTGTAGGAGAGGGGTCCAGGAGGATCCTATCAGGATGAGAGAGTACGTTAACTATAGTGGAAATTTCCTTGGAACTATTACTGGCATTCAATATCCTGGATGAGAAATAGGATCTCTTAGCTGTAATAATGGCTAGTTTATAGTCACCTCTAGCTGCCAGATAGGCCTGTTTCCTATCTTCAGCATATTGTGAGCGCCATTTCCTCTCTTTTTGGCGCAGCAGTAGTTTCTGTTTTTTTAAGTCCTCTGTAAACCATTTCTGTGCGTCTGCTTCTACAGAAGAACTTGAGCAATGGTCTAAGGAGGGAACATTGGATGATGAGGGCTGTTGGAGAAATAAAGACATGACCAAGTGGAAACTGCCCACAGCCTATTTACAAGCTATGATTCATATGGCACATGGTGAGGTTCCGTGACAATTGTAAGTGGTGTTTTCGACTCGCACGAATATGGTCGAGTCTGGTATCTACGAACCCCAAATGACGAGTTTAGTAAGTGTGCGCAGTTTCGCTGTGCTAACTTAAACCGTTCGTTTGTTACGTGGGTTTTTCATCTGTACCCACGGGTTCCATCTTAGATACGGCATCCATTTTGTCTCTTGCCCTCAAGTAGCCAGCGAACGGACGTTGTCCGCTTCGCGACCCTGGGACTCCCAAGATATTTGCGGAAGACACATGTCCTTTGTAAGTGTCTTTATGATGAGGGGGATGATACTGTAAGGCTGGAGTTCTGGACTTTTTGGTTCCGTCCAGAGGTGTCAGGGAACAACACCCAAAGACCCCGGAGTTCCACCTGCCTTGGTGCACAAATAAACAGAAACACGGGCTTCTCGATGGTGGCGTCAAAGACCAAAGGTTTATTACTGCAGGGACACAGAAGTCACAGATACTACACACGGGCAGAATCTAGGAGCCTGTTCGATTTGTACAAAGAGGGTTGCTCCTTATATACTGAATTTTAAGCTGGGGGCAAATTCTTTACATGTAATACATTCCCAAAACCTTTGTGTCTAAAACAATAAATATTTGGCGTTACACAGGAACCGTCGATAATATCTGATGCCAAACATTACGAAGAGGGGTTCCCACTAGTTCATCACAATCCCTTGTCAATATTGCATTCAAAAGCCGGACCGCCTCATCGTAAATTTCGTTACCTCCCCCTAATAAAGATTCAGAAAGAAAGGAACGGAGCCAGGTGTGGAAGATAGAAAAGTGGGATAAGGGATGCTTGTGGGTTGTAAATGGGCAAGGCTACCGGCTTCGGCCGCCTAATCATGATCGGGACAATGGACACGAGAACCAGTTCAGTAGGGTTGGCCTCGGGCAGAAGAGGCAGCCTTTGTCGAGTCATGCAGCTACAGCGTGTTCTGTTCCAAGGTGCACGTGTCACTGAAAGAGGTGAATCTCCGGCTAAGGCTACGTGTCCTTAATTGAAATGAAGTGATCAGAGGTTATTGCTTATGTGAGGGCAAGAAACACAAAATGGCTGCCATGATCTAAGATGGATGCCATGGGTAGATCAGTAATGTGTTTGTAACAGGCGTACTCTTGCTCGTAGCATAGCGAAAACACCAGGATATGCTAAATGGATCATTTGCGGTTCGCTGATACCAATATTATGCATTTCCGACAATATTGAAAACACGGGTTCAAATCGTCACGGAACCTCAGACCCTCCTTTTGCCCTTACATAGGCAATTACTCAGTCTATGTCAGAGTCTAATTCTATGCTCATCAGGTCAGTGACATGCTGTTGTATCATCATCCTTTCTCGTGCCTTTTCTCCAAACGCAGGTGGTTTCCTGAAACAGGTTGCAGCACACAGACTACACAGAGCTGGACCACACTGGATAATCAGGCAGCATGAGAAGAGGAACACTAAGATGACACCAATGACCATCAGAACCTTCCATCCCCACGCTGATATCAGAGTCCAAAACCACTCCATGACGGACCAGTTTCCCTTGTCTACATGAATAGAGTCGGAAATCTTGTGTAGCTTCGAGATCGCCTCATAGACTGTTGGAGCATTATTAGGAATAAAGACACAGCAGCTCGATTGGATCATTCTGCATACCCCACCTCGATCTGCAAGTATAACGTCTAGAACCATACGGTTCTGCAACGTCATGAGTCTATCCGCCTGAAGCTCAGCTGTCAAATTGCTAAGGGCACCAGCAGTTTCGGTAATAGTAGATTCAACTACCCGTGTTAGCTGACGTATGTTTCTACTATTGGCCATAGGCCCCCAGAACGGAAGGAAGCCTTTGAAGAAGTCTCCAGCTTCCTGACCAGCAGTATCTTCCTTGCTGAAGACACCTCTCGCTACCCTGGTCCTGTGGTAGTCAGCTGAAGCAGTGTATGTTGGAGGCAACAATCGAGCAATATAGCATGATCCTGAAAAGTCGGCAGGCAACCATGTATATGCTCTGTCTCGACAGATGAAGTAGGTACCCCTAGCAGTAAGAAAAGCAGGGGAAGAGTTAGCCGGAAACACATAAGTCTCTACGCACTCACTCCTCCCTAGCTGAGCTCTCGGATTTCTCCCATTACCTTGCAAACAGACCTGACCTCGGTGAGGTACGACCCAGATTGGAGTTGAGCTTTCACGCTTGCTTTCTCCCAAACTAAGGCGATACTCTGAAGAATTCCAACTTAAATATACTCGCAATTCGTCTCTAGGGTAAGATGGAGTATTATTGACGTCCTTGATCATGTCAATAATTTCCTGGACTAAAGCTTTGTTGGCAGAGTTATATTTAGTGGAACGTGGTGGACGTGGAGGATAGGTTTCAAGGGCATAAGCAAAGATTGTTTGAAGGGCCTGAAATGATCCATTGTAGCTAAAAGGCAAAACCAGATAGGGAATACCTTTGTCCATAGTGTGGGGTATCAAGCCACACACCCAGCAGTCTGTAGTGTTAACTACCAGTTGGTGTTGGTGCAAGAGCTGTACAAAAGTGTTATTGATGAATTCTGAGCGTCGAGCTTGCTCGTGTTCAGGAAACGAGTGAAAAGAGTGTATAGAAGAAACAGTAGAAGTAGCAGGATCAAGGGGAGGTACTGTGGTTACTGGCATAAAAATCAAACCCATACCGAAGACGATTCCACCCACTAACGTTATCAAAACAATCAAAAATGTAATGGCACATTGTATCAAAAAGCATTTGCTGTGAAGAATTCTGTAAAGTCTGTTTCTGCGAACATAAATCACATTTTCTCGTTGCAGCGCAGGAAGCTCCATCTTCTACAATCCGCTCGCGACCACTGATGATGTGTACGTAGATGAAAATGCCTCTATCAGCCCTGGGAGTTCCCAGAACCAACAGAAAGATCGACCTTGTGTCAGACCCCCGCAGATTCAACTAGGCACACAGCCACGACCCTACGGCTACCCAGACGGCAAGGCAATTTTAAAAACAATAAAACAATAGCAAACTTCCTGGCTGGAGGCAAAAGTTCAAAATTTCAAAATATCACAATGGGCAGTTGCCTGCTTTATTTGTCCATATTACGAGGTCGTAAATTGTATCTTTGCTTTGCAGGTACTGTTTGATCGGCAAATAGCATATCACTAGTAGTTGTTGCAGTGTTCAAGTTCGCAGATGACAGAGTTTTTTCTGATGCAAAGGACAAGTGTTCAGAGTTCAAAGGAGTCTTTTCAGGAGGAGAGTCAGATTGCGGAGTGTCGGTAATCAATTCGGCATCGCTGAAAGGGATGAACTTTGGCGTTTTTTCAAATTCGGAGGCACCAATTCCCTTCTTCACCCAGTCGTCGTAAGGAAGCGGCAAAGGCACACGCTTGACATGAGATGCATGCACCCAATGCTTGCGACCAGCTACACGAACTGCTGTTCTCGTTGCAAGCAGGACCTGGAAGGGGCCGACGTATCTGGGCTGAAGGTTCTTCGTCCTCGCGAAGTTTCTGATCACGACTTGATCGCCGGGTTTCAGCTGATGCCCTGGACTCTCCGGAGGCTTTGGCAATGCATCGAAAACCTGTTGGTGAATAAGACTCAATTTAGCAGTCAAGTCGTAAAGGTAGTCGATCAACATAGGATATTCTAGAGAACAAAACTCCTTCGGCCTAGGCACACCCCATACATTTGCCGGGCGGCCAAAGACTATCTCATAGGGGCTAAGCCCTACTCTAGAATGTACAGTTGCTCTCGTTGATAACAAAGCCAAGGGAAGTGCGTCTGGCCAGGATAAACCCGTGGATGCTTGTATTTTGGCTAGTTTTAGTTTGAGGGTGCCATTGTAACCCTCAACTAAACCAGCAGACTAGGGATGGTTCGCACTATGAAACTTCTGTTTTATGTTCAAACCGGCACACACACTCTGCATAACTTTCCCTATGAACTCACTTCCGTTATCTGACCATACAATCCGTGGCATTCCGAACCTAGGGAAATATTCTTTGAGAAGAATTTTGGCAGTTGATAGGGCAGTATTGTCCTTTAGTGGATATGCTTCGATCCATCTGGAAAAAGCACAGACTACCACCAGGACGTATTTCAAATTATTACACCGATCCATATGAATGAAATCTAACTGAATCACTTCAAAGGGGCAGGAAGGAGGAGCAAAGTGCCCAGCAGGAGTTGGAGTTCCCTTGCCAGGATTATGCATCAGGCATACCATACAATTTTTCACCACTCTCTCTGCACACTTACTGATCCCATCATTCTTCCAGACTGGAGCCAACATCTTACAGATTCCCTTAGAACTTATATGCGCTACTCCATGCGCCATCGTCACCACTGCAAGCACATACGCATCAGGCAACATCCAACGCTGTTGTTCTGACAAATCAATCCAACACCCACTCGAATCCAACTTGCCCGTACTTTCTCTCCATGCACGTTTTTCCTCGTCAGTTGCCTCTTTCTGAATCTCTTTCACACTTTCCATTGTATCCTCACACATCCCAGACTCAGCAATCCATCTTGCAGACGTAGCAACATACATTCTACTCATCATATCTCTAGCTGTCTGTTTAGCAGTTTCATCAGCAAAAGCATTTCCACGACCAACATCATCCATGATTGCTTTATGAGCACTGCACTTCACAATCGCAACTTCAGTCGGCAAGGTTAGAGATTCCAACAGATCGTTAACTAGCTGACCATGTTGAATCTTAGTCCCATGGGACGTAATGAAACCTCTTTCTTTCCACAAACGGCCAAAACTATGGGCCACGCCAAATGCGTACTGACTATCTGTAAACACAGTCACTCTCTTTCCCTTAGCTAAAACACACGCTCTTGTTAGAGCTATTAATTCTGCAGCTTGGGCAGAATTCTGACTCACTCTTGCAGTCTCCACAATCGTCTTCAAAGTTGTCACTGCGTAGGCAGCAGTCACATCACCATTCTCCAATTTAAAACATGATCCATCCACATACAGCGTGCCATCTGGATCTGATAATGGAGTGTCTTTCAAGTCAATACGTCCTTTTGTCTCTTCCTCCGTTCTAAAACAACAATCATGTGGCTCGGAATCACTCGACTCTTGATTAGCCGGCAACAGCGTTGCTGGATTCAATACATTACATCTTTTGATCTGAATATGACTCGCTAGTAACATCAGCTCATAACCAGATAATCTCGCACTGGTAAGGTGTTGTGTCTTAGTTCGGCTCATGAGTGTATCCACTGCATGAGGAACCATGACCACTAGCATGTTATTCATCACCAAACCAGCAGATTGTCGAATGGAAGCCGCAGCTGCTGCTGTAGCTCTCAAACAACTAGGTAACGCTCTAGCTACCGGATCTAATGTTGATGAAAAATACGCACAAGGGCGTTGTTTATCACCAAATGTCTGTGTCAGAACACTCAACGCGCAACCTTCTCTCTCGTGAACGTAGAGCGTGAATGGCTTGCTGTAATCAGGTGTACCTAATACAGGAGCTGAACACAGTGCATTTCGTAACTCAGAAAAACTCTCCTGACATTCATCAGACCATGGCACCGGACTCGGAACATTTTTCCCAGTCAAAGCTACCAACGGTTTTGCTAAAAGAGAAAAATTTGGGATCCACTGCCTACAGTAAGAGGTAATACCTAAAAAGGCACGCACTTCTCTCTGCGTGCGAGGAACACTCATCTGCATAACTGCTTTTATTCTCTCTGGGGTCAACTTTCTTCCCTCCTTTGACAAGAGATGACCTAGGTAGGTCACTTCTTGGCAGCAGTGTTGCATTTTCGAAGGTGACACCTTGTGATTCAAATTAGACAAATGATGCAATAACGAAATCGTAGCTGCTTTGCAAGTTTCCTTATCATCAGCAGCCACTAGAAGATCGTCTACATACTGTACTAGAGCAGAGCCTGGAGGAAGGACAAAGGTATCTAACTGACTTTTTAATGCCTGACTGTAAATAGATGGGCTCTCACAATAGCCTTGTGGAGCGCGTTTAAATCTGAAACTTCGACCTCCGAGACAGAAGCCGAAAATATCCCTGCTTTCTTCGGCTATCGGAATGCTGAAAAAGGCATTCTTCAAGTCGATGACTGAAAACCAAGTAGCTGTAGCAGGAATTAATGTTAATAAGGCAGTAATGTCTGGAACTACAGGAAACTGCGGAACTACAATCTTATTAACTTCTCTGAGGTCGATGACAAACCTATACACTGGAGGCTTTGTAGGATCAGTTCGTTTCAAAATCGGTAATACAGGACTGTTACAGACATTTCCTCTAGTTTCTTCAACCACACCTTTCTTAATCAAATCTTGTACAATCAGTAAAAGTGCTCGTTCACCCTCACTAGATATTTTATATTGAGGAATTCGTGGAACCTTTACATTTGCTTTCAAAGTGACTACATATGGTGGTATTTCCAAAAGGCCTACATCGTTAGGACCAGTCGCCCAAAGAGTATCAGGGAGTGAACGCAGCTCTGGCGGGAGTGCATCCATTGACAAGTACATCGGAGAGGTGGTTCTTTTACCCAATGTAAGCTGTACTCCTTCCGGAGAACAGTACAATGTCGCATATAGTCGTTTTAACAAGTCTAAACCAAGCAGATTTTCATTACAACTCGTCGTCAAAATCAGGGGTGCTTTCAATTGACACGGTCCAACAGAAATAGACAAAGGACCAGATATCGGGTTGTAAACAGGGGCGCCTGAAAAACCTACAGAAACATTAGTTGAGCCGGACAAAGGTGCGCCAGGGAGTTTCGCATGAATGATAGAACTTTTTGCTGCACCAGTATCCAACAGAAACGGTTCGACTACACCTGATGTTGCTACTGCGACATAAGGCCCACTCTGATCCACTGGAACTGATACTACTCCCTCTCTCTGTCCATGGCTGTCCTAGTACCCATTTTGCTGAAATCCCTCATCCACTTCACATTAGTCTTCAACAAGATACTGTTGAGATCTATTTTGCTGGGCAGACTGTCCATTTCGTTGATCAAAGTGATTGGAAGGACGATCATTCGTCTGGTGAGGCATAGCACCTCGCCCTCGACCTCTAGAATTTTGCACAAAACCACCACGACCTCTCTGAGCTGCTGCTGCGTTATTTTGCGCTAAGATCGGACACTCATTCTTGTAGTGACCCTCTTTCTTACAGTACGCACACTGATTCCACTGATATTGAGGCCTCGGTGAACTATAGTCTGTTCTTTGATACGAACCCTGTTGTGTATTAGTCTGATTCGTGCGAGGCGGATACGCCTGTTGCAAGAGAACTTTAGTTTTTAAATCTTTCGTTTTCTTGTCTGATTTTTCTTTTTCCTCTTTATCCCTATTTTCATAATACTGTGCAGTTGCAAGTATTTGCGCAGTTGTAGAGACAGCCCACGCACTCTCTGAATCCTTTAATTTATTGCATAACTCAGGTAACAAATTATGCACGAACTTATCCACAAACAGTCTCTGTCCTCCTTCTGTGCTCATATCCTGACCACTATGATCTACAAAAGTCTCTTCGAACCTCGTGAAAAAGTCGGAGACACTTTCGTCTTTCTTTTGCCTGCATGCGGACAACTTGTCCCAATTAACACGTAATGCGGGCATCAGAGTCTTCATTAAGTCAATTATTCTACCTGGAAGATCAGCAATTAGAGGTTCGGGTTTTGCACCACCTACTTGCTGACCATCCGCTGCAATGATAGCTGCCCAATCACCACCTAGGGCAACTGGATGATTCTCTTTACGAATTTTAGCCCAAACTGGTTGCGGAACTACATTACCAAATAACATATCAATGTCCGCTAAGTTCATTATACAAGCTTCAACTGTCTGTGTTAATTCCTTATAGTATCCAGCAGGATTCTTACGCGGGTCTGGCAAGGCCTGCTTCACTGCTAGTACTTCGGCTCGTTTCCATGGAATGTGTATCCACACTCTTTGGAATTGGGCCGGAGCAGCTACGATACCACGGACATTATCAGCTTGTACAGCATCGCGCCAAATTGGAGGAACCTCCCTCATTGGATATTGGCGATTTAGCTTCGTCTTACTTTTCTCTAAATCTCTTGGTGAACGAAGTGATGGATCATTTCTATAACTTAAAATCAGTTCCATCGCTTCTTCTATATTTTCACCTACTATCATTCCTGCAGCAAACTCTTTCTGGACCTTAATTAAGTCTTCTAAATTCGATTCAACATCATCTTCTTCTATTTCCTCACGTAAAAGCGAGCACATCTCATCAAAGACATACCGTTGCGTTGGTTCTTTCCACTGCATAAATGTGTCTAGCACATCTCTCGTACTGTATCTCCTACTCTTCGAAATCCATCTGAGAGCCGTGGAATCTAAAATTCCCCGTTCCTCAGTACTCGGAAGCTGACTACGTCTTTGAACAGAGTCAGAAGTAGGAGTCTTGATTAAAGTTTTATAGAAAGGAGACAGAATGTTAGAAACAGAATCAGTGATTCTTCGACGAACAGAAAGTGGAGTCAACACACTAGCAGACGCAGAGAACACAGTAGAGGTAGGAACAGATAGCGGGACAATAGGAGTATCGAGAAAAACAGTTTGTGGAGTAGTAGGTGTAAGCGAGACAGATACAGGTATAGAAGTCGGCAATCCAGGAGGAGGAGGAGCCGTAGGAACATTCACATTGACTACAGGAGGTACAGGAGCTTGATTCTGAGGGGCAGGAGCAGGAATACCTAGTTGTCCAGCAACCGGCAATTGAACATTCGGTAAAGGTGGAGCCGTAGCACCTTGTGCATACGGTGGAGGTGACCTTAACAAATAAGACAACAGAGGATCATTTTCGGGGTCCTCCAGTATCTTAGCTGTTTTCGATGGCAAGGCAGGATAGCACTTGTCGATCGCTAAATTATGCTCTCTAATGGCCACCTCTATGGCCTTCTCAGACTCGTTAACTTGCAGCTGCTTAGCCGCTTGTTCTAGAGTCATCTCTTCTTGCTCTTTCTGTTCCTTCTTCAATCTTTTAATCTCTCTCTGTTTAGATTCTTTTCGCCAGTAACGGAAAGAATCAAACATTGCCGGCCGGGCTTTCTTCCTAAACAATTTCGCTTCTAAATTGTCAAGGATTTCGGGTTCAAAACTACCATGCAATGGCCAACTAAGGACACCGTCCTTTTTCGTATAGCGGACCCACACCTCATTATAAGATATAGGACCCACACCATGTTTACAGTACAAGTCATATAGGGGAGTCCCAATCGGAGGAACCAGACATGAGTCCTCCAATCGTGAGTCACTGTTGCAACCAAAACAAGACAACATACAATTTCTCCGACTTACCATTTTGCAATCCGGAACAAAAAACAAACAAAACACGAAACAGATATGTGCACCTGAACCAAGAACTTAGGCCTACCAAAAGCGAACTGATGTATCGATACCCAAACTAAACCAAATAGATTATCGTAACCAGAACAACCAGTGATAATCTTATGATACCAAACCAAACCAAGAACCAAAAAAAGGATTTTTAACAACCCTTACGAAGTAACCAACTAGCAACCACTAAATACTTAACTGAGGCACTGAAGACGTCACCAAGGAGAAACCCGTCACGTTTCGCCGTACTAAGGACTGCACCTCGGGTCCAAGACAGGGCGACGGTCAAGGCAACGGCCCACTGCAGCCGTCCTGAACGGGAACCCTCGTGGAAGAGAACTTCGGGCCACTTTTGCGATATGCCGGGATCGATGAAGTGGGGCGCCTCCCTTAGGAATCTTCACACGAAGCTTCTCGAACTCTTCAGGCTTTTGGACCGGTACCGAATGACGTCGCCCCACTGTGGGCGCCAATTGGAGTTCTGGACTTTTTGGTTCCGTCCAGAGGTGTCAGGGAACAACACCCAAAGACCCCGGAGTTCCACCTGCCTTGGTGCACAAATAAACAGAAACACGGGCTTCTCGATGGTGGCGTCAAAGACCAAAGGTTTATTACTGCAGGGACACAGAAGTCACAGATACTACACACGGGCAGAATCTAGGAGCCTGTTCGATTTGTACAAAGAGGGTTGCTCCTTATATACTGAATTTTAAGCTGGGGGCAAATTCTTTACATGTAATACATTCCCAAAACCTTTGTGTCTAAAACAATAAATATTTGGCGTTACACAGGAACCGTCGATAATATCTGATGCCAAACATTACGAAGAGGGGTTCCCACTAGTTCATCACAATCCCTTGTCAATATTGCATTCAAGAGCCGGACCGCCTCATCGTAAATTTCGTTACCTCCCCCTAATAAAGATTCAGAAAGAAAGGAACGGAGCCAGGTGTGGAAGATAGAAAAGTGGGATAAGGGATGCTTGTGGGTTGTAAATGGGCAAGGCTACCGGCTTCGGCCGCCTAATCATGATCGGGACAATGGACACGAGAACCAGTTCAGTAGGGTTGGCCTCGGGCAGAAGAGGCAGCCTTTGTCGAGTCATGCAGCTACAGCGTGTTCTGTTCCAAGGTGCACGTGTCACTGAAAGAGGTGAATCTCCGGCTAAGGCTACGTGTCCTTAATTGAAATGAAGTGATCAGAGGTTATTGCTTATGTGAGGGCAAGAAACACAAAATGGCTGCCATGATCTAAGATGGATGCCATGGGTAGATCAGTAATGTGTTTGTAACAGGCGTACTCTTGCTCGTAGCATAGCGAAAACACCAGGATATGCTAAATGGATCATTTGCGGTTCGCTGATACCAATATTATGCATTTCCGACAAATATTGAAAACACGGGTTCAAATCGTCACGGAACCTCAAGGCAGATGGCCCCGCTCGAGGCTCATCTCGCCGTGTCGGTTTATTGTCTCAGCCGTGCATCTCATTAGGCACGTCCCTTTGATGCCTGTAGCTCGTGTTTCCCGATACCTCCCCTTTTACACCCTTTTCAATCTCCCCGCTGTTTCCATCTTCCTCCACACCTGCTCTTGTTCCTTCTTCGATCTGTTTTACTGCTGATTGGAATGTACTAATGGTGGGAAGATGGGTTTTTACAGTTGGGAACCGCCAAATGTTTCCGCACTTATGTTCCGGACCTTGTATGTATCAAAGTGACCAAAGCGACCCCTCTGGGGGATGATTATGGGAACCGGGTTGTAAACCTTTGTGTGCTGTGCAAACCTATGGGAGAATTCTGTATAAAAGGAGCGATCCACAGAACCAATTTGAAGCAGTCTCCCCGAACTACACTCGTTGTACTTCCTGTGACTTCTGTGTTTCCCTGCAGCAAATAAACCTTGAATCTTTGACGCCAAAGGAAGTGTCCCGTGTCTCTGTCATTCGTACGCCGGAGCAGGTTACCCACGAAGGTTTCAGGTGTTGTCCCCTGGCACCGCTGGGTCTTAAAGAACCCAGTCCTTCAGTTGGCGCCCAACGTGGGGCTGCATCAGTGGTACCGGTCCAAGCCCGACGATCGTGAGGAACTTCGTGTGAAATCTCCGAGGGAAGGTGCACTCCGCTTCATCGATCCTGTTGTCGAAACAAGTGGCCCGAAGACTTTTCCCGCGAAGATTCCCGCCTCCTGACGGCTGCGACGGACTGCTGCCCTGACTGTAGACCTGTTTTGGCGCCTGGCGTAGACCTTGGTAGAGCGAGACGACTGACGGGCCTTCCTGGTGACGCCATCGATCTTTGAGTTAAGTATTTGTGGGTCGCTCCCAGAGTTCTTGGTTGTGGTTGCTTAGTGGTTGCATGGTTCCATTGCATTTGTAGTTCTCGGTACTTTGTTGTGATATTTGACGTCTGCAGTCGCCAAAAACCGAGGGTTTTTGCTTTTTGCAGGGACTTGGTAAATCCCGTAACCCTTGACGTTTGTGAAACTCGGCTAGTTTGCAAGATGCCTGGTCGCAGTACTTTGTTTAGTTGTTTTAGACGTTGTGGTGCGGATTCCCGACTGGAGGACTCGTGTCCGATACCTTCGGTTGGAACTCCGACTTATGAACTGTACAGCAAACACGGGCTAGGCCCGATTACCTTTAATGATTATTGGATTCGCTATACTAAGAAGGACGGTGTCCTTAGTTGGCCACCTCATGGTAGCTTTGAGACCCCGATCTTAGATAATCTTGAGGCTAAATTGTTCGAGAGAAAGTCAAGGCCGGCCATGTTTGATGCCTTTCGGTTGTGGCGTAAAGAAGCCCGACAGAAAGAAATCAGACAGACTAAACGAAATCAGAGAGATGGTGTTGCTGCCATTGTGAAGAAAGCAGAGCAATTTCAGCGTGACAAGGAGGTTAAGGAAAAGGAAGTGTTTGATAGGCTACAGCGTATGACTATGGATAAATGCTATCCTGCTTTGCCTACAGAGTCGGAAAAGAAGGAAGACATAGTTGAGGATCCTTTAATGTCCTATCTTATGAAGTCGCCACCTCCGTATGTACAGGGTGCCGCAGTTCCTGTGGCCCCCCCTGTACCTGTTCTTCCACCTATTCCTCCGCCTGTTCCTCAACCTGCACCCGTTCTTCCGACTGTTCCTGCTCCTTTGCCTGTTGCTATCCCTACTGCTCCTCCGCTTCCACATACTCCTGCTCCCGCTACTGCTCCTGCTCTGTTAACTCCTGCTGTTGCTTCTGTCTCTACTCCTTCGCTTGTTAGTCCTGTGTGTTATACTTCTCCTTCTACTCGTAGTCGTACTTCTCCTCTTGCGGCTAGCTTCTTTCATTCTCTCGGACCTGTTCTTGGATCCGCTGGTTCAGATGGTCCTCAGAGACGTAGTCAGCTTCCCGGTAACAGGGAACGTGCTTCGCTATATAATATGGCGATGGGTTGGATGACGCATCCTCTTAGAAATCCACCACGTACTGTACTTGATACGTTTTGCCAATTCAATGAACCGACACAAAGAAACGTGTTCGAAGAAATGTGTAAGGTCCTTCGTGATCAGATATCGGCTGATGCACCTGACGAGGTGCTGACCGCTTTGTCTGATCTACAGCTTCAGTTCTCGACTGGACTGATAGTGGATACCAACGTTCGACGTGCTGTTGAGCGGTTGCTATCTTTCCGTCCCACTCCTATACCTCAAGCCCTCTTTGTTGAAGATGTTGAAAGACAGCCAGATGAGTCTGGTCAATTTCCCATGCGTGAAGTTCCACCAGTGTGGATGCCAGGCGACGCTACTGCTGCTCCACCGATCCTGCCACATTTCCAGAGAGTATGGATACATCTCCCAATGAAACGATCAGAAGTTTTACAGGTAAAGCAATCTTTGCCTGACCCTCGCAAAAATCCTGCGGGGTATTATATAGAATTATCGCAGCTCGTAGACGCTACGATAATGAATCTTGCCGATATCGATATGCTGTTCGGTAATATCGTACCGCAACCAGTATGGGCTAAGATTCGGCACGAAGATCACGCGAACGAATTAGGTGGCGATTGGGCTGCTCTTACTGCGGCCGATACGCGACAAATTGGCGGGGCTAAGCCTGAACAACTCATTACTGCTCTTCCTCAAAGAATAATTACGCTAATGAAAACTCTTATGCCAGCTATGAGGGTGAATTGGGACAAATTGTCAGCCTGTAGACAGAAGAAGGACGAGAGTGTCTCCGACTTCTTTACGAGATTTGAGATAGCATTCATCGGCCATAGTGGTCAGGATATGGGTACTGAGGGTGGTCAACGGTTGTTCGTGGACAAATTTGTCTCTAACTTATTGCCCGATTTGAGCAATAAATTGAAAAACTCAGAAAGTGCGTGGGCCGTTTCTACCTCAGCTCAGATACTAGCCACAGCACAATATTACGAGAATAGAGAGAAAGAAGAGAACGACCGTGCTGATAAAAAGACGAAAGAACTTAAAACTAAAGTGTTGTTACAGCAGGCCTATCCCCCGCGTTCGAATCAGAATGCTTCGCAACAAAATAGATCGCAACCACAATCGAATCGATCACAATCCCGAAATGACTCCTCTTCCCAAAGATCGTCGTTGGGGTACAATCAATGTGCCTATTGTAGATAGGAGGGTCATTTAAAATTCAATTGTCCTGCTCTAAACGATCGTAATAGCGGTAATTCATCTAGAGGAGGTCGTGGTGGTTCACAGCAGACATCACGCGGTAGGGGTCGTGGTGCTCAGAATGACCGTTCAGATAACTCATCAAATTCCGATAATTGTTTTGATCAACGTGGATCATCGCAAGGACGATCTGCGTAGTACAATGTAGACGATTATTACGTCGATCAGGGAACTGACGACAGTAATTACTAGGACAGCCAAAGACAAGGAGAGGGAGTGGTATCAGTTCCGGTTGATCAGAGAGGGCCTTACGTCGCAGTTGCTACATCGGGCGTCGTTGAGCCTTTTCTGTTGGACACTGGTGCAGCGAAAAGTTCTATTATGCATTCGAAACTCCCAGGCGCACCTTTGTCTGGCTTAACAAAGGTTTCCGTTGGATTTTCTGGCGCCCCCGTTAGCAATCCAGTTTCACGCCCTTTGCCCCTTACAATTGGGCCTCGTGAGCTGCAAGCTCCGTTGATTTTGACTACGGGTTGTGGTGAAAATCTTTTGGGCCTGGATTTGCTTAAACGTTTGTATGCAACTCTGTATTGTTCTCCTGCGGGTGTAAAGCTTACTTTAGGAGAGAGGGTTGTCTCTCCTATGTACTTGTCTCTCGATAAGCTTCCACCGGAATTGAGTTCTCTTCCTGCATCTTTGTGGGCAACAGGTCCCAATGACGTGGGCCTGCTTGACATCTCCCCTTATGTTGTTCAGTTGAAATCTAATGTGCGGTTGCCACGTATTCCCCAGTATCGTATCTCTCTTGATGGTGAACGAGCATTGTTAGCGATCATCTATGATTTGATCGAGAAAGACGTAATTGAAGAAACACGGGGAAACGTGTGCAACAGCCCTGTACTGCCCATTCTAAAACGTACTGATCCTTCGAAACCACCTGTTTATCGTTTTGTTATCGATTTACGGGAGGTGAATAAAATTGTGATTCCTCAGTTTCCTGTTGTGCCTGACATCACGGCGCTACTGACTCTGATTCCAGCTTCTGCATCGTGGTTTTCGGTGATCGATTTGAAGAATGCGTTCTTCAGCATTCCCATTGCAGAAGAGAGCAGAGACCTTTTCGGTTTCTCTCTTGGTGGACGCAGCTTCCGGTTTAAACGCGCTCCTCAGGGCTACTGTGAGAGTCCATCAATTTACAGTCAAGCCTTGAAGGGTCAACTGGATGCGTTTTCATTGCCGGCTGGTGCGGCCTTAATCCAATATGTCGACGACTTATTGGTAGCCGCAGATACTCAGGTCATTTGCAAAATTGCTACGGTGTCGTTGCTGCAACATCTCTGTGACTTACATCACAAGGTGTCACCTTCTAAACTCCAATATTGTTGTCAAGAAGTAACTTATCTAGGTCACTTATTGTCAAAGGAGGGAAGGCGGTTGACCCCAGAGAGAATTGCAGCGATTGCGCGAATGGCTGTGCCAACAACCCAAAGAGATGTGCGTGCCTTTCTAGGTATCACGTCGTACTGCAGGCAATGGATTCCAAATTTTTCATTGCTAGCGAAACCATTGGTAGCTCTCACGTGCAAGGATGTTTCAACTCCTTTACCATGGACGGAAGAATGTCAGAAAAGTTTTTCTGAATTACGTGATTCACTGTGTTCGGCCCCTGTGTTAGGTACTCCTGACTACAGTAAGCCGTTTACATTATATGTTCACGAGAGGGAAGGTTGTGCTTTGAGTGTCTTAACGCAACCTTTTGGTGGTAAGCAACGTCCATGTGCATATTTTTCCTCGACCTTGGACCCGGTAGCTAGAGCATTGCCGAGTTGTTTGAGAGCAACAGCGGCAGCTGCGGTGTCCATCCGACAATCAGCAGGACTGGTCATGGATAATATGCTTACGGTGATGGTTCCGCATGCAGTCGACACTCTTTTAAATCGTACAAAAACTCAGCACTTGACGAGTGCAAGGTTGTCTGGGTACGAGTTGACGCTGTTGGCAAGCCACATTCAGATAAAACGTTGCAATGTTCTGAATCCGGCGACTTTGTTACCAATTAGTTCAGAGTCAGATGAAATAACAGAACACGACTGTTATTTGAGGACAGAAGAGGAAACAAAAGGTCGAGTGGACCTTAAAAACACTCCTTTGGAAGATCCAGATGGAACGCTGTATGTGGATGGTTCATGTTTTAAATTACCGAATGGCGATGTGACTACTGCATATGCTGTTGTAACGTTGAATACTGTTGTTGAGGCTGCAAGATTAAATCAGAATTCTGCCCAAGCTGCAGAGCTGATGGCTCTAACTAGAGCGTGTGTGTTAGCGAAAGGGAAACGTGTGAATGTGTTTACCGACAGCCAATATGCTTTTGGCGTCGCCCATAGTTTTGGACGGTTGTGGAGAGAGAGAGGTTTTCTGACATCGCATGGTACGAAGATTCAGCATGGTCAGCTTGTGAATGATCTTTTGGATGCACTTACGTTGCCTAAGCAGGTAGCGATTGTTAAATGTAGTGCGCATCGTAAGGTGACGGATGATGTTGGTCGTGGTAATGCGTTTGCGGATGAGACTGCTAAGGAGACTGCCCGGAACCTTAGCACTCGAATGTATGTGACGAGTTCGGTTAGGTGGCCTACAGAATCGAGTATGTGTGAGGACACTATCGAGAGTGTGAAAGCAATTCAGAATGAGGCCACCGAGACTGAAAAGACGAAGTGGAAAGAAAGTACGGGAAAGTTGGATGTGAATGGTTGTTGGGTTGATTTGTCGGAACATAAGAGATGGATGTTACCGGATGCATATGTGCTAGCTGTTGTGACAATGGCGCATGGGTTAGCACATATTAGCGTGAAAGGTATTTGTAAGTTGCTGTCTCCGGTGTGGAAGAATGATGGTATCACGAAATGTGCTGAACGCGTGGTTAAGAACTGTATGGTATGTATGTTGTACAATCCTGGTAAGGGAACCCCAACTCCTCCTGGTAGTTTTGCTCCCCCTTCATGTCCCTTTGAGGTGATCCAACTAGACTTCATCCATATGGAGAGATGCAATAACTTGAAGTATGTTTTAGTTGTGGTTTGCGCATTCTCCCGGTGGATCGAAGCCTACCCTCTTAAGGACAACACTGCTTTGTCAACTGCGAAAATCCTACTGAAGGAATACTTTCCTCGGTATGGAATGCCTCGGATTGTATGGTCGGATAACGGAAGTGAGTTTGTGGGGAGTGTGATGAAGAGTGTGTGTAAGGGCCTTGGAATTAATCAAAAATTCCACAGCGCCAATCATCCCCAGTCAGCTGGTTTGGTTGAAGGGTACAATGGCACCCTTAAACTGAAGCTAGCGAAGATTCAGGCTACGACTGGTCTCTCGTGGCCTGACGCTTTACCCTTAGCATTACTGTCAACAAGGGCAACCGTACACTCCCGAGTAGGGCTCAGTCCCTATGAAATAGTGTTCGGTCGTCCTGCAAATGTTTGGGGGGGTCCCTAGGCCGGGTGTGTTCTGTGATCTGGAGTACCCAATGTTGATCGATTATCTTCATGACTTGACTGCTAAACTGAGGTTAATTCACCAACAGGTTTACGAAGCATTGCCGACGCAGACGGAGGGTCCAACCCACCAGCTCCAGCCCGGAGACTGGGTGGTGACGCACAATTTTACGCGCAAGAAGAATTTGGAGCCCAGATTCACTGGACCCTACCAGGTCCTCCTTGCCACGAGAACTGCTGTTCGTCTAGAGGGTCGGAAAAACTGGGTGCATGCCACCCATACAAAAAAAGTCCCTATTCCGTTGCCGGCAGACTCGTGGGTGAGGAGAGGCATTGCATCAACTGAAACCGAAGGATTGCCAGCGTTTGTACCTTTCAGCGACGCACAACCTGTCGGAGAATCCTCAGTGCAGCAGAAAGACACTGTTGAACATTTGTCATCAAAAGACTCAAGACCAGAACATTCAACTGATCAACAGAACGCTGTCTCTTCAACGGATCCTTTGTTTGACGAACAGACACGTCCTGGGAAAACTCGATACTTTTTGCGATCCAGCACTAAAGACTAATAAAAGATCCTGTTTTGTCCCTTGACAATTGCATTATCCCGTTTTCCACGATCGGTTTGAACACTCGTATCATTGTAATTATTCTTGTATATATACATTGAGTTTCGTTCCTCATATTTTTGCTTCCACAGCTGAGAGACATTTTGCATACACATAATTGTGAATAAAGGCCGTAGGGCCGCGCGTGTACTTCCTTCTGGTTAGTAGGTCTTGACACAAGGTTAAAGACCATCGGTTCCTGGGAACTCCTAGGGATTGACTACTGCTACACAGAACGAAGTGCGTCAAGAAACATTGCGGACGGTCGTAGGGGATGGCATTTTCGAAGCTGATGGACTTGGAAGAAGCTCAGGCGCAAAGGTTCAAGTTGCAACAACTTAGTCGCACCAAATGTTTTTTGTTTCAAATTTTCGTATTGCTTTTGACTGTTTCTGCTTTATTGGCGGGTGGGGTGTATTACATGATGTCTTGTTTCTTATCTCCTGCCATACCTACTCCTACTCCTGACCCTAAACTTACCTCCACTGCATCTCCCCATTCTTTTCATATCTTACCCGAACACGAGCAGGCTAGACGTGCAGAATTCCGCAACAATTCCTTTATTCAGCTCCTTCACCAGCACCAGTTAGTGGTTAACACTACTAATTGTTGGGTGTGTGGGTTGATGCCACATACCACGGATAAGGGAATTCCATATCTGGTGTTACCGTATAGTTCCCAAGGGTCTGCTCGAGCATTTCAAACAATGTTTTGAAGTGCACTAGATTCTCACCCCAATCGAGAGCCACGTTCTCCCTACCTTGGCCCTGGCTCGTACTATAAGCCTTTGTCTATAGCAATAGAAGACTTAGATAGAGATATCTATGAGCCGTCGCTCATTCCAGTGGAAGAGGTACAAGCCTATAGGGTCCTGAGTAAGGTTGAGTATAGTGCGCTCACGAGTGATAAACAGCTTAAAAGCTCGCCTCCGATATGGGTCGTACCCCACATTGGTAATTTTTGTCTAATGGGTCGTGGCCGAAGATCGAAAGCCCGACTTGGAGAGAGTGCTTGCACTGAAAATTACATGCTGCCGATGATCTCGTCCCCTGTGTTTCTGGCTGCCAAGGGTACCTACTTTGTCTGTCATGATCGTGCGTATGCATGGTTGCCCTCTGACTTCATGGGCTCATGCTTTATCGCAAACTTGTTGCCTCCGACGTTCACTGTAGATGCAGATTATCACAAGACTAGAGTTGTGAGAGGCGTAATTAGCGAAGAGGATACTGCCAGTCAAGAGGCAGGAGACTTTTTCAAGGGTTTCCTCCCGTTTTGGGGACCTATGGTTAATAGTAGGAACCTGAGACAGTTGACTCGAGTGGTAGAATCGACAGCTAATATTACTGCCAGTGCCCTTGGTAATATCACCACAGAACTTCAGGCGGATAGACTTATGACGTTACAAAACCGTATGGTTTTAGACGTGATCTTAGCAGATCGAGGTGGGGTATGTAAGGTGATCCATTCGAGCTGCTGTATTTTCATTCCGGATAACGCTCCGACTGTCTATCAAGCCATCTCAAAGTTGCATAAGATCTCTGAATCCATACACGTGGATGTAGGGGATTGGACGCTACTTGGGTGGTTTTGGGGCCTGATGTCGACTTGGGGTTGGAAGATTCTGATGATCATCGGAGTCGTTGTGGCGTTCCTGTTCACGTGTTGCCTTTGTGTGCAGTGCGGTCCTGCCTTATGTGGTCTCTGTGCTACAACGTGTATGAGACAGCCGCCTGTTACCAATGGAACTCGGTTGGACAGAGCTATGCTACAGCAACATCTAGATGGTCTGATGAATATCAAGTATGATTCCGACTAGTGCTTGCCTACTTGAGGGCAAAAGGAGCATCTGAGGTTCCGTGACAATTGTAAGTGGTGTTTTCGACTCACACGAATATGGTCGAGTCTGGTATCTACGAACCGCAAATGACGAGTTTAGTAAGTGTGCGCAGTTTCGCTGTGCTAACTTAAACCGTTCGTTTGTTACGTGGGTTTTTCATCTGTACCCACGGGTTCCATCTTAGATAAGGCATCCATTTTGTCTCTTGCCCTCAAGTAGCCAGCGAACGGACGTTGTCCGCTTCGCGACCCTGGGACTCCCAAGATATTT
Organism: Lissotriton vulgaris; assembly: GCF_964263255.1. Lineage (NCBI taxonomy): Eukaryota > Metazoa > Chordata > Amphibia > Caudata > Salamandridae > Lissotriton > Lissotriton vulgaris. Next base: position 1,012,984,599 of record NC_141691.1, read on the forward strand.
GCGGAAGACACATGTCCTTTGTAAGTGTCTTTATGATGAGGGGGATGATACTGTAAGGCAGATGGCCCCGCTCGAGGCTCATCTCGCCATGCCGGTTTATTGTCTCAGCCGTGCATCTCATTAGGCACGTCCCTTTGATGCCTGTAACTCGTGTTTCCCGATACCTCCCCTTTTACACCCTTTTCAATCTCCCCACTGTTTCCATCTTCCTCCACACCTGTTCTTGTTCCTTCTTCGATCTGTTTTACTGCTGATTGGAATGTACTAATGGTGGGAATATGGGTTTTTACAGTTGGGAACCGCCAAATGTTTCCGCACTTATGTTCCGGACCTTGTATGTATCAAAGTGACCAAAGCGACCCCTCTGGGGGATGATTATGGGAACCGGGTTGTAAACCTTTGTGTGCTGTGCAAACCTATGGGAGAATTCTGTATAAAAGGAGCGATCCACAGAACCAATTTGAAGCAGTCTCCCCGAACTACACTCGTTGTACTTCCTGTGACTTCTGTGTTTCCCTGCAGCAAATAAACCTTGAATCTTTGACGCCGAAGGAAGTGTCCCGTGTCTCTGTCATTCGTACGCCGGAGCAGGTTACCCACGAAGGTTTCAGGTGTTGTCCCCTGGCACCGCTGGGTCTTAAAGAACCCAGTCCTTCAGTGGGCCGGCACATGTTGGAGCCTCCTCGATAAGAAAATTACTTACGCAAGTTTGGGAGCATCCCGAAATTGCCAACACAGCTAGAAAAGATAGTGCAGTCATGCTTGATTTGTTTCCTGCCTGGCATCATGGCAACATTCAGCCTGTGACTTTACTACGTACATAGATGTTGTACTTCATTGCATTGCAGTCTCACTGGCTGTGTGACCTGCAAAGGCACTACCTTGTCCTATTTTATCAGTCACCTTCTTGTGTGCGCTACACTTAATAATCGCAATTTTCTTCGAGTATGTCAAGGCAGTCAGAAGACTGTGTACCAACTCTCTATGCATTGTTTGCATCCCATGGGTTGTAAGAAAGCCTCTTTCCTTCCAGAGTAACCCAAAATCGTGAGCCACTCTAAAAGCATAGCGGCTATCCGTATAGATGTTCACAGACAAGTCAGTACTAAGTTCACACGCTCTTGTCAAAGCTATTAGCTCAGCTGCCTGAGCTGACTTCTGTGGAATACGAGCTGTCTCAACTATCGTCTGAAGTGTTGTGATTGCAGATGCAGCTGATGTTGTGCCATCGGGGAATTTCAAACAGAACCCATCAACCCACAGTTCGCCATCAACATTCGAGAGGGGCGTATCTTGCAAGTCGACACAACCCTTTGTCTGTTCCTCAGTAAGGAATATACAATCATGAAGTTCTTGTGACTGGGACTGAGTCACCGGATATGGCAACAGAGTAGCTGGATTCAGGGTTCAACATCTTTTCAAGGTGATATAAGGGGCCAAAAGTGTCAATTCATATCCTCTCAACCAAACACTAGTTAAATGCTGCATTTTAGTTTGTTTCAAAAGTGTATTAACTGCATGGGGTACTAACACAAACAGTCCATGTGACAAGACTATCCCTTCACTCTGACGTATGGACACAGCTGCCGCTGCGACAAAACGGAAACACCCAGGTAATGCACGAGCATCTGTATCGAGACCAGCTGAAAAATATGCACAAGGACGCTGCTTGTAACGTGAGTCTGTACTAAAACAGAAAGTGCACACCCATCTCTCTCATGTACATAGAGTGTAAAGGTCTTTGTGTAATCTGGAGTGCCTAATACTGGTGCAGAAGAAAGAGCTTGACGCAACTGGTGGAAAGCATTTTGGCATTCATTCGTCCATGGAAGGGGCTTTGGAGTGTCTTTAGTCAGAAGAGCCAACAAAGGTTTAACAATGTGTGAGAACCCTAAAATCCTTTGCCTACAAAAATAAGTAAGACCAATAAATGCACGGACATCTTTCCGAGTATGGGGCACTGGTGTGTCTAAAGTAGCTTGAATGCGGTCTTGTGTAAGTGCACGTCCCTCCTTAGACAGGAGGTGACCTAAATAGGTAACCTTCTGTCTACAATACTGCAATTTCTTCCACAAAACTTTGTGATGGTGTGATGCAAGAAATGAAAGCAATGACAGTGTTCCTTCTTCACACTGTTTAGGTGTATCAACTGCCAACAAGAAGCCACCCCAGTCGGCACAGGGAAAGAATCAAGCTGTCTTTTCAATGCTTGGTTGTAAATACTAGGACTCTCTGTATCCCTTGGGGAACTCTACAGAATCTAAAGGATCGGTTATTCGAAGTGAAGCCGAACAAATATCGGCCATCAGGATGAATAGGGATTGAGAAAAAAAGCATTCTTCAAATCAATCACAGTAATTGTAGTAGCAGCTGGTGGAACCAAGGTAAGGAGTGTCGTGATGTCAGAGACTACCGGGTATTGTGGCACTACAATCTTGTTAACCACTCGTAAAATCAATGATAAATCTGTAGATTTTAATATCAGTGTCTTTCTTCAGAATGAGAAGGATAGGGCTATTGCAAATATTGTAAGGGACTTCTTCCACAACCCCCACTTCAATCAGATCATGAACAATACGTAGTAGTGCCTCTTCATCTTCTTGAGAAATTTTGTATTGAAGCAATTGTGGCAATGAAGCACCCTCCTTTACTTAAAAATGCACTGGTGGAATAACCATTTGCCCTACATCAGTATCTGATATAGCCCACAGAGTACTAGGGAGTGAAGCCAAAGCAATATCCTCTCTAAAGAGACAGGACTTCTCAACCACAGGATAGTTATCATTCAAAATAACACGCACACCTTCAGGGGAACAATGTATCGTAGCCCTAAAATACTTGAGCATATCAAGACCCACAATATTGTTCGGTGTGCTAGGAGAAAGCAAAAATGGACATGGAGCAGTAAATTTATCAACATGAAATGCAAGTGGTTGTGACAGTGGGCTAAGGGAAGGTGTCCCATCGAAACCTATTGATGTGATGGTTAAGCCAGACAGGGAAGATCTTGGAACCAATTGTTTAGACAGTGCACTACAAGTAGCTCCTGTATTGATCGTAAACCGATCAGTAGAACCCAAAACATGTGCTGTAACATAGGGACCCTTCTGATCTACTGGGACTTCAACTGATTCCTTACCCCATCTTAGACATTCCTATGCATAAACAGATTCCTTCAAATCAGAAGAAAAATAATCAGTCATTTGTTATTGGTTTCATCTATGAAAAGTATTAGAGAAATGCTGAGCATACGCACCAGTTTCAAACCTGGCGCGATTATACATGCCTCCCTTATGTCCTGAAAACCCCAAGTGGCTCCTCATTTGCCCCCATCCACGCTGATACTGCTGAGCACTCAATTCTTGACAGTCAGCAGCCCAATGTCCGATCTTGTTACAATAAGCGCATTTATCAGAAGACAGAGTAGGCCAAGCATAAGAGGGTGCGCTCGGGCAATATGGCGCACGTCCGCCGCTGCCCTCACCTCTATAGGGTGGACCATAATCCTGAGCTAACATAACCTTTCTTTTCAATTCCTTATTCTTTTTATCCTCATTGCCCTTAGCTTCCAATTCCTAACGTTCATAATACTGAGCCATAGTCAAAAGAGAGACTGCGGAAGATGTAGTCCATGAACTTTTGCTGGCCTTTAGGCAACTAGCTATTCCTGGCAACATGCTCACAACAAATTTATCGACAAACAGATGCCTGTCCGTGTCATCTGTCAATGACTGGCCACTAAAGTCATGGAATGCCTCCTCAAAACGTGTAAAGAAGTCAGAGATCTATTCATCCACCTTTTGCTTACAGGATGCTAAAACAGTCCAATCTATCGTTTTAGGAGGAATGAGAGTTTTCAATTTAACTAGTATAGCATTTGGAAGGTCTAACATTTCCTTTTGTGATTTCTGTTCAGGTTCCCTTTCTGCATCAATCTTCTCTAGTTCCTTCCAAACAACCCCAAAAGTTGCATGATCATTGACTTTACAAATAGATCTCCACATATCAAGGGGTAGAATAAGCCCAAAAAACATATCAATATCAGATAAAGTCATGGTACAAGAACTAATGGCTCCTTCGACTTCTTCATGAAAAGCGTACAGATTTTATTGCAGGTCAGGCAAAGCAGCTTTAAGAGCCATGACATCCACTCTACTCCAGGGCGTATAGACCCAATTATAAAAAAATAACCCTTCGTATTAGTGGAATCTTTATTTTCATCTGTTCCCGTACCCCTAGGAGGGACATACAAAGGAGTGGCTTCCCGCATGGGTTTCCCATGAACTACAATATTCTTATCTGTCCCTGAAATGTCATCCAGTGGCACAGTGGTCTGAATTGTTTGTTCAGTTGCAGCAGCTGCCTTTTTCTCCTCTCGCAAATGGAGTGCATCAGCTCATAGTTTTAACCACGCGTCTAATTAAGTCAGCCACCTGAGAGGTGAGAAATAGACCGTCACGCAATTGTTTATAATCATCTGCTATATCAGCAGGCTCTAACTCTGTGGAATGCTTTATAAATCGTGCAATTCCTTCTGTGGCACACATTTCTACAAAATATAACTGCTCTCTATGCTGCCATTGTTGTAAATCGGCTACAAGATCTGAAGCAGAAATGTTATCACAGGCTGCTTTACGAGCAGCAGATCTAAGAGTAGACGCACAATCAGCGGCCAGAAAAGAGCGAGTCTCTCGCTGAGCATCCAATCCTAACTAATCCTGATCCGAAGGAGTAACATCATCATCAGAATCAGGGATAGGGGCAGAGGGAAAAGTATATGGAGGTGGAGAGCGATCTAGCAAAATTGAATCATCCTTAGGTCTATTAAGGAGAGGGTAGAGGGGACGCCGGACAGGGTATTGAATAAACAAACGAAGGGGCCGGACAGTGTAGTGTGTGTAAACACAGGTACAGACCTAGTATAATAATTTGCTAGGCTGAACAACCATTTGTGTTGAATCACTTATTTTTTATGCAAAAGTTATAAACCAAGTATTAAAGCATCCAAAGGTACACCACATTTACATAGGTTCACAAATACATTAGATAAACCATAAACAATACATACAATCAAACAATCCACATATAACAATTGTGCTGCGAAAATCAATATAGACAACCATATAATGCCTCAACAAATTATGTAATGGAGGCACCAATCCTAAATAAAACATTAACAAGTGGACTGGCAGATAGAAAAACTAGCCTACTTGTTACAACCACCATAGAATACACAGTGAGTTTGTCACATGGTGCGCAATATAGGAAACCACATAAACTAAACAGCAGTGTAGAAATGTGTAAATTCTAATCCTATTGCGCCCTTCTAGTTTGGTATCTTGGTGGAACTGGACGCCGACGCGTTTCGAACCCAATCTATCATTTAGCGGGTTCTCCTCAGGACATGGATTGGAGGGGTCGTTGTCACTTATACTCGGGGGTTCAGGATACTCCCTCAATGTAGTGGAAACCGGAAAATAATTATGGTGCCGGTGGGCCTATGGTGGCGAGTTTTTTCGTGATTCTCAAGCGCCTTCTTATGTAGGCATGCGGGCTTAATACTGCACAAACGCGGGCGGCAGCCGCCGCGGGGGTTAAGCAATTTACGAGCGATCAATTAGAGCTCTGCAACCGGCACCATGGTATCACTGACTAAAAAGTCGGAGCAGGGTATTGGCCATTTACCTGTAAACGACACTCCCTATCCTCTCTCTCTTTTATCTCCTTAATTTCTTTATTTTTTAATTGCAGAGCTTTTGCATGGATATTTTTGCGTTGTTCTTTTTCTACAAAAGCTTGCTCTCTTGTCACTCGTTCACACACTTCTTTCTCCCACATTCATACACAGTCAAACATATCTTGTCTACTTTTGCACTTAAACATACATTGTTCCACATACTGAATCTTTTTAAGATCAAATGACCCATTTATAGGCCATTGTAACTAAGGATCCTTACTAGTATATTTATTCCATAATGTGCTGTACATTATAGAAGAAATACCATTTTTAATATACATGTCCCGATTTGGTATCCCCTCTGGGGGAGCCGGCTGATTCCGTTCTAGTTCCATGTTGGTACCTCCAAGAAAGCAACACATTCTACGAAGTGTGCTAAGAACAGGCATGCCAAGAATATTGCAGCATATACAATATTTTATGCAAAGTGGCACTTTACGTAATGTGTAGCATTCAAGTTTTTAAAAAGTTAGAGAAAAATCTCCTCATTACCTGTCTATATAAATTGCAATTCATATATATCCAAGCAAGTTCCAAGATATTGGCCAATTACATACAAGAAGTGTTGCATCAAACAACCTTACCAACCAAGAGTCTCCAGATTCCATGTACCAAGTTCTGAATCGACCAAATGGTCTCTGCACAGCGAACTCCAGAAGGATCTCAGTCACGGACCGGCACCACCTGGAGGGTCACATCAGGAAGGAAGGAAAAACGCTGTGGGTGCCAAGACCCGAGTCTCCTCGGGCAGTGATTGTACCTAGCGAGATTCCAATCCTCCGTTTCGACCACTCCTTCGGGCATCCGAGTCGCCGATGAGCCCCACTGGTTGGGCGCCAATTTGTAGAAGTAGGCCTCAGCAAGGTCTACTGGTGCTAGGGGTTCGCCCTTCTCTGCACACAAGTCCTCAGGTCAATAAATAGAAGTTGGCACAGAAGCTGAAATATCAGGAAAACAGTTTAATAAACCTCATGAGGTGGAACTACATTCACACAACACCCTTTGGCAGTGTGTGAAGTAGCACAAGGAGTAGAACCATGGGTCTTTTATATCCACACAGGAGCTCAAGAGGAGGCGATACAAGTTCACATAGGAAGAGTTACATGCATAGATGGTCATACAGAGAATGCACAGTCAACAAAAGGGGAGGAGCCAACAGATGCTGATCTTGGTTAAAACAGCCCGACAGTAGCAGACCTAAGCAGGTGCATGGGCAGCAACAGACTCTTCTGAGCATGTGCAGAGTAGCAAGGGCTAAGTATAGACAGTTCTTGAGCAAAGCACAAGGGCAAGCAACAGCAAAGAAGGAAAGAGCACATGGGGAGCACATGGTTAGACAAGATGGCTGCCAAAAACAAGATGGCTTCAGGTAAATGATAACAGCGATCTCTGCCAATTTTCTACAAGCCAATGGTTGAAAGGGGCTGACAAAAGCACACTTTTTCTGTACTTCATGCTCAGTTAATGTATGTAGTGTAGTGTATTAGCAACTTGAAGTCTCCACCTGATACTATAGCTATCTGTAGGTGAGTCCTGAAAAATAAGATTCTGCCTTTCTTTAAATATGTATGCAAAAAATTGAATTTAGTTAAGAGTGCCCTCCTTCACGTCACAATAGCAGTGCTGGGATGTCCCCAGCTTCCTCCAGAGCTACTATCAGTAACACTTGTCTCTGGCTCCATTTCTTACGTTTCTGCACCATATGCAGAATATGCAATAAATTGTTTACAGGGCACCCTCCAATAGGTCTACCCTTTGTAAAGCTGTATAGACCTTGCAGTTTAAGCGCTATGTGCACACGTTAGTTTTATATAAGTAAGACATGATTTTTTACAAATAAAAATATACTTTTATGTTTATATACAAAGAAAAATTATTTATGTTTGTGCTTCATATTAAGCTGCTTTATATGATTGTAAAATAAAATTTGTATCTTAAAAAAAAAAGCTGCCCTTATTAAGAAAAAGTGTACTTGCGAGGAATAGAAATCTGCCATAAAACAAAGGGGTATTTTGGTAAGTAACGACAAAAAATATTCTATCCCCAATCGTTTCAACATGTATAATACGACAGCCTTTTGAGCAACGTATTATAAATCTGTAAATACAGTTTTCTATTTTGGGTCAAACGCGTGATAAATGTTCACGGAGAATCAACGTGCTCACGCGGTAAAAATGTTAGAAAATTAAACAGACCTGCAAAACGGCACCCCCACAACGCGCTGAAATGCATGCCAAACAATTACTTATTTTGGTTGCATGCTCCGTAATTTCAGATTACTACCCTACAATTCTTTGCTCTGCGTTGCGTGTCTAGCTACACGTGTGGGCCAGACGAAGGGTGCTTGTAGCGAGGTCTCAATGACAGTCAGTCCACTCTCAGCTGCGTCACGGCCCCAATAATTAGCCTTCCGTGACAGCCACCTCTTGTGGGTTTGCCTGTGAGAGACATTTGACACAACAGACTTCAGAGGGAATTTTCAGGAGGCTCTTGTGGCGTCCGAATGGCTCTTAATTAACCACTTAGGTATCCCTCCCTCCCTCTTCACTCTCCTGCTTGGCGCTTTCCAAATGGTAGGGGCTGCACTCTGGATCTAAACACCGGGGAAGCGTACTATCAAAAGATCTTGTAAATGAAGGCTTGTGTAAATTATTTTTAATGATTCCCTCCTGGCGCATCATTATGTTTGTAGTTACACGCAGGCACTTCAGAGATGGCTCATCCTCGGTAAGGTCAGCTGCAGGACCACCATAACTAGCTGCAGTCAGTAAATGGCTTATTAATTAGCGCAGTGGTTTTACATTGCTAAGAGCTCTGATGTATGGAGCTGGAATTGTAATTGCGTGGGACCGAAATAATAAGCCATCTCAGGGCTCCTTATGCAAATTGGCATATTATAAAATCATTACCTATCTAAACACCGAGTTTTAATAAGAATTACAATGATGAATTTTATGATAATTGACACTCAAATTCTAATCTCTGGGATTTTTATCATTTTGGTGGTTAAAGTGTGTTTCTAATTAAATGTTACTTAAAATGCAAAGGGCTGTTTAACGATTCCATTCAGGACTCCTGGTTCACATCAGGTTATTCTCTTTGTTCACAGGAAATGGCACTTCTTGGTAATAGGTATATGACATTTTGTATTGCTTGTAGAATAAGATGTTTAATCATGTTTTTATTTCAGTTATGATTTTGATGAAAATGTATTGTCAACTGTGAGACGGAGACTACCAGGTGTCATTAGGTATGTCATTCATAAGAGAAGTGGCTCAGAGAAAACAATTAAAAATAGAGCACATTTTGCATATTTATGAGTTGCACTGTGCTTAACATAGAACATGGTTCTTATGAAAAAGGGATGCATGTACTTAATTTCGCTAAGCGTGCAAATTCAGGTGTATAGCAATTGAGGGTTCTGGGTGACATAATAATCCTCGAGGCCAAAGGCCGCGTGGTGTGTTAATGCCACCAGAAACATGACATGGCAATATAGAACCATATTAAATGTTATCGGTTATGTTGTTTTTTAAATTGCATATTCATATGGGTACAGTTACCATAAAAATTAGATTTTTTTTTCAGATACGGATATGTGTGTTGAACAAAGCAAGTGAAATAGTGGATCACAATACCTACTGAAAAAACAAGAAAAAAAACTTCAATATGTAATTTAAATATTTGTATTTTTTTATTTTTTAGCAAAATCGTTTTTCTGTGTTAAAAATATATTTTCTGTGAAGTACCAAGAGATTTTTGTAACTGCTCTCCTCAAAGTAGAACTATGAATGGGTCCTACATGCAATTAGAAATCAAGTTTTGTTTATATGCCTTGAAGTTGATTTTGATTAAAAGAGACAATGGTGAATCACAGCAGTTTCAATGTGCTGGAAGCTGGGAAAATAAGCCTATCAAGCAAATCATTGGATTAAATCCAGATTTCTCTGGAATTATGGCATATGTGCAAAATAACGCTACACTCCAGTGAAATGTGGGTTTGAAAATCATAATATTGTGACTATAAAAACGTCAAACGTGTTATTTAAATATATGCCATTTAAAACCCAAATTGGCCACCTGTACAGCCATGAAAAGTGGTAGATGTTACCTGTGCCACATGTGCAACTGCTCAGGGCCCCATGTCAGGGCACCACCATTGGGGCTCCATGCCACAGGGTTTCGTTGGCAGCTATCAGCAAACACCCCTTTTTCTGCGCCTTAGGTCTCTAGTTATAAACAAAGCTCCATATGAACAAATAGTTGCCTTCTTCAATAGGTGATTTTTATGGCTTATTTGTTTCAGATATTTTTATCCTAGGTCAGCCAGGGCTAGGTAGGGTGGAAATATATTAAATGTGAGTGTCACAATGGACTCCCTGGTTCCACCCTGACAGAGGGCACTCTATGGGCACCCAAATCCCACAAGGGCACTTGAACAGTGATTCATACTGGCTCCAGTGTGCCATGTTGGAAAGACAAAGCTTGCAGTTGAAGAGTGAGTAGAGTTCCCAGCGGTTTCCTCCCTTCTCGGGGGGTGCTAAACTGGAAGGTTGTGCCACCTGCTTAGCTACTAGATGTGATGGCATATCCAGAACCCCAAGTCCACCTAGTCTAGTAATTAAGGAAGTCTGCTGATGGCAATGTCAATTGAGATCAGCTTCCAACGATAGAACCAGCCAACGCGTATCGCCCAAACATGGGCTTCTTCAGGGCAATAGCGTGGAGGAATGTAACATATCCTCAGACGCTGGAACAAAGAAGATTAACACAAGCCCTATAGCACATAGGTGAAGCTCTTGGTAGAACGTGGTCCAAAGAATATATGTAATGCCGTGTACTAGTAGCGGTATTAACCGTGTATATACTGGGAGCCGTGTCCAGGAAACGTCCTGTGTCCTGCTGGTCACAGGACGTTTCCCGGACACAGCTCCCCGTATATACACGGTTAATACCGTTACTAGTACTCGGCATTACATATACTCATTGGACCTCGTTCTACCAAGAACTTCACCTATGTGCTCTAGGGCTCGTGCTAATCTTCTTTGCTCCAGCGTCTGAGTATATGTTACATTCCTCCACGCTATTGCCCTGAAGAAGCCCGTGTTTGGGCAAAATCTGTTGGCTGGTTCTATCGTCTGAAGCACATCTAAGAATAAAAAGACCAGAAAACGTTTACCTGCACATGCTTTTTTCTGCTGTGTTTGTGTGTACCAAATTGCTTGTATGCATATATTGCCTCTCATCTAACTAATTAACATATCTATCTCCATGGTCTACAAGCAGCAGGCCATTTGAGGTGGGCAATACCATTGACAACTAAGTGACTAGTTCTGGTGGTGCAGTCATCAATGACCCAGCTGCTCCTTCTCTTCTCCGAGATAAGCTTTCAGCCTTGCCCGCCCAGGTCCTTGCTTGCCACCACCTACAACTACCTTCTCTCAATACATGCGGCTGGTGTCCCCTCTCAAAAGAGCTTACCCGTAAGTGCTTCTAACACTGCCTATCATGGCTTGGAATACTATTACAGGCCTCAAGAAGTGTCCAGCGGTGCCCACTCAGAATTTTTCTTTACAAAGTTATTGGAAAATGGCCCTCTCTGAAGGGTCACCCCAAACCTTTTGCCTTCCTCTTCTGTTTTCTGACCTTTTTTGTGTTAGCTTTAGGACTCTCCTCTAAGCATGGTATAATTGGTTTACACCTGTTTGCCATATTTGATTTACTTGTAAGTCCCTCGTAAGGTGGTATACCATACACCCAGGGCCTATAAATGCCATCCTACTGGTGGGCCTGCAGCACTGATTGTGCCACCCTCAGTAGCCTTTCAAACCTGTCTCAGGCCTGCCAGTGCAGGGCCTGTGTGTTCGGTTTGCAGCCACTTCGACTTGGCGTTTAAACGACTTGCCAAGCCTTAAACTCACCTTTTATTATATGTAAGTCAACCCTAAGGTAGGCCCGAAGTAACTCTAAGGACATGGTGCTATGTAAGTATAAGGTAGGATATGTACTTTTCATGTTTTGCATGTCCTGGTAGTGGCAAATAGCCTACTTTGTTTTTCAATACTCTGGGGACTACCCCTCTCACAAGCATGCATTGGAAATGCCTTACTACACTTTTAAGCTGTAATTCCTGATCAGAGAGGAGTAACTTTCTTCATTTCTCATATGCTTGGAATAGTAATGATAAATCCTCTTTACTGGTGCAGATGGATTTAACATTACTATTTTAGAAATGCCTCTTTTAGAGTGGACATTTCTCTGCACTTAGTGCTCTGTGTCTCCAATACATGTCCGGGGTGGGTGACAGCTACACTTTGCGCATTCCCTCTAAACATCCACAATGCAGGAAGGCTAGGTATGTCTGAGTACCCATCTGTATTCTGATAACCTTGCCTGGGCAGGATGGAAGAGATGGGCTAACACTTCACTTGAATAGGTAATGTCCTGTCCACACACAACGCACTGATTTACCCCAGATAGGACTGGATTGAAAGAGCTGCTTTGAAGTCACCTCCTACATTAAAGGCACTTATGAGTATAAGCACTTGGTCTCTGACCCACTAGATCTTGAACTGAACCTCTGACAGAAGGACTGCTGTGCTGCTTAAAGGACTATTTTTCAGGAAGGCAGGACTGCCTTTCTGCTTGTTGCACTGCTGCCTGCTGCACCCTTACTCTACTTATAGAAAGCTGCACTTTGCCTTCCCTCCAAGTGATCTCCAAGGGCTTGCTGGCTTGCCACCTGTTTCCTGAAGTCTCAGGGACATAAAATACTTCTGCAATTCTGCTAGTACTGCTGGACTCTGCCTTCTGTGAGCTCTAACCTTGCCTGAGGTGCCCTCTCTAAGATCTGGGCCTCAGAAGTGAGTTCTGCAGCTGCTTTGCTACAAAATCAATGCATTATCACTACTGCGCTGATCTGATCCGATGCAGTGTCCTTCAATGCCGACGCGGTGATGATCTGGAGACAGCCCTGCGTGGCTCGATGACGATACAGGACATGATAGCGAGGTTCAATAATGATGCAAAATTGATCCAAGGTCTTGACCGCAAGGCTCAACTTTGACGCATCAGCCCATCTGCTTGAATTGGAATCAACGTATTGTCTTTACTGTGTGGAGACGATCGACGCATTTTGTTGCTTGCGACCAGGATAGGTAATTTGTTCACTGTAATGTAATGTAATGTAAGAGACATTTCTATAGCGCTGCTTTCACTCCAAGGAGTATCTTGGCGCTCACCCAACCCAGATGGAGGAGTTGGAGGGAAAAGGATGACTTACACTCTACACCACAAATTACACCAAAGCCCTACATGCCGCATCGGGCAAAGAGAAGATCCAGGTTTTTAATGCCTTCCTGAAAGAAGTTTCTTGGGACAGTGAACGTAAAAGGGGCGGAAGCTTATTCCAGGCCTTGGTGCCTAATACAAAAAGGGATTTACCACCTTTTCTGGCCAGCTTGAATCGGGGAGGTGTAAGTAGATTCTGACTGGCAGACCTCAGACAGCGCGTCGGGTGATATCTTTTAAAACCATTGCATAGGTATTTTGGGCCTTGCTGATGAAATGCCCTAAAGGTAATTATAAGAATTTTAAACAGAATTCTTTTACCTATTGGCAGCCAGTGGAGGATGATAAGTGCTGCTGAGGCTGAAGACCTACGGGGCCAACGCAGTACAAGGCGGGCTGCCGCATTTTGGACCATTTGTAACCTGTGGAGGACGGTTTTGTTAGCTCCAGCATATAAGCCGTTACAATAATCCAGCCTAGAATTTATTAAGGCCACTGCAACTGTTTTCCTCGCCGATAACGGAAGTAGGTCAAAAAACGTCCTCAGTGCTTTTATGATCTGGCAGCACGTCCCAGCTACTGCCACAGCCTGAAGTTTGAAAGATAGTTGGTCATCAAATTTGATGCCCAAATTGCGGGCAGATGTAATAGTGTTGGGAGGGGCTTCTGCCTCCACCGGCCAGCACATTTTTGGGGAAAACAAATTATGACTCCCGAATAGTAGAATTTCTGTTTTTCCAGCGTTACATTTTAAATGATTGTTGGTCATCCATTTAAAAGTTGCTGCTAGACATTCCTTAAGATCTTCCTCGGCACCTGGCCGTTCCCTATCCAGCACCAGAATGAGTTGGGTGTCGTCAGCGTATGAAATAGAACTGACCTGGAATGACGCGATCAGTTTCACTAGGGGTACCATGTACAAATTAAAAAGTACAGGGCTTAGACTTGAGCCCTGAGGGACCCCTGAGCTGACGGCTTTAGCCTCAGACTGATATTGGCCCAACACTGTGACTTGGCGTCTGTTGCTAAGGAAATTCCTAAGCCAGGCCAAGACCTGTCCTCCTACCCCTGCGGCAGACAATCGGTCCACTAAGATGTTATGTGAGACCGTATCGAAGGCTGCCGACAGGTCAAGTAGGATAAGGACAACCTTCTTTCCTTGATCCATAGCTGCCCGTAAGGTCTCTGCTGTAAAAAGCAGGGCCGTCTCGGTAGAATGTTCTGACCGGAACCCTGACTGATTAGGATGGAGAATGTTGTTCTTCTCCAAAAAGTTCGTCAGTTGACTGTTGACGAACTTTTCTGTCAGTTTGAACAGGACAGGTAACAAGGTGTTAGGGCGCAGGTTGGAGAGGGTGGTGGGGTCAGCAAGTGCCTTTTTTTAGAGAGGCTTGACAGCTGCAAGCTTCCAATCATTGGGAATGTCTGCCGTAGTTAGAGAGGAATTAATAATCCTGTTGATTATAGGATTAACCATCTCTATAAGGTGTGTAACTCTGGAGGGGGACATGGGTCAAAAGGGGATCCTGATTTGCTGGCCAAAATAGCCTTAGAGGTGTCTTCAAGAAATACTGGGGCAAATTCCTCAAGACGAGAGGACGGGAGGACTGAGGCCTGGTTGGGTCCTGTAGCCAGTCTGCACTTCCACAAGGTTAGCTCGAACTCTGACTTTGTTCCTGTCAAGCATGACCTAAAGTAATCTTTTTAGCGCTAATTGCTTCTAAGCACTTTACTGCATTTATTCCCTTTAACATTCAATACCTCAACTTCTATACGTTGGACTTTTGTCATTTTGGTCTTGTTTTGTTTATAATATAATCTATTCTTTTCAACCTGTGTGGAAAATGTTGTGGTATCTTCATTGTGTTACTGTGTGTGTGTGTTTCACAAATGCTTTACAGAACAGATAACGTAGAGTGGGGCCCTACTTGCCCAATGGGACAGGGCACTGTATAAGACTATTCAGTCAATATCAAACTACCACTGGGTTTATATATACACAATCTTAGGATCATACAACACTCTCACTTCAGTTTTGTTCTGTCTTTCGTGAACATCCTCAATAACATTAAGGTACCAGCTTCACACCAATATATCCATATAAAAAGAGTATTCTGTTAGCTTTTTATTTATATTTCGAATCTCATACTCAAACTGATCAAAAATCACATATCAATGCACAATAAAAAGGTTAAAAACACAATTAAAAATTCCTTGTTATTAAATCCCTTCAGAAGAGAAAAGCGGGCCCTATTTTACAATAAAATAAAATCCTTTACAGAACACATAAACATAGACAGGGAAAATCCAATATACAACAATGTATATTTTTCCTATACCCAATCTTCTTAGGTCATTGTATGCATCACATTTTTTTACCAAATAACTAATATCTACTGTGTACTTTCAATGCCCTGCAGATTTGGTATAAAGTTTCTGCATCAATGCATTTCAGTGGATATGCTGGATATTAGGCCACCTTCTTCAGGACGAATACATTCTCTCCCATTTAAAATTTGAGTAACTGGGTTTAAGGTTTTGTGTAATGAGGATAGCCAAATGCCAGGTAAAAACAATGTTGTTAGCCTGAGTAAAATTGAACTAGCCTTACATGAACTTGTTTTTCAATTTGACATACAGAGTTTGGTAGCACCCCCAGAGCTATTTAGGTCTAAAATAACTGCTGAGTCTTTATCTACTGTTGCAGATATGGTGGTCCTAGACATAGAATTCCACACACAATTAATCCAAAATTACTCAGCTCAATTATTTTTCATATGAGAAATTAATTCCTAAAGTAAAAAAACAGGAAACACAATAGCCCAAAAATACACAGGTGTCCAATACAAACACAAAAAAAACAGGTTTGTTTTAACGTTTTAAAAGTAGAGGAGAAAACTCTACTATTTATTCATAATAAAAATCTCCTCATAGGGCAGTACACAAATATACAATATCTACAATTCGGAACAGAAGGGGTTACCGAGAGAGAATAAAGTGCATAGAGTGAGAAATTCTTGTGCTCGTGCAAAGGAAAGAAAGGACCAAGCGGTCAGGGGATATTGAGTAGTATGGTCATTGAAGAATCTGTTGGCTTTGATTCTAGACAGAGCCTGCCCTCAAAAGTTAGTCTGTAAAGGAATTGTAATTGTCTTTACAGCGATCACTTCGCTCAGATGGTTTTCGGTCTTCAGAGAGGGTGAGTGGGCAGGGGCATAGGAGATGCAGGCTCACTGTATGGAAAAGATGTCGACGTTTCGACCCAAGGATAAAAAGGGCAATTTGTATCCTCATAGGCGGGTTTTCATCAGGACGGGACGGTGAAGGGAAGGAGCATAGTTACATTGCATTCATGTAACCCCAGAAGTGTAGGCGGACACCCTGTTAGTGGTGCGCCTATTTGCCAACTGGTCAATTCGTTAAAAGAGAGCCGATCAAACGTGCTCTCGAGTACCTCGCTCTTTCGGCGAAAGATGATAAGTTGGATATTCAGTGAAGCAATATACACGCTGTGTCTCCTCCGTAGAACTGCGCGGCCTATCAATGGGGCTCTGTCTGTCGGTGACTGCTCAAGGGCTGAGGGCAGGCTCTGTCTAGAATCAAAGCCAACAGATTCTTCAATGACCATACTACTTAATATCCCCTGACCGCTTGGTGTTTTCTTTCCTTTGCACGAGCACAAGAATTTCTCACTCTATGCACTTTATTCTCTCTCGGTAACCCCTTCTGTTCCGAATTGTAGATATTGTATATTTGTGTACTGCCCTATGAGGAGATTTTTATTATGAATAAATAGTAGAGTTTTCTCCTCTACTTTTAAAACGTTAAAACAAACCTGTTTTTTTTTTTTTTTTGTGTTTGTATTGGACACCTGTGTATTTTTGGGCTATTGTGTTTCCTGTTTTTTCACTTTAGGAATTAATTTCTCATATGAAAAATAATTGAGCTGAGTAATTTTGGATTAATTGTGTGTGGAATTCTATGTCTAGGACCACCATATCTGCAACACTTGATACCCAGGTCCTAGGACTCTTCTCGGGTTACCCCATATATAATAACAAGTCTTTATCTACAGCGGACTTTTGGGGGTATTTGAATATCAAGCCATTGTCAAGAGGCCAAACTATGTACCTCAGAAGACTTACCGGCTTCTCCCAATCTTCCGCACTGCAGTCTCAAGATTGAGTTGTGAATAATGGATATAAAGCAGGCTCTTTAGCCTTCCCATCTGTGGGCTGGACTATGGGTAAAATGCAGCCACAACAGTATTTCAGCATACCATTCAGCGCGTGATTATGAAAGTTTATAATGGTGTTTTCTCATGGTTGCAAGAAGACTGGGAAGACTAAATCTATTTTTCCACAATAAGTTTCATCTCTCCTATGGTATCGCATAGCATAGTCTTCAAATGCTGAAAATTATGTCTATGATAATTTATGAGACAATCTACATAAGTAACTGTCTCAGAGCTTGTTGTATGACATTGGGAGGCATATCACTCTTTTACCTTGTTTTACTTTTGTGTGGTGACATGTATTTAGTTTTAATAAAGTATATCTATCTATTGCATTGTTTGATTACATTTGTATAGTGTTCAGAATATGAATAAACAAAATTAATTGATAGATAACATATACATTCCATAAAAAACAAACTGAAAGTGTTGTCAACAGCGATTTTTGCAAGGCTATTGTGGGGTGAGTGTTGCAATGGGCATCCAACCATAACATTTTAATATGGGTGGTTTTGTTTCTCAACCATAGCATCAATTTAATGCATTATTTTACCACTTCAATTCAGAGAATGTGGTGTTCACTTCTGCATTATCTTCACAGATGATGGCAAAATGAGCATCACATCATCACATCAAAGGACAAGAAATACCTCTGGTGTATGCACCAGAGCGATTTCCTTCTAGAGCCTTTGACCTTGGGCTGCTGGGGAAAAGGTTCACCAGCAGCATGGGGCTTTTTTTGTAAATGATGTCCATGGTGTGCTGACATAATCTGTTTTGAAAGTGAGAGTTCGCCCCACAAGCACCAATCACAATGAGAGAGGTTCCATTTGAAAGGAGACATGCTTCATTTTCCAATTGTTCCTCTCTCTAGTAAATCCCTGCTTCAGGAAAGCCATAGGAGGGCGATCCGCTAGGAGGGTTCCAACCTCTAAACATGAGACAAGAGAAAGGGGGCAGAGTCTCCAGTGATACATAATTGCTCCCTCCATTCTTCAAAGTGCCTAACATTTTCCTACCTTTATATAGTGGGTAGAAAGCCCATTCAACATTAGGGATTGATAAAAAGAAAAGTCGGATAGGCAAGGGGGGGGTGGCCAATCCTGGCATCAGGTTGCTTCCCTATCCCTGGAGTCCAAAGGGTATTTAGGGCCAAAAAGAACACTAGATACCGGGGATAATTTTTTCTAAAACAAAAAATGGAATAATGTGGGGGCAGCTATTTCTGACTTCGGGCTGCATCCCCCACCTTTAGAACTCAAATTGTTTTTCTGCACCTCTGTGTGGCAAACTGAGGAATTTACCACAATTTGCTTTCCCAGAGTGGCAGAAATAATATTAGTCACCAGGAACTGCTTAAACAAGAATTGGCATAGCCAATAGGTCTCGCCTTTGGGAACTTATAAGTGATTAGTTATCCAGCACAATATCATTGCTGCAACAACATCAAGTGTTGCACAGCTAAACAATTATAAAGTCTCAAAGGCAAGACTTATTGGCTAAGCCAATGCTTGTTTTGAGTGTGTGGCTCGTGCAGGTATGCCACTGTGAGGTAGAGATGCTGTGAGTGCTTTTACAGGAGCCCCTGTGACATTGTGCCTCTTTAAAATGTATCTTGGGTCTGGTGTAATACTTCTAGCCCCTATTCCCGCACCCAATGCATCCTTAAATGTCCCATGTACAGCTGGGGTTGACACTCCTATTACCCCTGCCCTCCAATGATACTCTACCCATCACGGTGGTGGTGGTGGTGGACGTGGTGGTGGTGGAAGTGGTGGTTGACGTGGTGGTGGTGGACATGGTGGTGGACATGTTGGTGGTGGATGTGGTGGTGGACGTGGTGGTGGTGGTGGATGCAGTGGTGGTGGATGTGGTGGTGGTGGATGTGGTGGTGGTGGATGTGGTGGTGGTGGTGGACTTTGTGGTGAAGGTGGTAGTGGACATGGTGGTGGTGGACATGGTGGTGGAGGTGGTGGATGTAGTGGTGGTGGACATGGTGGTGGATGTGGTGATGTTGGTGGTGGACATGGTGGTGGTGGATGTGGTGGTAATGGTGGTGGACATGTTGGTGGTAGATGGGGTGGTGGTGGATGTAGTGGTGGACACGGTGGTGGTGGATGTGGTTGAGGAGGTGGTGGTGGTTGATGTGGTGGTGGTGGACATGGTGGTGGTGGATGTGGTGTTGGACATCGTAGTGAATGTGGTGGTGGTGGACATGGTGGTGGTGGACATGGTGGTGGTGGATGTGGTGGTGGTGGATGTGGTGATTGTGGACATGGTGGTGGTGGACATGGTGGTGGTTCTGGTGGATGTGGTGGGGTGGATGTGGTGGTGGTGGTAGACATGGTGGTGGTGGTGGACATGGGGATGGTGGGTGTGGTGGTGGTGGATGTGGTGGTGGTGGAAATGGAGTGGTTGGTGTGGTGATGGTGGATGTGGTGGCGGTGGATGTGGTGGTAGTGTTGGATGTGGTGCTGGTGGACATGGTGGTGGTGGATGAGGTGCTGGTGGTGGCAGATGTGGTGGTAGTGGTGGATGTGGTGGTGGTGGACGTGGTGGTGGTGGACATGATGGAGGATGTGGTGGTGATGTGGTGGTGGACGTTGTGGTTGATGTGGTGGTGATGGACGTGGTGGACATGGTTGTGGTGGACGTGGTGATGGTGGACGTGGTGATGGTGGACGTGGTGGTGGATGTGGTGGTGGACATGGTGGTGGTAATGGATGTGGTGGTGGTGGCTGACATGGTGGTGGTGGACGTGGTGGAGGTGGACGTGGTGGATGTGGTGGTGAACATGGTGGTCATGGTGGACTTGATGGTGGTGGCTGACATAGTTGTGGTGGTGGATGTGGTGGTGGTGGACATGGTGGTGGACATGGTGGTAGTGGACATGGTGGTGGTGTTGGATGTGGTGGTGGTGGTTGTGGTGGTTGAGGTGGTAATGGATGTGCTGTTGGCAGATATGGTGGTGGTGGACATGGTGGTGGACATTGTGGTGGTGGATGTGGTGATAGTGGATGTATCACTGGACGGATCACTATCTGGTACCATTCTCCGTACACATTCCTGGGGCAAGATTACTGGTGCCAGCACCATTGTATCATTCTAGGCGCAGATGGGCCACCTTCTCCCAAGCAAAATTCTGTGCGGCACTTACCAAAGGAGGGAGTCCTGATGGGGATGATGCAGACACTGCTAATACCAACCTTTGCAAACGTATCACTGAGGCGCTTGACTGCACTGCCCCATTCTCCCGCGCTAAATTTGGTGGCCACATTCAAAAAACAGCCCCGTGGTACAGTGATGAGCTACGGGATGCGAAAGCAGCACTGAAGCGAGCTGAAAGGCAGTGGCGAGAGGCCTTTTCTACGGTAACTAGGGAGACCTATCTAACCGAGAGGCGACTCTATCATGGACTAATTAGGAAGTCCAAAGCTGCACACTATGCCACCAGAATCAGTGAAGCTGGCAACTCCACGAAGGAGCTTTTTTTACTCTATAAAACTCTCTCGGGTGGGAAACCAGCTATTGCCCCAGATGACTGTTCGGTGGAATCTTGTGATAGGATCGCAAACTTTTTTGCCGACAAGGTAGCAAAAATCTACTCGGCATTTCCTAGTCACCCCATGGCAGGGACTGAGTTCGTGGAAATCCCGAGAGAATGGGGGGATAGACACATATTGACCAACTTTGTCACCCCGCTCCCCGGAGGACCTTCTAAAGATCTGTAGATCTATCAAGTCTGGTTCCCCTCGGGACTCCACCACACCAAAACGGCTAGTCGATAGCCTGCCAGCATTGGAACCTTACATCAGGCACCTACTGGACTTGTCATTTAGGACTGGGACCGTGCCTAGAGACTGGAAGCAGGCGGTGGTTCTACCTCTTAAGAAGAAATCTAACATCAGCTTCGAAAAGTTGGAAAACCTCCGACCTATCTCCCTTCTGCCCTATCTGGCCAAAGTGGCGGAAAAAACTATCAACGCACAACTGATGGATTTCGTGGAGGAGGCTGCCCTCCTGCATGACACCCAGTTTGGTTTCCGTCCCCACCACTCAACTGAATCGGCGCTTTTGTTGGCTGTGGAGACCTTACGCCAGCGGGTGGATGAAGGGCAGACCATGGCCCTCATCCTAGTGGACCTAAGTGCAGCATTCGACACTGTAGCTCATACCACCTTGCTACAGTGTCTGAATAATGGAGGAATATCGGGTGCTGCATTTGAATGGTTCCAGTCCTTTCTGACAGGGAGAGGTCTTCAGGTCCGCCAGGGCGAATGTTATTCTAGGGAAATCTGTTTGGGACAGGGTGTGCCCCGGGGCTCGTCCCTGAGCCCCACCCTATTTAATGTATATGTCTCCCCAGTGGCCTCTATTGTGGAGGGTCATGGACTGCAAATAGTATCCTACGCCGACGATACACAGTTGGTTATCTCCCTTTCGCGTGCGCCCGGTCTTGCGGTGGACAGATTCAGAACCTGCATGCAGGAGTTAGCAACCTGGATGTCCACCAATTGCCTCAAATTAAATGGCAGTAAGACCGAGGTGCTCGTGGTGGGGGGGAACCCAGCTGTGTGGTCGTTGGCGTGGTGGCCCTCTTGCCTAGGCGAGGCTCCAACTCCCTGTCAGGAAGCTAGGAACCTCGGAGTCTGGCTTGATGCTAATCTGTCCTTTGGTCCTCAGATAGGCCGTGTGTGGGTGTTTGCTTCAGCGTCCTAAAAAGTCTGCGGAAGGTTTTAGATCTCCTTCCCACATCTGCCCGTAGGACGCTGGTTCATGCCCTCGTCAAATTGCGCCTGGACTAAGGCAACTTACTGTACCTGGGAGCAACCAGTAAGGTAATAAATCACCTCCAGGTATTGCAGAATGCGTCAGCTCGCCTCATTCTGAAGTTTCCTAAAAGATCGGCCTCTAAAGCAGCCCTTCAGACCCTTCACTGGCTCCCAGTAAAGAGCAGGGTCGAGTTTAAGGCCCTTTGTACCTGCCATCGAATCCTGAATGGGAAGGCACCAGCACCACTTCAGAGTCTGGTTACCAGGTACGAGCCTATGCGCTCTCTGCGCTCCTCCCATGGTGGCCTATTAAAGGTCCCTAGGACAAGAAAGGCTCGCATGGGAGGTAGATCTTTTTGCTACATGGTGGCGAAAAGCTGGAATGCCTTACCTCTGGACCTTCGCCTAGAACCGTCTGAATCCGACTTCAGGAAGAAGCTAAAAACACACCTCTATACACGGTAAACTGAGCTGACTCTGCGGCTTGCTTGCAGGAGTTTTTCCTTCTGTCTTAGCGCGGGGACACGCCATCTGAGCGTAACCAGACGCTTTATAAAATTCCCTTATTATTATTATTATATATTATTATTATATGTGGTGGTGGTGGATGTGGTGGTGGTGGACGTTGTGGTGGTGGTGGATGTGGTGGTGGTGGCTGACTAGGTGGTAGTGGTGGAGATGGTGGTGGTGGACATGGTGGTGGTGGATGTGGTGGTGGTGGACGTGGTGGTGGATGTGGTGGTGGGTGATGTGGCGCTGGTGGATGTGGTTTTGGTGAACGTAGTGGTGGTGGACATGGTGGACGTGAACATGGTGATGGTGGATGTGGTGGTGGTGGAGGATGTGGTGGTGATGGACGTAGTGGTGGTTGTGGTGGTGGTGGATGTGGTGGTGGTGGATGTGGTGGTCTTGGAGGTGGTGGATGTGGTGAATGTGTCAATGTTTATTGACACAATTGATAAAAATTGTTACAAATTTCAAATAAAATCTCACGTGCTTCATTTTAATTAGTTCATACCGAGGAAGTTGTGAAATGTTATATCTATCAAATATAATTTTTTACGAACAAAGCAATTAAAAAACAGATAAAATCAGTGAGGTACAGGTGTAGACAATAAATGGGTTCAGTCCTGTGGATTTCTTCCCCTTATATGCAGGCTTTACAAGTCTTGCAGGGGAGGGTTGGGGTCAAAGAGAAATAAATACATTCAAAGGTTTTTTGATATACTCAAACCAGGGTTTTAAATTGAGAGTTTCGATATCATTATGAAATACATACGTCCGATGGTGGCATAAGTAGGCTAAGTGCTAAATATACATAGGAGTTTTCATTTCAATGAGGTGAAACTTGTGCAATCCTCTATAAAACATACGTTCTTCAGGCCTAATAATTTCCGCTCAGAGGTGCATTGTGCTTGTTTTACCTAGAAGTTCTTTGGCTTTGTATGCAAAATTAGCAAACCATGCCAATTCCATTGGAATCTCCAGATTAAATAACAGTTTCATGGCCTCAGTGCAGGTTTGCACCCCATGTTTTAAAAACAAGGGCTTTAATAAAGTGCGTTGTGAGTACAACAAACAAGGGCATGTGCAAACCAGATGAGCCAAGGATTCTTCATATTGGTGGCAAAGTCTGCAGGTTGTTATTGCTTCCAAGGTTTTCCAGTGCCTATTAATGTCTTTGATCGGCAAGGCCATTAGTCTCACCATAAAGATTTGTTTTAAAATCGCCTTATTTAATGCCATATTAAGATATGGTTGTTGTGAATGGGCTTCATAGGAACTTGCAAGTATCCCAATATTGCTGGTGGAAGAGTTCAATTTCTTCGAGTCCCCTGCCTTTGATAGTAACCTGACTTGCTTTTTCAGTATGGACTTTATGGTGCCGGGCTGGTGAGTAAAATCCTGCAATTTAGACATGTCAAGGTTCAGTTCATTACAGGCGGTGTGCAGGCCGTCATGCCACAGATTGATCCCTTTAATGAAAATTGTCTTTAAAATTGCCTTCATTGTATGCGGGGCGGCTGCGCAGACCCCTTGATAAAACCGCACCGTTGAGGCCCAGTGCTCATAACTCTGTTTGTTCAGCCCAAATTCCAGTCGCACCAGAGCGTTGCGAGCGTGGGCAAGAATCTGAAAGATTTGTTTATATGCGCGACAATTAGCGTGTTCCATAGTGTTTATACCAATTTCTGGGAATGCTATCTGGCCATAAGTAATTGCCGGTAGTAGTTTGGCATTTAAGACCTTTCTCATTGCCTTAGTCGTCGGGCTGTGTAGCTTAGAGTTCAGTTTACACAGCGCGAATGTTACTGCTTTAATTATTGTTTCAACTGAGGCGATTTGTGCTGTGGGTTTCCCGTTGCTCATCAGCCACAACCCCAGGTAGTTATATTTGGTCGCTGTTGCTATTTTTAAATTGCCCAGTCTCCACTGTTGTCTGAGTTTTTTAGTGTATTTACCAAATATGACTACCTTTGTTTTTTCTGCGTTTGCTCGTAATTCATTGTAGTTGTTATAAATGTTTAGAGAGTCTAGTAGTCTTTAAATGCTTGTTTTTGTGTAGTCTAATAAAACCATATCATCTGCATATTGCATTAAACATAATCTATTTGGGCCGATTTTGGGCGGTAAAAGGTTGGCATTAGATAAATTTTTCCAAGATCTGCCATATAAAGATTAAAAGCAACCGTAGTATGGGGTAGCCCAGAATCCCTCAGAACCTGGGCAGTACCATTTAAATATAAACAATGGTTCCGTCGGGTAGTATCAATTATAAGTCAGGAACAGATCTTTCAACAGACATATGCGCTATAAATCAACATATCATGTGTTTTTATCAAGAGAGATACATCAAATGCAAAACCAACCAAAGGAGTAAGGGTCATGAACAGTTTTAATCACTGTATTTCTTCAATTTAACGTTCATATTATACATGTGATAGACCCTATATAAAATGCTTTGAAAACACAGAAAAAGAAGAAATTAATACTTCCTATTAAACGGCGCAACAATATAAAAAGTGAATAGTGACATTCCGTGACTTTAGTGACATAAATAGTGCTCTATATACAATTGTGAAAAGATAAAGGGAAAAGGACAAAAATTATTCTGTCAACAGGTCAGTTTCCAAATAAAGTCTCTTTGGTCAAGTAAGCCACCCTAGTCGACTAAATTGCTTGACCCCAGTATACTGATCCTTTTGGAATAATTTGTCGACGTTTCGACCCTGGTGACGCCTAAATTGTGGGTCTTAACGGGTCTTCTTCAGGACGGGGGAGTGGGGTGAAAATGGCACCTGTGAATTTAAATGGAGAAGCCATCAGGTTGGTAATGCATTTCTAATTAAAGCCTTATTCAGACTATCTGGTTGAGTAAATAAATAACTCACCTAAATCCTGTATTATTGGAAAAATTCTCCAAAGGACTCCTAGTTCATATCACGAGATTTGATCTGTTGAGTATGATATTGTGATATAAGGTTATGGACATTAGGAACACTCTTTTAATTTCTAAGCCCACACCATAACTAAACAACTAAAACACTTATGGTGTGCCACTCACCTCAAGGGGCTGTCATTTCAAATGTGGTATTGGTTCATTGCGTGGCTCGCATAACTTCAAAGCCTCATGACCTGTAGTATGCCCATTTAATTGGGGCAAGTCTAAAAAACAAACAAAAGGGACAACCCTATTTGTAAACCAGCTCCATACTCGATAGTCTGGGACATTGTTTTCACTCTTAGGTGCTGCACTCACCCGTATATAGTGGTTCCACCGATATGTGGCGATGTTTATCAATGAGGTACAGCCCGTTCTATAAAGGATTTTCTGAAATGTTAAACGAAATTAAATTAATTAGTGTGGACTTCCAATGCGAAAGAAGGGGCACCAAACTTCAGTTAACGCAAAGATGAGGCTGTTCATGAGCACTCACCAAAGGGCCGACAAGCAGTCCCGATGACCGGCAGGAATCACTGCGGCGTGTTGCTGAGGCTCGCCTCGAGGACGTAGTCTTGGACGTGGCCGGTGCAGTCGGCATACTCCATAGGCGTTGATATGTAGCCTAGCAACGACGCCTACAACACCCTACGTCAGTCAGTGACGTGCTCAGTCGATGTATACCAATTGGCACGGCCGGTCCAGTCGGCATGCGTCACTTAGCAACGACGCCTACACCAACCTACGTCAGCCCGTGGACGTATACAGAGGGGCGTGATTGCCCATGACAGAGTATTAAGATTGCAGCATAAACAATGAGCCTGCACCGAAATCGTAGAAAACATGTAACAAAGTCACCATGCTAAGCACTAGTATCCGTGTCTCATGGGGTGGTTGGGGTCAAAAGGACTTGTTTACCAGCGATAATGTAAGGTAAGTCAACCCATGTTAGAGGAGCCAGATTTATCTCAATTCACTTAGAGTCCTTACTCAAGGATTAGTTACACATTATTAGTCGACGGCGTTGTTGTTAGATGTGGTGAATGTGGTGGTGGTGATGGACATGGTGGTGGACGTGGTGGTGGTGGATGTGGTGGTGGATGACTATTGAGGCGGGGGTTGGCAGAATGTGGAAGGAGAGCAGAAAGTGGCCGAATATTGGAAACAAACAAGCGCTGAAGAAAAGAAAAGAGCACAGCTGCCACTTTTCACTACTCGGCTGAGCAAGAGCATCTGTCGCGCTGGACGGTTGGAAGTGCTTCACGACATAAACAAGCGGTCTTCCCTGTTTTCACTTTTCAAGCACTCGCATTTGTGCTTGTGGCGGCATCCACCTTGCGGGACCGAGCCGCGGCCATATGTTTGCAATTAATGTGGCCGTGCCGCTGCTCTCTCCTGCAAGGTGGATGCTACCACAAGCACGAGTGCGAGTACTTGAAAAGTGAAGACCGATGGCTAAGGGCCCTCCTAGTGCAGCGCATGCACTCTGCCCATGCGAGACCTCAAGAATGGAGTGGGCAGGGGCTGATGCTTCATGGCATCTGGCCACAACCCCCACTCCTAGAACCCAGTCCTTCTGCGCCCCAGGCAGAAGATTAGGGGACTGAAAGTGTTTAGAACTTTGGGGTGCTCAGGGTGTGCTACTTGAATTGTGCCCATTCTTTGTGCTCTACCGTATAGTAGAAGGGAACATAAATGCTTGTGCCGGTCATTCCATATTATGGATCGCACCAGCATGATCACTAGCAGACATTACCTCATTTGTACTGGGGTAGACCCTATGCAAACAAGGAAATACTTTGCCTTTGTCCTGCATTAGAGATGCTGGTGCAGAGAGAAAAAACGTCTCCAGATACACACTGACTGTGTACCACATAGAGGTAGTGCACAAAGAGTTCACAGGGGAACACAGGGTCCCAGGTACTCCCCAAGCATCCCCGTGCAGGTGGGTGATGTCACCCAAGTCATGCTCCTGCAAGACATACCTTTCCCCCTCTTCTAAAAGATTCTGGTTTACTTACAGTGAAAGATGGAGCTGCCAATTCAACCAACGGCTCTGTCTTCCACTAATGCAGCAACCTCAGTGTCAGCACGAACAGCCAGAGTTTGCACTTACACTGAGGACAGTGAGTTTTTGTAATCGGGGACACTGTACTGGTCAGCACACAGCACTTTGCTCCATGCATAATTCAGTGTCAGCAATTTGATGTTGTTTTTATTAAAAAAAAGAATGAAGCGAGAGTTGCCTGTCCTTGTATTGGGCACATCGCCACCCCCTGAGCCCAAAGAATCTTTCTGCCCACTATAGCTCAAACCCAAATATGACAGCCATTCCCATATTTGAGATGATATTTGGATCCTTGGGCATATATTTGAAATATTGCCCAGTAGAGAAGAGCTAAACAAACAAAATCTGCAGAAACAACATCTAGTGCCCGGGGTATAAACCAATGCCTGGACTAGCAATGCCCCCAAAACAATCACTTTTGTCTAGTGGGCGTTCTGAGCAGGAGAACCCTCCAAAGTGACACCTAAGGAGACAGAAAAACTGCCTGGTACCCGAGGATGGGGACTGCAGCACAGTTCAAGGAAGGGCAAGCCAACCTCTGTGTCTTTTATCTCCCAAGTGGTCTAGTGGACTTTCTGCACCTACTGGGATGGACAGATATGTAGTAAACACCCGATTCCTCCAACCCAGGGGTGCTAAAATGCCGACTCGTCAAACAGGGGAAAAAAAGGCATGTGGTATGGGGCTGTCAAATCAGGGCATTCGGAAGCGCCCCAAATTCTCCATGTTTCATTTAGTTTTTCAGTATCTCCTTGGAGTGCTGGTTGAGGCCTTAACTCATGACCTGCCCTTCTCAGGGATGGCTTTGTGACCAACTGACTACCAGGGAAATAAGTGAGAAAATAAATGGGATGGGGTGCCATCTCTGGTGTATGCCACACACCCATACCCCAGGCAGTTTTTTTGCCTCCAGGATGAGGCTGAATGAGGGGTTTATCCCATGTCTGCCAGCCCATATGTCAAAATTATGTCCAAAGAAATTGTATTTTATTTCCACTTGCTAAGGGGGATGGCTGGCAAACTTGGAAATTTCTGAAACAGTGAACCTAAGGAATTCATATTGGCGTAGCTTACAAGGATCACCACACATTTTCTTGCTCAGTATGCCTTATAGATATTACACCTGCCATAAAACACCCAATTACTTCTCTCTTTCCAGAGGAATTTGGATCCAGTGTTCTGTCACACATAGGGAAGCTTTCTAACCTTGATTTTTCTGAAAACTACAGACCTAGTGAAATCCAGGGTTGTGTGGCTTGTATGGATCACATCAAATTTTCTTACCCAGAATGTTGTGCAAATTTAAAAAAGCTATATCTAAAAATCCGCAATTACGTCTCTCTTTCCATGGGAATGGCTACAGTATTCAACTCATGGGAAAAGAAGCCGTAGGGGAACCATAACAAACCTGGGCATTCCTGAAAACTAGTGACTCAGGAGGGTAGTGTGGATGCGTGATTAAAGTTTGTTAAATTTAACAGAAGAGAATGAAAATATCCAAACTGTACCTAAAAAAAAACAATTATCTCTCTCTTTCTTTCCCTGGAGCGGAGGGGGTGACTGCAGCATTCAGATCATGGGGTTGGCTATCACTTAGGGAACCATACAAACCCTGGCCTAAAAACTAGCAAAGCAAGAGAATCCAAGGCGAGTGGCTTGGGTGGATCCCAGCATCATTCCTTACAGAAAATGCCTTGCATTTGCAAAAGTTTGAATTAGTGTGTCAATGTGACAGAAATCTTCTGCACTTCCAGCCAATGGCAAAAGGTTTGCCATGTTACATTCCCATATTTCTTCCAGGAAAAACAGGACCCAAACTTTATGGTCCGTCAAAACGTATGTGAAAGAAATGGATTAAAACTGTAGTCTTGTGAAGACCTCATTCACAGTATTTTAACATCACACATTCAGAGTTTTGACTCGGTCCTGTCCATTGTGATAGCTTCACTCACTAATATGAGGCAATGTTTTTATCGGGCAAAGTGTGGGAATGCTGGGTGATAGGAACTTTGTTGATCTCCAGAGATTTGCTATTTTTGCTAAAGATTGATGGCTGCAAAACATTCTGAGGTACAAAAATTGGCAGAATCCAAATAATCCATACCATACTGGACTCACTCAGGTGTTCAGCTCTCAGAAATATTTCGGATTAGTAGTGTTCCTGGATGCTGGCCAGCCTTGATCTCAAAAACTGCAGCTAGCCACATAACCAGGAAGACTGAACTTCAAAGGAAATATCTTGATGTTTCCTCGTTGCTTCCTGGGGAATGTTCCTTTTACAAGTGATAAGTTCAACAATAGAAGTGGGATACTGTTATCAAGTGAACAGTATGGTTGTTGGTGCTGCTGAGTTTTTCTGATCCCTGCAGATCTCCAAACATTTCCTCAAAGAAATGTCAATACAAGTGGTTATCTTTTTGCAAAGATTGATGTTTGCTGGTCCTAATGGGTACTAAAAAGTGGTGGTATCAAAGTAAACTACACCACTCTGGACTCCCCTGATGTCTACTTTGCAGGGCATTCTGAATAAGAAAACGTAGAGGGATCAGTGCAAGCCATACTATCCAGGACCCACCCAGAAATCTAGTTTTCATAAATGCCTATGGTTAGTAGGTTTCCCTGGGAACTGACAGACTACAGGCCCAACTACCACAGCAACCCAGACACTCTGAATGAGTGAATTTCAAAAGAAAAAACCTTGATATTTCCATGTTGCATTTTAGGGCCTTTTCTGTCGCAAGAAATAGGCCCACCATGCAAGTGGTGTACTGTTTTTATTGGGAGAAGTATGGGAATGCTGGTTGGGAGGACTTATGTTGAATCCTGCATAATGTAGGCCTTTGCCTCATAGCAATCAGGTGAAAATCAATTTTTAGCCAAAGTTTGATGTTTGCAGAGCCTTCTGATTCAGAAAAAGCAGAGGAATCCAAAACGACTTCAACACCATGGACTCTCATTGGTGTCTAGTTTTCAGAAATGTATGGGGCTGGTAGATTTCCCTGTCTTCTGACCATGCCGGCCAAATACTGCATCACCTCAAATCCCTAAAATGAGTATATTTCAAATGGTGGGCGGTAGGACCTATGTGGATCCCCACATATCCCAGAACATTCACTTACAGAAATTTGAGGAAAATTTGTGTTTTTGGCTAAAGTTTGACCCTTGCAACATATTGTGTCTAGGAAAAGTTTTGGGATACATGCAAGCCACACCACCTTGGACTCGGGTGGGTGTCTAGTTTTCAGATATGTCTGTGGCTGGTAGAGGTTCCTGGGTGCTGGCCAACACCAAATCCAAATACTTAGCAACATACATACCCAGAATGAATGAATTTCAAACAAAAAACCTTGATGTTTAAATTTACAATATGCAACAATTCATGTCACATATGATAGGCCCACCCACTAAAGTGTGCTACCATGTTTATTGAGAAAAACGTTTGAACACTGTGTGGTAGGACGTTTGATAATCCTTGCAGATTCCAGAAAATTCATCATAGCCATCTGAGGAAAATCTGGCATGTATCCAAAGTGTTATGTTTGTTGGCATTCTGTGAATTACAACATAGAGGTATCCATGCAAGCCTCACCACCTTGGACCCATCCGGTCGCCTACTGTTGGTAGGTTTCTTTGGGTACCAGCTGACCCCAGTCCAAACACTGTAGCAGCTCACATCCCCAGAATGTTTGAATGTCAAAGGAAAAATCTTGATCTTTCCACATGAGATTTTGGGGTCTTTTCTATTGCAAGTGCTAGGCCCACCAAAACAAGTGGGACTATCTTTATAGGGGGAAGTGTGCAAATGCAGGATAGTAGGATATTTGTTATTATTTTTTTAATTTTACATTTTTGTTTTCAAACTGTAAGTCAGTGTGCGCAAAAGAGCTTATTTTGTAAAATTCCCACAGATCATCTGATATTATGAGTAACCAGAAATTCACATATATAAATAATCCCTATTCCTAAACTAACATTTTTGGACACATTTCAAAAATATATAGCTTTTCCTTCTTAGCCATTTTTTTTTCATTTGATTTTACCTCCTGAGTTGATGGATGGTCAAAACACACTCAAAAAATCCTTATGTGTTGCAGCTTGGTCTGAGTATGACACAATTATAACCAATAATTGTTATATAACTCTGCCACTGAAAAAGTCTGACAGCCATAATGATATCTTACTTTTGTAGATTGGCCTTCAGTTAAAAAAATTGCTGATGAAAATAATGTGTCCTATTTTAATGTTTTCCTACTTACTTTCACAATGTTTTGAATTGAAAGATTCCTGAATTTGGGAAAATCTTAACTGATTTACAAAAATGGCTCCTTGTTAAATGTATGTCTTTTTCAGGAATGCATAACTTTCCAGATTCACCCATGGATGTAACATCTTTTTCTCCCAAAAACTGCGAGCAGGCAGAAACAACAAAAATAGGAAACAATGACCATCAAAAACACTGATGAAAAATAATTTTTTTATAGCTTTGCCTATTCACGCAATCTGGGAGAAGGGTGCTTTTAGCACAGAAAACTTTTGTTGATCCAGGCACATTCTTGCACAGCACATTTGTTACGAATTTGTTTTAATAAAAACAAAAATTGGTGCATTTTGACTCGGTTCCCTCCAGAGAAATTATCAAATCTTGGGTACCTTTAAAATCTCCAAAATGTGCAGGACAAAGGACACAAATTTGACAATGGATATTTATTTATTTATTTTGGAATTTTATAAAGCGCTTAGTTATGCTCACCGGCGTGTCCCTGCGCTAGAATTGCTTTCGTAAGGGAGGAGAATGGGGGAAAAAGAACTAGGGCAGCGCTAGGCGGAACAGATGTGTTTTGAGGGCTCTGCGGAATTTAGGCTCAGAGGGTTCCAGGCGTAGTTCAATCGGCAGTGCGTTCCAATTCTTGGCAGCAAGAAAACTGAACGATCTTCCACCCATACGGGCTCTGCGGATTTTGGGGACAGTGACCAAGCCAGTGTCGGAGGATCTAAGCAACCGCTCAGGTCTATAGGGGGTAATAAGGCTGTTCAAAGGGGCGGGTGCTTTGCCTCCTAGGATACGTTGGCATACACAGAGGGCTTTGTATTTGATCCTTTCACAGATCGGTAGCCAGTGTAAAGATTTTAAGGCCGCTTTAGAGGAGGTACGTCTCGGGAGCCTTAGCACCAGCCTGGCTGCTGCATTCTGCAGCACCTGGAGACGGTTAATACTGCTGACCGTGCTACCCAGGTACAGGAGATTAGCATAATCCAGTCTTGATGTTACCAAGGCATGTACGAGGGTCTGTCTGTCTCCAACAGGGAGCATATCAAGAACCTTGCGCAGGGTTTTGAGTACTCCAAAACACATTCCCACTACCCGATTGATCTGGGGCGTGAACGATAGTTCGAAGTCAACCAGGACCCCCACATTTTTGGCCTGTTGAGCTGGCCTAGGTGTAGGGCCCAAGCAGTCTGGCCACCATGCAGAGGACCACACAGATGGACTCCTCCCCACCACGAGCACCTCAGTCTTGGCGCCATTCAACTTCAGGCAGTTGTTAGACATCCAGGAGGCAAGCTCCTGCATGCAAGCACTGAAGTTGACGGCTGCAATGCCGGGCGCCCGCGATAGGGAGATGGCCAGCTGCGTGTCGTCAGCATAAGATACAAGTTGGATATTGTATCTCTCCACGATAGTGGCGACAGGAGATGCATACAGGTTAAACAGGGTGGGGCTAAGGGCAGAGCCCTGGGGAACCCCTTGGTCGAGATAGAATATCTTAGAGTAGCATTCACCCTGTCTGACCTGGAAGCCTCTTTCCATCATAAAGGATTGAAGCCATCTAAGTGCCCTCCCGTTGATTCCTCCTTTATTGAGACACTGTAGCAAGATGGAGTGTGCTACAGTGTCAAAGGCGGCACTAAGGTCAAGTAAGATGAGTGCCATAGTTTGACCCTCATCAACTCCTTGCCTGATGGTCTCGGTGGCCATAAGCAGCGCAGACTCTGTGGAATGGCGAGGGGGAATCCAAACTGCGTAGGGTGGAGGAGATTAGATTCATCCACAAAGGTCATAATTTGAGAGTTGACCACTTTTTCTGCCACCTTGGCCATATAAGGAAGAAGGGAAATGGGTCTCAGGTTATCCAACTTGTCCCAGCTAAGATTACCTTTTTTTTGGAGCGGGAGTACAATTGCATGCTTCCATTTTTTGGGTACAGTGCAGGTCTTAAAGGAGATGTCAAGAACATCTCTAATGTAGGGTTCTAAAGTTTCAATGCTACTACCGAGAAGTTTCGGCGATGCTGGGTCACAAGGAGACCCGGACTTAATCGAGCGACAAATCCGCTGCAACTCATTAGGCGATGGAATCACAAAATTGCACAATCTATTTATGCCTGCATCTAAGTTAGGAGTTTCCCTGAACTCAGTTGCCTTTTCCTTCCCCCCTGCAAAAGCAGAATAGATGTTAGCCACTTTATCAGAGAAGTAGGTAGCAATACGATTGCAAGACTCAACTGAGCTCAGAGAGGGATCCATAGAGGAGCAACACATGGAAATTTCTTTGTAGATTTTAAATAGCTCCTTAGTGGAGTTTTGGGCTTCTCCAATCCTATCTGAGAAGTGTTTAGTTTTGGCGCATCTAATAAGAGTATGATATTCCCTGCGTCTATCTTTATATTTCAGTTTAGATTGGTCTAGATAGGCAACCCTCCATTGTCGTTCTAGTTTCTTGCATTCTGCTTTAACTAAGCGGAGTTCCTCACTAAACCAAGGGGCCGATTTATGCGATCTGCTATAGGGTTTTTTTGACAGAGTGGAGCGGTAGCGTCCAAGGCCATAGTTATACGCTCATCAAGTCTATCAGATGCAGTAGCCGCATCTTCCCCGCCTGGTCTGCCACCTGTAGTAAGGGCCGAATCAAATTTCGCTTGGGTGAATGTAGTCCATTTCCGACTAAGGTATTTGGTACACTGGGGTTTGTGTATGTTTACAACCGGGACAGATAATGTGAATGGAACTACAAAATGATCGGACCAGACCACAGGGATAGGAGAATGAATTTTTACACCGTCCCAGTTGGCAAATATTGGATCCAACAAGTGGCCCTTAGAGTGGGTGGGGGCTTTGGATTCAGTGGATAGTTGGAGGGAAGAAAGTTGCTGATAAAAATCGGTGACTGATTTATCAGCTAGATTATGTAGGTGAATATTGAGATCGCCTAGAAGCAAGAACTTATCTCTGCGTAGGGCAGTTTCTGTGATACCGTCAATCAGACGCGTAGTGAACTGGGTCGAGGGACCCGGGGGACGGTAGATTAGTAGGCCGTTGACCGTACTCCCCATGTTTAATTTAATAGTGAAGGCTCCTATCTCGCCTTCAACTATGGGGAAGGGATCGAGTTGGCATGTCAATGGTTGTTTAAAAATGACAGCTATCCCCCCGCCTCTACCCTCAGTCCTATCCAGATGGGCCATACTGTATTCCGTAGGGAGAGAGGCAACTATATCTGGGCCAGAATTGGAATCCAGCCAGGTTTCCGTGAGGAACAATAAGTCAAGTTTCATATCTAATAATAAATCATGAATATCAAGACTGTGTTTTCTCATAGATCTGGTGTTAAGTAGCCCACATAAGAGTCTTGTATGCTCTTCTCTGAGAGGAAGTCTGGTCTGCCATGTATAGTGACAGATGTTACAACTATTAGTTTCCTCAACATTAAGACTGTGAAAACAGCCTTTCGCCAAACCCGGACGCATGTCACGTAGTTGTTGGGAGGTCCAGCATAGTCCCGCTATAATTTGACCAGGGGGACTGGCCCCTGTCCCCGACCGTGCATGGACGGGCGCAGCGGGCTTGCCTTCGGCGCGCCGCCGGCGCGCCCGCTGCGCGGACGGGAGGGTATCATCTTTTTATAGAGTGGGAGGCGGGCGGGAAACGTCCAACTATTGGACCGCAGCCCTACTCCTTCCCCCAATATGGCGACCCTCGAAGCCTGCCGGCGTCAGCCCCAACATCGGCTGCACCAGTCCGGAATGGAGACAAGGGGCCTCGGAACAATATAAATCTTGCCCCGAGGGGACCGCAGTGCAAGTAGGTAAAAGAACACTATTTAAAATATTTTACAATTTTTAAAATTTTTACTGTCTTAAAATAAGTCACATTCGCAATATCGTCAGATACTGCCTGTGAGCAAAAGGAAAGATAAGAGAAACCCCCGGCTTCCGCCTCAGGGGTATGAAAAAGCAATTCTGAAGCCTGCCTCGAGCACCGAGGTTAAATACCTGGTCTGATTGGGCGGGCGGGAAACGTCCAACTACTGGACCGCAGCCCTACTCCTTCCCCCAATATGGCGACCCTCGAAGCCTGCCGGCGTCAGCCCCAACATCGGCTGCACCGGTCCGGAATGGAGACAAGGGGCCTCCGAACAATATAAATCTTGCCCCGAGGGGACCGCAGTGCAAGTAGGTAAAAGAACAATATTTAAAATATTTTACAATTTTTAAAATTTTTACTGTCTTAAAATAAGTCACATTCGCAATCTCGTCAGGTACTGCCTGTGAGCAAAAGGAAAGATAAGAGAAACCCCAGGCTTCCGCCTCAGGGGTATGAAAAAGCAATTCTGAAGCCTGCCTCGAGCACCGAGGTTAAATACCTGGTCTGATTGGGCGGGCGGGAAACGTCCAACTACTGGACCGCAGCCCTACTCCTTCCCCCAATATGGCGACCCTCGAAGCCTGCCGGCGTCAGCCCCAACATCGGCTGCACCGGTCCGGAATGGAGACAAGGGGCCTCGGAACAATATAAATCTTGCCCCGAGGGGACCGCAATGCAAGTAAGTAAAAGAACACTATTTAAAATATTTTACAATTTTAAAATTTTTTACTGTCTTAAAATAAGTCACATTCGCAATCTCGTCAGGTACTGCCTGTGAGCAAAAGGAAAGATAAGAGAAACCCCCGGCTTCCGCCTCAGGGGTATGAAAAAGCAATTCTGAATATCTTTTCTGAAAACACAATATGAAACTACCACAAATAGCAGGAAATGGTTCAGCGCTAGGAGGGAAATGCCTCGCCTGTTAAAGTGTTAAAGTTAATTCCTGGGTTTCTTGTTGAACAAACATTAATGTCTTTTAAGAAAAGAAAACATGGAAATAGAGTTCAAACTGCAAAATCCCACCCCTTTTAAAAAGGAAGTCGGGGTATGGTATAGGTACCTATTAGATAGAAAAGATATAGAACTTCCTTCACCCTACATGGTATGGAGAACATCAATATTAGAAAATAGTGCTGCAGAATACTTTCTCCCTTCTATCACAAACCTTTATAAGTTCGTAAAATCTGCCTCCTTGAAGAAAAAACATTTTTTTACTCTGAATAGGATTTATTACACCCCTTATAAAGTTGCTAAATTTGTCGACAACCCAACTCCCAGATGCCCTAAATGTGGTATGCTTAAAGCAGACGATCTGCATATGTTCTATGAATGTCCCCAACTCATAGGGTACTGGCAGAACGTAGAACAGGCACTAACAGTTATATTTGGAAAAAAGATTAACTTAGACCCAGCATTAGTTATTTTTGGGTTAAATTCTTCACTTGGAAATTCCATGTCTAGAGCACAGATTGGCCTATTTTTAAATGTAATCCTGTTGGCCCGCAGGGAACTATGCATATTAATGAAAGATCCAGCTGCTCCCCTATATGAGAAGTGGCTCCGGGCCGCACTTGCAACCGCAAGGCTCGACCGTACGGAAGGTAACATTTGGGCGCCCTTGGTGTGCTGGGGAATGGCACTAAGGTTGGGTTAAGATCGTCCAAGGATTACACCATGTCTCTTACAAAGAAGCAGGCCTGGCGGCCCGTAGTGTATGCAGGAACATGGACCATGGGCGTTCAGGATCAAAGGGGTCTAATGTTACGATTGCAGACGCTTACGGTGGTATGAGGACAATCTAAAAAAAATAAAAAAAAAGAAAACGTCAGTTTCTTATGATAAAGAACATCCCGTGCTTTTATAGTCCTCTTTTCTCAACCTATTGCCTTAATTTCTCCCATTTCCTATCTAAGTCTTTGGTTATGTGCAGAGGGGCTTACCACAGTGGCTTGTTTGTAGCACTTTAGTTGGCAGCAGGGTCTGACCTCTAGTCAGATACAGCACCCTACCTCCCTTTTGGCCAACCTCTGCTCCGTATGGCTTTAAGACTTTTTGTAACATAAATGTCAAAAATGTGTTTTCGCGAACCAAAAAGGAAATTCTGTATTACAAATACCACGAAAACTACAAGGTGGATTTATACCAAATAAGGTTTATTCCAAGTTTTGTATGATTCAGTTTCGCAATATTTGCTACAACATGAAGCATCTATTTAGTTCCAATGGGGCTTGTGGTTCAGCCAACCATTGGAGGACTTGCACGTCTGCCATTGTGCACCAAGCCAGACTCTCAGATGTAAATAAGAGGCGTGTCACGGGGACCCATCTCTTTTAGCGATATCCAGGGAATAATGCCACAAGATGCATGGAGGGGCACTGTTCCATTGTTTTACGTGAAGCTGTTTGTTGCTTGTGTGAATTAGGGTGTGGACAGAGAGGGATTATGTTGGCCAGGCCCCTTAAAAACCACTTTTGAAGGCTTTCCAGTACAGTACATAGCATCTGATCATATATTTGTATCATTTATAAAACCAGGGGGCTGCTCCTATTGCTAGAATACAGAGTTACTAATCTGTTGTTTTAACGATTTATTGATTGAACAAGGCACATTTCAGCTATGAACCACATTTGGTTTGGCGAACCATTAAAACGCTCCTCACAAGTGTGGAATGGTGGAATGCATGTCTCCCCTGTCTGATGCACTTTACAAAATACCATACAAAATCTAGCAAGATAGAATAATTCTTGGTGAATGTTTATGCTTTATCAGAGTTCACTGTAACGGGCTTCAACAATTGCCACCAGGGACCGGCCGTAGCCTGATGGCCACTGACATAATTCCTGTGCTTGCACGTACGCACAGGATAGTGTGAACAGGATTAACAGCAGAGGGCCTGAATGGACCCGGCTCTTTCAAGCACAGCATGCTGGTAAACACCCGGACATTATCCAAATGAGCCCTGCTGAATAGCTCAGCAGGGGCTCAGATCGGGGGCTGCAGAAGCAGCACCTTGGCTGCCAGAGACACGTTCAACTCCTGCTTACTAGCACAGGCAATGAGCCTTACTGTTCATGAGTACCGGTACTCTCCACGACACTAGAGAAGTGCCGGTACTCTGAACAATAAATCTAAGAAGTGCCAGTACTCAGTACCGGTGAGTACCGGCCCATTTAAAGCACTGTGTATATGTGATATTACATATGGCACAGACTTTGCTGCTTCTTACCATAACTATTGTTTTTGCATAAAGTGTATTGGACTGCTTGATGGCACATTAGTGGGACTGTCAGCTTTCAAAAATGTATGGTTTCAATTGTCACATATTTTTCTGTAGCTCAAGTTAACAAGGCAGAGAAATTATTATTCCATCCGCTGCATGTGGCCAGGTATAGCCGAGACCCACCCCTGTGATTAAATTACCCACCAGGTCCTCCTCCCATCCCTTTGCCCCATTCATTCTTCACAAAGACAACACACAACAACTTCTGTAACTTTTTGGGTTAGGGGTCGTAAACCCCCGGTCCTATTTAATATGGCAAAAAGAAGAAACATTACAAAAATCAAATAGTTTCCAATATCATTTTACAGACCCACACAGTATTATTTACAATTTTGATGGATGTTAATGAGGAGTTTGGAAAGTTTATTTAATAAGCCCAGGAGGTAAGAGTGAATGTGTGTTGTGACATATGCCTCTGGATAGTGCTTAAATGCATCCCCGGATGTGGATCGAGAGGGAGAGACAGCACAAGTCGTGCGTACCCTGCACACAAGCAGGCATACCCCTCTGGGACCACCCGACGAAGTCGGAAATTACTGACTAAGAGGTACTTTCAGACCTCACCTAGGGGGTCATTAGGATGGTGAACGGAAGGACGTCCGCCGGCATAAAGTAGGCAGAAAATGCCTTTTGTCCGTCTGCCACATTAGGATGGGAATCACTGTCAAAAGTACGTACGCCGCGGAAGAACAAGCACCGCCGCGGAAATACACCCGACCCCGCGGCGGACGTAACCAACCAGAGACACCGCCGTACGGAATGACGTCTCCGACGTCCACGTAATTACGATAGCGGATAAGACACAGCAAATCGCAGTGGAAGAACCACCAGCCTGAACACGGCGGATTCACCTCAGCGGAAAGCCAAGACATGGCAGAGATACCCACCACAGGCAGATCTCCGACATGGACCCAGCTCTGAACGCATTTCCGATCCTCTTCGTGCTCCACCACCACCAAGTCATGGAATGTCGTCGCCGCCGCCGCCGCAGGTACGCAAACACAACAATCAATGCCGGAAGGGAAGTACCTGCCGGGGTCGTGACGTGGGGAGAGGGGAGGTGCATGTTGGGTAAACAGCATTTACGATACCATCAATATATCAACAATGCAAGTAGGCAACCAGGAATGACACACAGAAACCACTACACACGATTAGATTGTTTATTGCACATATTACTAAATAACTCCAGGAGTAGGCAGGAGCATGGGCACTGGATACAACAGAAAAGGTACATCTGAGGTCGCATATGAGAGGGCACAATGCAGTATCATTACAGCAACAGGGCAGTGTTCATAACAGAGCAGGTACATCAGAGGCAGCACATGAGAGAGGCGAAGTACCTCAACAGTCCAAGGCACAGAGCAGGTACATCAGAGGCAGCACATGAGAGGGCACAATGCAGCATCATAACAGCAACAGGTCAGTGTTCATAACAGAGCAGGTACATCAGAGGCAGCACATGAGAGGGGCCAAGTGCCTCAACAGTCCAAGGCACAGATTAGGTACATCAGAGGCAGCACATGAGAGGGGCCAAGTGCCTCAATAGTCCAAGGCACAGAGCAGGTACATCAGAGACAGCACATGAGAGGGCACAATGCAGCATCATAACAGCAACAGGGCAGTGTT
The DNA here is from genome assembly GCF_964263255.1 of Lissotriton vulgaris. Taxonomy (NCBI): domain Eukaryota; kingdom Metazoa; phylum Chordata; class Amphibia; order Caudata; family Salamandridae; genus Lissotriton; species Lissotriton vulgaris. Next base: position 1,013,025,193 of record NC_141691.1, read on the forward strand.
CATAACAGAGCAGGTACATCAGAGGCAGCACATGAGAGGGGCCAAGTGCATCAACAGTCCAAGGCACAGAGCAGGTACATCAGTGGCAGCACATGAGAGGGGCCCAGAGCATCAACAGTACAAGGCACAGAGCAGGGACATCAGAGGCAGCACAAGGACATGTGCTAAGCGGCCCGTCCCATGGACATAAATAATGCAAGGGTGGATAAAAAGGACTATCTACACACGAAGTAAAATGGCATGCGAGTGATGTGAACTACACATCACAGCACTGTATCTGGTGGAGTGCTCGACCTAGTAGCCTCGGACACAGTGGCAGGGTCTGATATCGAATTGTGAGACACAGCCACAGCACTAGTGACATTCACATGAGCCATAGACCCAGACACACTGCCAGCACCAGAAACAGGAGTGTGGGACACAGCCACAGCTCTAGTGACTGACACACGAGCCATAGACCCAGACACACTGCAAACACCAGAAACAGGAGTGTGGGGCACAGCCACAGCTCTAGTGACTGACACATGAGCCATAGACCCAGACACACTGCCAGCACCAGAAACAGGAGTGTGGGACACAGCCACAGATGTAGTGACTGACACATGAGCCATAGACCCAGACACACTACCAGCACCAGATACAGGAGTGTGAGACACAACCACAGCTCTAGTGACTGACACATGAGCCATAGACCCAGACACACTGCCAGGACATGACCGTGCACAGTGACCAACAAATACCATGCCAGCATCTGAGACATGAGAGTGGCGGACACACAGATTGGTAGTCCCTGAAACAGGAGAGGGCACAACTGACACAGTGCTACTACATGAGGCATGACAGCGAACAACAGACACAGTGCCACTATCTGACACATGAGAGTGAACTACAGCTGACCCAACAAGACCACTGAAATGATGAGCCACAGGGCTGTATGAGCCAGGAGGCAGGGTGGCTCTGGGAGCTGGGGACAGCTGTACTTGAGCGACATTGGGGTGGGCAGGTGTCACAGGTGTGTGTATCCGTTTCTTTGGGATATGGAAGGGCACCCTGGACATGACTGGACTTGTGAGTGGTGTGGCCTCATCATGAACATCACCCAACAAAGGTGTATCATGTGCTGGTGTGGGTCTGCTCTCTGGGGACGTGCTGGACCCTGCTTGACGTTTGCTGTGGCCCTGCCTTCTGCCCTCTGCATCATGTGTAATGGGGGATGCAACAACAGTGTACACTTTCCTCTGCTTTTGCGGGGTGTGGATGGGAGTAGAGGTATGGGGTGATTCCACCGCTGACACATGTGTTTTACGTTCCTTCTCCAACATCAGCCTCAGGGCATCGATGGGTGATGTATGCCTGTCCTTGATGGTGCTCGTGTCCATGGGAGAACCCTTGTCCCTGGGAGGTGCCTTGCCTGCAGGATGTGTCCTGTCTCTGGAATGTGCCTGAACTGTGGGCAGTGCCCTGTCCCTGGGAGTTGGCTGTCCTTAGTAGTGTCCCGGTCCATTTTTGTGCCCCTTTCCTTTGCAGTGTCCTTGTCCTTGTGAGTGTCCCTGGCCTTGGGAGGTGCGCTTTCCTTTGCAGTGTCCTTGTCCTTGGGAGTGTCCCTTGTCTTGGGAGGTGCCCTTTCCTTTGCAGTGTCCTTGTCCTTGGGTGTGTCCCTGGCCTTGGGAGGTGCCCATTCCTTTGCAGTGTCCTTGGGAGTGTCCCTGGCCTTGGGAGGTGCCCTTTCCTTTGCAGTGTCCTTGTCCTTGGGTGTGTCCCTGGCCTTGGGAGGTGCCCTTTCCTTTGCAGTGTCCTTGTCCTTGGGAGTGTCCCTGGCCTTGGAAGGTGCCCTTTCGTTTGCAGTGTCCTTGTCCTTGGGTGTGTCCCTGGCCTTGGGAGGTGCCCTTTCCTTTGCAGTGTCCTTGTCCTTGGGTGTGTCCCTGGCCTTGGGAGGTGCCCTTCCCTTTGCAGTGTCATTGTCCTTGGGAGTGTGCCTGGCCTTGGGAAATGCCCTTCCTTTGGGAGTACCTTTAGGGGGGATGCCTGTGTTACATGTGAATCCCTGTCGCCCAACATCCCTTGATCATCCTGTGTGTCAACTTCAGGGTAGCTGGTGTCGTGGTCTGTCAAAGATTCCCCTGTCCTAGGGGATGGTGTCTGTGCCCTCCGTGCCCTGCCTTGCTGCCTGTGGCTGCTTCTAGTGCAATATTCCGAAAATGAGCCCTTCTCAGTATTGTCACTCTCCGCTGACACATCAAGTGGTGTGGATGGGAGAACTGAAGTCGAAGCTTGGGCCTGCGACTTTTGAATGGCTGCAGACACTGTGCTGGTTAACGACTGATCTGTTCTGTGTAGACCAGCAACATTGCCATGCATCCCCTCCATGAATGCTACCATCTGCCCCAACTTCCTATCGTGATCTAGGAATGCATTGATCATGTTGGTCTGCCCTACACACAGCTGTCGCAGATCAACCGCCTCAGCATAAAGTGCATTTTGTGTCACAGGGGCAGGGGCAGCGGTGCCTGCACCGAAGGGCACTTTGCTCCCCTTACTCTGGCATGCACGAGCAGTACTTGTTGCATTTGTTGGCAGTGTTGGCCCTGTGTGCTGTGTACTGACTGAAGGTGTAGATTGCCCACTCCCTGTGTCTACCAACAGTGCTGACTCACCAACACCATCTGAAGATGAGGATGGCAGAGTCTCCACATGTGAGTCCTCAGGGACAGTCCTGTCCCCCTCTCCGGGGCTGCTCTCTTCAGTCTCAGTCTGCGTGTGTGTGTTTCCGGATTCTGATGCATTGCCACCACTGAGCTCTGTCGTTTGTGGTTCAGTGCCCTCGGCCAAAGCTGAAGGAGAGAAAAGAGGTATACGTAAGTGACACACTCACGTCCGTAAAAATTCTAAACACAAACCACCTTGACTGCTGACCAACATCTAGCCCCCATCCTGCACAAGAACCACCCCTACCATACATCTTCATGTCAAAGAACCAGGGGTGCTTGTGAAAGATGTACTTCTAGCTAGCAGGGAAAGTGCATGCTGAACACCACACATGTGTTGCAATGAGAACACAGACCTCAAGGGCATGTCCTGTGTCCCTGCACTACAATGCAACTGGTGTGTCCACCTGCCTGACATGGGTGCCAACGCACACTCCGACAATGACACCAACATGCTATTGCAGCACAACATTCACACCACGGATGTCACTACTGCGTGTAGTATCAATACATACATGCACTCACAAGTCACAGACACATTCAGTGTGCTTACCGCTAGTTTGCTGCTGATCCCCTCTCAAATGGGCGGACAGGTCAGGATGCGTCACTGCAATGATATGGAGCATCAGAGGGGTCATGGTGCATCGTGTAAGCCAGGATGTCCGTGGAATCAGGCCCAGTGTGATCTCAGCCACATTCTTGCTGAGCCTGGAGATGTCGTCCCAGCGCTTGTGACAGTGTGTGTGTCGCCTATTGCACACCCCCACTGCCCGTACATCACGTGCTATGGTCCTCCACACGGCCTTGCGAAGGTGCAGCTTGACCTACCATGATGGGAGGGAAAATGGGAAAGTCAGTGGAGATATGGACAGCCACACAGATAGGAACAACACGTATCCTACAGCAGTCATGCACAGTACAGCACATGTGAAGGTCCCACAGCACACCGCCAAGATTGCAGAAGCCAGGAGTCAGTGACCACCCCATGAACACCAACATGTCCCCCACTGCACTTACCACCTGTCTGGGGGCACCGTAGAGGTGGTCATAGTCACCATCCACAAGTACATCGAGCTCCGCTGCAGTGAAGGGACGAGACCGGATCTCTTTGACTCTCAACATGGCAGGGTCCCTGACTGTGGCATAACAGCATCTGTTGACGGACTGGTCAGCAGCAGCAGGTAGAGGTGATGGTTTCAGGCACCAGTTGGCGGAGTGGTCAGCAGCAGCAGGTAGAGGTGATGGATGCAGGCAACAGTTGGCGGACTGGTCAGCAGCAGCAGGTAGAGGTGATGGTGTCAGGCAGCAGTTGGCGGACTGGTCAGCAGCAGCAGGTAGAGGTGATGGTTTCAGGCAGCAGTTGGCGGAGTGGTCAGCAGCAGCAGGTAGAGGTGATGGGTGCAGGCAGCAGAGGCTGGAAGCAGTGGAAGTGTGCTGCAGAGATTCACACATATATAGGGTCCTGAGCTGATATCAGTGGCACAAGTCTGCTGCAATTGGTTTTACCGGGCTGCCTTTTTTAAAAAGAGCCGATGACTGGCCCTGCTGTGGCGGTGCACGGCTTCCGCTGTTTTTTTAAATGACTTAGGCGCCCCGCGTAACCTGTTTCCATTGGCTACATGTCCAAGGACCGTCACATTCACACACCGGCAACCGCATGTGCGCGCTACCGCGATGGTGCATCATTTGAAAGTAAGCACTCACTGGTGTCGCAATGGCGGAGCTCGCTTTCCTCAGGGGAAGGGCAAGATAACACATACATTTGAATGTGCACGTGGGAATGACAGTTTGAACCCCCACTTACAGTCACATTGCAGCACCCACCGCACACCGCCGGGCCTGGCCGATCACCGACCGCCGGGTGCGGGCGGTGGCTGACCGCCATGCGTACAGATGGCAGCCTGGCATGGTTGCCCCTGGCCAATCACCGACCGCTGGGTGCGGGCGGTGGCTGACCGCCATGTGTACAGATGGCAGCCTGGCATGGTTGCCCCTGGCCCATCACCGACCGCCAGGTGCGGGCAGTGTCAGACCGCCGGGTGTGGGCAGTCGCTGACCGTGGGGTGCGGGTGGTGGCTGACCACTGGGTGCGGGCAGTGGCTGACCGCCGGGTGCGGGCGGTGGCTGACCGCCGGGTGCGGGCAGTGGCTGACTGCCATGTGTATAGATGGCAGCATGGCATGGTTGCCCCTGGCTGATCACACACCGCCTATACCCGGCGGTCAGCCACCGCCTGCACCCGGCAGTGTGTGAGCGGCAAGGGGCAACCATGCCAGGCTGCCATCCGTACACTTGGCGGTCAGCCACCGCCCGCACCCGGCGGTCAGCCACCGCCCGCACACGGCGGTCAGCCACTGCCCGTACCCAGTGGTCAGCCACCAAATGTATGTGTAATCCTGCCCCGCCCACGCGGAAAGCGTGGTCCGCCATTGCGATGCCAGTGAGTGCTTAATTTCAAATGATGCAGCATCGCGGTAGCGCGCACATGCGGTTGCCGGTGTGTGAGCGTGATGGTCCTTGCAAACTCAGCAAATGTAATGCACTATTGCACTTCCAAGTATCTATTCATGTGTTGGGGGAAGGCGTACCCGGATGACGGGTGTCGACACAATGCATGTCGCCACTCACATGTCATGTTCATTGTTGTACATGTGTGTCAGGACATGTCCGTAAATCGACATTATACATCATGTCATGTCAATGGAACGTGTACATGTGTATCAGTTGTGTCTTGTTGACATGTGTGGCCATACTATTGTCCTAGCCAGTGTTGTACATAGGCCCGTGATGTGAGCCAAAGTTGTGTCACATGTGCATGGCTATGTGTTTACGTCTTGGTTTTGGGGTCACACGTTTCTATTGGTACACATCTACACAGTACATACGGCTGTGTACCCACATCTAGGAACTGGTGTGAGTGTGTGGTTTGGGTTTGCAAGTCGCATTTATGGTGGAATAGATGCTTACTGGGTATGCGTATGTGTGTTGCTTGTTGTATGCACATGCCAGTCATGTGAGGATGCTGAGCATTGTAGGTGGGTTAATGGGTGCATGATGACAATGAGGGTGTGGTCCATGTTCGTGTTGTGTGTGCACGTCATGGTGTGTCTGTGGCAACGCTTCTCTACACTTGGGCTATCTGTCATGTTATGTTGGCAGTCCTTTCAACATGTCTGCACGTGACCTTCGACATTTTAGCACAACGGATGTTGTTTCAGGATGTAAATAGTGTGTGTACTCAGCTGTAGTGCCTCATATTTTACTCACGTCACACATACAATCAGTGTCTGCTACATGTATATTTTCTATTATGTTGGTCAAGATGTGATGTTGTGGGCCAGATTTACGTTGTTGTTGAATTTACATCTGCTCCCATCTAATACCACACAGGAGGGCTCAAAATGTGCATTGACCATATACTGTGCTGGAGGACATGGTTGAGGAGGAGGTGATCCGCAAATTCCGGCTGGACAGATGAAGGTTGCAGGACCTTGTGGGCCAATTGTCACCTCATCTTCAGCCACGCAGGACATATCCAGGTTCAATTACACCAACAGCAAAGGTGATGGCGGCACTTCACTTCTTTGCAACTGGCACTTTCCAGTACACAGTTGGACATGCCGGGGGGATGTCCCAATCCATGTTCAGCATGGTACTGCGGGATGTGCTGGATGCCATGATGTCTTACAAAGATGAATACATACATTTCCCACGACCGGCAGAGCTTCCTGCAGTGAAGGGTGACTTATATGCCCTGGCCCAGATCCCACTCGTAGTGGGTGCCATTGATGGAACACATATTGGTCTGATTCCACCACAGGCACGTGAAGCTGTCTATCGTAATAGGAAGCACTACCACTCTATAAATGTGCAAGTGGTGTTCCTGGCTGACAACATCATCTCACATGTGTGTGCAAGGTTTCCTGGGTCCGCACATGACTCCCACATCCTGCGGAGCAGAAATGTCCCCCAACTGATGGCTAATTTTGTGTCAAGCACGTGCGTGGCTTGTAGGTGAGTGTGCTCTGATGACTACTGTGTTGTATGTGTGACATGCTGTTTCCACCAATCCTGGTAGTAATGTATGTGTCTGACATTCCCACACCTAGGCGACTCAGCGTACCCAAACCGACCATGGCTGCTGAGCCCCCTACGGAATCCAACTACCCGAGGAGAAATGCGCTACAATGATGCCCATGGGAGGACACGTAGGGTGGTGGAACGTACGTTTGGTCTGCTGAAGTCTAGGTTTCGCTGCCTTGATAAAACCAGAGGGGCCCTGCCATACTCACCCAGAAAAGTATGCAAGAACGTGGTTGCCTGCTGCATGCTCCACAACCTGGCCTTACGCAACAACATTGCACTGATCATGGACCCTGCAGACCAACAGGTGGCTTCGCCTCCCATACCACCCATGTCCAGTGATGAGGATAGTGGTGAGGAAGAAGGAGTGGACCAGAGGTGTCAGCTCATTGCTCGCTACTTTAGTTAAATGTGAATAACTTCCTCTTGTGCTGGTGTTCAAAGCGTGATGTATGTTAGTTGGTGATGTCTGCATGTGGTGTGTGGATGGTGCCTGTTCTGGTATGTTCTGTTTGCAAATGGGTGTGGGAGATGGTGTATGTCAAATGCTCCATGATGTGTGTCCTGTGATCCGCTTAATGTGAGATGAGTGTGGTTTGTGGGATGTTGCTGTATAGTGTGTTGTGAATCCATTTCCTAGCCTGTGCTTGTTTTTGTCTCATTTTCCCTAGGTCACTCCCACAGAGACATGATTGACAAGTACATTGATACCTGCACCTGGTAATGACAAGTACTAAAATGAACCTTTGAATGAAACATGGAGTTCACACAGCTTTGAGTGTTTACCTGGTGTTTATTTACAGGGTGTGGATTACTGTCAGTGCATATTTACAAATAGGTGTTGTTGGGGAAGTGAGAGTTGAAGGTCAAGTCAAATGAAAACACAGTGGGTACACCACATTGTGTCATGTACACCTAGTCCAACAGACGTGTGCAAATGCTTGGCATTGTGGTGCAGGATAGTTCGCAAAGTGCATGCCAAGCTCAAGGAAGGGTGAAGTCAGTGGCGGCCCCTCTTTGAGCGGGTGGTTGCTGCATTGCCACTGCTGTGAGCTGTATCTTGCCTAGGACGACCCCTCCGTCTTGGAACCGGAGCGGTGCCAGCTGTGGGGGCAGGTTGTTGTGGGGCAACCTCCCTGTCAGTGGCCTCAGGTGATGGTGGTAGTGGTGTTGGTGGCCTGTCCTGCTGGCCAATTGAGGGAGGGGGTTGGTGTTGGTGCCCTGTCCCGCTGGCCACTTGGGGAAGGGGGAGGTGGTGTGGTGTGGGATAACCACTCCCTACAAAGAGCTGTTAGCTTGCCAAAGATGTCGACTAGTTGTCCCAAACGGATGTCCACTGACCGTAACAGCTGGCAGGTGTCTATAGAGTCTTGATAGGCACGATCAGCATGTGCCTGAGACCGTTCGTAGGAGGCTTCAACTCTGGCAATGGCATCCAGGGTCTCTGTCCCAGGATGGGCTGGGTGTTGTTTACGGCCTCGCCTTGCAGCTGCACTCCTGTGAGTGACCTGGGCCATCACCTGTGTCCTCACCCGTCCACTCTGCCTGCTAAGCTGTGATGTAGTAGGGACCATCATCGTCCAATGTGTCAGGCAGGATATCCGTGATAGGAGTGGTGGTGGTGGTGGTGGTGGTGGTGCTGGTAGCTGCACAGGTCACAGTGGCAGTAGTTGCTGTTGGTGCAGTGTTGATGGCGGTGGAGGCAGGGTTGTCCTGTGAGCATGATAGCCCTGGGATTGAAGTTGGGCTGGCATCGTCTTCCGCACCCGAGGTGTCCACCGGATCATCACCAGAGAGTCCATGCTGTGAGGTGGGCGAATGGTGCTGGCGGCTGCTGGTTTCTCCTCTGAGATCACGTTCACCTGTAAGACAAGAATATGATAATCAATGCTGTGGACATGACAGGTTTGTTGTTGTGACATTTCTATTTTTAGGGCATGAGGACATGGTTGTTGGTGTCTTAAAGTTGATGTGTTCCACAGTACTGGGCATTATGGTGGTGGGGAGGTGGGTAGACATTACTTGGATATGTGTGGGCCTGTCCTGCTATTGGATGGTGCCCCTGTGAAGAAGGCTGCCTACATATGAGTTTGCAGAGGGTGATGCAGTGGTATGCACATGGTATGCGGACTCCATTTTGCTGTGGGACTGTACATGGGGGCCTGTTGGGAGTTCTAGTGCTGGACCAAACCCCACCCCCCCCCCACTCTCCTACCACCCTCCCTGGGTACATGGGGGCCTGTTGGGAGTTGTAGTGCTGGACCAAACCCCCCACCCTCCCCCACAGTCCTACCACCCTCCCTGGGTACATGGGGCCCTGTTGGGAGTTCTAGTGCTAGAACAAACCCCCCACCCTCCAACACACTCCTACCACCCTCCCTGTGAACATGGGGGCCTGTTGGAGTTGTACTGCTGGACCAAACCCCCCACCCTCCCCCACACTCCTACCACCCTCCCTGTGAACATGGGGGCCTGTTGGAAGTCCTAGTGCTTGACCAAACCCCCCACCCTCCCCCACATTCCTACCACCCTCCCTGGGTACATGGGGGCCTGTTGGGAGTTCTAGTGCTGGACCAAACCCCCCACACTCCTACCACCCTCCCTGTGAACATGGGGGCCTGTTGGGAGTTGTTCTGCTGGACCAAACCCCCCACCCTCCCTCACACTCCTACCACCCTCCCTGTGTACATGGGGGCCTGTTGGGAGTTGTAGTGCTGGCCCAAACCCCCCACCCTCCCCCACACTCCTACCACCCTTCCTGGGTACATGGGGGCCTGTTGGGAGTTCTAGTGCTGGACCAAACACCCCCAACCTCCCCCACACTCCACCACCCTCCCTGTGAACATAGGGGCCTTTTGGGAGTCCTAGTGCTGGACCAAACCCTCACTCTCCAACACACTCCTACCACTCTCCTTGTGAACATGGGGGCCTGTTGGGAGTCCTAGTGCTGGACCAAACACCCCACACTCCTACCACCCTCCCTGGGTACATGGGGGCCTGTTGGGAGTTCTAGTGCTGGACCAAACCCCCCACCCTCCCCCACACTCCTACCACCCTCCCTGGGTACATGGGGGCCTTTTGGGAGTTCTAGTGCTGGACCAAACCCCCCACACTCCTACCACCCTCCCTGGGTACATGGGGGCCTGTTGGGAGTTCTAGTGCTGGACCAAACCCCCCACCCTCCCCCACAGTCCTACCACCCTCCCTGGGTACATGGGGCCCTGTTGGGAGTTCTAGTGCTAGAACAAACCCCCCACCCTCCAACACACTCCTACCACCCTCCCTGTGAACATGGGGGCCTGTTGGAGTTGTACTGCTGGACCAAACCCCCCACCCTCCCCCACACTCCTACCACCCTCCCTGTGAACATGGGGGCCTGTTGGAAGTCCTAGTGCTTGACCAAACCCCCCACCCTCCCCCACATTCCTACCACCCTCCCTGGGTACATGGGGGCCTGTTGGGAGTTCTAGTGCTGGACCAAACCCCCCACACTCCTACCACCCTCCCTGTGAACATGGGGGCCTGTTCGGAGTTGTTCTGCTGGACCAAACCCCCCACCCTCCCTCACACTCCTACCACCCTCCCTGTGTACATGGGGGCCTGTTGGGAGTTGTAGTGCTGGCCCAAACCCCCCACCCTCCCCCACACTCCTACCACCCTCCCTGGGTACATGGGGGCCTGTTGGGAGTTCTAGTGCTGGACCAAACACCCCCAACCTCCCCCACACTCCACCACCCTCCCTGTGAACATAGGGGCCTTTTGGGAGTCCTAGTGCTGGACCAAACCCTCACTCTCCAACACACTCCTACCACTCTCCTTGTGAACATGGGGGCCTGTTGGGAGTCCTAGTGCTGGACCAAACACCCCACACTCCTACCACCCTCCCTGGGTACATGGGGGCCTGTTGGGAGTTCTAGTGCTGGACCAAACCCCCCACCCTCCCCCACACTCCTACCACCCTCCCTGGGTACATGGGGGCCTGTTGGGAGTTCTAGTGCTGGACCAAACCCCCCACCCTCCCCCACACTCCTACCACCCTCCCTGTGAACATGGGGGCCTGTTGGGAGTTGTACTGCTGGACCAAACCCCCCACACTCCCCCACACTCCTACCACCCTCCCTGTGAACATGGGGGCCTATTGGTAGTCCTAGTGCTGGACTAACCCCCCACCCTCCCCCACCCTCCCTGTGAACATGGGGGCCTGTTGGGAGTTGTACTGCTGGACCGAACCCCCCACCCTTCCCCACACTCCTACCACCCTCCCTGGGTACATGGGGGCCTGTTGGGAGTTCTAGTGCTAGACCAAACCCCCCACCCTCCCCAACACTCCTACCACCCTCCCTAAGTACATGGGGGCCTGTTGGGCGTTCTAGTGCTGGACCAAACCCCCCACACTCCTACCACCCTCCCTGTGAACATGGGGGCCTGTTGGGAGTTGTACTGCTGGACCAAACCCCCCACCCTCCCACACACTCCTACCACCCTCCCTGTAAACATGGGGGCCTGTTGGGAGTCCTTCCTAGTCCTGGACCAAACACCCCACCCTCCCACACACTCCTACCACCCTCCCTGTGAACATGGGGGCATGTTGGGAGTTCTAGTGCTGGACCAAACCCCCCACCCTCCCTCACACTCCTACCACCCTCCTTGGGTACATGGGGGCCTGTTGGGAGTCCTAGTGCTGGACCAAACACCCCACCCTCCCCCACACTCCTACCACTCTCCCTGGGGACATGGGGGCCTGTGTGGAGTTCTAGTGCTGGACCAAACCCCCCACACTCCTACCACCCTCCCTGGGTACATAGGGGCCTATTGAGAGTTGTAGTGCTGGACCAAACCCCCCACCCTCCCCCACACTCCTACCACCCTCCCTAGGTACATGGGGGCCTGTTGGGAGTTGTAGTGCTGAACCAAACCCCCCACCCTCCCCCACACTCCTACCACCCTACCTGGGTACATGGGGGCCTGTTGGGAGTTGTAGTGCTGGACCAAACCCCCCACCCTCCCCCACACTCCTACCACCCTCCCTGGGTACATGGGGTCCTGTTGGGAGTTGTAATGCTGGATCAAACCCCCCACCCTCCCCCACACTCCTACCACCCACCCTGGGTACATGGGGCCCTGTTGGGAGTTCTATTGCTGGACCAAACCCCCGACACTCCTACCACCCTCCCTGGGTACATGGGGGCCTGTTGGGAGTTCTAGTGCTGTGTGATAGTGGTCATTGGTTTGTACTTACCAGTCTCAAGTCCCTCTTCGTTTCCTTCAAGGCTCTCTGGGTGCAGTATGCCCAGCACCTTCTCCTCCCATTCTGTGAATGGTATGGGCTCAGGGGGAGTGCCGCTGCCAGTGTGGTGTGGCCGCAGGTGGTTTTGGCCCTGATGCCTTTCACCCTTGTCTTGAGGTCGTGCCACCGCCTCTGGATCTCGTGTTTGGTGTGTGGCACGGTCCCTGAAGCATTGACTCTGCTCACTATCCTGTCCCAAATGTTGGTTTTGGTTGCCAAAGTGGTCTGCTGGACTAGGGTGCCGAATAGATATGGTTCCACCCGGATGATTTCATCAACCATGACCTTCAACTCAGTCTCTGTGAACTTGGGGTTTTTCTTGGGTGCCATGGTGTGTGTTGTGCAAGGTGTGGGTGGGGTGGGGTGGGGTGGGATGTGCAGGTGTGTGGTATGTAGGGATGGTGTTGTGGAGGTTTGTGTGGTGGGTGTGCTGGTTTGCAGGTTGTGTGTGTGTGTGTGTCTCTGCTGCTCGTGGTATTCTGCCTCTTTCTTCAAGGTGTGCTATGATGCAATGGATTGTGGTCATGGGAGGGATTCCTTTTATACTCTGTCTGGTTCCTGTGTCTCAATGGTTGTTGTCAGTCAGGTGTTCTGTGGGTGTGGTGACTTGGATGTTCTGGTTTGTGGGGGGGGTGGGCCTTGGGGCGTGTAGTTGGTGGTGGTGGGTGTTTCAGGTGGGTGTGTGTCCTGTTTTGTGTGTTGTGTATTTACTCCCGTCCGCCATTTTGGAATCTGTTTGACGGCAGGGGTGATGTTCGTTTGGTCCTTCCGCAGTCATGCTCCGTTTTCCGATCATTTCGCGGCGGTCGTGGAAGCTGGTGAGTTCCATTGGGCTGGCAAGGTTATCCTAATTGTGCTGCCGGACCCTCCACTGGTCGTGCGGCGGTTGGCCATGTTTCCGCGGTTTTTGCGTCCGCGGCGGTGGGAATTTATGTAGTACCGTCCACCTGTGGCGGTCTTTCATGTTATCCGTATGCCGCGGACGGTGTTTGATGTGGTCCACCCGCCGCGGTCGGATGTTTGCTGTCAGTTATATCCTAATCGCTACCGCGGATTTTCCGCGGAGCGGTCAGGAGTATTTTTACCACGACCATGGTGGACGGAACACATTTCTGTACGCCATCCTAATAGGCCCCCAAGTCAGGTTAATATACCTAGACTAACAGAGACCCTAATATAAAGGTCATTATCACATTTCTCACTAGTTTTAGGTCCTGATGAAAACCTATCTGACCCCTCCTGGGCAACCAAAGGCTGAAACATGTCAACCTTTTTTATGGACTAAGATCAGTGCCGAAGACCCCTAACTCCCCTTCCAGTGCACGCCTAAGATTTTAAAACAGCCTGAACCCAGACCCAATACATTTTCTATTTTATCTGGCCACGTATGCTTTTTAACATTTTTTACTCACTTATAATTCACCGTTATTGATCACTGATCACTAATGGTTTAACCAGTGGTTTACCTCCGGGTGAAGGAAGCACAACCACTAAACCAATGATGATGCTGCCACGTACCTATAAAGGCGGAGAACCAAGATATATCGCCATCCGAACCTTGGCACGTGATTGAGGGTTTTTTTATCGGTACTGTGAAACGAAAGAACTAAGAAACCGTGGTGACCCAGGACTAGTGATCCGTTCCCCCTCTGATTTTTTTTATTATGTACCAAGGAAGCTGAATGGATCACGACCAATTCCTTCTCCCCCTTTTTGATTCAATAAAGGTTCTAGGTAGCCAGCTCCTATCTCCTTTCTAGGATCTGGTCTAATAGCAACCCTGAATGAAACTAAAATTGGGTTGTGATCCCCAAAGGTAGATGCTTTAACTTCTGCTTCAACTAAATGGTCTTCTAATGTTGCTGATATAAAGACGTAGTCTATTATTGAAGCGCGGCCAAGACCTCTATAAGTAGGTATTAAACTATCCCCATTATTTATTGCTGCAATGTCCAAAACATTTGATAGACTGCTGTTTAATAGATGGTCTAATAATTCAAGACCCCTTTTGCATGGGTTGCCTAAAATGTAGTGGGTAGGAGTTGAAATATTTCCCCCAGCAATCTTTGCATTGAAATCACCAGCCAGACATATCCCTGCTAGTCTTTGTTTTCCCTTGAAATTATGCATATCGAAATAAAGTTAAAAAGATTAACAAAATTCATATTAGGCGTGGTTAAAAAATCATTGTTATAAAAATTAATAAAACAAATTGAAACCCCCCGAGTATATATCAAGGCTTGAAAGTTGACATTTTTGGTAGGTATTGGTTTAACACTGCCGCCCGAAGCAATGCTAACCCAAATCTATAGGCCGCCTGAGGGTCTGCCTTGCTTGGGGGGGGGGGGAAATAATGTTAAGACATTCATACCCTTCAAGATATAACTCTTTTGTTGCCCACGTCTCTTGGAACATAAGAATATCGTGTTTATTTACCATCTCGACCCATTCATCAATACTTAACTTCTTAGAGGCCAAGCCAGCCACATTCCAGATTAACACATGTAATAATGGGCCCTGTGGCTCAGAACAATCATTTACAGATATAGTTTCAAGCTCAGGACCATCATTTACTTGGATAGTCAACATGGGTGTCGGAGAAACAGGTTCGGTGTGCAGTCTAAATGTCGAGTTTTTATTATCGACTGGACAGAATATCGACTACAGAATATCGACATGGCAATAATATCGAGGTAAGTAATATCAATGTTAATTTTATCGATTTTTAAGTGTTAAAAAAAACATCGAAGTATAAAATATCGAGTAGTTTATATCGACTGTGGAAAATATCGAGTTTTTTATAAGTTAAAAATATCAAATGTCAAAATATAGAGTGTTAGAATACCAAAAGAGAAAATATCGAGTGTTAGAATATCGATTTGTGAAATGTAGAATGTTTATAATGTTGTAATTTTAGGGTTTTTTTGTAAAATATTGTTTATGTTTGTTATTTCATGTAATAAAATATATAAATAAATTAAATAAAAATAAATAAATATGTAGTTAAAAAATAATAAAAAAGTTTTAGGAGCGGGTTGTGGGTTTTTAGGGGAAGAGGGTGGGAAGTGTTTTAAAATATATAAAAATAAATTATAAAAATTGTTTTATAATTGGAAAATGTTGTAAAAATATATGTTTTAGTAGCGAGTTGTGGGTTTTTAGGGAATAGGGTGGGAAGTGTTTTAAAATATTTAGAACTTAAATTTTAAAATTAATTTTAAATTATTTATTTGAATTTAGATATTTATTTGTAATTAATTTCAAAATTATTTTGAAATTATTTAAATAAATTTAGATATTTATTTGAAAATAATTTTGAAATTAAATCGAAATAATTAATTTAAATTTAGATATTTATTTAAAAATATTTTCGAAATTAATTTTAAATTATTTATTTAAATTTAGAAATGTATTTAAAAATAATTTTGCAAAACAAATTAAATTATTTATATTAGAATTTTATTTAACATTTTTAGTGTATTAAATAATTGTGTTTTATGATTGTGTACTGTAAGTTGTGGGGATTACATTTTGAATTTTTGTGGAAATTTTAAAAATTAAATTGCAATACTTATGTTAAGTTACATATTTTAAATTACAAATTTATTACAAATTTATTTGTGTTTTAAATGTTAGTGTTTTAGGATTGGGTAGTGTAATTTTTGTTTAATAATGTTGGAATATTAGGAAAAAATAGTAATTTTAAATGTAGAAATTTATTCTAAAATATTTTTTTAATTTTTTAAATTTTATACAAATTATACATTTTACTACTTAATTTAGTTTTAGGACTTGGTTGTGTTTTTTTGGGATTAGGCTAAGTAAAAAAAAATTGAAATCAAATTTTGAATTTAAATTCAAATAATAAAGGTAAATTTGTATTAATTTATGAAATGTAATATTGTATAAAATATTTAACTTTTTTGGAGTGTGTTGTTGAATTTTTGTAAGTTATATGGCTTTAGTGTTCAGTATCTTCAATGACTTTTTACTTGGTGGAGAGGGAATAGTAATTTATATGGGTTTACTGTCCAGCACCTCTCCTGACTTTATACTTGGTGGAGTGGGAATAGTGATTTATATGGGTTGAATGTCCAACACCTTCCCTGACTTTATACTTGGTGGAGTGGGAATAGTAATTTATATGGGTTTACTGTCCAGCACCTTCCCTGAATTTATACTTGGTGGAGTGGGAATAGTAATTTATTAGGGTTTACTGTCCAGCACCTTCCCTGAGTTTATACCTGGTGGAGTGGGAATAGTAATTTATATGGGTTGGATTCCAGCATCTTCCCTAACTTTATACTTGGTGGAGTGGGAATATTAATTTATATGGGTTTACTGTCCAACACCTTCTCTGAGTTTATACTTGGTGGAGTGGGAATAGTAATTTATTTGGGCTTACTGTCCGGCACCTCCCCTGACTTTATACTTGGTGGAGTGGGAATAGTAATTTATTTGGGTTGAATGTCCCGCACCTTCCCTAACTTTATACTTGGTGGAGTGGGAATAGTAATTTATATGGGTTGAATGTCCAGCACCTTCCATAACTGTATACTTGGTGGAGTGGGAATAGTAATTTATATGGGTTTACTGTCCAGCACCTTCTCTGAGTTTATATTTGGTGGAGTGGGAATATTAATTTATTTGGGTTTACTGTCCAGCACCTTACCTGAGTTTATACTTGGTGGAGTGGGAATAGTAATTTATTTGGGTTGAATGTCCAGAACCTTCACTGAGTTTATACTTGGTGGAGTGGGAATATTAATTTATATGGGTTGAATGTCCAGCACCTTCCCTGAGTTTATACTTGGTGGAGTGGGAATAGTAATTTATATGGGTTTAATGTCCAGCACCTACCCTGACTTTATACTTGGTAGAGTGGGAATAGCAACTTAGATGGGTTTACTGTCCAGCACCTTCCCTGACTTTATACTTGGTGGAGTGGGAATAGTAATTTATATGGGTTGAATGTCCAGCACCATCACTGAGTTTATAGTTGGTGGAGAGGGAATAGCAACAACTTTGTAGAGATATACATTTTGGTTGGTAGAATATTAGAATGAATATTTGTATGTAAATATATTAACTATAGTAGTAATTTTAATTATTGTTATATTAGTAATACATTGATAAAGAAATCACAATTTTTATTATTAAATAAACATATTTAATAAAGAATTAAAAAAAATTTACATTATATTTTATTTAGAAAATTAAAAAAGGAGACACACACATGGTTAAGTGAAAATATTTACAAACAGTTTATTAGGATGTAAAAAGAAATGGGGAGTAGAGGAAAAGTTTTTATTTGCAGTATAATTTTGTAAGTGCATAGTTAAAATGTGTATATTAAAAATATTCATAAATTGCAGTAAGATAATGTTTATGTTAATTCATATATATTGGAAATGTAAATTTTCATAACAAATATAATTACATAGGTGTCGATTCCGATCCGGTAAAATGTGCTCCGAATCGTCGTACGGAGCAATTTTCTCCGTACGAATCGTACCCGTACACGTCCGTCCCGTACGTACGACGAAGTACGATCCGTACCAGGAGCCAAAGACCGTTCGAGTCGTACAGGACTCCGTACGACTAAAATATCCGTACGAGTCTCACTCGGAACCCGCTGTACGTGACATCGCTACGGTTGGCAGCTGGTTTTTACGACCCAGCAAGTACGATTCGTGTCGGGTACGCAACGTACGAGCCTTTTTTTATGGGAGCTGGAAACAGCCGTAAACGCATAGTTCGCACCGAATTAAGTACAGAACGCCCCCCCCCCCCCGGGGACGCCGCATACCCCCCATGATCGCCGGGGTACGCGCCGTACCCCTGCGATCATGTGGGGTAAGCGGCGTACACCCAGCGTACATGGGGTACGCACCGTACCCCATGTACGGTGGGTGTACGGTGCGCACCCCATGTACGCTGGGTGTACGGCGCGTACCCCGGCGATCATGGGGGGTACACGGCGTATGGTGTGTATGTGATTGAGCGCTTTTCCGTACGAATCGCCCTTACCTGACGCGGACCGTACGAATAGCGTCCTGATCACCCAGTCCGGATCGTACTCGCCAGGTCGTACAGTGTGTTTACGAGTCGTACGGAAACGGCTCCGGATACGATTCGTACGGGGGACTTTTTTTACCGGTTCGGAATCGAGCCCATAGTGTACAATTTATTGCATAACAATTACTTTAAATAATATACTAAAATAGAAATATTTTAATAGTAAACATGTGGAAAATAATTGTTATATTTGTTGTACATACATTTTTTTGTATTTTATAGTACAAATCATTGATAGATAAATTTTTTACAGATCTCAAAATAGTAACATTTTTGTTGGTTACAAAATGATAATATTTATTTTATCAATTCATAAAATTAATATTGAAAATAATAATATTATACATTTTTACAAAAGTAAATAATGAGAAATAATGTTTAAACTGTAGATACATTTTATAATAACATTAACATATTTCTAAGCATAAGGTTTAACAGAAAGTGAATGATAAAAATAATTTCAACATTTTAATTAGTTACAAAGTGTACATATAAATAATATTTTCTTTTTCATAGTTCATTAAATAATATTGTAAATAATTTTTTTGAAATAAGTATATATTTATAATTATTTAAAAAAATTATTAGGATAAATAATATATAATGTAAGACTATATTTTTTTATTTTTAAGTGTAAGAAAATAGAAAATAAATAGGCTTTTCAGTTATACAGGGACTATTTTTTAACCGCGTAATGGTATTTTGTTTGATTTGGTATTGGAACAGCTCGAGGTTGGATGCTGTGTCGCGTTGGAGAGGGTAAGTTTGTTTTTGTTGTATTTTATAACTTACTAAATTTAATTTAAGTGTATGTGTGGTGTATTTAGGTTGAGTAGGATTGTAATATCGATCGTACACTTGGGCCGATCAGGATTGCGGTGAATCCGCATCCTCCGGGCCGGTGGAAGCCACCGCCGGCCCGGAGGATGCAGATTCACCGCTGCGGTGATAGAAAAGACCCCCCACCAGATTAGGATGGCAGTGGGGTCGGGAAGACCGTCCGCAGCTTTTCCGCCGCGGTCCCGCAGCAGAAAAGCTCGAATATGGTGGCGGTGTCTATCAGACACCGCCAGCCATATTAGGATGCATGGGGAAACATGCTTTTCCATGGCGGCTTTTCCGCCTTGGAAAAGCATGTGGTCTTTTCTGTTTGGGGGCCCGTTGCGGGCCCGTAGGTGTCAGGGGGTGGGGGGTGCACATGGGGGTTACCTATGGTATCCCCCTGCATTTGCTTGCACATAGCGGTAGGCACCGAACGGTGCCTGCCGCTTTGTGCATACAAATGCACTGCATGTATTTTTAGCATTGCGGCGGGTGCTGCTTCAAACAGCACCCGCCGCAATGTTAAAAATATAGGATGTGACTGCCAGGGTGGCGGTCACATCCTAATTTGCACGAAGGGACCTCCGCTGCCCCTGCGGATGGTCCCTCCACCTCTGGGGTGGCGGATGGACGCAAGTCCGTCCGCCATCATAATGACCCCCATTGTGTTTTAGGTGTTAGCTCGAGTGTTCGATATTTAGGGCCTCATTAGGATGGCGGGCAGACTTTGCCTGCCCGCAATCCTCATGGAAAATGGGACCGCCCGCCATAAGGGCGGGGGTCCCGTGGGGGGTATTAGGATGTGCCCGCCACAGTGGCGGGCACATCCTGTATTTTTAGTATTGTGGTGGGCGGTGCTCTCTGCACCGCCCGCCACAATACTAAAAATGCTTTGCAGCATCTACATAAACAAAGTGGCAGGCACCGCGCGGTGCCTGCCGCTTTGTTTATGTGAATGTGGGGGGTAGCACAAGTACCCCTGTGTGCATGTCCCCACTCTGCTTCACTCTGGGGGCCCGCAGAGAGACCCCATAGAGAACACCGCCTGCCTTTCCGTGTCGGCATTGCCGCCGCGGAAAAGCATGACACACAGCCCATGTTAATATGGCTGGCGGTGTCTAATAGACACCGCCACCATATTAATCATTTTCCACCCCGGCCGCAAGGCGACCGGGGCAGAAAACAGGCGGGCGGTGTTTTCTCCTGCTGCAGTCCCCCTGCCATTGCAATGTGGCGGGGGGGAATTCAGGGAAGGATGTCTGGTGGAATGCCTTCGCCAGGCTGGCGGTGGCCACCGCCAGCCTGGCGGAGGCAATCCGCCAGACATCCTAATGACTCCCTTAGTGTTTATCGCATTTTAGTGCTAGGTGTGTGAGGTATGTTTTTATGTTTTAATGTTAGTAAATGCTTATGTAGACAGTATAAATATGTATTTTTATATGTATATGGGTGTATTTGTGTGGATGGGTATGTCTTTTTTCTATTTTTAGGGTGTTGTCGCCATTTTAGTTTTTTTTAGATTAGATACCTACTTTTTATCTTGTTTCTTTGAAGTGTTGATGTTGTGCAGTTTTTCAATATTTTCTTTTTATCTGTAGAAAATAGAGTAGGAATAAAAGAGATGTTTTAGTTATTTGTTTTCTAAATACAGGTTTGAAGACTATGGGCTCCATTAGGATGTCGGGCGGATCGCCACCGCCAAGGTGGCGGTGTCGATCTGCCCGACAGAAATGTCCGGCTGCCACTCTTTCCCCCCCGCCACCTTACAATGGCGGGGGGACCGCAACGTAGGGAAACACCGGCCGCCAGTTTTCCGCCCCGGTCGCATTGCGGCCGGGGCGGAAAATGATTAATATGGTGGCGGTGTCTATGAGACACCGCCAGCCATATTGCAATGGCACGAGTGCAATGCCTTTCCACGGCGGCCATGCCGCCACAGAAAGGCAGGCGGTGTTCACTTTGGGGGCCCCCTATGGGCCCCAGGAGTGAAGGCCAAAGGGGGGTGGCACACGGGGGGGTACCTTTGGTACCCCCCTGCACGGTGCCTGCCGATTTGATTATGTAAATGCTGCAAAGCATTTTTAGTATTGTGGCGGGCGGAGCACAGAGCTCCGCCCGCCACAATACTATAAATACAGGATGTGCCCGCCACTGTGGCGGGCACATCCTAATGGTGCGTACGGGACCCCGGCCCTTAGGGCGGGCGGTCCCGATTTCCGATAGGATGGCGGGCGGGCAAAGCCCGCCCGCCATCCTAATGGGGACCTTAGATTTACATGTTTTTAATATATAAAGGTGGTAGTACTTACTTTAGAACGGTTTATCTGGTTTTTGGTAGAAGTCAATCTGTTTTCTTTCAGCAAACTGGCAGAGTTTCTCCTTCCTTTTTTTTGGTGTTTTAGATTGCGATTTTAGCAGGTGTAATCCTTCTTTTTATAGGATGTGTTAAATTGTTTCAGAAAGTTTATTGGTTACCCACTTTGATAGCTTGTTCTTATTGGTTTACTTGAATTTTTTTACTTGTTTTGGTAATTGTTTTTCTTAAATGGGTGACACCAATTAATGTTTTTTTTATGGGTAAAGCAATTTTTTTCAATGGTTAATGGCGTTTTTTGAGATTTAAAGTGAAAGAATATTTATTATGTGCATTAAGCAATGTTTTATTATTTGCAATGTTGTATATGTATTATAAATTGTTTATTTGATGTAAATGTTTTTTTTTAATTGTTAGAAATGTTTATTGTATGTTGTATTATTTTTTTAAAATATAATATGTATATTTGTGATGTGTGTAATATTTTTTTTTTAGAAAGCACATTGGGTATGTATTTTGTAAAGTCGATATTATTTAATTTTTTATATTATAGTATTCTATATAGTGATGGTCGATATTTTGACTGTGTTTTATGTTAAGGATTGCTGGTCGATATTTTTTACATGCGATAATATTGATGGTTGATAATGTTGCAGTCGTTTTTATTTCTTATCGATATTGTGGTTTCAATATATTTGTTATTTCTTGTTTAAGTATTAGAGGTCGATATTTTTATAGTCGATAATTTGTCATCGATATTTTGTCTAGTCGATATTCGGTCTGTCGAGGTTATGTCAGTGATTCAACAGGTTCAATGGGTTGGTATTTAGATGAGGGTCAATCTAGGCTGTCAAGATCAGAAAGGGTAGAAAACCTATTTACAAGCGGGTATGAGGGGGTTATTAATGGCTGCTGCTCAAATGTTGGTCTGTAAAAGAAACCAAGACGCAGTGCCCAGATGTTTGTAAGTAGGGGGCAATTTATCTCCCTTACAGCTAATATTGATCTAACAAGTGTTGGTCATCGGAAGTTAATAACAATACAATCACCCCTATTGGTTTTTCCGACGGTCCAACCCAACCTACCCTTCATACCATTAAAATGTCATTTATATCAAACCTCCTATACCCTTTGTGTTTAGCCAGCCAATCAATACTTTTGTTCCGTAGTTGGTCCCAAGTCTCAGATTTATTCTTCTCTAATGGAGGCACCCCCGCGATAATCAGAACATACGGACAGGATGCTGAGGGTAAACTTAAAACATCCTTGTTCGACTCGGCATAACCACTAGCAATATTGCCGACAATGTGGTAGTGGCTGTAGAAACAGCATGAACACCGGTTTGAATAATGGGATATGGTGTGGCAGTAGAAGCTGTATTTTGGGTATTAACAGAGTCAGAGTGTGATTATAGGGGAATAAAATCTTCAGCTTTACTATGAGTATCACAAGAAGCAAAAGGCTGCATGGAAGTTATAGTCCTCTGTTGCTCATTGGGACCAATGTGAACTCCATGACTCTGGATCCGTTTTTTGTGAGTGCTACCCTGTTGGGATGACTGTTTAGGTACCTTACTGGGCGAGTGTACCCTATTGATTAAGGATTCTAACCGGTCTAAGCGCTTCCATAAACTTGGAAAGTTCTTATCAACGAGCACTTTGACTCGGTCATACAATGTGTCTATGATAATGTCAATGGCAGTATCCCCAAGTGTAAAATTAGAAAAAGGTGTCTGTATAGATTCAGTCTGGGTATATGCAGAGTTGTTTAGGGTCTCTGATGGAGTTAAATCAATCGGGCACTGCCAGATACTGAATCCGCTGGAGCTTTCGGGCCCTGAATCCACGTAGTTACCGTAGTACGTTGGGAGTTCAGATGTGGAGGTTGTTTTCATTTGGAGCAGACCGGTTTAGCTGTTTTCCTTTTCCTTTTTGCTCCACAAACTTCTGGGTTCGGAGATACATCCGTGATTGCCGATACTAAGGTATCCCTAGAGCAGCCCTCAGATGCGGATTCTTCTATTGCCCCTGTATGTCCAGTTTCCTTAAACCTCTCAGCACCCAATGCACTTTCTCCGACTGGTAGGTGTAAGTCATGATCAGCCTAAATGGACAACGTTAATTGGGGGTCACTCATATCAATATTGTCATTTTGTAAAAGAAGATGGGATTTTGTTAAGCCGAGGGACAGGCGCCTCTCAGTTAATTCGATTTCAGTGCTGACTATATTCACCGCCCTCTCCAGGATGCTGTCGATAGTCATGGTGTTGCGCAATGATGAAATTGGGTTGCGTTTGCCCATGATATTTGTTCCCCTGGACATGAAACTGATATATAGCCCCGCTCACCACTGCAGGAGCCAACTGATTGACGGTGTCAGAGGGGTGGCCCGGCCCAGCCTCTGACGGTTCCAGACGGGCTCAGACGGGCCCACCCTTGGTCCGGAATTCGTCCAGTCTGCATCCCAAGCGTGTACCATGCCGCAGTGGGAGAGGCTGCGCTATGAGCCCCGCCTCTCCCTCACTCACTTGCAGCAGATGCTGGAATCCTGCGATGCACTCTGGGGCTGGAGTCCACCCCAGAGTGTAGAGATGGCGTGGCGGTGGTGGCATTATCCCCTGGGACCCCTCGTCCGACGAGGGGTTCATGCGGCAACAATGGCAGGTATTGCGGCAGGCAGAGGCACCACAACAGGCAGAAACAGTTCAATTAATATATTATTAACCCCACAATAGTCGAAAATTGCCATGCTGGTAAATCTTCTACAAAAGTATGTTCAATTTGAAGCTGTACATTTCTGTAAATCCTGGTTCTTGGAATAAGAATTTGTCATTTTGAACATGACTCAATTTGCACATCAAAGTGTAACTTTAATGTGCAAAATATTTTGTGAATCAAGCTTGTAAGTGATACAAATGTGTCATGCACTAATAGAAATACAGTTTTGGGTGTTAAGTTCATTAAATGAATTATTAATGTAATTGATTAGTCAATACCACAGCAACATGCATTGTGGAACATATCCACTAAGACACAAACACAAAGGATCACATATTTCAGTTACAATAGAACTAATTAGTTGTTTTTATCCTACTAAGTGTAATAATTGTGGTGAATGCTAAGGTGATTTCGCTGATCTTGTGCTGGACTTTAATGAACTACATTTGAAAGAAAATAGTTTTCTGTGATGACTTTTCTCACTGAAGTTTGCACCTAAAGCAAAAAATGGAAACACATTTTCTATGAATTATTGGGAACACATTTTCTATAAATGTGCAAGTTTCTTCTGCGCCCACATGAAAAAAAAAGTTTGACGTGTTGAGCAAAATATGTACTACCATTTGCAGCAGGTCTGTTAGTTGATTCCTTCAGTGTTCTACTGCATCTTCAAGAGAGTTGTAAAAAACATATAGGCATTACAAATTTGATACTCACCTGTATGTCATACTTCAGTAATTAGAGCTGTAGAACTAAAATCGCTACTTACGGAGAAGGCTGTCATAGAAATTATATTTAGTGCCCTAGAAAGCAAAGATAACACAATTCCTGTACGTTCTAAATATCTTCCTCATTCTTGTCAGGAAAAAGTCTGATATGCTGAGTGTAACGTGTACTTCGAATACCAATAATGTAACTTCACCGTTGAGTTCTTATGAATCACTGGAGTGCTTACATTTTGTGTTTAAGACAAAAGTGAGGTACTCCTAAATGCCATTTTGCTGGAATAGGGGCTGTTGAGATTAAATACTTTCCTGTGGTGTAGGATGACATAAATCTGCATGGAAGTCTTAATGAAGATATGAGACCAGTTTGTTAAAAACATGTGAGAGAAGGTATGGGTTTTTAGTGATCTGAGTCATAAAATTGGACAAAAATAGTTAAAGAGAGGAATCGTTATGTAGAAACAGCATTATCTTTCCACATCTGTTTACTTAGGATATCCATTTATTTATTTATTGAGTTTTAAATAGCGCTGGAAAGACCCAGAGGTATCAGAGCGCTTTACATGAGGAAGAAACATTGTTTCAGAACATGGTTACAAAGTTACATTAGTTGCTGGAGCCTAGTTTCAGGAATTACATGAGTACAAAAGCATAGCATAAACATGAGGATAAAAAATAGGTAAGGGGAGAGAAGATTAGGGGAGAAAGGGAAGGGATAGGGGAGGTAGACAGAGAATAATAGAGGGAAGAGGAGGGGGAGGGTGTGGCAGGCACAGCAGGGAGATGAGAAAAAACAGTGTCTGATGTCCGGCTGGGCAGGTGACGGCTGAGGAGTGAACCAGAGCCAAACTCCTCTGTATGTGTGGGACAGCTCCGCCGATCATCGGCCAAAGGTTGCTCGGGCTCCACAGCATCTTCTCTGCTGTTTAGTAATGTCCTAATGTCATCCTCATTTTTATTTTTATAGTTAAGCTTTCTTTTACTATTCCATGTGAATGTATGCAAGCAGTTTTTTCAGAGTTGCTGGAAGCTATTTACAGATACATCTCACAATTTAACATGATTGATTTTGGCTGCAGTGGGCAGTGAAATGCTTTAAAGGATTTGCTAATTGAACATTTAATTTTTCGTTTTTACTTTTTGCCATTACCTCTTGTTGGTAGTTGCAGCTCTCTGCATAAATGTGCACTGGCTTCAAAATATTTTTTTATTATGACAAATAGAATGAAATTATAAACATTTAGAAATATCTATTTTTTGTCTATACACACGTCTTTCTGTATACCTTATATATAGTCAAAGATAATTAATTAAAACATTTTATAAATTAACATGCAAATCACACAAAATAATGCGGGTACTGTTTCGACAGAGAGTGCTTGACACGATTTTCGCTGACTTCACATACATAATACCAACACGGAAAGGAATTTGTATCTATGTCAGACACTTCCACTCATGGAGATAAGAAAAATGTTCATGTACACATTCAGTCTTCTGCACAGGAGAGTGAATCACTCTAAAGCTGTTTTCTCCAGCAGTATGTCTCTCAGTACAAGCACAGTATGTGAGCTAGGCGTACATTCTGGTACTTTATTAGAACTCAATATCCTTCACAGCAGTCGAAGAAAGATGGTGTAGAACTATGTAGGATGATATTGTAAATAGGCTTGTCTCAGATACTAGGAATCTGCTTGGTAGTTACGGACCAGCTAAGAGCCAATCAAAATGCAGCTTTTTTGCTAGTGTGCCCATGTCTAATTTATAAATATTTGTGTTTGAAAATGTTCTTCTCCACAGTGAAAACATTTCCCCCATGGAGAAACCTGTTCCTCTACGCCCCGCAAATGTCGGTGTGTTCTTTTCCCCTTCTCACCCTGGAAGGGCATTTACTCCAGAGGAAGATTCTGACCATTTCTAAGGTGGAAATGCCTGCTAGTTATCCTTTTGTGCTTACATGACATTAATTCAGCCATTTCTTATCTTAAACATAAGTTCACAGCTGAAAATTCCAATGGGAATCCGGCTCAAATATCTTAAACATAATGCATAAAGGAATATTCAGTAAATGACTCTTGACTAGGGGTGTGCAAAAGTTGCATAACTTGCTTTAGTGTTATTGTGTGAAAGTTTGGGAAAATTTTGTGAAATGATACGTAATTAGTTGAAATGCAAATCTGTCATTTAGCACTACGTTACAGTGCTAAATTCGGTCTCTTGTTATTTTTAATGGCAGAAATTATTTTGCTTTAAAAATTAACAGGAAATACACAAACGATAAATGTCACAGCATCTCGTACTCTGGCCCTTCATTATTCCTGTGCACGCAGCACTCCATTACATAACGTGGTGCACTTGCACATTTTAGGAAATGTTGCACAAAAAGCATATTGTAAACTTTCCAAAATTTCGAGAATTATACCAGCATATTTAAAAATTCGCCTGGGCATATTCTTGACTAGGAGATATTTCAGAATTGAGCGATGACGGTTATAAAAAGAATAGCTTTGTACACAGTGCTGAGAGTCAAAAAATATACAAGCGTTCAACAATCAAATGTATTCTATACATACATTACAGTTCGAAGATTCAAATAAGTCCATTCCTGCAAATTAGTTATTTTTATCGAGTAGATGTACCTGGAATTGATATGTTTTCTGTCCAACATGTTCAATACATGTTCACCTCAGTGCTGCATTAAGAAAAAATGTCCAGTTCATTGAGTGATCTTGAAGTTTGTTGTTGAAACTCATTTTTAACATATTACCTGATCTTTCTGGGAAAGTCACATTTGCCTTATCATTTGAATAGGCTGTGCTGAATCACTCAAATAACAACATCTGTGTGCCTTTCTTCTAAAGCTGTAGTAATATCCATGGTGCTGTGTCGTGCTTTCCAAAACAGTACCTATGTCTACAGTGTTAAGAATACTTCAGACCTGATAATCATGGTGTCTGTGATTAAAGGTTGGGCGTACGCTTAAAATACAACTTTATACATTATAGTAATTGACTACTGTTTTCCACGGTGGCAAAATTATTATTGTTTTTTTAAACACTCATTGTAACATCGTAATAAAAGAGACTTAGTCAAAACTGTATATTTACAACACTTACAACAACCACAGAACATGCATTTGTTTTAAAGTAGAACTTTAAAAAGATTCTGTTTTAAATCACAGTCTTGAATGATGTTTAGTATTTTGTTTATGGTTTGCCTTGTATGAACGTGGACCCTTCATCTAAAATGCAATATTGTACAATGTTTCAATAGGAAAAACATTGTACAAAGTAGTCATTAACTTCTGTTAGTGACTACTTTTTAGCATGCCTGAAAAAATCTTCACTAAGAATCTGCGAAGACTTGTAATTGGAAGCGTACATTTTAAAATAGTTAGAATAGCCACTCAGGATGACATTTAAAAAATTTACTTTCTTCAAATAAAATAATCCAATGCTTTACCATAGATGTATATACAAAAGCAGATGCATCTTATTGATGTTAATAACTATGCCATACAAAAAAGTTTTGGGATCTTTGCCAACAGCCTATCATGGGATGCAACTAACTGAATTCACACATTTTCAATGGACAATGATTTTATTTAATAGGTAGCTGCTTTTATAGGTATTGTATTTTTTTCAAGTGTTATAATATTCCCCAGATGATATTTGAACTTAATTACATATATAACATTTAAATCACCTTCTGAAATACATTGGTATTCAATTACTGCCATACTTAGATAACCCAATCAAGTACAAATGCCTTGGTTGTAGATACCAGATGCCCAACGAATATTAAATGGTTTATAAAGATTTCACCATAGAACACCATGACTACTAAGACGAGAATGCAGCAGAACCTGAAGTCTATTTTACTGTCAGTTTTAAAAGTGGTATGGAACGCCAGGATATTCTCCCAGGTGAGATGGGCACCATAGAGACACATAACATACATAAATTAACTCGACATAACATGTACTATGAATTATGCACTTTAATGTGTATGTAATTTATTGTTTTCTAATACATAATGTAGTGTCTATAACAAGTTAAATATGTTACAATTTATACACAAGCAAGCAGCCCTAAAAATAAAGGGTTGTGAAACAAATTAAAGTATTTTATAGTTAAATGAAGACTGATAATTTTTAATAAGCAAAGCAAGAAGGGTTATGTAAGTGAGTGAATTACACTATCAACAACATAAAAGTCACACAGTATTGGGGTGTCTGCTTGTGAGTACTGACTAATTTAAAACTCAGTTCCCTAAGACACTCAAAAAGTAAATACAAAGCAATGTTGGATATGTCTTCCAAATCAAATACTTAGGGCCTGATTACAATGGCGGTCAGACTGCCACCAACAACCCATCAATATCTGTCTGACCACCAAAAGCTGTTTTGTCCGACCTCCGGATTACAATTCTGGCAGTCGGACCCACAGTTGTCGGAGGGAAGACTGCCACCTCACTGTTTTGTCCTTACCTCCTCTGCCTCCCAACGAAGGAGATTCAAGTGGTAGAGGAATTCACCAACCTGAAATTTAACCAGGCCTTATGTCACAAGATAAACTGTGACATTGGTTAATATTTTGTATTCAGGCAAATTTGAATGTTTTATCAGCAGAGTCTTTTTTTTTGCAGCACAAAGGGTCTGGTATTTACTGTTGCATCATTACATTTGAATGGGGAACTCTTCTTTTCAGGAAAATGCCAAAGATACAGTTACGTGTCAATTGAGTTGACTGCAAGGAACTCTATGTGCTTTCTGAAGAGCACCAGAATGTCCTTAACGGCAATAGAGCAGTTTATAAAACTGAAATAGAATAGAACAGTGTTGATTCCAATCCCAAACATTATTTACCATCTTTCAAAATCACTTCTTTCATCTCGTACAGAGTCAATTATAAACTCGTTCATTGGTTCAATCATTACCAAAACAAGAGTTTTATAGTCTATTTGATAGGAGCAATTAATTAGGTTTTGCTGTGTTACAATCCTTTCCAAAATGTAAAAGTACTAAGATCCAAAGTAGACTGTGTACTGAGACAGGTTTGTAATTCTGCCCCATTATCAGGACAGGTGTCTAAGGACAATCTTCTGAAATTTTCAGATTAAAATAATTATAGGCGAGTGTCAACGCCTGCCACCCCCTTAATTTAACAGTCCAAGGAAAGAAGAGGCAGAGGAGGTGCAGTAGGACTGACTTGACTAAGGTACTGAGTAGGTGGTTATATCCTTATTCGACAATTAACAGATATCAGGTTTCTGAGGCAGAGCTTGTGGATTGATACTTCTGGAATTCACAGCCGCCATGGACATAATTGTTTATGGATTCCTGATTAAAAGATTGAAGATAGTGAATGGTCAGTCAAAAAAAAAGTCCTCTAACAATATACAGAAGGTCTCAACATATTGGGTCAAAAAAACAGTAGCTAGTATCTGTGATTGTATACTGTATATACAAATAAATAAATAAATAAATAAAAAACACATTAGCCCTGTAATTCTTTACTCCTTATTGTATAGCTACCATTGGCACCCAGGAGTAATTTCTAATGGCCTTTGCTACTTTAAACAGTTAAATCAAGAAAGCACAGAAATTTCAGTGAGCAGGTATACATTATATAGAGGTAAAGAAGCCGCAGAACTTTTTGATAGTCTAGCAAGAGGTGAGGCAGTAACTACCTCTTTGGCAAGTGGGAATGTGAACAAGAAAAATGAGGGACTGAGGGAGAAATTTGTTAAATTAGAGAGATTGAAAATAGCAGAGAATTCAAAATGGTGGGATGGAGCTACCCTAGAACAATATGTACGTCTCAAAAGAATTCCTAGGGGACTCCGCTCACAAATATTACTGACGTACGACGATCTTGATGAGGATCTCCTGTTAGCCTGGGAAAAAGAGCTAATTTCCAATTCCAATAATCTGATGAACATTCTAATTGAGAATGCTTCTCGTAAAGTTAAAAAATTGTAAGGGGAAATTGCGCAATTGGAACTGGAAATTAAGGAACTTAACCTCCCAGAAGCCACTGAAAAAAACTATGAAATTCTGAAAGGGGTACATCAGACAGATATCAAACAGCGCAAAGCTCGCAAGATAAAGAGAGATGAGATTGATTACAAACAGGGTAGGGTTTTTACCTACGCCTGAAAATATGACCATCTAATAGATAAGGGCACTAAGGGAACTACGGAACAAGCTCAAAACCTAACCCCAGCTAGTTCTGTTTCGACATCTCTGGAGACCCTTCCTAGTGAAAATGAAGGAATCTCGTCTGATGATACTGCACAATGTAGTGCTTTTTTAAGGGAGGTGAAAAGGAAAAAACGGGGAGACAGGGACCAATCAAGACAAAAGGCAAATACAACAAAAGGACAAGGAGGGGAAATAGAGGAGGATCCAAATGCAGGAAGACAGGGAATGAGATTGAGATCTTGGAGGAAATAACAGACAATGTGAATGAATGTACTGATGTGCAAGTGGTGAATCTCAGTGACAAAATATTATCACCAGATATGATTTCTGTACTTGAACGTGGTATGGTGGGTTTCTGCTCAAAAGAACAGGGGGATATCCACAAATCTATGGTTGACTTATTCAAATTCACGAGAACATTAAAATTGAAAAAAAACATTTTGACTGTATTCAAACTGTGAATAAAAGCATAGAAACAGAACCCCCAAGTGTGACTCGTGTAATACCTACAATACAGGATATCAGAGATTGTGAAATATTGTTGTCTACAGTGGATGATGATAGAGACCATATGTCTATAGATGAACTGTTATTTGACCATGATATAGAACCGGAAAATACCATTTCTAGTGGTCTACATAATAAGTCACGATGGACCCCGACCTTACCTAATGGTAATAGTGTTGATATGTTTCACAAATTAGTCACTGAAGATTTATATAACCACTTAAAACACAATAGGAAACATAAAAGGTTTTCAGACAACTTAAACAAACATGAACGTCAAGCACTAGTGGAACTGTGTAAACTACCCGATGTTACCATCAAGGAGGCAGACAAGGGTGGTAACATCGTGGTGATGAACACTACAAATTACAATACTGAGATACTTACACAACTGAGAGATGAAACTTGCTATGAGAAACTGACTGTAAATCCAATGGGACAACTAAAAATCAATATCAATACTCATCTAGAAAAATGGTGGCATGAGGATCTCATTAGCAGGGAAGAACTGACATATTTATCTACACTTTACCCAAGATACATAAAAACACCAATATCCACCAGGAAGACCGATCATCTCCAGTATAGGGGGTCCCACTGAGAGATTATCTCAATATGTAGACAATTTCCTACAGCCACTAGTACGCAACTTACCAGCATATATCAAGGATACCAAGCACATCTTAAGTATTCTGTCGGATGTAACATGGGAGGATGGCATGACTATGGCAAGCTTAGATGTCACCTCCCTATACACAAGCATTAGAACAGATTTGGGTCTCCTGGCAGCCAGGAAATTTCTTGAAAAAAGGCCAGCATCTCAGTGGGCTCACACTGAGATGTTGATAGACATGATGAATCTAATACTACAAAACAATGTTTTTCTATTTGAAACTACCTGGTATCGCCAAAAACAGGGAGTAGCCATGGGCTCCAGGTTCTCTCCTTCGTATGCGAACCTGTTCATGGGCAGGTTCGAGGAGGAGTGGATCTGGGGCCCCCATGGCGCAAAGTGGAGTGAATATATCATTTACTGGGGTCGCTACATAGACGACTGTCTTTTCTTTTCTTTTGACGCTCAAGCAAGCAAACTAGCTTCATCACTCTGGTACATCTTAAAAATGATGAAAAAGATTTTACCATACATACCGTATGACTCACGCAAGACAGTGGTGACAGCATTGGCCTTGTCCAGACTGGACTACGGAAACGGCCTATATGCCGGAGCAAGGAAGAAAATCCTTCTTAAGTTACAACGCCTGCAGAACGCAGCAGCTAGACTGATACTGGAAATACCAAAGTATGAAAAAGTAAGCCATAAACTAAAAAGTTTGCATTGGCTCCCAATCGCAAGCAGGATACAATTTAAATCACTATGCTTGGCATACAAAGCAATAAACGGAACTGGATCAAAATTCCTAAGAACACATCTGCAACTATATGAGCCAAACAGACTTCTCAGATCCAGTCAAATGAAACTCATAAAGGTACCCAGATTCAGAAGAACCAATTGGGGCGGTAGAAGTTTTCTGGTACAGACGGCAAGAACATGGAATCAACTACTGCTAGACATAAAAACCAGTCCATCCCTGAAATCCTTCAGAAAGGAAGTTAAAACATGGCTTTTGGCTAAACATCTCTAACCACACACCTTTAATGAGCTATTGGGATTTCTCAGCGCCAAGACGCCCTCGGGCAATCACGCGCTATACAAATAGAAAAATCAAATCAAATCAAATCAATCTGGGCTGGAGATATGGACAGTCTCTTACAATTCTGTGAATACTTGAATTCAAATCTGATGGGGATACACTTAACTTACTCTATAAGCACTACCCAATTAGAATTCTTAGATCTATCACTGTTTATTGAAGACAACAAAATACAAAGTACACTATACAGGAAACCGACATCATGTAATGCTCTTTTACATGCTGGGAGCTCTCATCCAAGACATCAGATCCAATCCATTCCCTTTGGAGAATTTACCCGAGCAAGAAGGAATTGCAGTAAAGATGATGACTTTTTAAATTGCAAGAATAACATGAAAAGTAGGTTCAGAGCTAGAGGGTACAACATGGACATGATTACCAAGGCAGAGCAGAGAATAGACAAAACTTCTAGAGAAGCGACTCTACGTGATAAACAGAGAGAGGATAACACGATAACCAAAATCAGATTAATCACAAATTATGATGCTGCAGCAATTATATTGAGAAACAGCATGAGAAAACATTGGTGGATATTAAATAATGACAAATCCTTAAACCAATATATCACAAAAAATCCCCTCATAACATACAGAAAGGGGAGAAGTATAAAATCCTGGATAAGTCTCACCTACCCAATAAAATCTAAAACAGCTCCTGACTGGCTGACACAAAAAAGTATTGGTTTCCACAAATGTGGAACATGCAAACTATGTCCCATGGCCATGAATAAAACTAAAACATTCCGCAATTACATGGGGAGAGAATTTGCGATCAAACAACTACTCAACTGCAACAGTTGTTTTGTAGTTTACATGATTAAATGCAAATGTGGCAGCTTTTATATAGGCAGTACGAAAAGATCTCTCAAAGATAGGATCTTTGAACATGTAAGAGCCATAAAACATCAGGATACAAGATACAACACTGCCACACATATTAATCAATGTCCTAAACAAGGCAAGAACAAAACAATTAGCTTCTGTGCAATAGATCAGGTAAAAAATGATCCAAGAGGGGGGAATAGAGAATTGGCCTTGAGACGTAGAGAAGCGTCATGGATACTAATTATGCGTGCGGTAGAGCACGGTATGAACTCAGATCAGGAACTGCACTACTATTTGGGTAACTGATACATAGTATCGGGTTAGATACTCATTTATTTTTGTATAGTGATGTGCTGAATGTAATTGTACGATTCAGAAAAATTGTACTGCACATAATTAACAACTATTATACATGTAAATGTACCCTCTAATTTATTTTCGCAATAATAGCTGAATATGCAAGGAGTGTTTGCAATATCCAATTTTCCAATTGGAAGTATGTACAATTGTGCAAATTTAATATTGATAACTTATATGTAAATCGACAATGTACGTTTAATATATTGATTACATGTTCTTGGCCCCACAGTTAAAAATTCGATACCACTAGGTGACGAGCACTGGAATAATTTAGTCACTCACTATAATTAATCCTGATGTATCGTCAGGATCGGTCTATATTCACATTGCGTCGCACTCGATTGGTTTTAGAACTAAGAGCACTATTCAATCTCAAACATTGGACATAAGGGTCTACTCATATAATGGACACCTTTTAAATATGGCTGACAGAGACGATATACTTAACAGATAGATTTTAAGCATATACAGGAAGAGGAACCCGAAGTATAAAAATCACTTCCGGGTTAAGGACGCAGACTTCCAAAATACGGAAGAACGCGCTGCATACTGAGCGGAATACGCTGCCCCAGGACTCCAAAATATTGGGAGGTAAGATTCAAATAGATAACGAGTCTTAAGGGAGAAAATAGACACGATTCGAATTACGGAACTTGAGATAATCTTCGCACAAATAATGAGTTCTTTTCTCTTAATTTCGGCAGCGGGGGAGAATTTCCCTTTAATAATATTACTGGAGGAACGACAATACCACTATTTATAATTACTGGATCTTGACAATATTCTCAGATCACGACGGAGATCAAACATTTACCTATTAGAAGGTAAGCTCGTTACCAGAACAGTTGATAGCAATAAGATGTAATACATGCTCTTCTAAATGATAGATTATTATAACATATATCCTCTTATGTAAATTTTAGAGCCCTAAAGACACTAAGACCAAGATCCAATAAGAACTTATTACCCATGCCACGTAAGGCTGGGTCGGAAGTATAACCAGCCAGAAGGTACGTTGCTATGCTGGTATAGCACTTAATACTAACAATATTGTATCTCAGAGTTGATGTGTTGACCCAGTAGAAAACTCAATATTATATTACAACTTGGTTATTTCAGGCATAAAAAGTTTGCAAGCTTCTAATATCAGGTAAGCCTGAGTATACATACTCAGCATCTAAATAAGCTAGACAGATCACGTATTCGTAAACACCGACCTTGGCGATTAAGCAGACCCGGCACTGGCACTCACGGAATGAAGCACAATACGGGTTAGAAAATGCTGGGGTGAGCACAAGACCATTGAATTTCTGTAATATAGCACTACAAATATAATTGAGAGTTTCACGAACTGTGGGGTATTCTACCATCTCTTTGAAATGAGAGATTTTCACCCTTTTTTTCTACGGAAGATTACTGATATTCTCCCACCTCCTTTCTCTCCGAACGCACGGATCAAATGTTCAGAGATATACATGGAAATGTTGTCTCTCACTTACTTTCATGTAAATATAATGACTTGATGTATATTTGATGATCATGAGATAATGCATCTCGCAATTCCAATATTCTTTGTATTGTATCTTTTCCCAGCCCTGATGAAGTCGTGGGTTCCTGCCCAATCGACGAAACACGTGTTGGCTGGACTTGGGGAAAGCCTCAAAGATTAAATGAATCACAATTTCTACCTGACTTGTATTACTTTTGTGAATTGAAATATTGCAATAATTTTTCTGCTAAATAATTTTTGTTGGTGTGATAGGTTTGTACAGGTATACACATTGCTTCATTTGACTTACAAGAATTTCATAATGAGATATTGTTACCTGCTGCATGGCACAAATTATGTTTAGACTACCTTGCATGCTTACATTGAATTTCAAGGGTTCAGCAATGGAATAACCTGTCTTTATTAGAACCAAATTGATCATTTTGGGGCTGAAGACACTCTTCCATTGAAATACCTGAGCAAGTCATTGGATTGGAGTGGGGACACTGTGGCATTTCAAGTTGCTGTCTGAAGAAACCTGATGCACCAATTGCACCACATTTTGTTATGAGGTGCAGGTATATTTGCATGATGAGGACGATCCTTTAGCGAGCGAGATTTAAATGTAAATCACTCTTGGAATTTTGACGCATTTTTTGTACAGTAGCAACTACACCCAGCTTGTGTCTCACTTACATAAATAGGTATAATTTTATTTTTAAAGTAATGATATTTCTTATTTTAGCTTCTACAGAAAATGGACCTTGAATCCCAAATGATTAAACAGTTATATGTGTAGACTGATACAAATGTTCATTTTCTGCACTTGTTAATATATAATACAAAATTGAGCATGTACAAATGTGCTGCATGTATGCAAACTGAATTGCACACATGCATTTTCCACTTTTGCAAAATGTTCACTTCGGAGCAGGCCAGATGGCGTGGTAGACCCAGGGGCAAACTTCATCATAGAAGGATGTGCAGACACTGCTTTTTTTCTGGCCTCCCATCCTATGTGCACTTTATCAACTGCTGCAGGACTAGTGCCAGGGAAGGAGCAATGCTGATATTATACAGCAGTAGCAGAGACAGTTTTTTGTGCCGCTGGGGCAAATACCACTTGAATGCTGCTGCGATTAGCCATGGATTTTGAGCTTTCATCATCCTCATCATCAAATACTTTATTGAATTTAAAAAAATAAAATCATAGAAATTAACATAAAAGAGAAAACCAAATCATCCCAGTTGTACATGAATACCCTCATTTAGTTGCATTAAAATAGAAAGTACTCTATAGAAAGGGTAATATAATTAGATAGAAATAAAAGACATCACAAATCAAAACCCTAATAACCCCTAGCGCTCTGAACTTTAGTTCCCAGTAAGAAACTTTGATACATTAAAACAAATTGTATCTGTTGCTAACAGTTGCAAATGTAAAAGGGCATGTTTAGCCTGATAAAAATCGATACATAAAAAAAGAGGCTTTATTTATTTATTTATTTATTTATATTCTTATATAGCACCAGAATTCAACCCCTGAAGGGGTATCTCCGCGCTTTACGCTTTACCAAAGGGGCCAGGACCTAGTTCTGAGCTGTGAGAAAGATAGGGTGAGATTCCTAGCAGGCAACAAATAGAAAAGTTTTCAGGGTCTTCTTGAAGGATTGAAAGTTGGTGGTATTTTTAAGGGCAGAGGGCAGTGAGTTCCAAAGAATGGGGCCTTTGTAGGACAGGGCTCGCCCTCCCTGCCTAGCTTTTTTTATCCTTGGAACCTGGAGCTGTTGCTGACTGCTAGAGCGCAGGGTGCGAATGGGTTTGTAGGGCGTGAATTTTTCTTTTAGATATTTGGGTCCATTGCCAAACAGACACCTGTGAATAGTGCAGCAAATTTTAAATTTTACATGCTGCCTAATTGGCAGCCAGTGGAGTTTTACCAGGAGGGGGAGTGAGGCAGACCTTGGCTGGGTGTTGAGAACTAGTCTTGCAGCGGTGTTCTGGACCACCTGTAGTCTCTGTAGTTGTTCCTCATTGGCCGAGATCAACAGGCTATTACAGTAGTCCATCTATTGATTACCAAGGCCTGGACGAGAGTTTTCCTGTAGGAGTCTGATAGGAACCGGAAGACGCGTCGTAGCAGTCCAGTGACCTGGAAGCAAGATCCTGCTACTTGATTTGTGTGCTCTTAAAGCAGAAGTGTTTTGTCTAGCCACACACCGAGGTTTTTAACGGTCTGTTTGGGGCTAGGTTTTGGTCCCAAATCCGGGGGCCACCATTCTGGGGACCACAGAAGTGTGGCCTCCCCGAACAGCACGACCTCTGTCTTGCCTACATTACACTGGAGGCGGTTTATGGCCATCCAGTCAGATATTGCCCTCATTCCGTCCGCAAAAGATTTTTGTACTACGGGCGTTAGGGTTTTAAAGGGGAACAAAAGCTGAGTGTCGTCAGCGTTCGACACAGGGGTGAACCCATAAGATCTTACAATATCCGCCAAGGGGGCCACATACACGTTGAAAAGTGTGGGGCTTAGGCATGAGCCCTGAGGCACACCCTTGGTGAGCTCCCTTGAGATGGAATGATGGGAGCCCAGTCTGACCCCTTGTTGTCGGTCCGAAAGAAAGCTTTCCAACCAGGAGAAAGCAACACCTTCTATGTCCATCTCCCTCAAACGACCGAGAAGTATCTCATGAGACACTGTGTCGAAGGCAGCGGATAAATCTAACAGCACTAGAATTATAGAGTCCCCTCCATCCAGTGACATCTTGATGTTATCGGTCACTGAGAGGAGGGCAGGATCTGAGCTGTGATTGGGCCTAAATCCAGATTGATAAAAATCAAGGCCCTCTGCTGCCTCGATGTATTTGGACAAGTGAGTGTTCACGTGTCTCTCGGTCATTTTACTGAGGTAAGGCAGGAGGGAGATGGGTCGGAGGTTCGAAAGGTCAGTCCATGGAAGTGCCGCGTTCTTTTAAATCTTTTGTTGGGGAGTTATATCTAGGGGGCAGTGAATGAAATGCAAAGTATCGCATTTTGAAAGCAGATGCAGGTAGTTCAGAGTACTTGTACTAGGTTCCTTCTGGATAAAACAGCTAGTGAAACAAATCCAACCTGAAATATGTTAACAAATGATGATGATGATTTGACATATCGAGGAGGATGTATGGCTCGATCTCGGGTATTGTTTTTAGCATGATAAATTTCCAGTATGATGGTTTGGCAAAGGCTGAGGCTTCCATTTTGACTGTCATCCTGAGATGAAACCCAAACAACATCCTGTTTAATGTTACTCTGCAAGGTTAAAAAATAATTCCAGTCTCCCAAGAGCTCAGAAGTTCTCCTTAATATAAGCCAGCGAGGGAATATTGTACATATTGTCCAGCTTCTTACAATCCGAAACAACTAACATGTGGAGAATTAATTATTTCTTTAGCTAGACAGCGCACCAATACAAAAAGGCCGGAATCGAATAAAGTCAACAATGTAGCCCATACCAAGCCCTTCATTTAAAATCTCGGTAGAGGTACATTGCCCAACACCTAAGATGCCACTAAAGAATTTATTCTTCGGCACCACAATCAAACCTAGATCTGCGTAACCCCAGATCTCACAATCAAAGGTGGAAATTGGAATACACTTGGTTTTATAGATCTTCAACATAGTTTTCAATGGCTTCTGACCAAACCAGGAAGAGAATTCATTCACTCCAGCAGAAGTCCGCTCGGGGCTTCCAGTATTTTTTTTATTAAGGGTTGCCGTCTAAGTTCTGAGTTTGTGAAAATTCCTAAATATGTGAAATTGTGAACCTTGCTTAAAATCTGGCCCTGCACAGAAAAAGTGGCACTTTACATGTTTCTCAGTCCCAGGAGGATCACAAGCAAATTTTTTAAAATAAGTGAGTAGGTCCAGGCTGCCTATAAAGTAAAAAAAAAGATCTAAAAGCCGCTGCAGGCTTCTGACAGTATGGAAATTCAAAACAGCATCATCGGCTCTTGGGACATCTAAACCCTGTTCAGAAAGTACCTTCTCTAAGAAATTAACATACATAATAAAAAGAAGGGGGCCAAAATACAGCCCTGCCAGACCCCCTTCTGAGAGCACAGTGCTCATTGCATTCCCCGTTACTGATATA
This sequence comes from Lissotriton vulgaris, assembly GCF_964263255.1. Lineage (NCBI taxonomy): Eukaryota > Metazoa > Chordata > Amphibia > Caudata > Salamandridae > Lissotriton > Lissotriton vulgaris. The sequence goes on from NC_141691.1 coordinate 1,013,065,156, forward strand.
TCGGACAGAGGTCATCAATCCACAGTGAAAGACCCTGAGAACATTTACCAAGTCGGTTCAACCCCCATGGACCTCAGTTACACAAAAACAGAGCTGTGGTCCATGAAGGCAAGTTGAAAGGATATATTTGTTGATTACAAGATGGAGTTTGACATGCTGCTTCACTATGCCCCTCCCCTAATGAAACCCATATTGGATGCCAGACAATATGTTGTATTCCTCTGCCCAGTGAGTTAGTCTTTTCAATATGATCCTTTCAATATGACCCTTTCTATGATTTTAACCTTAAAATCAATTAAAGAGATGGTTCTGTAACAAGAAGGATAATTTCTATCTACCTTCTTGAACATGGGTACCATGACAGAGTGCTGCCATGCCTTTGGAAGGGAGTATCTAATTGTGGCATTAACGTGGAGGGTAGGGAGAGGAGACAAGAGATCCACAAAGGATTTAAACAGGTCCCTAGGGACCCCATTTGACAAAGGAGCTTTTCCAACTGGTAAGGACACAATAGGATCTCTAATGTCGGGTCATTTTAGCACCCCGTACTGGGGATGAAAATGGAATGCTGAGTCTTTCTCCCGATATAAAGCTGAGAAATATCCTCCCAAACCCGAGCAGGAACTTATGCAGCTTGGTCCACCACTGAATCCTCCTTAAAGAGCGGATGGCTAACCACCTTACAAAACGGTGTTATCTTTGTAGATGTTGGCAGAGTGAAGGTCCTCTCATAGTTATTTATTTAATTTCAGGTACCTATGTTTTATTGCAGCTTGGTAAATAGCCTGTTTCTCTCTTACCTCACCCCTCACTTTTTTCAGAATGACTAGAAGTACCTTATAGGCCTAGGTACAGTTATTATCAAAGTAATTGCAATGGACCAAAGAGCCAGTCCTCACAGGCCTTAGGACTTCATTATTACTGTAAGCACATATCTTATCATTTGCCAGTATGATACTGTAACGGAGGTCCTCTGGCTCAGACAAGTCTGAAACTTCAATCACCCAGACCTGACTAGCTTAGTAATAAAAGTCTCAGGGGTGATTTAATCCCCCTTCAATCTACGGCCATGGTCAATTGTTTAACATGGGCTTTAAAGTGGTCAAAAGATTCTGCCAGCTCCGTTTCCCAATGGAAACTGGCAAAAAGAGGGTTATGGACACTTGAAATGCTCCAATACACTGAAGAAAAATTAAGGGAGGAGAATAGATCCACAGAGACATAAATATAATCAATATAGAATCCACAGTCAAGACTCTTAACGGTAGGGTCATTATTACCCGAAAGCAAACTCTCTACACTAATGAGATTAACCAGGTTATATTTGACAGACAACTCATTCATCAGATCCCCCTGTGAAATGTGCTTGAAATGAACTTGATTCTAAAAACCGCCGCCCTCCTGGCCATCTCCCTCATAAATATATCAGCCTCTATAGGGGAGAAGATTAAAGTCACCAAGGACCAACAAAACTGTATAATTATAGTATTTGATTTTTGTAGATCTTCGATCTGCATTTGACCTGGTCCAGAGGGAGAAGCTAAGGGCGGTTTTACTGGAAATGGGCGCCCCAGCTTACCTATGCCAACTTTTCAAACGGTTACATCAGGGTACGTTGGCAAGAGTTAGGTTTGGGAGGGTAGGAGAACTTTCAGGCGCATTTCCGGTGGAAAAGGGTGTGAGGCCGGGGTGCGTGTTGGCCCCTACGCTCTTCTCCCTATTCCTAAATGGCCTGATTAAACACCTTTGGGGCGCAAGGGACTTAGACTCCCCTCATTTGGCATCCCGTAAAATTCCAGCCCTAATGTACGCTGATGACACCCTTTTATTATCTAAACCCTCATCCAGCATTCAGCGGACACTGGAGGCTTTTTGTTCATTCTGTAGACTCAGAAATTTGGAGATTAACCTCTCCAAAACAAAATTTATGATCTTTCATTCTAAATTGCCCAATTGCCCCCTCCCCCACTTGGATGGCACAGCGCTCGATAGAGTTTCTACTTTTGAGTAGTAAGGGGTAACTTTGAATGATAAGATGGAATGGGGGACCCATATAGCCAAGGTTAACATGAAACTGGCCCAAGGTGCCGGAGGTATCCTCAAGGTCCCTAATGAGTGCTCGTCCAAAATCCTGGGACCGCCACTAGAAATTTATAAAGCACAGGCGAGAGGGGGGGCGCTTTATGGAGTTGAGCTATGGGGCCATGCTAATGCCTCCCTGCTCTCTACTACGGAGAATAGCTTCATCAGGCGCCTAATGAGACTCCCACAGAGCACACCCCTTATCCCTCTATGCATCGACCTGGGGATGGCCCCCCTACACAAAGTCATCCCTAATCGCCCTCTTCAGTACTGGAGGAGGCTCTGGGCAACACCTGAGCTCTCTAGCTACCGGGAGGAACTTAGCTACCTACTGACGTTGAGGGGTGTGGGGAAAATCCCTTGGCTTAAGCATGTGAAACAGCTATGTCAGGCCCTGGGGAGGGGGGATTTGTGGCTCTTCCCGGAACCTTACTCCTCCTCGACCGCCAGGAGCACACTGGCCAAAGCGCTTAACTAATTCCGACTGGATCAGTTGGTAGTGAAACCATCTCTTTCTTGAAGTCAAGGATAAGTACTACTTTGAGAAATTCTTAGACAACATCCAACCCCCACTGGCGAAGAAACTATATGTCCAATTTAGGCATGGTTCTCTCCCCATGAGGGCTGTAACAAATAAGTGGTCTATGGCTCAACTTGTACCAAGCTTATGCCCGGGGTGCGAACAGGCTGAAGAAACTGATCTGCACGTTCTGCTCTAACTTTGTTTGCGACCTCCAGATACCTGTTGTCGATGTGGTGTACTAGAGGAGCTAAAATTAAAACCCAACTCGCCTTAATTGATTTTATACCTCCATGAATTTACTTGAGAACTGTAACTTAACTCATCTATGGCCTGTTTTATATCCAACCACCAGTTTTAACCTTTTTATGCTTTTACATATTGTTTTCGCTTTTCTGTCTAATCAAGTACTTTTTTATGTTGCTTACTGTTGGCCAAATTGTAATTTTTTTAATGTATTCTCTGCTTTTATGGTTTTTAACCGACAATAAAGCTGTTTGACTGAATGACTGTATAATTACTAGAGTGGGTGGAGCAAAAGTAATTAAAGAAAGTGTTAAGGGGGATCAGCACATCCCCGAACTCCTTCCCATGGATTGCGTTGTAAATAATAATACACAGGATCATAGTATTATTCTAAAAATAGAGGAGGACCCGAGTATATGGGAAGAAATACCTAGAATCTCTTCCATTTTCTAAGTCAGGTCTAATTTGACAAATGTCACAAAGCCCCCACTGGCTCTTCCACCGGGCGAGGGTGCAGCATTTATTACAAAAGAAGCAGAACCATCTAAATGAATCCCCCATCATATCTCAGGTCTCCTGAAAAGATATAATATCAAAAGGGGCAAAGGTCTTTGACCAGTCGGGTTCATCAAATTTTACCTTCAAGCCAGCTATATTCTAGGACTTGACCTGAAGGACCTGGAAGGGCTTGACACAAGTAATAGAAGTTCTGGTGTTAAGGTCCAATCTTGAATTCAGTCCACTTAGGGGTTTGTAATGATTGGACAGGGCAAGATTCGGGGCTGAGTTCCAAGCTTGAACTCTAGCCTTAGAATTGTCTTGCGAAAAGACCCCCATGCGAGATGACACCAGGAAAACAGGTTTATAAAAATAAGCCAGAGGCAGCACTGCAGTGTGACTAAGGAGTAGTGAGTGTAGTAAAGTGCCCCTTTTTGCATGGCTGCCCCAACTTTTTGCCAAACTGTTGATGCACTTTGATTGAGTATGCCCTGGCTTCCTGCCAAGCAGGTACCCAGGGTCAATGTTCTTTCCCTAAACTGTACTGATGCAAAACCCAATTGGCACTCTTTGGCCACATGTTCTTCCCTTGTAACTGGTACCACAGGTATCAGGGGCACTGTGGCCAGGGAAGGCCTCTAAGGGCTGCAGCACTTAATGTGCCACCTTTAGAGATACCTTTACACATACACATTTTCCTTGCAGGCTGCGTGTTTTGGTGCAGAACAAAGTAAAGAGTCAACATGGCACACATCCCTATGTGCCATGCCTGCAAGCCACTGCCCTGGCATAGGTAAGCCACCCCTCTAGCTGGGTGCACTATACCAGTAGTGAGGGTACAGGTGTATGAGCCCTGTACCCCCACAGTGTCTAAGCCAATTATTAGACATTGTAAATGCGGTAATGGCATTAAGAGTATATGGAGCTGGGAGTGTGTCATTATGAACTCCCCAGCACCATGATGGCTTTACTGAAACCTGGGATTTAATGAAAATTTAACTCAGAGGGCATCTTAGAGATGCCCCCCGAAAAACGAACTAACTTGAGTTTCCTGGCAGAGTGGTTGCTCGCCAGCTGCCACCACCAGACATGTTTCTGGACCCCGGGGTCGAGAGCCTACTGCTCTCGGGTCCTGAAACAGTGCAAATACTGGGATGAGGTGTCAATCCTCCTCCCCCAGGAAGGGCAGGGTCCACAAGGAGGAAGCTTCAAAGGATTACCGCCTTTGTGAGCTACCCCAGCCATTTGCTGCTTCTAGCAACTGTCCCCAGAGGTTCTGACCCTCACTTTGGGCGGGAAAAGCAGTGGGAAAAAAGGTTAGGAGGATAGGTGAGCCCATCTTTGACAACCCCACCCCTCAGGTGGGGGAGGCGAGGTGATGCACAACTCTCAGTCCCCGCTATCTTGTAAATGGGGGGACCCAACGAACCAGAGAGAGGCATGTGCACCCTCCCACTAGAGGGTGGCATAATAGGGGCTGTGCCCACCCCAAGGAAGGGACACATTGGTCCCAACATTTTGCTTACCTGTAACACCCCTAGATCTATATTCAGGGGCAACCTCTAACCTTGCCTCTAGAGACAAGAACTGACAAGAAGAGGAGGACACCCACGGACATGGCCCCAGCCCTACCGGCCTGTCCCCACCTCAAACCTGCTCCTGCGAAATCCTGGTGTGTTCTGCAGCCAGCAGCCCCTGAGAACCCGGAGAACCTGCCCTGTCTTCCCAAACCAAGACTTTTTCTCCTGTAAGCACTTGATTTGCTCATCCACAGACTCTGTCTCCGGCCAAATCTGTGAGTCTGCACCACTCTGCAGCCGACACCCACAGCCCGAGTTTGAGTGGCCCAACACCATGATAAGGTCTCCCCAGCAATCCTGACCAGAGATTTGCTGATCTCTGAAGTTCCTTGAATCTCTAATCGACGCCTGCAGCCTCTTTCTTGAGTATCCCCCGACCGCGACCAGAGCCAGTAAGGAAAACCCTATGCCTAGAGACACCCCTGCACCTGACGCACCACAGCCTTGGGTGGCCCAACCGACGGTGTCCCGGTATCCCCAGGCATCCCAACTTACCTCTCCAACCAGTGGTCTCATCCAGAAGCGCTTTGCTCCCGAGCCTGTGGTGTTTGTTGCAACTGAAGAATCCTTATTGAAATCAACAGAGCACGCAACGCCAAAACATCACTCTGCATCCAGCCGCCCCTGCGCCGCTGTGGGTGCACCTTGTGGGCTAAATCGGAATGCCCTTTGCCCTGAGCCTAACACCAGGACCTTTGCTCCCACAACCTTGTGGCCTGCTTGTAAGCAGCCACCAACCAGTGGCATCCTATACCTTTTAGATAACATTGAGCCATTGCACTCTGCACCCGGCTGCCCTAGTGCCACTGAGGGTGCTTTGAGAGTGCATCCTTGACCCTGGGGGAACCCTGGTTCTAACACAGAAACCCACCTCCCACAACAAAGTGTGGAGTTGGTTAGTATGAAAACTTGAAAAACTGCATATGTGAACAAAGTGAATGACTTACCTTTTGTCTAGGACATGTCTCAGTGTGATATTTAGGCATATCACACTGATTAGCTAAAGTCACTTAAAAAGTATTCCAAGAAGTAGCATGTATTGTAATCTACAAAGTACCTGAAAAGTAATTCTGGTTTGTGGCTTACGTGTCTATCAACCAACTGCATTTGAACCTGCATTCAACTGTAATTTACTGCCTAAATCTTGCAAAGTATTATTTCACTTACCTGAACGAGGCCTGGCTTGGTTCTAGAAATGAAATAACTAAATAATATCTTTATACAAACAAAATTAGTCTGAGTTCAGTCTTTGAGTGTGTGACATAATGTCTTGCCTGAGTTTGCACAATAACTGCTTAACAATATCCTCCGATAAAGCCTTACTGCTCTCCCACACTGCCACAAATAAAGAGTAAGGTATTATCTACGTTTACTTCTGCCTATCTTTGGGGTTCCACTGGACTCTGTGCACACTATTCCTTACTTTGGTATTGGATATACAGAGCAAGCTTCCTACAGTGAGCTAACCCCGGGATTCAGTAGCATAAATCCAGCTCTGTAGGTGTTGTAAAAATTAACAATACAGTCACCCCCAAATGTTTTGTGAGTGCTGCCTATCTGACCCACCCTACGTACCCTGATTTTGCCATCCAATAGCATCTGTCTAACTTCAGGGAGGGACCTCCTAGCAAGCCAATGAACAGCCTTCTTCTTGATTTACTGGGAATCTTCTTGGGCAGGTTGCAATACAGGTGAAACATAGGCCAGAAACAAAACATAGGGGCTGCAAGCAAGAAAGAGTTGCCAAGTAGCATTGAAAGGGGAGCAAACCTGGGGAGGCCCCTCCGGAGCTTTTCTGAGAGTGCAGGGGACCCGCTTCTGCTCTGGGTTTGGTGTGCATGAAGCTGTCTTAGACCCACCCCTTGGGACTGCACTAACAACTCTCCTCGAAGAATGGCTTCATGTTATGGTGGTGATACCTGAGGGTTTCAGAGTAATTGTTCCTGCAAATATTGAATCACCCACATTATCTACACCCAAAGTAAGTCCTTTTTTAGTAAGGGGATGCTGAATCATGCATAGGGGTATCTCTGAGGGGGTCAACATTCACCTTGGGGATATTAGTTAGGATGTTCGAGATATGAGGCGCTCTGCTCAAGATAGTTTCAATCTGTTTCCTGAATGACCCAACAGAGCTTGGCAAAGACCCCATTATCGCCCAACACATCAAATCTATGTATACATTTTTTAAGGTCCGATAGAGATTTCTTTTCCACTGCCTAAGAGCATTCGGAGTAGCACACTCATTTGAGGCAACCAACTGCCCCTTTTCGATTTCCTTAACCGCATCGCTGCGGCGGCTTTTCACGTTGTGTGCGGCAATTTTCAAAATACAGCGTTACATGACGAGCTCAGCTCGTCATCAGCATACGAGCGCTGTAGCTGATGACGAGCTCAGCTCGTCATCAGCAGCGAAGAGGTTAAATTGCTTGAACTGGGTTGAGAAGGAACTATGGACTCCACCCTTTTGTTTTTACCTTCAGATCTACAGACAACCATTACAGCACTCTCCCCTGTGCTGCATGTGGTGCCACCTGAGCTTAATGTCTAGCGGAGAAAACAAGGCTACTGAGTCTGGGCCAGCTAACTGGTGCCTTCTACTAGAGGATACCTGGGTGATACAGACCAAGACAGTTCCCAAGGCTAAAGATAAAGGGTCTCCAACTGCGGCCAACATTCTTCCAAGCACAAAATCTCTTCAGCAAAGGTACACATGGCATTGTTTAAAAAACAAATTGAGCTGCTAATTCTAGGGCTTCCGCTTTCCTTTTCCCCATGGTGCAAATAGAAATAAGTCTACCAACTAGTGTTTTTATTGCCAGAGGGGAGTAAACTAAGTTCATCTAGTCTAGTAGGTGGTAGGCACAGCAAAAATTAATATGTAAACACACACAGTATAGATCACAGCACCTTGTCTAAATAGATGAGGCTTTATGCTGGGGACCAACTGACAAAGAGCAAACACAAGATGGATGGTCAAGCCCAGTCTATTCCGAGCTATGACAGGTTAACATGGTCCCGCCTTGGCCTGATCTTTGCCCAGGCAACGCTGCGGGCTGTTTTAGGTGCTTTTTAGCACATATCTGTACCCCGCGCTCTGAGCGCACTGAGAGCTGGTGGTCTGAGTCTCACCCCAAATGATGCAGGCAGGGAAACCACCATAAGGAAGCTTGAGCCATATAGTTTCCACCTGTGAGACTAGTGCTGTGAGTGAGGGTAACAGTGGAAGCTACGTATGTGTCTATTACTTTCAACTCTGGTGGGTATAGTCAGAAATATATGGTCTGAGGTCAGATGCAGTCAGTCAATGCGAACAGTTAAAGTTTACACCTAAGCCCATGGACCAGGACGCCACCTGGAGAGTGGATAGTTGAGACACTGGTCCACTGTCCCAGATGCCAAGGGGGGATGGCATAACAGGTGACGAAGATATCGAAAGGTTCAGCAAACAGACAGAAGGGTACACCTTGGCTGCGATTACTGCAATTGAAGATGTATTGTGGGTCACAAGGTTCAGAATGGATCATGAGGCATTGGGGAAGACTGCTTCAAGTTGCTTGGGCCGCTCATCCGCTTAGCTTGACACATACGTATGGCACAGGGAGGGACACCGGGAACAACACTGCCTTCATGACAGCCCCCGGGTGCTCACAATGCTGCCACAAGCATTCAACCCCTACTGAGCCTGAAACTCTCAAGCCTCTCCTTGCAGGACGTCTTGTGTATCACGTCTCATTGGCTCAGCTCCTGACATTTCCTGTGTGCCATTCCAAAGCTTTCAAAACATGGAGGTTTAAAGGGCATAAATGAACAGTGGTGGCTAGAAGAAGTAATGGTGGTGTGGCATAAATACCTGGTATGAACTGCACTGTGCACATTAAAACATAGGTGAAAGGATAGTTGTCTGACACCTTTCCTGAGGTTCTCTCTTGCCCAGGAGCAACAGCCTGGCACCAAAGACACTTCACCAGTAGCACTCTAGTCTCCTCCCTGTCTGTACTGACCCGCCCTACATGCTGTCAGATCATGACCCTGCTTGGTCCCTGCACATTCTAATAATGATGAAAACAAACACAATTAATTGCACCACATTAAAATGCAAAGGATTAATTTGCACTATTGAGTCACGACTATGAGGCCTAACCTGCTTTTAGAAATATATTGCCTGAATTTAATCTTAAATGTGTGTCATTTATTTTGTTTAAGTTGTCACCTGTGTACCAGACTGGGTCTGTGATGCACCAGGAGATGACAGAACAAACCAAGTGGCTGGGGCAGAGGCCGCTTTACCCCCACCTCCTTTAAATTCACCACTGCTGGACAGATCGGTTAACTGTTTTCACTGCCTAACAAAGACCAACAGCGATCAAGCAGGGCATGATTGAAGAGTATATAGGATTATATATCAAAACTTGTATTTACTTGTGTAACATTCAAGTGCTATTTATTTTCAAATAAATATTCAGTGTGTCAAAAGAAAAAAAATGAAAGTGAGCCATATAGGGGTCTTGTGAGTTACCCGTGTAATAAAACAATGCACACACAAATTTGCAGTTAATGAGTAAGTAGCAATTGTAATGTGGTGTGTTATACAAATATATTACCAACAATATTTCAATCAGGTTAGTTGGTGGACAAATATCAATGCTAAATTTGTGCAGGTGTGTGGGGCGCTAGAGAGCCCGGAGCAAGATTGCTGCGCTTTAGTGCTGCTCTGCTGGTCAAGTCATCCATCCGCCAATTATCCTACATTCATGGCTCCATCCATGGCTGCAACAAGCATGTACTGAATCCTTAGCTGCAGAGGAATATTTTGGGGCCGCTGTTTCTGACACTCCGTGCCTCTAAACGCCTTTAGCAGTGAGACCTCGCTGAGCACAAACTGGCGGGCCGGAGGGGAATCGACTCTGATATCTGCCTAAGAGAGTCCTCCTACTCCTGTGCTGCAGACTGAGTTCTCAAACAAAACTGGTGATGGACCGAATGTGGATCAATGTCACACATTCACCCCAGTCAAAAGATCTGGGCCCAAATCCATCGTTTTTTTGCACTCCACACCACCCTGGGTTAGACAATGGCGATATGCAAATCAGCTCTGACCCTGTGCCCCATGGGAACAGTCCAGTCCGAACTACAAAAGCCATGTCCTTCCCAGAACGGAATCAAGCATCCGAGGACCAGACCGGTTTCGAGGTAACACCTCTCATCAGCCCGGCTAGCTTGACTCCAGTGGTGTGGAGTGCCTGGGACCCACGTCTGAGCATCCCCAGCGCACTTATGGCGGTATTGCAAACAAAACAGGTGATGGACCGAATGTGAATCAATGTCACACATTCACCCCAGTCAAAAGATCTGGGCCCAAATCCATCGTTTTTTTGCACTCCACACCACCCTGGGTTAGACAATGGCGATATGCATATCAGCTCTGACCCTGTGCCCCATGGGAACAGTCCAGTCCGAACTACAAAAGCCATGTCCTTCCCAGAACGGAATCAAGCATCCGAGGACCAGACCGGTTTCGAGGTAACACCTCTCATCAGCCCGGCTAGCTTGACTCCAGTGGTGTGGAGTGCCTGGGACCCACGTCTGAGCATCCCCAGCGCACTTATGGCGGTATTGCAAACAAAACAGGTGATGGACCGAATGTGGATCAATATCACACATTCACCCCAGTCAAAAGATCTGGGCCCAAATCCATCGTTTTTTTGCACTCCACACCACCCTGGGTTAGACAATGGCGATATGCAAATCAGCTCTGACCCTGTGCCCCATGGGAACAGTCCAGTCCGAACTACAAAAGCCATGTCCTTCCCAGAACGGAATGAAGCATCCGAGGACCAGACCGGTTTCGAGGTAACACCTCTCATCAGCCCGGCTAGCTTGACTCCAGTGGTGTGGAGTGCCTGGGACCCACGTCTGAGCATCCCCAGCGCAAATATGGCGGTATTGCAAACAAACAGGTGATGGACCGAATGTGGATCAATGTCACACATTCACCCCAGTCAAAAGATCTGGACCCAAATCCATTGTTTTTTTGCACTCCACACCACCCTGGGTTAGACAATGGCGATATGCAAATCAGCTCTGACCCTGTGCCCCATGGGAACAGTCCAGTCCGAACTACAAAAGCCATGTCCTTCCCAGAACGGAATCAAGCATCCGAGGACCAGACCGGTTTCGAGGTAACACCTCTCATCAGCCCGGCTAGCTTGACTCCAGTGGTGTGGAGTGCCTGGGACCCACGTCTGAGCATCCCCAGCGCACTTATGGCGGTATTGCAAACAAAACAGGTGATGGACCGAATGTGGATCAATGTCACACATTCACCCCAGTCAAAAGATCTGTGACATTGATCCACATTCGGTCCATCACCTGTTGTTTTTGCAGACTGAGTTCTCGGCAGCTGTCCGGCGTTGTGGACTTGCAGCGACCGCCAGTCTACCATTGGAGCGATGCGGTAGGACTGGGCTACCGTGTCCCACGCTCGCTCCTCACCGAGACCTCTCAGCAGGAGGGACAGCCGCCATTTCACGGACAGCGTAGAAGTGCTGAGATGAGACTGTTGAGCCGCGGCCCCTATCAGCTGTCCGCTATGGCTGCTGGAGAAAAAAGTGTGCCCTGGTGAGAAGAGGAATAGACTGAGATGCGCCCACATCTCACCGTGCTATTGTTATTGCTGCTGCTGTCTTGGTGCGCTCGTGCAGCCTGTGACCCTCCCGCCTTAGTGATTGCCGGCTCTGTGAACCAGCGCTGCCATCGCGGAATGCATGGCTGAATTGGATGTTCCCGCTGCTGCTATCGATATCATATGACATCGTGGCTTCTGCTTTGGCGGCCCTGTGTCTGTCTCTCTCTGTCTTCATCGCCTGCTGTGCTTGCATCGTGACTCTGAACAAAATGGCGCTGCCCTGAACACTAGAAGCAAGAGTGAACTCCCTCAAGACCTATAATCACTTTACTACTGGGAATAACCTCTATTGCAGGCATACACAAAACACATATTCAGCATATTTGTTTATTCATTTATTTTTGTATTTGACAACTTTTTATCGTTATTTAAATTGGTACTGGGAAACCACAAATGTGGTTGTTGTCATGCTTGCGATGCAGCCATAGTCACAGACTGTTTTGTCCATCAGAACAAACAAATCAAACTTAGAGATCTCACCAACTGCCGTAGCAAGAATATAATTTATTGTATTACTTGCCCATGCAGTATGGTATATGTTGGCGAAACGTCGCAGGAGTTCAGACTTCGTTATAGCGAACACAAATCTGCTATACGCAACGGTCGGATGGAAGCCCCTCTTGTTAACCATTTCCAGAACAAGAACCATTCTGAGAAGGATGCTCGGTGGTGTATCCTTGAGAAAGTAAAAGGAGTAAGTGGTATACCTATGGATATCGCTCGTAAAAGACGCGAGTGTTTCTGGATATTTTTTGGGGATTCTGTCAAACAGGGACTAAATGAAGAAATCCAATGGATTATCACTAATCCATGGTGATTGTTCAGACCAGGATGGTACTAATCGGATGAAAGGTACGTATTAAGAGAGGGTCCAATTGTCATCTCGTGGTTTCAAAGAACAGCATATATCATCAATTTGGGTAGCTCTACCTATTTTGTGAGTAAGTGATTATGTTTACGTCTTTGAAATAAAAAAAAAACGATTTTCGTCCCTAATTATGTCTAGTTATTGTGCGTTTTCGGGAGTAGGGACTTAGATCCTGTTCACTTCTGTTTATGGGGTGACATATGCATTTTCAGCAAAGGTTAGCCTTCTAATAGGTTATGGCTAGACATAGCATCTGTACATTTGTTAGGTCCTACTGGACTATCTTTGAGGGCCTTTATTAATCTTTATACATCCATGTACATGTGATAATCAACGTGGATTGCTAAATTGGCTTGCATATACTTTTTTACAAATCTGCCTTTAGATGTGTATATTTAATACATCTATAATGCTCACATATAGGTCAGATCATTTATCTGGCCCTGCATAAGGAACGTAATATATGTTATGGAAAAGAAAGCATAATGTTTGGTGCTGTTTATAGAAGTGGATAAGATTGGCTACATTTGAGTTCGCTCTTATGTCTTTGCAACTCTGCGATCATGAGAGCTAGTTTGCCTACTGTTTTCTTCACGGGGATAGCCGTCTCCTTCTAAGATGGCGTTTACTTGGTGAGTCCGTCGGCTATTTCTATGGCAAGAATCCGGAAGCACTCGATAGGGTGTGTCGGAATTGCCGCACAGGTGATGTGCGTTTTAGCGGGGAGCCGCCAGGGTTTAAAAACGACGTCCCAGTGTAGATCCTTGCTGCGATCGGAAATCTTGGCTGGGATGCTCGGCGGAGCTCTGGGATGTACGCTGATTGCACAAACTTGGTAAGCTTTCGGGCGCTGCCTGCTTCATAGTAAGGGTAGTGTCAGTTAAAACCGGCAGAATGGATGTGGTTTATGAATTATGATCGTATCTTTGTTAGAAGCTACAGGGTCACGTTTGTTAGATTCTTTATTAAGAAGTGCCATTTGGAAGGTAGTAGGAGTTTCTACCTCATCACCTTGGGGTTGGCTAGTTAAATAGGTACAGATAAGTATGTACCGATACGTAACCGAAATACGAGCCCACGGTAGAACATTCTTTGGAGCATATTGCGGTTCGTTATTCGGTGTGGTTGCTTTCATATGCACGCAGCCGTGATATCTATATTCCGTCGGTGATCACACGCCTTGGGTTATGAAAAGTTATCAACACACTGTTAGCACCTCTATCTTGACTCTATGAGGAGTTTATCCCTACTAACACAGCGATTTTCTGTGTTATAGTGGACAAAATACAGAGTGTTTTTCTGTTTAACAGGTATCGATCAGCTGACAGCACCATATAACACACCAGAGTTACCGCGTTTGACGAGGCACAACTAAAAGTATTATATGATCCACATGTAAAGATAACATGTAAGTAATTCCTGGCGGTTGGGGTATGAAGTTCGTGATAAGTGGAACTATCTGGGTAGGACTAGAATGGTATGTTTCTGTTTCTCTATAGATTTTTTGAGACCAGGAAAAAGGAAGGAATCTGGGTTCTACCGTCTGTGATACGGAAATAATATTTAAGAAGGACATTCTGTACCAACGAGTAAGGTAACCAAAGATGTGTCTTCTAACTAAAGATGTGTTCTAGGTTTTAACATTATAACATGGTGTGGTTAGGAACAACACGATTGCTATTACATTCTTTACAGTTTACCCTGCCGACATCATCCCATAGTGAGAAACAATACCAGTTGAGAACTTTCTGACTGTCTTCTTCCTTTGACGGGAAGCATCTAGAGGTAACTTGGATTGTTATTAGCGTTATGTCCAAGTCACCTTGTTAGTTACCTCACTTATTTAGTAATGTGACCTCTATCTTTGCAGGATGGTTGATAATACCTGTCCTCATCTGCCAAATTGAAAAGGCGTATCTTGGTATATAAGGTGGCACAATTGTGTAGAATGATAGTTTGATATGTTTGGTCCATACAGTTGCTGTCTCAAAGGGTATTGCAAAGCAATGTGGGCATACTTGTAATTTCTATCTTGTATATATTTTCATAGACTAAAACTTCAGGTTGCGAGACCCACTGTTGAATTGCCCCTGGCTGGTCCTGAGGAAGGTGGTCCTTATTGCTGTTTTTCCACCGAAACGAGTCGGCCATTCTCCTATTTTAGATCCAACCTGTTGGTTGTATAGTGGACAACTGGTGCAAAACAACAGGATTTTCTTTCCTTTGGTTATATTTGAGTTGTGAATGTTTAGAATGTGTGAATGAGGGTGAATGTATGTGGTTCTCGACCTGGATAATATAGCTGTCTCACTTTTATAAGATAATTGTGTTTTTTCTCATCGTTGTATTATAAAAGACAATTTTTGTACATGTATTTAAAGGAAAAAAGGTTTTTGTAATGCACAGTGAATAATTACCTGTATTTAAAAAAAGGAAAAATGACTTAAATAACGATAAAAAGTTGTCAAATACAAAAATAAATGAATAAACAATGTTGAATATGTGTTTTGTGTATGCCTGCAATAGAGGTTATTCCCAGTAGTAAAGTGATTATAGGTCTTGAGGGAGTTCACTCTTGCTTCTATTTGTTCCTTTCCCCTCTACTCCTTGACCTGAAAGTATTTTTGAGAGGGGGTCCCCATTTCTATCTAGCTGCCCTGAACACTATACATCACCGTTGGGATGGGAAACACACCATTGCACCCCATGGTAAGCCGCTGTGTGGGGCTGCTGCGTTGGGTATAGCGCAGCTCTTAGTGAAATACCTGTGGTTGCCGTGCTGTGGGCATACTCCCCAGAGGAAAACCTTGAGTTGAGAGTAAGGCCTGTGACTGTGGAGGATATACTGCTGCACCAAGCCTGTCTTGCTGAGACTGTGGGGCACTTTCACGCGCAATCAACGCAGATCTGTCACTGAGGAGACTAAGATTGTGTGGTGTATCATACTCCCCCACGGGGCCCAACACACTTAGCTGTGTGTGGCTGAGACATCAGCTCATGTCAGTGTGGGGCGGGGCACTTTAGCAGTGACAGACGCTCCTCCACATTCTATACATCTGGTGCACCCCACGTGGTGGGATACACTCATACTCTACTACCTCTGCATGTCCCTTGTGGGATAGCTTCCTGTCACCGCGTATACCTCAACTCTGCGACGTACATCTAATCTGTAGTGTAGTTCCTATATTCCCAATAGGCTCTGCACATTGGAATAATATATACTATAGATTTGACATAGGACTGAGGTCTACTAGGTCTCTATCAAATATACTAGGCTTAATTGTGAGTGCCAGCTAGCTCAGAGATCACTAGAAACTTTCTCGAATACACAAGAAGGGATTACTTTCTGATAACTGCATAAACATGACAACTTTGTTTCCCAAGAATAAGAAATCAATCTCTAGAGTCGCGGAAACAATAGATAGTAATTTCATTCAGTCAATTGTGCATGCTTAGTTTCACCAGAGGTGCAGAGAAATAGAGAGACAAGCGTTTTCAATAAAAGGATATTTGCAGAAGAAATGAACTGTTGCAATCGTAATATTGGTTGCAAAGTACAATGCGTACAGTACGAAGAGTATTATAAAATAATAATTTAAAAGCATGATATGGTTTCTAGGCCATAAAATACATAGAATACATACATTAAGAAATAAAGACTAAAAGTACTTAACTGGTGCTTCTAAAATACACCTAACCCGGTGTAGCTAACCTAGGTCTAGTACAAGGGAAGAAGTAAGTGAGGTGTAGCTTAGTTTAAGTATTCTTTGCCAAGAATCTATTCCAAGAATTCTCTAAGGGTCTAATCAACTCAGTACCGTGGTTTAGAATAAAGGAGGTCTGGAATCTCTCTCTCAGGACTCGATTTCTCAACAACCCATAAGGGTAGGTTGGAAACACTGGAGCTGGATTTCTCGGCAGGAGAAAAGACAGCGTCTCTCTCAGTGCGTCTGCTGGAGGGTCGGCTTCCTTCGGCACTTGCTGCAGCGAGACGCGTCGGGCAAGTAGATAGTCGAATTGCTCCAAACCACTGTGTGTTTGTATGAGCAAATGTGGGCATATTTATACCTTGAAGGTGCTGAGTTTGACGTAAGGTTGGACATAATCACGTCATCAAAAACTCAGTTCTTTGAAAACTTCATGACTTCTTGGATAAATCAATGTTCAAGCAAGGGGAAGTCCCTGACTGCTGAAGGCGGGTTTTTCCAAGAAATCGTTTTGGATTTTCTGAACTAGTGGAAGTAGCCGTGCCGTATTTGGACTGCATAGGCTAAGTCTAAATATGGTTATGATTTCTATGCCTATATAAGGATGGTTCGAGTGGATGGACTTTTGCTGTTGGCCGCTTTAATTGCCCCAAGACCACGTTTGGCGCTTCCTGACCCCGATAGAGGCAGGAGACATAATTGAACCTACCCGTTTGGAATTTTGTCTTATACCTTACGATTGGACGTCACCTTTTGGTGTTCTCAGTCCCTCATTTTAGAGATGCGGAGAGTCTGAAGTGGAACTTACATCCTCCCAGGTCCCTGTGGCATAGGTTTCCTCCTACATTCCCGCTGGAATTTCCATGGGCGAAAGTATCCATGTCCTGATGAAGCCTTAAAGACATCTGGCTGAAACGCGACCGCGACTGCGTCGCCCCCTTGTTCTTAAGGAGTCCCCACTAACTTGTAACTTTCTTCAAGCTTTTTTCTTTTGCGCCTTATACAATAATTGTACAGAGAAGTGATAGCTCGGGCGCACTTTATTGGGACTTCCTTCCTTTTGGAGGTATATCACTCGAAGTGAATACTGCGTTAAGTTTTGTACATTGTCTTAGGGTCAAGTGTATATATAGATAGATTACAGTAATTGTAATGTACAGTTTGTATATGTGATTTGTATACATTGTGTATACTGTAGTGTTTTTGTATATATATATATATATATGTTTTTCATATGTGTTTGTTCCTCTGCGCCGTTCTTTTTGATGACTCGTATATATGCTTATATGGATATTTGAATATGATTGTACTTGAACACGTATATCAACTGGATAATTAATTATTTCTTGTTTGAAATTAAACACTTGATTGATCCCTCAGTACCTTTTTCTCTACTTTTTCATCCTTGGATGTACCTTGCCCAGGTATGGGAGGGTGATTTGGGCAGACCCCCTATTTAATTTTGCAGTCTATATAAGGATAGGGTGATTTATACCTATATATGGGCATTATTCGAGTAAATTACACTAGGGTCCTAAAACGTCACACAATTCAGAACAGCGACGGAAGTATGGGTAGGACAGACAAACAACAAAGCAAACTGAATTTTGAAACCAAAAAGCTCATGAAGTCCAAAACCCCTAATGCCTCGGACACTGAGCCCGATATTGAAGCGGGTACGAGTAACAAGCTAGAGCTTCTGATGTTAAGCATGCAGCAGAGTCTGAGAACTATTGATGCGAAGATCGATCGCCTTAATTTGAGCATGGACAATATGGCGGCGAAGATAGACAAGCGTGGCACAAAGATAGCAGAAGCCGAGCAGCGCATTTCAATGACGGAGGATCGTATGGATGTTGTCAGCGCATCCTGCGCCAGCATGGAAAAGTTTTGGATGGGATACAGGTGAAAAACGAGGACAATGAAGCCCGTTCCCGCAGGAACAATTAATGAGTTACTGGAATATCAGAGTCCATCAACACGGGGCCAATGGAATCATATGTTGAAACTCTACTCATAACCCTACTGGGAGCGGAACATTTCTCTAATTTACTAATCGTGGAGAGGGCTCATCGTTCCCTGGTGGCCCGCCCCATACCAAGGGCACACCATGGCCCATCATAGCTAGACTTTTGAACTATTGTGATTGGAACACAGCTTTGCGTCTGGCTAGAGAGAAAAGGAGCATAAACTACCAAGGTATGAAAGTGGAACTTCTTCCTCATTTTACAGTAACTGTACAACACGCACCACAAGAGTTTCAAGTTGTCAAGAATTAATCAATCAATGACAAAAATTTGTATAGCGCGCTGCTCACCCGTGTGGGTCTCAAGGCGCTGAGGGGGGGGGGGTCGTTACTGCTCGAACAGCCAGGTCTTGAGTTGTTTCCTGAAGAAGAGATGGTCCTGGGCCGGCTGCAGGTGAGTGGGGAGGGAGTTCCATGTCTTGGCTGCCAGGTAGGAGAAGGATCTTCCTCTGATGGTGGATTTCCGAAATCGTGGGACGGATGCGAGGGTGAGGCTGGCGGATCGGAGCTGGCGGGTGGGTGCGTAGAATGTGAGTCGGCTGTTGAGGTACTTCGGGCCCATGTTGTGGAGAGCCTTGTGTGCGTGGGTGAGGAGTCTGAACGTGATCCTCTTGTTGACGGGTAACCAGTGAAGGTCTTTCAGGTGGGCAGAGATGTGGCTGCGGCGAGGGATGTCCAGGATGAGTCGTGCTGAGCCGTTCTGAATGCGCTGGAGTCTCTTCTGGAGTTTGGCTGTGGTTCCAGTGTAGAGGGTGTTCCCGTAGTCTAGACGGCTGGTGACGAGGGCCTGGGTGACCGTCTTCCTGGTTTCGGTGGGGATCCATCGGAAGATCTTTTGGAGCATGCGCAGGGTGGTGAAGCATGATGAGGAGATGGCGTTGACTTGCTGGGTCATCGTGAGGGAGGAGTCCAGGATGAAGCCTAGGTTGCGTGCGTGGTCCGATGGTTTGGATGTGCTGCCCAGGGCAGGGGGCCACCAGGAATCGTCCCAGGCAGAAGGAGATGGTCCGAGGATGAGGGCTTCCGTCTTGTCCGAGTTCCGTTTCAGACGGCTGATCCTCATCCATTCTGTGACGTCTCTCATTCCTTCCTGGAGGTTAGTTTTGGCGGTGGCGGGGTCGTTGGTGAGGGAGAGGAACAGTTGGGTGTCGTCGGCGTAGGAGATGATGTTGAGGTTGTGTTGGCATGCGATGGCAGCGAGGGGGCTCATGTAAACGTTGAAGAGGGTGGGGCTGAGTGAGGATCCTTGTGGGACGCCTCAGATGACTTCGGTGGCCGCGGAACAGAACGGGGGAGGCGCACTCTCTGGGTTCTTCCGGCGAGGAACGAGATGATCCACTCCAGCGCCGCTCCTTGAAATCCAGTGTTGCTGAGGCGTTGTATCAGGGTGCAGTTGCATACGGTGTCGAAGGCTGCTGAGAGGTCCAGGAGGATGAGGGCGGCCGTTTCCCCGTTGTCGAGCAGGGACCTGATGTCGTCGGTGGCTGCGATGAGGGCGGTCACGGTGCTGTGGTTTGCTCGGAAGCCGGACTGTGATGGGTCGAGGGATCCGTTGGTCTCAAGGAAGTCGGAGAGTTGTCTGTTGACAGTCTTCTCAATGACTTTAGCTGGAAATGGCAGGAGCAAGATGGGGCGGAAGTTCTTCAGGTCCGTGGGGTCTGTGGTGGGTTTCTTCAGGAGGGCGCTCAGCTCAGCATGTTTCCAGCTCTCCGGAAAGGTGGCGGAGGCGAAAGAGCTGTTGATGATGTTCTGAAGTTGGGGTGTGATGATGGAGTCGGCTTTGTTGAAGATGTGGTGTGGGCAGGGGTCAGTAGGGGATCCGGAGTGGATAGTGTTCATCATGCGGGTGGTGTCATTGGTGCTGACGGGGGTCCAGGTGCAGGGGGTGGTGGTGGGGGGCGCTGGTTCGGTGGTTGGGTGCGTGGTCAGCGCACCGAGGCTGTTGTGTATGTCAGCTATCTTGCGGTGGAAGAACGAGGCGAGAAAGTCGCAGAGGTCTTGCGAGGGGGTGATGTCGTTGTTGCAGGCGCTGGGGTTGGAGAGCCCTTTAACGATGCTGAAGAGTTCCTTGCTGTAGTAGGTGTTGTTGTCCAGTCGTTCTTTGAATGCTGTCTTCTTGGTGGTGCGGATCAGCTGATGGTGTTTGCGGGTGGCGTTCTTGAGGGCTGTCATGTTCTCCGTTGTCTGGTCGTGGCGCCAGGATTTTTCGAGGGTGCGGCAGGTTTTTTTTTAGTTTTTGAGGTCGCTGGTAAACGACGAGGCTTTCCTGCTGCTGGGTCTGCTGGGAGGGTTCTTCAGTGGTGCGAGTTTGTCAGCACATTCGGTGAGCCACTGTGTGAGGTTGCGGGCTGCTTCATCGGGGTCCGTCGTGTTGGTGGGCGGGTTCTGGCTGAGGGAGGTGGTGAGCTGGTCGGCGGTGATCTTGCTCCAGCTTCTGCGGGGAACCTGTTGCGGGTGGTGGTGGGTTGTGGTTCTCTTGAAGTTGAAGTGGACGCAGCTGTGGTCTGTCCAGTGTAGTCCGGTGGAGTGACTGAAGGAAATGTGCTTGCTGGAGGAGAAGACGGGGTCAAGCGTGTGGCATGCGTAGTGGGTGGGGGTGTTCACCAGTTGCTTGAGTCCGAGGTTGGCGAGGTTGTCCAGCAGGGCAGTGGTCTTGCAGTCCTTGGTGTTCTCCAGGTGGAAGTTGAGGTCCCCTAGGAGGATGTAGTCTGTGGAGGCGAGGGCGTGCGGACTGACGAAGTCTGCGATGGCTTCGCTGAATTATGTGCGTGGTCCCGGGGGTCTGTAGATCAGGGTGCCTCTGAGGGTGGTCTTGGGGTCTGTGTGGATCTGGAAGTGAAGGTGTTCGGTGGCGGCGAGGGTGTCGTCAGAGTCGGTCATGATGTGGATGGTGCTTTTGTGGACGATGGCGGTGCCTCCTCCGGTTTGGTTGACGCGGTCCCTCCGGGTGATCTTGTACCCCTCCGGGATGGCTATGGCGATGTCGGGGGCTGAGGAGACGTTCATCAGGTTTCTGTGAGGAATGCGACATCTGGTAATGTTGTGTTGAGGAGGTTCCAGAGTTCCACGGCGTGCCTGTGGACGGAGCGGGTGTTGAGCAGGATGCACTTGAAGTGGTTGTTGCTGATGCTTGGCTTGGCGGGTGCGGTGTAGGTTCAGAGGCAGGTGAAATGGCAGGATTGACAGGTGAAGGGTTCGTGGGTGCGTTTTGGGGTGGCTCGATAGCAGGCGGGGTTCTGACCGGCATTGAGTGTGTGGAGTGTTGCGGCGTTGTAAGTTCGTCGGGTGCGCTGGTATCGTCGAGGGCCAGTGATTCTGGCGCTGGGCGTGGTCCAGGCGCGGACGGGCGTAGATGGGTTTGCCTTTGGCACGCCTTCGGGGCACAATCGGCGCGCCCGCTGCGCGTGACCGCTGCGAAAGGGGGCGGGCCGAGGGGAGCAGCGGCAAGGAGCGGGGAGCGGGGTTAGGACAGCGGGGGAAAAAAGGCAGCAGAACGAGAAAAAGCAGACAATAGGGCACAATACTGTAGAGATGCAGGCGAGGACTGGCACAAGGGGAACAGTCAAGAGCAGAGAAAAGGAGCCTTAGCCTCGAGGGCAGCGGTGAACGGGCAGAGTCAGCGAGGGAGACCAGCGCACTCAGGAGGAGCCACGCGGCGGGTGGAGCGACCGTCTCTGGCCAAGGTCAGGTCAGGTCACCGCTCACCGTCACGCGGGTGACCCCTGAATAGCCAGTGGGAAGGAGGATCAGCTGGGAGGCGGGAGCGGGGTGGCGTATGGGAGGGGAGAGTGTACCGAAGCGAAAGGGGGCGGGCCACAGGGGAGCAGCGGCAGGGAGCGGGGTTAGGACAGCGGGGGAAAAAAGGCGGCAGAACGAGAAAAAGCAGACAGTAGGGCACAATACTGTAGAGATGCAGGCGAGGACTGGCACAAGGGGAACAGTCAAGAGCAGAGAAAAGGAGCCTTAGCCTCGAGGGCAGCGGCGAACCGGCAGAGTCAGCAAGGGAGACCGGCGCACTCAGGGGGATCCGCGCGGCGGGTGGAGCGACCGTCTCTGACCAAGGTCAGGTCAGGTCACCGCTCACCGTCGAGCGGGTGACCCCTAAATAGCCAGTGGGAGGGAGGATTAGCTGGGAGGCGGGAGCGGGGTGGCGAATGGGAAGGGAGAGGGTACCGAAGCGAAAGGGGGCAGGGCCGCAGGGGAGCAGCGGCAGGGAGTGGGGAGCGGGGTTAGGACAGCGGTGGAAAAAAGTGGCACAACAAGCTAAAGCAGAAAATAGGGCACAATGCTGTAGAGATGCAGGCGAGGACTGGCACAAGGGGAACAGTCAAGAGCAGAGAAAAGAAGCCTTAGCCTCGAGGGCAGCGGCGAACAG